>NC_058107.1:16801499-17447749 GCF_914725855.1 Thunnus albacares | reverse complement strand
AGCTGACTTTGAATGTTTCAACTTGGGCTCTGGGAAATTTTGAAGGGCATTTCTCACCATGTTCAGACAAACGATTTTTCAAGAAAATAATCATCAGATTCACTGAAAATGAAAACAATTCTCAAAAGTAGAACCCTAAGAGTACGGTTAGCTGCTGAGATTTTGGTTACTTTTAACCAGTCATGTGACTTCACTCATATTTGCTCCATGTCATCTCCCTTGCTCACCAATCACATCTTTACCTGACCTCATCATAAACAAGCTGAAACAGTGACTGTACATACACTTTGAATTCTAACATTTGATTATGAATACCCTATAAGTACCCCATTGTATATTAAATACTCAACAGTTTTGTTTTATATTAGGGTATCCATTACAGACTCACTTGGCCTGCAATTGAAAAGTGACAGCTGGCATTAAACTCATTGTGATTTCAAGCCACATCAGGTATTTTTGCTCCTTTATAATACATACTATTAATGTCAGTGGTTTGATCAGTGGACATTGATGAGAAAGCATTTGTTTCAGCAGCTGGTAGCAGCTCCAGTAGATGGTGTAATAGTGACTGTACTTATTGACTGTACTCATACCTCAGAGTGAGTCAGATAAATGAACGTTCCACCTCCGTCACCACTACACTGCTGATGTCATATGGGATTTTAGACCATAGGTGACAACCAAGTAATAACTCCTCTATCTCTCCACCTCGATCTCTCTTTTTTCTTTCGCTCGCTTGCTCACTCCCTTCCACCTCTACCTAGAAAGCATACTTCTATTCCTCAGTTATCTGTCTCTCTCCGTCTGCCTCTCCAGTCCCTCTCTGTCTCTCATTCCTCGCCCCTGCTCTCATCCATGTGATGTGTGATATGTATCATTGGTTAAGACTACTCCAGGCCGGCATGTTGACATTCCCCCGTGCCTCTTCATCTCTCCCCGCAGAGCTGAGTGCTGTTGAGTTGTGTTGATTAATGATATTGATCGCTCCACACACTGCTTGACTTTCAGTGAACGAGGGAGGGAGGGAGAGAGAGAGAGAGACGGAAAGCGAGAGCAGAAGAGAGAGAGAGGAATTGGAAGAAAAAATAACTCACTCACTCTCTATACAGTATTTTTTTTTTCCACAAGCTCTGTTTCCATGGAAACCATACCATTGGGAGAGAGATGGAGAGAGTATAGATGCATAGAAAAGGAGTGAAAAAAAACACAAGAGGTCTGGCTTACAGGTGATGAGGGAGCATGTAAGTTCAGTTATCTATTGCTTTCTGCTGCCAAGTTGGATATACAGTATGTCTGAAGTGAACAATGAGGAAAAGTGTGGAGGGGTCGTCAGCATGTGCGACAACGTGTCAATGGGACTAAAAGCAGGATGTCAATATCCTCTCAGGATGGTCTCCTTGATGCCTGATAAGTTGCGTCAATAGCAATGAGGGAGTGTCAATACCTTTTTAGGAGTGGAGCATCTCACTTTTATAGAGTTAGTCACATGGATGGTGATATAGATGAGGATGGTGTGCTATCAGGAGAAATTCACTGACTCAGTAATACCACTTGGCACTGCTTGTCACTCTGTGGTATTGATGTGAATATCTTTTAATGTTTTTTTCATCATAAGTAAGGTCATTAATGGTATCATCCATGTGGCCAGTTAAAGGTTATTTGTGATGTAACGATATGGCATCCGATGCTTGCGAGGGGAATTTCCCCTGTGATGCAAACTGGTGGAGCTTCCTCTCTCCCAGGCCTGACAGGACACATGGGGAGAGTCATACCACAACTATGGTGGGGTTTGCAGGCTCCCATGAAAGCTTAAATCCCAAGGAAATGTATTACAGTACTGGTATGAAGTCTGTGTGTGTTTGTGTGTGTATGTGTGTGTCAGAGCAGGACAGGATGCAGAGTGTGTGAACCACGGCCTGTCCCACTGAATCAGCTGGAGAACAGGAAGAGGGGAAACATTATGAGAGAGGATATTTGAGTGTGCAACATTTCGTCACTGTTCTGTGTGACTGTATGTGTGTGTGTGTGTGGGGGGGGGGGGGGATAAAGGAAGGAATGATTTGAGGTGCTCACATTTCTCCACATACGCACAGGCAGCCCCACGCACTCGCTACGCAAACAAACATAAGCAGGCGCCCGCGTTCATTCTGCTGAGTCAAGTGTAATGGAGCAGGGCATAACCTTCGTAAGGTGTGTCACCAGAGCCGTGATGCCTTCAACACTACTCCAAAACAGAAAGAGGAAAAGGTGCCAGTGACGCCACGCTGTCACATGCCCACACAAACACTGCTTATTGAGTGCCTCTGGGTGCCTCTGAATATTCATGAACCCATGATTGCTCATTTATTTGAGTATGTACACCTCAAAGTGTGTGTGTATGAATTAATTCTGCCAGCACATGGTGATGTTTGTGCATGTTTTCTACTCATGTGTGCAAGTGCATGTTCCGCATGTGCTGCTCAGGCTATGTGCGCTCATGCTCTCTACTGTCTGGCCTTCTCTTGTTCTCCCAGCTGTCCTAACACTAGTCTGTGTTGACAGTAAACACAGCTGCAGGTCACAGAGGCCCCGCTCTGGTCGGACACAAGGCTCTGAAGGCCAGTGGGGGAGAGGGGAGAGAGCATACAGGGAGCATGAAAGCAGGAAAGGGAAGGTAGAGCGAGAGGGAAGTACACTTCACTGGGCAGATACAGAGAAGTGAAGAGGAAAAGTGGTTAAGAAGGAGAGGATACTCCTCTTTGGTCCAGCAAGTCCCCCTCTGCTCTTGTTATAGCCGACAGGAGGGCAGAAGTTTCCATGATCAAACATGTTACTCCAAAGGCCAAGAAAGAGATGAATGAGAGAGATCAATTTCCATCTCAGATTAGCCAATGGAAGTGAAAATAGAAATAGAGATAGATAGAAGTAGATAAGGAAGGATAAGAATCATGAGAATGGGGGAAAGTATAGGGTAACAGGGTCCAACGGTAAGCAAGACGTTCAAATGCCATCTACACCCTTGAGGTCAGAATCAAAACACAGCTAATAATAGTAACAGCAGACACTAAGTGACCTGTACCCGTGTGTGTCATTAAATCTCAATACCGTCAGACATCTATATTTCAGAGACCTTTTCCATAATTGTAGATTGGATGTATCCTAAGGATCAATACATTGTGATAAATCATCTATGACTATATGTTTTTAAACAGATGACATTAGCATTGCTTACAGACACACCGCCATTAGGGGTCCGTGACCTTTGTATGCATGATTGATAGATTGTCTGACCCTGTCTACATGCCGCGGCCGTGGCTGTAAGAGACACGTTGTTTTGGTAACCCACCTATCTCTATGTATACACTCCCCTGTGAGGGTCCTTGCAGAGAGAAGAGGCGAAGATATGTGAGGATATACAGACACATACACAAACACAGTCACACACACACACATGCCCCCCCCACACACACACCACACTCCCATCCGTAAACATCAGCACACACATGCACACCCACACACACTAGCACCAAAAAACCCCCCATTTGACGTGTTCCTTTCCGGCCCCTAAGGACAGATCAGGCACAGCTGTGACTTGGGAGGTCATGAGGCTCGGAGGGGTCAGACTGAGCAGACTCTGAGAGAGCCCAACGCAGGGTCACAGGTCACTCCCAGCAGCCCTGTCGGTGTGAAAGGTCATGGGTCAGAGTCTCACCATGATGCGTCGGCAGGGTAGGGTTTCAAAAGGCGGCTGGGGCCAGTGAGAGACACAGATTTATAGATAGTGAGCCGAGCCCCGGTCCTCAGCCCGAGGTAATTACACAGAATATGAGCATGCCCGTTGAGGCTTTGCCGCCATATTTCATTTCCACCCTGAGCCCCTGTAGACTGAAATAATACATGAGATAGCCAGAGAGAGACGAGAGGCGAGACCAGGGGGCAGAGAGGCAGAGAAAGGAAGATCCATTGATGCGAGGGAAGAAGAGATAGAAAGTGACGGATAAGAAAGAGAGAAAAGGAAGGAGAGAAAATGAGAGCGAAAGAGTGTGAGAATGAATACGCAAGTTATAAAGTCAGAGTGAGAGAAAGAGTTAGCACAAGACTTAGTAGAGGCAAAGGCAAAGGGTCATATTTGTTACTAAACAAAACTCCATTCTTAGCAACAAGACCTTTGACGTCAAATTCCAGTTAGACAGGGAGAAGGTCACAGGGATCATCCCCGGGGAAAGCCAGGAGCCGGAATGACACGAAGCACGGACAGCAGGGAGTGACAGCCTCGCGAGAGGAGAGGAGCATAGGAACAGATGGAGCGAGGGAGGGGAGTGAAAGAAAAGAAGAGCCCAGAAATTAGATTAGTTTAGAAAGTGAAGTTGTGATGCAGCAGGCTTGATATCCTGCTCGGAGCAGTTTCCCGTGAGAACCTGATCGGGCCACCGCGGGCTCAGCAAGACAGTTCAAACATATTTACCCCTCGTTGGAAGGTACAAATTAAATTAGGCTCTTCCACAAAGAGGAGATGTTTTCCCCTTCTGTTCTGATGTCATGGTAGTGGGGTGGTATAGAGTGGGGGTCAGCCTGCTCTGGTCTGCATGCATTTATCTTAGAGGCCATTCATCTTCCAATAATCCCCCCCCCACCCCCCTCACCACCACCCCTTCTCCTTTTCTAGATCCTTCTGTCCCTCTTGCTAAACACTGTATCAAAGTCATTCTCTGCCTAGTTACCCACACATATACACAAACATGGACTACAATGGGTGAAATTCAAGAACAGGTCACAGTTCTGTCCTCTTCTCAGCTCTAACTATCATCCCCCCTTCAGTTTCTCTTTTTCTCTCATCTTCCCTCCCTCCTGCCTCCCCCTTCTTCGTGTTCTGTGTTATCTGAAAAGAGTACATTTTGTGGAACAATTGGAAGTGCCCATCCTTTTGTTCCTGCCTTAACAATGCCATAGCAGGTTTCACTGAAGATCATTACAGTAATTGCTTCATAATTGCATCGACTTTAGCCTTGGCTGCAGTCCATTCTCTGAGTACATCCAGGCCTTGTCAAAGACTAAGCTACACAGCAGTGTGTGACCTTAGACCAGGAACTGGGAGGGTCGCTGTCACTTAGCCTTTGGCCAACCTGGCAGCACTACAGCATTCCTGTACTGGACAGAAAATATTTCCCCTTTTCTCTGCCTCTGTTTTTGTTTTGTTTTTCCTCTTATGTTTTTTTTTTTCTCTCTCAATTTGTCTTCTTGCTCATTACTGTTTCTGACTTTCTTTTTTTTTTTTTTATCCTGATTTCTCCCTCGCTTGCTGTTTTTCTAGCTTGAGTTGGTGGATCATAAATGTTTCCAGATAGTATTCTGAAGGACAGTGCGGGGAGGCCTTCACCCTCCACCCTATCGTCCTGTATTTATAGAAAGCAGCATCTGCTTCCAATGCTGCTGATTTTTTGGAAAGGGAGAAAGAGTTTGATGACTCAACCAAGCATTTTGATGAAGGTTCATACAGTATGCTTCAGAAGTTCGGAAAACTTAATTTATGAATCAACTCATCTGGTTTCTTTATCATGTGCATCATCACACATGTATGCACACACTACGTACTCACTTTAAACAGTCCCTCGCACACATCTCTCTCCCGATACCCTTTCTCTGCACGCTTATCTAGCCCTACCTTAACTCTCCCTCTGAGACAAACTAAACCACCACAGTGACACTCTGACAGAAAAAAAAATCCTTGAGAGTTGTACAAACACACAATAAATCAATCCATTATTTACGAGTGAACTCATTCAGAAAGAAAGCATATGTAATCTACTCATCCATGCTGAGAGGATGCTGAGAGAGAGAGGAGGAGGAAGAAAAGGAGAAGTGGGGTGTGTTCAGGGACAAGGCAGGCGGCCAGCTGAGAACGAATTCTGTTTCTGTTCCTAACTCCCCAAAGAGAGGTGGGAACCAGTAAACAAACAAACCGAGTGAGAAAGTGTTTCCTTCTTTAATGACAAAGGGAGAGGCTGAGAGAGAAAGGCAGGGAAGGAGGGAAGCATGGCTAGGATCTGGCCCAATGTGTCAGCTGTCTGCCTTTGTGTGTGTATGTGTGTGAGTGTGTGTGTGTGTGTGTGTGTGTGCGCGTGTGTGCCCTCTGCCCTGTTCGTATGCAGGCCAGCAGCCTACACAAAGGCGCAGAGGGGGCATACACACAGATGGGTAAACAAAGCCATTGTTTACTGTTTTGTTTTTTATTATGTTGGTAGAGATTAATTGTTATTGATTTTTCTCAAGCAGGGCCAGAAAGAGTGGAGGCGAGTGGTAAACGTTCCCATAAGTCGCCATATCTTCTCTCACACACTCACTCAGAAACACGCTCACACAGAGTCTCTACCCTCCACCGTACCCCACCACCACTGAGTCTGTCACGCCCCTGTCAGTTCCTATCACAGTGTGTCTACCTGAAGTATGCAGATGAGGCCTTTGTGGTCCCCTGTCCCAGTCTGGATGCCCATTCTTTTGGGCTCAGGTCTATTATGGCCTGAGCTCGGGGCGGGTCTCCAGCACTCACACACAAACACACACACACAGCACTCCTGGGGTCATAGCCTTTCAACCTCAGGGGCTCGACTTCTGCCACCACAGCCTGACAAATCACCCAGCGACACACAAAAAAAGCGCCAGGGCCCCAGCGTGAGAGGGGCCCAGTTCCAAACAGCTCCTTCAATCTCCACGCTGTTACAAGCAACGCCAGCGAACTGCTATTACCCTACTCCCACTGGATTTGGACAAAGGGGAGTAAAGAAGATGAGGGTAAGGAGAGTGGGAAAAAAAGAAAGAGAAGGCCGAAAAGGGAGAGATGGGAAGAGAGAAAGAGATGGGAGGAAGAAAGAGACATTTGGGTTCTTTCATTTGGTGGACTATGATAAATGGCCTGGCCTTTAGCTGGTTTGTGCTCCCCCAGTGCTCTCTCTGGGCCTCCTCTGACAAGAGAGTCTTTGAGGGAGAACGGACCCCACAAATATTGCTCTTTGTCCCAGACAGAGCAAAGCCAAGACCCAAATGCTCCGACTTTAATCAAGTAAAACCAGCAAAGCAAGGGTCTGCTTTTATGTGCAAGAGTCAATCACTTTGTGTGTGTGCATATGTACTGTGTAAGTGGTGTGCGTGTGAGAAGGAGAGACAGAGAGAGGAAAGAGACAGGAGGGGGAAAAGTCGAGGAGGACTGAAGAAAAGTCAGCACACTACACTTAACGCTGGCACGTCTTCCCATTACTCCTTTAAAGACATTCAGAACTTTGCCTTTAGGGTACGTTGATAGATTTGGGGGGGGAAGGTTGAATTCAGATACACCCTAAAGGCACATTACAAACTGACTCAGCGATCAAAACAACTAGTGAAATTCACCTCTAACAAGGGGAGATCTTATGTAAGACAAAAAAAAACAACATTGATCCATACAATGTTATATTAAGATGTACAAATTTCTTACACTCTGGTTAATTAAAGTTTTTGCATTTCACAGAATGATCTATACAGTATACAATACTTATTTTACAAATTGTGTTTTAATGTGTTGCCATGGTTATGTTTACTGTGACTATGTGGCCAACTAGTAATTACACAGTGTATCAGGTGCATTGCACTAAGCCCACAAAGGCAAATTATCCAATTTAAAGCATCACAATCAAATTAATGGATTGAAAAAACTGATTAGCAAGGTTGACCCCAAAAAAAGTCTAAAAATGCGAGAGTGAACGCCTTTAGTGTCATAAATGGAAGTTTACGGTGGATTAATTGTTTATGAGGAAGGCCTACTGGCAGCAAGGGTGTACAGGGTAGAATTACACATTGGGTAAAATTAATGCTCAGGTCATGTAGAGGGGGAACAATTTAGTAAGGCTGCTCTGAAGATCTACACCGGTTCCCTTTCCTTATTTTCAAAGTTGTAGTGTGTTACTGCTGTATGGGAGTGTGACTGTTTCAGTTTAAATGATTGTGTTAGAAAGAGTTTGTGTGTCAAGTTGAGTGTTTTGGGGGATTGTATGGAGTCGTGGGTGGAGAGTGGAGGTTATGGAGCTTTTTGCCTTTTGTCAACCCTTAACATTCATTTCTAAGCCCTTCTTCGCCTTTTACACCTCTTCCTTCAATGTCACAGTCGCCTAGTGTCTGCCTATTGCCTGTGGCTAATCTCAAGAAAGATGGATTGGGGTTTAAACTTTGATCACCTCATTGGTTTTTTATTCAAAGTAGCGTATACTGTATGTGTGTTTGTGTGCACACATGCATGTTCGCTTTCTCATGAATAGGTTCAATGTGTGCATTTTCACGCACACATCCACGTGTGTGTGTGTGTGGTGAGGGCAAACCTCAGTGCCACACAGTGCCACAGTGCCATAATCCCCGCCCTTGCCCAGTGGCCCAGATTAAATCCAGGCTTTGATCCACCCCCTAATCTGAGTTTACAGGCTCTGGGCTGAGGGTGGGTGCTCTACTCTGCCTGCCAGCTAGATTCTGCCTGCTTCTTTCCTTCCTCCCTTGTCTGTCTGCTTCCTCGCTGCCCCCCCTCCCCCCCCCTCCCCCCCCCCACTGAGGAGCTGGCAATTGAAATCAGCTTTAGAGTTGCTTAATACAGAAGCGGGCAGAATTAGGCCCTTTAATGCCTGTCATGGTCGAAGATTATATCAATGGCTCTTTTTGTCACCGCTACATTGGTGTCAATGGAGAAGCAGCGAGACTGCCAGAACGAGACAAAGGATACATTTTTAGATTCAGTTGTAGTTTATCCTGTCTCCCTGCACTCAAAATATGCACACACACGCACACACACACACACACACACACACAGTACATCTATAAGGGTGCGTACACATACAACACACACAAACATTCACAAAAATAAAAAACCTTAACATATGTTGCTTGTTTGAGTTAAACTGTTGCTTCGCCAGGTTATCGGGTGATGTACATTTTGTGATTGTAAAATCAACTTCAGTGGCAACCCCTTTTGAAGTGGCGTGTGGTTCATTCGTTCAGGGTCAAATGCATACATAGTCTCAATTGGAAACAAAAGCCGGAGTCTTGGCTGTGCTTTAATGCTACAGTGAGTTTGATTTACTGCCCATCTGCAACTGCACAAACACTCTTTGACTAGCCCCGGACAAAATGAATAAGAGAGCAGGAGACTCAGTGTCGTTAACCAATTTAGCAGTTTATATAAACAAGCCCATGGGTGATTAGAACAGGGTCTTCCTAAAGTAATAGTTTACAACACAGCACATTAAAAATAATTAGGCCTAACACAATAAAGTTGGAGGAATTTCAGAGCCACAAGACTGGGCTGAGTTAGTGTATTAGGCCTCATGCTTGATGTGCTGCTCCATGTTAGCTGCTAACATTTGGGGTTAACCAAGCTCAGAGAATGTCCGCGTGCTCTCCAAACTGTGATAATTGACTGAATGACAGTATGTATGCATTGTTACACAGTGTGGTGTAACTACATGTTGTGGCATATGAAGAAGGAAATAGAAAATGTGGCAATGTGCAATATATTAGCTGATGATATACTTTTAAATTAGCATGGGGTACTAACACACATGCCTCCCCCCCTCCCAAACACCCACACACACACACACACACACTGGTGTACTGTTCATCTCAGCAAAAGGAAGGTCACATTTCCTTACCTGGCGTGAAATGAGTTCTCCTTGTTTATGTTGAATGTAATGAAAATGGACACAGCAGAGACCGAGAAACAGAGAGAGGTGGAAAACAACATGCGGAAACAAGTCAGGGTTTATTACAGAAAACCTCTTTTGCACATGTACTAACCAGCATAAGTCCACTGCTTGGTGAAGAGAACACTGTACCACAGTGTATCTGTAGTATCACTCTGACACACTCATCCTGTCAGTGCTGAGTTTTAAACACCATTTCTACTTTTCTCTCTGCTCCTCTGAGCACAACCACATCCCACACATGTGCGCTCCAATGTGGAACACAGGTGCAGAAACAGGCTGACTGACCAACACACACGCACACAGAGCACTTTGCCCTACTCTTCTCAGTTAGTTGTGAGCCTAATTCAGCCCCAGGGGATGGGAATACGGCAGTGGTATACCTGAAGCACTTTTCATTTCCTGGTAGTAGGGAATTCCCCTCACCTGCCAGCTCAAGTGCATTCACACACAAGTGCACACACAAGTAACATGCATACAACTGGTAAACACAACCCTCAGAAATTGGGGGTGTCATCTACAATACCTCAGGAGAGCCCAGGCAGTCATGAGTTATTTGTCTTGCTTATTGGCAGAGGTTGACCAATTAACGCCCCAGTGCTAGGTCCAGATCACTGGCTCTCTGCATGGTGGTGGAGTGTGAAATGTGCCATAAATCCAGGGCACGGCCCACAGCACATAAGGGTGGCAGAAAAGCCTGGCACAGGGTTCCTCTCACTTTGGTGAATGGCAAAGCAGGGATCACAGGGCCTGGATGGCTGATCCAATTAAGTGCTGCCTCCATGTTATCGTGGGTTTCTAATCGAGGCTGTATGTTCAAATTAAGAACAGCACTGTTAAACCTAACACTTTTTGTGTGATATAATTTAATAATTGCAATCTCACAAAGGGTGGTCTTGAATGGAATGGATACAAATATTTTAAGGTAGTTTTGCCCTTATTGAACCACTTACGACCTTTAGGTCTTAAGATCAGAGCAGTATGAGTCCTGAGGCTACCTCTACTCCTGTGTCATCTCATGTGAGTGACAAGCCTTAGATCCTTCAATGTATTCTCAGGCAAGTGTCCTCAAACAATCACTTACTAGGTATCTGAGGCAGGTCAAGGGGTCGCTGGCCCCTCTTGTTGCTTCCTGATAAGGGAATCATTAGTCTAGGATTATCTACAGGTAGGTGCAGAATGGAGAGTTCAAGAGGTTAAAGAGGAGTGAAAGGTCACTTAGAGAAAATGTTGACAATTTTGTATTGTCATCTATTTGGTGTTGCTCTCTGCTGGATTGATGTTACATTTGTTTTTGGTGGATTTTGGCATAATCTTGGCCCATATCGAGTGAATTATCGAAAATAAAATGTGACTTAAACAAGGTTGTCAATATTGATGTTAAACCCCTGTCAGATAGTGTGGTCATCCACTGATTGACATGTTGGCTGCTCACCCCTGACCCAGATCACAACAGTTCTATGACCTCCAAGCCTGTTTAAGAACAGATAGATCATTGTCTAATAAGCGGGGCATCTCCCCAACTTACATTAGTAAAATAGGGGGCCAAGACTCTCCTCACTAACACCTCTAAGCATCCCATCATTGACACTTAGTAATATGACTCTGAATATGAATGTGTCAGTCTGCCCAAAAGGACTCTGAGGGGTGTGAAGGTTGTCTATAATGCCAACGGCACCTCATTCTAAACCACACCTCTAAACTTGGCTGACTGGTTGAGGTCTTTTAGGAATGGTTGACCTGAGGTTCCCTTCTCTTCCTCCTCCTTTTCACTGGAATGAGAATTGTGTCTAAATGACTTGGCATGGAAAGGATGTAAATGAACGCTGGGGGTTGTTGTGCTCACATCCAGCCAAGGTCAGGCATCCAGCTGTCAGCTCATGTTTGGGACTAATCGTTTATGTGCCTGCACCACTCTGCACCCGTTCCCTCATTCTCTCCGTGTCTGTCACACACCTCTCCCTATCTCTTTAACTCAATGTCCTGCCTTTTATCACTCTACTCTTTTTTGCGTCTGTCCTTTGCATCCTTCATCTATTTCGTCCTTCACATTTCATGTCCTTTCACTCAGTCCTTTCACCAAAGACAATGACCCAGTGTCGATACCTCTGTTATCCCATGGCTAATGACTAGTACTACTAGAGGGAGGTGATTCAAAGTATGATGTCGTAGTCATCTTGGAATAACGCCAGACATGTTAACATGCATGAGAGAGGCCTCCATGTACAGTAGTTTTTTCTGTTTACATTGTAAATCAGTGAGTTACATTAATGGGTTTTGTTTTTTCATTATTGAAATAATGGAACCACAAAATTAATGGTAAATCTATAATTACAGGGGAGAAGTGCCATAATGTCAACGCAGCTTTAAAATGACATGTGCCATTGTCATATTTTGACTGCATGGTCATGAAAGAGGAATGTACAAACCTTTCCTTAAATTACTGTAGAAAACTTTAGACTGATTAAGAATGAAAAACCACACGATAGAAATCAGCAAAGACAGCAAAATAGTATTTACAAAGTATGTAAAATGATTTTAAAGACTTTTTAATATGCTAAAAAAAAAAAAAAAGAAAAGAAAAATGAAACAATAACATTTAGTTCAATACATACCTTTTATCATATTATTCATGACCCCCCTACTTTCCCCTCTTGGCCTTAGGCTACCACGGCCATGGCCACTGCCTTTCTCACTGGTCTGTCCGAACCCCATCCAGCCATGTAAAAATGTGGCAGGTTGCAGAGTTCAAGTCCTTCGAAATGTGAATCGAAACAGCTGCCCCTAATCACTAGCACAAGCTGGGCTTAAGGGCCTCTCAGTTTCACCCCTCATCTGCCTGGAATTTTGAATTTCCTGAGCGGAGATCAAATGGCAGCCCAAGTCAGTGAGACCTTTGATATATGGACACCCATCTCGCAAGGGCCTTCTGCATCGGGATTTACGCTTGACAACACACTCGGTGTCACCTCCGCTCCCGGCGGACGCTCTGCGACCCCTGGAAACATTGGGCCCCTTTGACGGGACAGCAGAGCCCCCCCTAAACCCCCCTGGAGTGCCCAGCAGTTATTTATTAAATTTGTTGTGCCCACCATGGTATGGTTTCAGAAGACCACTTAGTTTTGGATTGCACTCTGGATTTTTCAATTATGTGGTTCATTTCACCTGCTTGTGTTCCTTTACCCCCCAGGATCAAGGGCACGAGAGATCACATTTAATTATTTCAAAACAAGAAGTCTCAACCGGACCCCACAGATCTATAACATCATGCTTCCCTATCTATTGCTCCATCACTACTACTTCAAGTGAGCAGTATTTATTCTGTGAAAAAAAGAAACTTCCTCTGCCCACGATCACCACATTACTCATGTCAATAAGGAAATTTGTCTACCTATCAGGAGGGTAAATAAAAGGGCAGAATATGGGATTTCCAGAATTCCCCGCTTGTTGGGTCTCATATGGAGCGCATTAGTGGCCACTTTGATTGACAGGTGCTCCTGTGTGTAGCCAGAGGGAGAGGCAAAAAGAGATGGGAGATGATTATATCCCAGGTAATAAGTGTGGGCTGTCCACAGCAGGCATGAAGATGCTATCTGGAGTGACTTTGGCCTATGGATTAGAGGATGTTAGTGGGTCAGCTACTCCACTGCACAATGTGTATACGTGTGCATCTGTGTGCACACTCAAGCAGTCTTATATCTTTGTCTGTGCGGACATATGCATGTGTGTGCATAAATGTATGTGTGCACAGAGATCCTTTGGATCCTTCTCCTATAGACGGATATGTTATGTATACAATAACAGTGCTGAGTGTTCCAAGCTTTGTCAACATCCAGTTTGTAGCCGTTGCCATAGGAAATGACATATGTAAACTATCAGAGGAACACTTTATGGCTACCTAGGTATCCTAGAAAAAACTTCTTGTGTTTTGCTTAGAGGCTTTGTTTTTGCTACTTGTATTAACAGCTGACTGGGGTTTTTATATCACCTAGCGATGGTAAAACATTCCAATGAAACCATCTGCACAAGTGATTTCTAATGGTGGCAGGGGGACTATTTACCTGGTTTGGGCTCTGGGCCTCTTCTTACACACACAGATGCAAAGTTGAATCTTGTCTTTCTGAAGTTTTTAATGCTCAGTTATTGCTGAGACTGTCAAAGAGGTGTTGATTCAGCTCTAGTAATGTTTAAGCCTGTATTTTGTGGAGGTGTTGTGCTGGACTGCATTATACAGAAAGGTGTTTCCAGTGTTTTTTTCATCCCTATTTAAATAGAGTTGAATCAGCACCTCTCTGTTTTAAAAAATAACATAAAAGATTCAAATTATATTGGCATTAAACTTTTATTTGAGAGTTGCAGAATTGTTGTAACCTCTTTGATATTTCATTTGCACATTGGAAATTGAGGTATATGCAAGGTTGTTAAATGTCATCAACACTATGGTAACCTGTAACACATGTTTTTCATACAAACTGTTGTTTACCAGAAAAATTATTTTAAAGGCAGCTAATAACTCAAATCCGTTGGTTCTACAACAAAGGGTTTTGCTATGGTTATATTTTCTATTGTAACTGTCAACTGTGTCAGTTTGGAGTCAAATGGTGCTTTGGACAGGATTAAAATGGCCCTTCACAATGTCTTGAGTAGCCTTGTGATTTAAGAGCTTTGTTTTTCTAAGAGTCTCTCATCATTAAAATAATTCATTACCAATGAATGTTAGAGGCTCCACAATGAATCAGCTGGCTTTTTTTGCATTCTTCTAAAGACCAAAAGAGGTGTGGGGTTGAGTGTGAAATGTGTGTGTGTGTGTGTGAGAGAGAGAGTATTTTCCACTGAACTAAAAGCTAAATAACTCCACAGTGAAACCACAGGGGACACAGGCATGCCAGGACCCCACTGGACAATCAGAATTTATTCTCTGCAGCACACTGGGAGTATGTTTGTGTTCTCAGGGCGTGGCAGAAGTGATAGAGATGCCATAGAGAAAGCACTAGAGAGAAAGCCTGGCTGTGTTTTGCCATAAAGGATCCTTTTTAAACCTCAGTTTCCCCAAACCTGCTAATTACATAAATCAGGGTAATAAAGAGGATTGGTATTGAGACAAAACTGTTCAGGGGTGCACAATGACCACTCCCTGACCCTGGAGTGTGGGACCCCACCTGACCTCAAGACTAGGGTTCAAACGGTCGGGAGGTGGGGGTGGGGGTGGGTGCTTAATGTGTGACACTGTGCCAGAGGGTGTAGATTGTGAAGCTTGTGTGTGTGTATGAGTGAAGGCTACAGGGGATATAGCCTCTGATCCCCAATTAATGCTCAGAATGAATGACCTACAGGTTACCCATTGGCAAGCAGCCCTCTCTTACCTCGCATCTCTCCAACACACACATACAGGCACCTTTCCTGTCAGAAATATATACATAGTTTGCCACTTTTCACATACTGTAGCAGATGACAGTGGGTTTACATGTACCATATCCACTGACTGTCCTTACTCCTACTGTATGCTTATTTGTCTCTCTTTCTCTCACTCTCCCCCTCTTTTATCTCTGTTATCATCCTATCTTTCTCACCATTCATCTGTCTCTCCTGTCCTAGCCACCAGGCTGGCTATCTATCCTTCTAATGAGCTCCATGGACTCCTCTAAACAGTTGTCAAACAATCCTCACACAGCCATCACTTTTACTGGGCTAGAGTTAAAGCATAAATGACAAGACTCCTGTGGCAACCTGCTGAAAGACGGAGAGCTCAAGAAACTGCTGAAAATTACACACTTAGCACTAAGGGCAATTTCAAACCTGTTGGTGAATCTGTGGATGAGTTGCAAAGCTTGTTGCGTTTCCCCCTTGGTTCAATTTCTTTTGACGCTCAAAAAAAATCCAAGTGAACCAAAATACATGATTTAAAGCCACGTGAGAATGTTCACTGCAACTTTTCACTCTGCAACTCTTGCAACGTGATCTCATGGGATGGCGTATAAATAGCACACTACTTTTAAGGACATTTTGCATGTCATGTCTACGCATTTTAAGCTTTTCGCATGTGAGTTAACACCTTTGGCCCCCATAGACTGCCATTGCAACCAAGTATCACGGCAGTCCACATTACATGGCTGTCCAGTTTCTTTAGGCAAAAACAAAAAAATGGCTGACATTCTTTTAATCTCAGTGGAAAATGCAATATTTTAAGATAATTTTGGTATTAAAATGCATTTCTAGAGAGACATTTGCATCTTATTTAATCATTTTCATTCAGTGAATGTATATGATGTTTAGTTTGTCAACTACGAAGATTGTTTCAGGCTTTCTGTTGTTACTATGGTGGTTGCTATGGGCGCTGCAATCGCTGAAACCACATAGTTGCATGTTGTTTGAATCATTGTCTTTACGTTGTGTAGTTATCTGAGCTGTTATGTTATTTGTATTATTTTATGTAACTTTTTGATGTTCTTTCAATAAAAAAAACGTAGATTTTAGAGCACTCCAGGGATGAATTAAATTTGACATTCAGAATTTGAAGCCTTGTGATTGGCTGACTGGAGGACCCTCTAGGAAGTATTTTCCTCACTGTCACTGTGTTAAGATTTTCTTTTAATAATATCTTAAACATTTCTCAACACAAAAATACAAAGTGTCCTTGATTACTCAACAATACGAATGGTTAATGGTAAGACCATCAGTTTTACTTATTTCTCCTTGGATTCTGAGGACTAAAGTGTTTTTTGTCCGTTTTTGATAATTGAGGGTTAAGGAAGAGCATTGTGTTATGGGCAGACTTGGCACATTCAACTACTGTTTTGGGTTGTCTGCTGTTGGTGGGCTTCATTCCATTTCAAATTGCCACCAGTTGGCTGCAACCCGAATTCAAACTATTCACTATCTCTGTTAAGAAAAGGGGTTTTATAACATGTGATTGTAAAATGTGAAATTTCTCATTCATTTTATATTTCCAAGAATATGTAGTTTAGGATATTTAATATGAAATCATCATTCTTAAAACATAGTCTTCCTCAATTAATATTGAGCAATGTCATCCAATAAAGCACTCCAACGTGTGCGTGTGTGTGCATCAGATCTTGATCTTGTACCATGGCCATATAAACAGGATGAGGACAGGGTATCAAACTGGACTTTACATTTCACATCCCTCATTTAATCCCTGTATTTGTCACTTTCATATATTTCATCAAACTGGACTTTAGATCGTTCATTACATTCAACCTCCAGTGTTACATAATTTAATTATTTCATGTTTAATTTTTGCTCATCACTTTCATATGTTTCATACACTTCATTTCTTTGTCTGTAGCAATGTCCATATTTCCTTTGTACAGTCAGTATTTCTTTTCAAGTGTTATATCCCATTTCACTCCACTACTACTAATCCATTCTGTAAATTTTAATATTACTTTGTTAATTTCATTATAATTATTTCCTTACTTTTGTCTATTTTTATTCCTCTGTGTTGTATTTTGGGGGGGGTTTAAGACACATTCTTTGTATGCTTGCATTGGCAATAAAACAGATTCTGATTGAATGAGCTATGTCATGCTGACATAGAATCGCAAAACCAACAATCATAAAAATACAAAAAATCTCCAGGGTTGTGTAAATAGAAGCCTATGCATGCATCAGTATTTGACGACCTGGGAATGAGAACCAGTTGGTCTTTTCAGCCCTAACACCAACCCTAACCAAGCACTTCAGGCCTTCCTCCAAGTTTGTGGTAATTCCCTAGATTGTGAGCAGTATTGTAATCCCTGAAGGTGACTCATTTTGGTCACTGTTTCCACTAAAAAAGGAAAAACAAACAAAAAGCTTCATTTTATATATTGTGCTCTCAAAGTGCTCTCTGCAAGGCCTGGGATGGCTTGTGTCCATGACATGAGAGAATAAAAAAATTGTCATAGAGCTAAACCAAATACATCATTGGAAAGGTCTCGACCTGTAGAGTAACATATGTCAGTATGAAGATTCTACATGGCTCCTGCTTTGAAATACTGACCTTTGAACCTTGACCTCGGTGCATGTTTGAAGGCTTATAATTCAGCAACAAAAGGGGCTGAAGACATCGGACCAACTGTTATAGAGAGCTCTTGATCTCAGCTATCATGTGAGTATGGTCAGCAACTGGGGGAACTGTCAGATATGGGTAAAATATGGTTAAATTTAATTTTTTCCCATTTAACAATTAGATATTTAAAATCTGATTACACAAATGTGTTTACCATCCTCTTAAACTCCTCAGTGTACACTCAATTCAGTATTTAAAACTTTGTCAGTTCCAGGAAAAACATCAACAATATAAACATAATATTTTTTAAAAACTATACTTCCCCAGAGACACGCCATGCAGCTTGACACAGATTAGCACCGCAGTTATAGTTCTTCCGGATTGCAAAGTAGGGTTGTAATTAAAGTTGTAAAAAACTGTATCCACTGAATATATCAAATATCTAGTACAGCTGAAGTATTAATTAGGGCTGAGTATTGATTCAGATTTCCCAAATCGATTCAGTTCCAATTCACAAGGTCTCGATTCGATTTGATTCCTGATTCAATTCGATATTGATTCGGTTGAGTGATAAGTGCTTTCTTTAGTGCAGTGTATAAACAACAATTTAAGATTTTAAATTGAATAACCAGGCAGCCAGTGTAAATAAGGTCGCTACAACCATACCTACTGTAATGTAAACATCACTAATTTCTCAGGAAAACATACACTTTGCAGTGATCGTCTCACAAACCTTTTGTGCAACAGGCTGGCGGTCCACTGAAAGCACCGCTAAGCCTAAAGGCAGATGTCTGGATTAATTTCAGATTTAAAGTCCACGGGAAAAGGCATATATTAAAAGACTGATCTTGGATTTTATGAATCGATATCAGAAAACTTCAATGAATATCGATTTGAATTGGAAAATCAATTTTTTAAACCCAGCCCTACCAGTAATTACACTGCATCTAGATGATCTATGTTAATAAAAAAAGTAAAGATGTTGGTTTATATCAGATATTTTAGCCAAAACAGGGGTCAGATTGATTTTTTTTCTCTATGAGATTTGTGAAAGGACACACCATCTCTGCACAATATAAGTCACTATTGACTAAATGGTGTGAAATGACACATGAAAAGCAAAAAATGTGTGATGATAACATGCAAAATGACTTATGAAATTGATATGTTATTCATACGCCATTTGGTGATACCAGGCTGTTTATTGCGTTGGTCCAGGTTGGATCTTGATTCACTCTCCAGATAGCTGCTAGCAGCTTTTGATTTTGCTAAATCCACATCCCAGTATGCAAAGTGCACCTGGCTACGGGAGCTGTTTAGCTCAAACTTCCAGAGTACGCCTAGTTGGGTTCGATCACTTGACCAGACCAAGACCATTTCCTCAAAGCTTATCGGTTTGGTTGATTTGGTCCCCAACTGAGTACATTTGCAGTGTTCAGATCTGCCCAAACAAATTGTACCAAGGGGGAAAACGAACCAAGTCCAATTCAACCAGACTAAACAAATTAGGTTTGAAACTCCCTAAAATGCATTATGGGTGAGAAGACCAAGTAGATGCAGGTGGGATTTAGCCCAAAAGTAACTGAGATGGCGTGAGATCAGCCTTTCCTTTGAATAATATTGTCCCTAACTGAGTCAACTTTTTAGTGTGTATTTAGTGCAACAATCCTCTGGAACATATAAACATAGAGACAATGTACCAAATAGCCACAGTAAACCTCTTTCATAGCTGTTTGGCTGAGTACTGATATGCATTTTTCTGTTTAGCAGTGGTCTCAGATTCCAATGGATAAAATCAATTGTTACCATAAAAGCTAAATCTAATCACAAGTGTTCACTCAACCTGCATTTGAGATGCATACTGATGCCAGATACGAACTGTGATCTGTCTCAACTGTATCTAGACACAATCTGGATTTTTCTCTGAATTCAAGAATCTAGATCTTTGCAGAGAGGACACAAGTACTGACAGATGTAAAGAATCATCATCAAGCAGTGAGGAAAGAGAGGGACTGCAAGACATTTAAACTCTAAGCAGTGAGTGAGAAACTATGGAGAGCTTTTCCTTGTGCTATCGCCTCCCCCTAATTTCCCCAACCCCGTCCTTCTTGAGGCCAACATCTGAACATCACTCACAGTGTCTGTACAAGCCAAGCACCCAGTTCATCAGAAACACCTTCTCTGGCCCCAAACCTGACCCGTTCTCTCCTGGGGTCAGGATAACAGGCTGCAGGGCTAACACAGTGGATGAGAAATGGACCGGAGACTGTGGCGTATGAGTGTGTCTGTGTGTGTGTGTGCACGGGTGTCTGCTCAGCTGCATTTGGGATATATGTTTCAGTGTGTATAATGTGTATGACTAGCCTGTCAGAGGGGGCCTGTGGAGGTTACACAAACACAGAAGAGGGTTATTTATACTTCCAGGAAATTATGGTGGTTTCTGTCAGATCTGGCCCATTCTAGCCTGATCTGGCTTGGTCTTGGTCTAGTCTTAACCTATTTCCAGCCCACACAGAGCCAGTGATACACAAAGAAGCAGAATTGTGCTAATATGACTGTCAGTGACAACCCCAGTGGCCAAACTCTGTCAGTCCACAGCTTTGAGCCCACCTCCACAGATGGTCCAGCAGTACTTAAGAATTCACCCCCAGGGTTTTACTGCTCTGTTGTATGGAGGACTGTCACTGCACAGGGAGCATGTGGTTTAGATATGGGAACAGCATCCTCTAAGAGCTCTCATGCCTTGGCACAATGAGATGTCTCCACCCCCAGTAAAAGACAAGAAAACTGGGCATGCCCTCTTTTTACGACAGGACACAGCCTACCAACTGAAGACGTTGAAGATACTGATAAACACTAAATCTGACGTTTTGCATAACATAACCGAATAAGTGCAGTTAAGATTATCGTTTCTTTTAACGTCAGAACTTTAATTCACTTTGTCTCACTGGCTCTGTGGTTGTATAACATGCTAATGAGACTTCAGTTTCCTTGTACTTAGTCAGTCAGCTAGTCAACCTGTCAGGCAACCAGCCACTCAGAGGATGGTGATTTACTGTCCTGCATCCAGAGAAAGGAAACCTGCTGTTACCTCGCGTTCAGCAGGCCACCCTTCCATTCTAAATGAGGCAAAAAGGGCAGAAATCCACAAATCAACATTTACTAATTTGTTTATTGCCCTCATTCTGGCTGTTGCTCCTCCTCTCTCACCCACTCCCTTACCATCCCTCCATACGCTCTCTCTCTCTCTCTCTCTCTCTCTCTCTCTCTCTCCCTCCTATTGATCTTGCAGCTAAAATGTGAAAGTGTTACAGGGAGTATTAGGACTTCAGAAAGAAGCTGTCATGTGCATTAATGCATATATAGGGAGTGGGTGTAATAAGTCCCTAAGGCATGGCGCCCTTCTAAGAAAACTGAACAGAACCAGTGACAGTCTTGTTCTGCCTTGGTTGACACTAGTGACTCAGAAGCCACAACAGACGAGTTGTTTTAGTCCCTGAGGTCAAAGCACTGGCTCACTGTGCTCATATGCGTGTGTGCATGTCTGGTAGTACGTTTACCGTGTGTATGTATGTGTAACAATGTATATTAGCGAAGTAAGTGATGAACTCTGGATAGGTGCCAGGGTGAGTCATAAACAAGCAGTGGGTTGAATTTAGGGGTGAGGGGGCGAGGGAAAAGGAGTGGAAGGAGGGGTGCACCACTGAGTGTTTCTGTCCTGGCAGGTCCCCTGCTCAAATTCCACTGATACGACTTTAATCAGGCTTAATCTGCTTATCTGCCTCCTGGGGCACTGATCAGCCTAAAGTACTTAACGGAATGCAGAGACCCATAAGATGCTGCCACTCGAAAGCATAAGGTGGGCTGTTGCTGAGGGTTTTTTACTTAATCTGATTAATGAAAACAAACTATACTAAAAGGAGTTCCTTTGCCTCTGTGCTTTTTCCTGACTCCTTCACACACATCCTGGCTTGCTTGTGACCAGTTCCTGGACTTTATGTGACACACACACAAACCTTGTGGTGTTTTTGATAATGAATATTTACTTTGTGAATTGGGATTTGTTTTAGCTTTCTATGTAGCAATTGTATACTGTAAGCCAATAAACCCCAAATTGTCCTTTTCTCTGCTGATATTTGGTCACCTATCTGTATTGCTACAACTACTGCATGTCATGTACACTGGAAAACTTTACACTCGCATAAAATAATCCCTAAAACAGACAAGAAAAAACCTAAAAAGGAGAAAGATAAAACATTACTCTCCATACTGTAAAAACTCACCACACTAGTCTGCTGTTCAGTTTGCAGAACATTTCAGAGACAAGACAGGCCAATCCTGTTGTTTGCCGTAATTGTGAGGACTAATAGAATAATTGACTTGATCTTGTAATGGGGGTTAAGAGACATAACCCCAGTTAATGAGAGACAGAGACAAATTTGTTCACGATAATGAATTTCGTTCAAACAATGCATGTAAGAGAGCATGGTCTGTGCCATGAAATAAAGAAAGAAAGAAAAAGCTGTTTGAAGAAATAGTGTGTGTGCTTTCTGTTCTGTCTGTGTCTTATTCTCCTTAATGCACCTGACACTGTGTGATAAGGTGAATGCGATGCTAGATGAGTTCACAGGCTGTGTCAGGGCACTTGTCACCTGTGCCACCGTGTGATTATAGATTATCAGATTAATGCTGATGCTTCACGTGGGCTATCCTCAATTTCATTTGATTCAAAAGATCAGTGAGGTGGAAGTGCTCTGACCCCCACAATGTGTGATTCATTTACACACAATGAAACTGGATTGGTTCTGGCTGCTGCCATTTCTCTGTGTTCATATTTTCCTGTACCACTGCAACCCACTCACTTTCTGTTGTTGCCTTGCCTTGTCCCAATGTGTCGTCTGCCAATCTATTTCCTGCTCCCATTGACCTTTCATTCTCCTCATACATGTCTCCTCTCAGAGGACAGGCCCTTGCGTGGAAGTCCTCCTCATGTTCAATGTGATCAATACAAAGGGCAGGGACCTTGCACACACACTCCCCCGCTGACTAAACGAGAAGGATTAAAGGCTGGAGAGACTGTGTGGTGGGTGCAAGTACGTGTATGTGCATGTGTGTATGGCCCTGTCCCTGTGTGTCCACAGCATGTGTGTGTTTGTGTGTCTGTGTCTGTGTGTAAGCGCCTGAGAGAGAACATCACGTTCTAAAACTTGTAAATAAATGGCACTGTGATCTTTGTGGGGTGGGCTGAGTAAGCTCAGAGTTCATGACCCTAGTCTGTGTCACAGCAAAAGGTCCCTGCAGGTCACACACACGCACACACACACAGACACACGCACACACACACACACACAGAGGAACACACATTCACGGCCATTTAACCTAAGGAGAGGAGAGAGAGGAACCAAGTGGAAAAAGGAGAGAGAGGGATTAGATAAGATAGGCAGCGCCAGCAGCTGGTTGGCCATTTAGAGATTCCTATTATCCGCATGCATGCAGTATTAATAGAAAGTTGTACTCACTCAGCACTCTCCTTAAAATGGATGCTTTTTTCCCTGGCCCTAACTAATGTCTAATGGGTAGGTGGGGGTCCAACTCGGGAGGACAGAGTGGACGACAGAGGTGAACAGGTGCAGAGATGCGTCATTCAAGAACAAAGTTCTTGCGCAATTTTCATTTGTCTCCTTTTGTTTTGGAAGTGGAGGTGACCACTGACATATTTATGCTCTTCAAGTGAAACACACGCATAAACATTTGAAGAGAAATTTGTGATTTTACTCTTTAGGTGCTTGTTCAGACATATCTCATCTCTCGTTCCAACCAACCACAATGTCATGTATTTGCTGAAATAAACATAGAGACTCCTTTAAAATTAGTCATTTAACTTATCCTCATTATTGATTCTTAAATTCTAAGTTGTTCCTCTATTTGCATTGCTATTGAGGGTCTTAGATAGACAGCTTAGTGTTGTAAGGTTAGGTCAAGTGTGCTGTGAGTAGATTGGTGTTATTGCTGTGCCTGTGTTTTGATATTACTTGGACTTTTAAACTGCTGAATGTGAGGCAACATGCAGAAACTATTGTTAGTTATTGTGTTATTTTTATTTATCTATCCTTTGGGCCTTTTCAACATTGTTTAAATTTCACTTTTCCACTCATGTTTCTATTTGTATTTGGAGCTGTATTCTCTAAAAGTTCAGATATATTATACAGAATTAATTATCTAATCCAATGCTTACTGAAAATGCAATGTCATAGATTTATTATGCCAAAAAAAGACATGGGGGTGGTTTAGTCTTCAGCAGAGGAGAAGGATCTGACTACGTCTTTGTCATGTTTACCTTGTTTGGTTTGTGTGAATGCCAGCTCCCAGTCACACACTGGTTAGGCTTTCCTCACACACAAAAACATGTAGTCGCAAATTTCTAGAACACCTTGCAATATCCCAGCTTCCCTTTTTAATGACTAAAAAAAAGAGATGACTACCTTGCAGTTGTAGAGGACAGAGCCTTTGAATTGTTATCAAAATTGTGATAATATAATTCATTATTCTCCACCTCTTCTTCATCCCAAGCTCTCTCACCTCAGGGCCCATTAAGGGGCGGTGAATCGCCCCCCCTCTGCCCTCTGCCTGCCCTCTCTGGTTGTCACAGAGCAGGGGTCCAGCCCTCTCGACTGGGCTTATCACAGGTCAGTGTGCTGCAAGGGCACACACACTTACACACACATGGACCACAAGCTGGACACTTCTTAGCATAACTCCTCAGTGCTATAGCACAGACCTTGCCACAGGGGGTCTGGTGTGTCACCGTGTGCATTTACAAACAGATAAAGCACAAACACTGAAACACACACACACACTGACAAACATTCTTTCCCTATCTCTTCGCAACACACACACACACACTCATTTCCCCTTTCCCTTGCCCTCCGTAACCCAACATACACACTCCCAACTCCCACCTCTCTTGTCACCTACCATCTCCCAGACCAAGGTCAGCTGTCCAGGCCTGCGGCTCTTGATGTAGAGGCTTTGACCCAACATGGCCACCTCTGTCTCTCCAGAGAGATTAACACAAGGCAGGGACACAGAAACTGAGCTCTGCGTGGCTCCATGTTATCCCAGCCGCTCTCTCTGTCTCTACTCTCACTTCTCATTCTGTCTCAGATAACTCCTCACGTCTGCAGACTGGGGACCAGGAAGAGCTGCAAATTGAATATGTCTGGCAGGCAGATCTGTGAAGACTCATGGGGGATGTTAGCGAGAGAAAGCAGACTGTAAGTGTCCACGTTGTGTCACACAGGCAACATACATAAAGGAATGTGTAGAGGAAGATAAGAGGGGTTTATTATCCTGCTTGTGGCTTGTGTTTCCATCACGCCTTTTTTTTAATTTATTTTTTTTTTTTTTTACATTTGTTGTTAGATAGTGTAGCAAAGCATCACTGCTGCATCTTTCAACAAGGCAAATATAACATCCAGTGATGTCACTGAGAAGGTGTTGGTTGGAGTGGTACTCTTGAGGATCTTAAACGCTTCCATGTTGTCTTTGTCTTTTCTATTGCCCATCCCATGCCTTCACTTGATTCCCCCTCATTATTTCTCCTGCTGGACGGAGCTGAGGGGTAGCTGCCCCAGCAGTCGAAAGGTTAAACAAAGTGCTGCGACTGTCAGGCTGAGTGAAACCAACTGGCGCTCGGCTATCAGAAGATAATCAAGGCTAATAGGTACATAATGGCTAACAGTGGGGCCGCACTCGCTGGCAGATGCATCATGGGGGACGGAACGCAGACAGCGTGACCTCGCATTCCCACCGCAGCTCTCACCGCTTCAGAGTCATCAGGCGGAAAGAGCCAGACACCAGGAATTTTACCCCCCCCCCCCCCCCCCTCCCGTCCTGGGATTACTCACAGTAGAGTCGCCTTGACTGTAATATGCTTGTAGTTCGCTGTTTGGCCAGTTTTTCCTTTTTCTGTGAATCTTTTTTATTTGTTGATTTGACGTTTTAACTCTACAGAGTTTATCAATTAATGGACCATGAAGTGAACTGCCTGTGGTAATGATGTCACCACATTGGATTGAAACAGTGAAAGCATTATTCAGCATTAGTTTATTCAGCAGGGATCTTTGTGGATTTAGTGAGTTATAAGTCCTGTAGCATATGCTTTCACTTTTGTCTAAACCAACAAACAGAATGTTTGTGTAACTGATGGTCAAAGTGCCCAAGGTCCTGAAGGACACATTGTTCTGAACATTGAAGATTTATGAGACTGTGAAGCAAAGAGGATGAGAGAAACGTTGTGAGCCAGTATACTGTGGTAATGTCAATAGCAGAAAAAAAGTTATCCACTGTCTTCAACTGCAAATTAAAAACCACATCTAGAGACAACGTTTTCAATTCAGCCTGGATTTAGCAAATATAAATAACAATGCAGCCCTCCAAACCTCGACATGTTGACCGACCGCATATTCTCCATGAATACATTATATTAAAAAAACATTCACACAACCGTGACACTTTGACCTGTGCAGCAAAGAGTTAACATGTTCTAAATTGATGCAATTGAGCAGAAAGGGTCACAGGATCATGTGTTAACGAATGTACACATGCTAGGTTCTCAGCGCTCTGTGAAGCATCCAGCCAACACTTCCCCTCTGACAGCACTCGGTTGCCCTGGACTCCTCTCCAAAGACACTCTCTGAAAACAAAGCCTGCTTTTGTTGAGCCCCAGTGCGTCAGAACCATCATCTCCAGAGGGCAAGAGGGATATGGAGGAGAGATGGAGGAGAGATGGAGGAGAGGGTGGAGAGAGTTGGACACAGAGAGAGAGAAGGAAAGTGTTTAGGTGGGGGTGAAGGGCAGGGGAACTGAGACAGAGGTCTGGGTAATTGCAGCACAATGGAGATTTTGTTTGATCTCTGAGGTGTCCAGGCCTATTTACTGGGGGTGAATGTGCCAGGCTGAGGAATGTTGTAGCTTTGAAAGGCTGAGTTTATCAGGAGTTCAGCAAGTGAGAACAAGAGGGGAGGGGGGAGGGGGCTTGTAGTTGGAGAGAGATAGAGAAGAGAGAGGGACAGAATTTAGCCAGGCTGCCTTTTCATTATTGGCTAATTATGTCTTTAAAACCTCTGAGAACTCTACTGTACACACTGTTCACACATGTTGTATGTATTCTATCATGTGTCTCTGTGTGTATTTGAACTGAAGTGAGAAAGGCCAGTCTGGTCTGTGGTGCAGTGCAGCAGCAGCAGCCGCCTCCTGATAGCAGGGCTAAACTGCTGGAGAGCAGAGAGTGCCCGCACAGAGCAGAAGGCTCTTTGAACTCTGTCTGTACTCTCTGCTGCAGAGCTTGAACTGGGTTAATCGCTATTAATATTTAACATGCTGCCAAAGTTCCAGCCCAGAAACGATATCAAAGCCAAGAGCTCCATCCAGCAGAGCCCTTTCAGTACTCTTCTGTAGCAAGCTGGCTGGCATAAACACACTGAGGCTGCCGACATGAGACTTGATAAAGTTATTTAATTCTTTTTAAATAAAGGAGGGAATTATTTGCAAGAGTAATCCATTTTCCATTAAGCTTGATACTCTATTTTTTAAAATGTTCGCTTTCTCTCTGTATGTAGCATCAAATCAAGATCTTTTTTTTTTTTCTGTTGCGATTTGGAGTTGCTGATTTGTGTAGCTGCAAATGTCTATAAGAACGATTTAAGCCATAGGCGTGTAACATTACGAAGTACAATATGTTGATACATCAGATACAGTATTATTGACATGGATGAAAAATGAGCAGCTAGAGAGGTTTACTTTGTAATCAAAAAATGTTGGGAGGATGGGGTCGGTTATTAAACAACTTCAGGTCGCCAGGGGGCAGCTATTGTGTTGCGGCTGCACATCTCTCTGTCTGTCTGTTCTGACAGCTCACAAACTGGATTATTTCATCAGAGTTCAAGCCTCTATTGCCTCTGCCACTGCAGTCTTTTTCACTTGCTGCCCTCCTCTTTACATCTATCTCTCTATCTCTCTCTGTCTGTGTCTCTCTCTATCTCTCTCTCCTCTTCTCTCTCTCTCTCTCTCTCTCTCTCTCTCTCTCTCTGCTCCCAGCGCCAGGACCTCAAACAGCATGGTTAAATACCCAGGCCAATGTGTCGCTCTTCAAAGAGACTCAGGTAGTAGATATGCTGGCAATGGGCCAGGATCAAAATGAAGAGTTATTGTAGAGCATTGTGGCTGCACTTCACGTGGACCTCGGTCGAGCCATATTATGGGGCCCCACCTGGGCCAAAACCTTCCCACAAGGCAGCTGAAATATGGGCCCTAAGTCCCATTTCTCCCCCTCTGAAAAACCTGCTAATACCACGCAGGGACCCATTTTTATTTAACTTCATAAATCAGGCCAGCAGGACGAGGAAGTTCATTTGGCGTAGAAGAGCTTATGTTGGCTTTAGCCCCTGTCGTAAAGTTCTCTCGCTCAGTACATCTGCCTATGTCGCTCACCTACAGGAAAAACAACAGAAACCAAGAGCACATTTAAATGGTCAGAGTTAGCTTTGATTACGTAAGATTAAAAAAAAAAAAAGAGTGTCTGTTTGTTGCCACAAGTCCTGCCTGATAAAATATTAAAGCACAGCTTAAGGGGGAGCTTTGTAGAAGACAAAAGCTGGAAGCAATTTGTGTAGCTACCAAATTAAAGTTATTCAGCACCAAGGGTAATTTAATTACCATTCTTTAAATGTTTGAATGACTTTGACCTTTGGAGTACTTGGAGGTCGTGCAGGTGTATTTACTTAAGTTAATTCAGAATCAGTAACATGAAACAAGGTCCCAAATCAAACAGGCCTCCTCCCAGAATATCTGGTTACCAAGTACCAGCTCTTTGTGTTTGGAAATTAAATTAATATCTATCCACCATGTCATTAGGCCTGTTTTCTCAAAACCTTGAAATCTCTCTTAGGCCCTACTTATCCCCAAGAGCAAACATCTCAGTGATGAGCTTGACAAGAGAGACAAAAAAAAAAAGAAAAAAAGAAATCTAGACAATGAAAAGCAGTGAGAAAGACATAAACAACAGATGAAAAAAGCTGACAGCGTTTCCCAGGATGCACCTCTCCCAGCATGGCTCATGAATGGAAACAGGTGTGTGTGATTGTGCGGTGGGTCTTGAAGATTCGGGCCTATGTGGCATGTCTACTGCCTAGGTGATTTGGGTCAATGGAGCACATCTGGTACTAGTCACAACAGAGTGCACACGTCCACGGCCCTCAGACACCCCACCAGGCGAGTAGGGAGAGAGAGAGAGAGAGAGAGGCAAGGGCAAGGAAACATCTGGGTTCTCTCTTTCTCTCTCTCACACACACACACACACACACACGCATTTTAGATTCTGTGCTTTTTGGGGTTGCTTGGATTCCTCCAGGTGCATCTGGACTTGGATAGAGACTAACAGGAGTGTGTGTGTGTGTGTGTGTGTGTGTGTTTCAGGGGAGGGGGTGGGGGGGCACATTTGATTGACAGCCTTGAACCAGAATGTTCCCTGTGCCGGGTGAGTAACTCTCCTATCATGCCCACTCTCTCTCTTTTCTCTTTTGTTTCTTGCAGGGGTTCTTCTCCCACTTTGCCTCTGCGTCATAATCTTCCCTTATTTGCTGGTTGTTCTGGTACAGACTCATTTCTGCGTTTGAAAAAAAAAAAAGCATTTATTTTCTGATGAACTAAACAAGTCATGGCATTTTCATTTGTTTTCTAGCACGTAAATTAAAATAACAACCCACTACATTTGTTGTGTTGAATGCTGGAACCTCATGAGTCATGCAGTAGTGCAGAGCAAGAGATAAACCAATGAACAGAAAGGACATATTTGCCTACATAGACTCTCTCTCTCACACACACACACACACACATCCAGACAGACAGACAGTGAGTCTATGTTTTGGCAGAACTCCAAAAGTGAACTGGACTTGATACACTGTGGTAATGATAGGGTAAAACTGTATATGAGAGTCTGTATCGAATTCTGATGCTGAGATTTTTCTGCACTGACAGCACTCTGTCTCTCTCTCTCTCTCTCTCTCTCTCTCTCTCTTTTTCTAATTCACTTACCTCACTTCACCCACTACCTCATCACATGCCCAAGGCAACAACAATAAACATGATTGGTCCTTCACACAAAAGAAGGCGGGCCGTCATTTGGACAGGCATGACAAGGGGCAAGTGAAATTGATTTCAAGTGTATCGGTGTGTGTGGGTATATATTTGTTGTGCCGAGTGTGTGTGTGCTTTTTTGTGTGTGTGTGTGTGTCTGTGTGTGTGCGTGTGTTAACATAGGGTTTGGATTCTTTCACCAAGTTTGAGCAGTGTGACGAATATGGGAACAGAGCGTTTCCTTCCTTCACTTGTAACAGTGGCGAAGGAAACAAATACGGGTTCCCCTCTTTGGCTTCCACATTGCAAACAAAGAGCAATGTGTCATAGATGTAAATTTTTCCAGTGACTGTGTGTGCAATAATGATAGCCTCTGTGTCTGTTCAAAATGCGCAGAACATTACGTTTTACACTTGGACAGCATAAGTGGGGAAGTGTCTAAAAAAAGAAAAAACTGAATTAAAATTTAATCTTGTAAAGACTGTAAACTCTTAATCCATCTGTTTCCATGTTTGTTTCTCTACAGCTGAGTTGATAAGTGTTTGATTTCCCAAGTGAAGTTAATGACATTTTTAATTGGAATTTCCTTAACTACAGTGTCCTGCAAGGATCTAACATATAGTACAGTCACTTAGAGATCACCAAACTCATATTCCTGTTATTACACTGTCACCTGGTTCATGAATAGGTACAAAATAGCACGAAATTTTACACACTAATTTTACTTGGCTTTTAAAGCTATTGTCAAAGTAAGTGAACAATGTCAGTATATCAACACCATTTCAACATCTAATAGGTTAATGAGTATGAGAAGACAATGGAGTAGTGCGCTTTGTGATGGTCACATGCAGATGGTCTTTGGATACTTTAAGTGTACTGTGTTTATTCCATCTTGTGGGGGGTCACTGATGAAGACCTTTGTGGGTCACTTTAAATACATATTGCCATGTAAAATAAAGGCATTTTAATTTAGCACAAACACCAGTGTGCCTTAGATTGTTTTGAATGAGACTTGCATTTTACATTTTTGATTGGGATTATATTCCACCCATGCAATGAGCCGTTCACAAGATGGAATAATATTAATGTGTTTGTCAGAAACTAAGTAAACACATTCTGTAAAGTGCTTTGATGGCAAAGATTGTGTGTGTGTGTGTGTGTGTGTGTGTGTGTGTGTGTGTGTGTGTGTGTGTGTGTGTGTGTGTGTGTGTGTGTGTGTGTGTGTGTGTGTGTGTGTGTGTGTGTGTGTGTGTGTGTGTGTGTGTGTGAGACAGACAAACAAGACAGAGGGGGGGAGATTAACAGAGTGTCCTCAGGTGCCCATCTGGTCTGTGTGTGTTTGTTTGTGTGTGCATGTGATAATTTCATGCTGTAGTGTCAATGGGTGATATGAGGCAACGACATATGATACAGGTTTCATAATCTGGTTAACTAGAGCTGAATGGGTCATAGTAATGGCTCTAATCCTCAGATCACAGAAACCAGACCAAACTAAAACCAGCGGACTGTTTTTAGAGCCCTAAATGTACTGTTAACTCAACAGCCACCTGCACCAATTTAAATGGTCACTGACAGCCATGCACTAAACCACAATTTAAAACCTTCATCCCCATTCTAGACTTAATCCTAATTTTTGATAACTACAACCAGAACCATTACAAAAAAAAGTTTTAAGGCTATAATTCCTATAATTCCCCTAATGGCTTTGCTTCTTGTTGTTTTCTGTTTTCAGTCATCTAGCTGTGTTTCTAGGTTAGGGTGATCTAATTCTGTGTGGTTGCTGTGTGTAGGGGTAGCCTTGTTACCAGAGTTACATTGTTCATCCACAGCTATGGACTCTGGCCCAGAAAGAAAGCCCACACACAGTCAGCAAGCTATGATCCCACTTGGATACAAACCAAATAATCTAACATAGAAGTCAGCCTGACTTGTGCCACACAACCATCCACATTTTTGAATTCATATATCAACTTCAGTTTGTTCAAATGAGCTATAGACATCCAAAGGTCTACAGAAGATAACAAATAACAAAATGCAACATGATTCTATAGTGCCACCACCTCTTTAATGCACAGTAACAGTCACGATGTGTACTTCATCTAGCTTCTTTTTGTCCCTCAGTCATCCGAGGGGATTGCATGCAGTCACAGATGATGCTGCTGTTGTGAGTTGTTGATTTCTCAGGGAAGCCATTAGTGTTGTTTGTCTACTCAGAGCAGTGCTGGGTTACTGAACCCCTTCTTCCTAACAGTTGGCTCATATTGGCAGACAGTCAGGGTGCTTAACTATGAGCAGGAAAATGACTTGCCCTCCCTGGATTCCATACAAATTACAGAACATGTTTTGCTTTTACTTTTTCACTTTTTGTGAAAGTTTGCAATTAAATTTGTCTTTAGAGACTCAATTTGTTCATGTTTCTTTCAACCAGTTTCATATCAATTTGTTTACTCTTTCCATGATTTGACCCAGTAAAGTGAGTTCTCTGGTTCGAAAAAAAGGAAAGCTAAAATATGACAAGGTTAAAAAGTATTTTAATTGGATGCTGTATGTTGAAAATGTTAAATATCACAGTTAAACTGCATTTCTGTATAAGAAGAAAAGGATATTCTTTAGAGTGATGGCAAACGTGTTAGAAAAAACTAATAGGAGAATCCAGTTGAGATGAATGCAGAGTAGGTGGAAGAGTGTGAGGAGTTTTGGATTCACTGGCTTGTCCCTGCTGTGCCAACTCTGGAGCAATGAAAGCTTGGAATTGGGAGTGGAAGCAGCCAAAAAAAGAGAGAGGTGCGTAAATCCTCCTTCTCCTCACAGCTGCTGGAAAAGGGTCTAATATAGGTGCCGTCCAAACAAAACACTTTCCATAATCCTCAGACACTTGAACAGATCTCAAAGGGAGTGAACAGTTTACACATCACATCACTGCACTGTTCTTAACCTTTCTATGCCTTTGGCAAAGTGTATACTGCACTTAACAATACATTTTCTATCAATACATTTTTTAAAACTTAAAAAAAAAATGTCAGGTTGCATTTGGATCACAACACACATTTTCCTGGCTGAAGCAGATTTTTGTGACTTTGGTCAAAGGTTGTCAACTGTATGAATATCTTGCTCTCTCCCTCTCTCACACTCACTACTGCTTTTGTCTAGCAAAAGCAGTTTTATAGGGATTTATTGTGCAATAATGCACAAAATAAATCATATGTATTGCTGCAAATCCTTTTTCTATACAATACCCTTATTTCTTATGTCCCAGTCTTATTTTAGAAAATATCACACCATTCTTTCATCTGAAGAGGAGGAGACACGTTGAAGTGACTTTTCATTAGCTGCCTGTGACCCTCCTCATCTCTGGCCAGTCTTGACAGGTCTGTAAGCAGTGAGCATGGCCGGCATTATGCATATATCTGCTGCCTGGATATTTTGTCACACCTAAATGAGACTGCACTAATACTACAGATTGGTGTGTTGTTCTTAATCATCTTTAATCAAAGCTTTGTATGTGTGTGTGTTTGTGTTGCATGTCTGAAGATTGTGCCTCTTTGTTGAGATGTATGTTCATGGGTGTGAACACTGTCTCGTGTTTGTCCACATCTATTAATTTCCTAGTAGCTACTAGTGCGGCTGTGTCTCAGAGGTAGAGCACTAATCAGAAGATCAGCAGTTCGATCCCCAGGTCCTCCGGTGTGCATGTTGAAGTGTCCTTGGGCAAGATACTGAAGGCTGTGTCATCACTGTGTGTGTGTTTGTGGTTCTCACCTTGCTTGGTCGGATGACAAGAAATGTGCTATATAAATACAGTCCATTTACATTTTTGCTCTATGTCCCAGTCTCTGAATCTGAATATCTGTGTGTTTGTGTGTTTGTGTGTGTGTGTGTGTGTGTGTGTGTGTGTGGTATGTTTTGGTCCTTGTTCAGAATGTGTGTACAAACCCTGACCTTAGAGGCAAGGGTACAAGATAGTGTCCAGTATTTTCTACCTAGTCAAGGTCTGCCTCACCCTAAAGTAATCCTCCTTTGCTCACCATCAAAGAAAACACACATACAATTACAATATGCACACAAATCCACACAACAAACATGCACACACGCATGCCTATACAGAGATTTGCCCACTGCCCTCCGACTGTAATTACTAGTAAAGGAAGGTTATTGGACACCTCTGACATGTTTACTGACTGTTGTCACTGTACAACATGGTTTGGGCCGGAAGGACCTGACTGTGAACTTTTGAACCCCTCCCATAAAAACAGCAATAGTACTTTGCTATAATGCTGTTCAATGTTACCTTTAAGCCCCCAGTAAGTGGGATTTAGAAAATAATGCCCTTATACAGGCTGTTTACACAAGATCCCTGCCATACCAGCCACACTCTTGCCGCCTCAGCCCCCCTCCTGCCTCAAATCACATTTAATAGGGCTAGTTTGATCCCACGCCAGCATAAGCATACACTTGCTATGACCTTGGTTGAATTTAATGGGGGTTAAAGAAGTTTTCACATTGGCAGTGTGCACATTAATAGTTTGTCTGGTGGATTTGGTAAATTGGAAGAGACGGAAGTGGAGTCAAAGTGTCCAATTAATTGGGTCTACCCCCCCCCCCCCAACCCCCAAACCCCCACCCTTGCTCACACAACCCTGCTCCTACCCTTAGCATCCTGCCCAGGTTCACCTTGGGATACTCTGAGACATTCTGTTTAGGTCAGGACTTTTGTGCGTGTATATGTACATGCTTTTTTGCAGTATACCGTATGTCTACCGTGTGTGTGGGAAATCTATGTCAAGACTGGGAGGGGGGTGAGGGGGGGGATGGGGCATAAAGTGGGAAGTGGACGAGAGGTGAATGAACACTGGTGGAATGAGGGGGCGTAAAGAAAGTGTGAAGTAACTAAAAGTGCACTGAATCAATAAAAGTCAGTAAAGTTAGAGTGAACTGCAAAAAGTTTCTCTTTTTTCTGTAAAATGTGGGAAAGAGTAGGATGGTTATTAAACTACTGATAGTATGTTCTGCTGGGGAAAAAACATTGATATTTCTCACACTATAATTCTTGCGTTGATATATATTTATGCACATTTCCATGTGCTGTCTTTTTTCCCCTATCATTTATTTATGAATTTATTGTTTTGTTCCACATTTTACTGGATTTTGTTGGATTAGCATCGTTCATAGTCTATTAAACATTTTCCAGATATGGCTGTGCCAGCCTCTCTAATGTAATTTTTCATAAGTGTCTTTACAGCCACCAGACTGTAATATATGTAATAATAGCATGGGATGAAGCATCATAGTGTGAGCCAAACAAGTCTAGTAATCCACGGTAATTGGTTGGATTTTTGCAGTGAGTCAACCTCTCTGTCTGCTTCCCTCTTTGCCTTTGATAATCCAATATACATTTCTTTAATCTTTACCCTCTGCGTTGAGCAAATTAATTAAATATTGACAAGGAATCCAGCAAAACCACAGAAAAACAGAATGTCACAGCTAAACTGATTACTTCCATGACAGAGGTAAGAGAGAGACAGAGACAGAGAGAGAAACGTATGATCCATCTCATGCACTATAAATGATTAAAGACCATAGACAATGGCTGAATCCTGCAACCAACTGAACAAGTGTGCAGATTGAATGTTGTCATAGCCAAGGCTCTCCTCCATACACCATCAGTCTGTAGCCACTTGTCAATCTTCCCACCACTAACCCAACCCACTAACATGTCTGTTTTCTGAGTGTTTTCCTCCAAGAAAGAATCCCATTTCCCTTCTTTAAAGCCAACGTACCATCTGTCACCAGGGCGCTGATAATGAAACACCATAAAAAAGACCCACAGGATCATGCACACACCTAAAAAAAAAAAAAAAAAAAACCTAACATGTTGGAGATGATTTGAACAGAGTCCATGCAAGTGCGCCCCCCCCACCCCCCACCCCACCCCCTCCATGGTAACCTTACTTTGACCCTTGTCCTTTTCTACACAAGGGTAATTGGCCAATCTGGTCGACATGCCCATAGTACATTGTGGAAGAGAGCCAAAAGTATTTTGGATCGTGTGTGGTGGCAATGCATGCATATTCACTTGCAGTATTTATATTTCTACAAGCCTGCGTGGCGTGTGAATGTGTGCTCGAGCATGCACATGCTTGTGTCTGTGTACAAGCATGCCTGGGATTGTGTTTATGTCTGTCTATTTGGGAGAATCAACAGACACAGTGACGATGGAGTTGATTTTATTAGAGATGAGATTAGGGTCATGTTGCAATATGCTTGCTGTGGGCTTATTATTCTGATCTGTCCATTGGAGTTTCCTACTGCAGAAAGACAGCTGGCCCAGTAACATGATCCAGACCACCAACTACCCTCTTACTACTTCACAGCCAAGTCAAAGCCCAGGCCAAGGACCATAGCTGATTTAGACTTACTAAAGACACACAAGCATGTACTGTGCATACACACACACACACAAAATCACATTTCCCTTTACCTAAAATATATGCAATAATAACAAAAACTCAAACTACCCCAAACACAGAGGGTAGTCTGCAGATCCTCCGTAGATGGAGAGCAAAAAAAAAAAAAAAATCTATTTTTTTTCTTTCCAAAACGATGAAGAAAGAAAGGAATGGATAGCTGAGAATGAGTGTGGAGGTGTTAGGAAAAGCCCTCTGGCTGGGAGAGGTAGTAGAGCTGTGAGTGGTGGGGAGGGAGGAGGCTGATTCTCACTACCATCATGTGGCTGAACCAAATCCCTTCTCTTCTCTCCTCTCCTCTCTGTGTGAGGAGTGAGTTTGGCCTGGGGCACATGTTCAGATATGGGTGCTAGTGATTGGTTTGCTGCCAACAGTGGCAAAGGTCAAGCTGCTCTGTGCTCTTTGTTGTTGTTTCCTCAGAGTCACTGTTGTATTCTGTTCTCCACTGCAATCCCATGTTTCATTATTACAGTTGGAGGTGGGAATGGAGGTGTGAGTTGTTTCTGGAAGATGGTTGTTTATGTCCATTTTTAAGCTTGTTGCTTTATTAGGGGTCCAAGCAGTGAAGCTTGCTGCTGGAACCCTCTTGTTTTTGTTCTTTTTTTCTTTCCTTTTTCTCCGCTAAAAGTGTTTGTGCAGCAAAAACTGTAAGACCAAAAGTCACCAAAATTCGCAAGTGGGCTGCAAATTCCACCCACTACTCAGGCACATAAAATCACACTCATTGACTTCAAGGTGGCGTTGTAACAATTAAGTTTACATTTTTGAAATTATCTTGAAAACAGCTAGGCTAAGAGTCACAATCCTTTCATCATTCAATTCATCTGCATCTTTGCTCCGATGGTCTTCTGCTCTAAAATGCCAAATTTTGTGACTTTTTCTCAATTTTCTCAAAATCCTATTTTTGACAACTCGTCAGAAACTGTCAAGCCAATTGTCCTGAAACTCTGTCAGGCTCATCTACAGACTTTGCTGATCTAAAGTTATTAAGGAAATATTGATTTGTCAATCCATTTTGAAATCATAAGTTTTTAGACCTGTGTCTTTAAGTTCAATTTTACATAAACGCTCATAAAGCAAAATTGGCTTAGTGGCGCCACAAATGTGAAAAGTTTATATCTTGTAATTGGCTGCATGGATTCATATTAAATTCGGTTTGCATGATCTTTGGTGATGACTCAGTTGATGCATAAAATTTGGTAACGACTGATTAAAGTAAGCGTGGCTTATTACAACAAATCTGTATTTCTAGACATTTCTCATTCCAGACTTCAAAAAATCTAAATAAATCTACCGCCTATCCTACAGAGCTGACATTTTTTCAGCACATCTACTGAATTGTAACAGTAGTTTGCACAATTCTTCATTCAATTGCTATCAAATTTTTTTAGGACATTCTTTGGATAGCCTACTAGATGTCACGTTTAAAATGGTGTTCAGATTGGTGAGTCCGCAGTGATATAAGTGTCTTACTATAATTTGTACTGTAAGCACAACATTTCCTATTTCATCCTATTTTTGAAGAAATTTCACCAAAATATTTGACAATACACTCGAGAAAAGCAAGTTGATCTGTGATTTTTTTTTTTTTTCAGAATTGTATCCCCCAATAGTTAAATTGTTTTGAATTTTTTAAGTTTTATGACTCTGCTTGTGAGGTTGATTTGGTTTCCTGGCTCAGGAGCCGTTGGGTGGGGTTGGAAAGGGTGTCAGGAAACTACCTGCACCTGGTTAGTTCAGGCCTCAGCCTGTTTAGGTGGCTTCCTTGTTAACATCTTTCTCCTCTCTTCTTCCCATGCCTCTACCAGCCAGATAGGTTATGGTTTTGTGTTTTGTTTGCACGCATCACACACACTTCGTTCATCCAAGTTATTCACTCTCACTGACTTCAATGCAGTAATTTACTAATTGTATGCAGAACTAAGTTCATGTTTAGTCTCAACTGCCTCACTGTCATCTGTGTTGTCCTGATGGTCTAGCGGTCTAAACACATGAACTGTATTATAAATTTATGATCACTGGTTTGAATCCAGCCTGGCACCAACGCATGTGCATTCTCCTCTTTCTGCCCATCCCTCATGAATTCTTGTGGTTTAGTGGTTGACATGCCAATTGCAACTTTGAACCTCAATTTCTCCCGTGACCAATCTCAAACATCCAATATATGTAAAATGCTACAGAAAGTATATATTCAACTCAAGTAAACAGAACTTCATCCAATTTCATAATTCATCCTGTCAAAACCGTCTAGGCATGTCCCTAGGTATTTTTCATGCTAGTGCACACACAGTGGTGATCTTATTTCCTCTGTAGTTGAGTGGTACGGTGGTTGTCTTTTAATGCAAAGGTTAAGAGTTCAAATCCTGCTTTTGCCAACCTGCACATGATCTGAATCTTTGCATTTTCCAGGATAAGTTCTGACACTTCTCACATAGTAGGAGTATGTTTGTATAAATTATTAGACATGGGATGCATTACAGATCTTGAATGAAATAAAAATTCAATATAAATGTAGTCATGTGAAGCACGTCTCCACTGAAGGTCATAAGCTACATCAAATGTTTCTGAAAGTAGACTTATATACCTCAACAGAGTTTCAACATATAGTGACGACCACGATCAATTATTTCAAAGAAAGTCAAGAATTTTGCTTCTTGTCAGATATTTTTGGCAGACGAGTCATTTGTTTTTTTTTACTTTCTTCTTCTTCTTCTTCTACTACATCTTCTTCTACTCCTCCTGAGATTCATATTTGGCGTTATTCATCTAAGTGCTTGGACCCCACTCATTGCCGCTTGCGGCTATATTTATATTTGTTTGGCTTATACAACATTCTACTTTATTTATCGTCTTCACAGTGTGAATTGGTTAGAAGTGTGTCTCAATAGCTATATTCAGAAATAACATGATTTTACAGAGCCTTACAGCAGGTGTGTTCAGATAAAGTGTTATCAGTTTGCTGCCAAAAAGAGCAAAACATGGCTTCGCTGATTAAAAATTGGGGGAACTAATTAGTCTTAAGTAAAGTCCCAAGTGAAACAATGAGCAGTAAAAAGATATTATTAGGCGTATGTCATCAATTATTAACTTTATGAAAAAAGAAGACAAAGGAAAGATATTCCAATGTGGCTTTCTTCAGAGAGAGAATAAATATTCACTCCAATGGATCATAATCAGAAAAGTGAGCTTTAGTATTACTCTTTGACAATATGTGACTGTAAAGTATTAATGTTGTGATGCCAAGTAAGGTAGCTCGTCTTCACCAAAAATAATTTGTGAGTGATCTTACCTAATCTGAGAATGACAAAGAGGGCTCCTTGATGCATTCGGGCCTTCCTTCACTGGCCCTTCAATTTTCTCAACTACAATATTGGGTCCAGTTACATTGTGTTTCATTGCATGACTGGAAACTTTACGCAATCCACAGATGTTTAACAAAACAAAATTTGCCCGTCAGTGCAGCAGGATACCACCAGCCTTGCTCTATTCCAGCTACTTTGGTCAGTCAGTGTTAGGAAATCTTGTGCAATAAAGCATTGTGTCTTGTTTATTGTACAAGATGCAAATGCAAAAAATAAGTTGTAATAAGTAGCACAATGCATGAAGAATAATCATCAGTGCTTGTAGATATTTAGTCTTAAACAGTGTTGATTTAAAATAGCAATAAATTGATGGCCCTGTGTGTGCTGGAATAGGCTCCATCAGATTGATTTCTGTATAAAAGGAACACATGGGGTGTTGGTAAAGCCATGTTTAGTTGGCTGTCTCTCTCTAACTTTGTCCAAGTTGCTTTAGAGTCTCTGGTACTATTTGTGTAACTGTTTTGCAGTCTGCAGTGTATATGTCCTCAGCCATGTTATTTTAACCCCTGAGGTGCCTGCGTTTCATCCCCCTGCCCTCTTTTTCCTGAGAGGTGAACCAAGCTCTCTTAAGACTGATGTGTGTCAACAGCATAGACAGAGAGGCTTTAGCCTGCAGGACTTTTTATTTTCCACAATGTTTTCTTCAACACAATTTTCTATGTGTTTGTTTGAATGTACAGTATGGTTTGACTGCAATAAAGTGGTTCAAATAAGAAAGGTTATGAGATGCACAGAATAACCATGGCAACCATTATTCATTAGTGTAACAGTTATTCCATTATAATTACTAGTTTTGAATGCCCTGGAAAAGCAGATCATTAGACTAATTTCAATTCAGGTATTTGACTTGATGTTTAAATGTGCATGAAATATGATTTTACCAGGGAATGAAATGGTGGTATTAAGGCTGTGTTGAACCACATTTCTTTAAAGGGAAACTTCATAGCTATTAGCTCATCTTCATCGTTGAGATATTTTGTCTGCTCAGCTGAAATTAAGTTTTCCTAAAATCCCTATTTTCCCTCTCTCCTTCCATTTCTTCACCCTGCTATACTTTTCCCTGTACCTCCACTCCTCCCATCTTTCCGTACCATTCTATTATCGCCTTCCCATTCTCCCCATTTTCCATATTGGCCTTTTTGGGTCTCACAACCCAGTCGCTTTTCTTCATAGAGCCTGGAAAGGCGCTTCAGCAGTGAATAATTCTGAACATGATAAATCCCACCTTAAATCCAGCCATGAGACTCCAACAGGGTTCCACATGTAATTCTAAGCCCTATTATAGGGCCACTAATGCCGGTTGAGGATGGCGAATCACGGCACAGCCTGCAGCCATGTAAGAATTAGAAATAAATATGCATCGGTACCAGATAAATATAGCAAGCGGCAAATCTGCCGTGAGACTGTGTGTGTGTATGTGTGTGTGTGTAAGAGAAGCCACAATTTGCAGGCGATGAGAAGAATTCGCAACAGCTCTCTGGGTAATTGATGGATTAAATTCAGTGGCTAAGGGGTTGGAGTTAATGTGCGCCATAATTTAGGTGAAAGAAAGCTCAATAAAATTTTTTGGTCCGTATTTAAAGAAATGTGTTTCGTTGTCGTGTTTGAACACCTCATTTCAGGGCCTGTATTAGGTGTCTCAAGGGTGGCAGTTGAGGTCTCTGTCACTGGTGTTTATCTATCTGTTTATTGACTGCAGAATTACTTGAGGACTAAATGAGGGGTGTAAGCTAGCTTGGGTAGAGCTCCAGCTGTGGTGCTGGGTAAGATTTTTTTGTGCATATGGCCCCTTTGAAGTCATAAGTATAAGTGTAATATTATTTTACTGAGCCCCGACCAGACAAATTCTTTATGCCTGTTTCCTAGAGCTGCACTAGCTGCTTATACCCGTGGTCCAGGAGCTGATCTCCTCCCACTCTAAGGCAAATAGCAAAAGTTACTCAAATTCACTACATTCCGTGTAGAAAGTGTCCCTACAAAGCAGGCAGCCACCCAATCAGATCGAGGATTAGAAAAGTAGATTCATGATTGAACCCGGCGCTCATTCAGTCTTGCACATAATTTACATGGCTTACACCTCATTGTCTGCCTGTTACACACATTTGATGATAGTAACTTCACAATCTTTGCACCTCACATTTTGCATTTTTCAAGGATAGGAAATGGGTTTAAATGGGATTTACAAGACATCTACTATAGTTCAGTTGTCTTATCAAAGAGCTGTACAAGTCTGTTAGGATATATACAGAGGAAGTGTTTGTGCTTATTACAGTAAGGCAATGCAAAATGTCAACATTGCACATAATTTGATGTAGGAGCAGGATTAGGTAATGGAATACTTACATTTTTTGTTGCATTACATACAAATTACTACTCATATTACTACTACTACTTAACATAACGGAGAGGCTGCGGGCCAATGTAGCTGAATGTTGAGATTTTTGTTGTCCCTCATTCTTGAGGCCTTTCAAGTATTTTGGGAAGTGTCATTCACATCCATACAGCTTGGATTGCTTCACAGTATTACTGTATTTCTGTTTGTTGGTTGATACATGACCAAGAGCTGAATTATTCAATGTCTTTGGTCATATTTTTGTTCCATTGTGTGTTGATTTAGAACATTAACAATGAGTGCATATATAAGTTTGATGGTGTTTTATGTTTGAATCATTGTTTTATTCCTTTATTGCAAGGAGCCAAACAGCCTTGTCACAGCCCTGTTTGGCCATCTGTTGTTTTTTTTTTCTTTACCCTAACCTGCCCAAAACATTTCTTGTAAATCCATTCAGAACTCTTTGAGACAACCTGCTTCCAGAGGAACAGGTGGAAGGGGTGAAAATATAACCCTGTTAGCAGAGATAACAACCACCTCTAATCAGGTATAAGTCATAGAAACAGCTCAACTTGCGGTGTAAGGTATCAGATCTCAGACTTTTCATGACGTGTCTATTTGCAGCCTTTCTCACTCTTATAAACTTGTGCCTTTTTGTGCAGCAGTACAGGCTTTACTTTTATTCTTTTCAACTTCTCCCCCTCAATAAAACATTGACTGTAAGTCGTCAACACATCAAATTAAGGTCACAGTGGGATACTATAAAAATAGAGCATATTTTTTTTTATTGAAAATGAGAGAAAGACATAAAGAGCAAAAAAATAAAATGAAATGAGAGAGACAAAAGGGGTTTCATTGATAGCCATGCTGTCGCTTTCATATCAGTGATCATACCACTCCAGTGTAACACCCTGTAGACTCGTCACTTGTTGCAGTTAACCTGCGGGTGCTTATTACCCCCTGCTTGGTGCCATCCCCACCATGGCAGTTACATTTTAATTAACTATTTTGTTGTATTAGAGACCACAGTTTAAACTTCAAACGTCTTATTAGATCATTCCCCCCTCTGTGTTTTGACATGAAAAGTGAACATTGCTTTTTTTTTTTTTTTTTTGTTTATCTGAAGGCATATGCTAGTTTTTGTTCTCTTACAGTACTATGTAAGAGAGCACTATGACATGGTATTTGAAAAGCTCCGGTTTTGTTGACTTATTAATTGCTTGTGTCTTTCTAACTGAGCAGTGTGACGATGACACGGCATGCTGGGATATTCTCTTCAGATGGTGATAGTGGTTGCGGTGGGGAGGAGGGGGGGGGGGGGTGTATGTCTTCTTCACTCCATCTCTCTCTGTGTCTTCCTTAGCACTCCTCCCTCAGCTCATCAGTTCATCAGGCTTCTCCGTGGAACACTTAGCCCTGAGGAGATGCCGTGGGTGGGGGTCTGTAACTTTTGATGAATGAATACATCTCTGACTCACTCCTCTTTTATCTGACTGTTTAATCTTGACTCTCTCTCTCTGTTTCTCTCTCCTTCTCTCGTTTGCTCCTTCTCTGAACCTCAGTCTCTCTCTCTTTCTGGCCTCTGCTCCTCGCTCAAGACAGTGGTTGCTGATTTAATTGGATTGTGCTGAACTCTGGCTCTCAGTTGCATCTCTTATGATCATCTCAGAGACTCTTTGACTCAGACTACCTGTGAAGTTCGGCTTTGTAACATTGTATGAACATTGCTTTCTGACAGTGCAGTGTCTCTACTCCAGGTTTTTCCAGGTATGCCGCTTAGATGAGTTTATTAATTATCTATAAAGTTTGCTGTTCCACAAATCAAAAGTGGGTTAGAGTATATGCAGTCCAGACCATAAAAAGAGGACAGCTGATATGAATGTGTTTACAACATGACAAGACTTTACCTCAAAGTTCAGGGTCTGCAAAGCCAGATGAGACATCCAGAGACAAACAGGCAAGCTTTTGGATCTTCTACCCACACAGGGCTCAGCATCCTTGGGCTTGCCCCGATGCCTCCCTCCATACCCTCTCGCCTCTCCACTCCTCTCCCCTCCCCTTTGCTCTCTCCCCAACCTCCCTGAGCTCGATTGAGAGAGATGATTAAGACATCAAAAGCTGTGCCTCACTGTAGATCAAAACTTAGGGCTGACGGGCGAGAGCCTGATCCCACATAGACTTCCGCTGCATCCCCACAGCCGGAGATTTGCCATTCCCAGCAGCTCTCCTGCTCCACTCCATTAGTATCTCCATGCCAATCGGAGGCTCCCCGGGGTTCGACATGTAGCCAAGGATGAGTCAGGCCTGTGCAATCAACCCCATCCATGGAGAGGCAGGTGCTTTAGTGGTGAGACACAGTGATGTGTGTGTGTGTGAGTGTGAGTGTGTGTGTGTGGTGGGGGGGGGGGGGGCATCAGTGTGTGTGCATGTGTTTATCATAGCTCAAGGCCCTTATTCACCCCCACTGCTTTATCATCCCCAACACTGAACAGCAGCAGCCCATCACACTGCTTCTATCTCCTTTTTCTCTCCTTTCTCTTTCTCTTTCACTCTCACTCTCTCCCTCGAGGGGCTTTAGTTCATGTGATTCCACGCTCCAGCTTTAGCTCAACTTTGCCACTTGGCAGTCTTGGCAGATTTTTTTTCTGCTTGTGTCTCATTTTACTCCTGCTGTTAAAGTGGTGATAAAGAGAAAAGGAAATACATACAGGATCACGAGGAGAGACTTTTTCTGCTTGTAAAATTAAGTGCTTCATGTTCCATCTGAGCAACGTCAGTGGAAAAGGGTAAGAGCCAGTCAGAGTGGCTGAGGACAAATTTTTGGAAAAAAAAAATTAATAAACGTGGTTCCCATCCAGGCATGGAAATAATAGGAGGAAATAATTGGAGTCTTTCTAGCCGAGGGGGGTGGTGGGGGGTGTAATAATAATCTAAATACAAAAAAGGAGGTTTATGAAATGATTTGGTATTTGTTTTTAGGAACATAGAGATAAAACTGAGCTGAGAACAAACTGTACAAATAGTGTTATTATTCCCCTGTAACCTGGCTATTCTAGGTAATTTTTTCCATGTTAACTGCAATTTGGTGCTGATGTCATGGTTAGTACAGGCAGCAGCACAATCATTAATGATGCTGGAAACACAACCTATGAATAGTCTTTATATCCCTAAGAGACACAGAGGAATGTGAACCTCCCAAACACACACAATTTAACACACACACACAATACACAGTTAATACACAAGCAGGCAAAACATGCATTCACAAGAGAAGAGAGAACTCCCGCACACTGTCCTTGTACTTGCAATAAACTTTAGAGATACAACATTTTGGGTCCTTGTATCGCCAATAAAGTTGTTGTATCTCTAATACTGTGTGTTCTCTCTTCTCTTGCCTATGGACATTTCATCCCACGCACCTGTCTACATTAAACTGAAGGTTTGCATGAGCCTTTACAGTCAAGACATACATTTGCAAATGACGATGTTCAAATCATACTTAATTAATCTCCACTTATCGGCTCATCTGTGCAACTCCTCACACCAGCGGTGGAGTTACAGTCATCTGAGCAGCCAATCGGCCATTCACTTTTAGCCGGTCAACCAGTGAGTCAGGCCCTGGGGCTAAGCTCATTAAAGCAGGAGAGTCCCCTACTATCCGTCCCTCCCGCTATGCACCTAAGGGCCAGCCCCCTCCCTGTCAACTCTCTGCCTTTAATTGAGTTCTCACTTCTCTTTATTTTACTGTCAGCATTATACCCCTCTCATTGTTATCCCCCTCTCCATCCCCTTTCTTGAGCCCATCTCCTCCCTTTCCTTTACTGCTGCTACCACAGACACTTTTTTTGGTATTTCAGAGAGTAAGCACTTTCTCCATATTAAGATGTGAAATTCATTTTGACACTGGACTGGAAATAGAGTGGAACCGGCAATATGCCCCTATCTGTTCCTCTCTCTCCCTCCTTCTTCTCCTCTCCCTGTCTCTCTCTCTCACTGTCTCTTCCCCACTCCTTACTCACTATTGTCTTTTTTTTTTCTTCTTCAATCCATGGATCCACTCTCCCACCTCACTTTCTTAAATCACCTAGAGACTATCCTGCGAGGTAAGGGCCTGCTTGCCCCAAATTATATTTCCATAAGGATGGCACAGAAGAAAAAGAAATAATCCTTTGCATCTCTTTCTCTGGATTTGGATCTATTAAGAGAGCAAGAGAAATAAAATAAAGGATGCAGAGAGAGAACAGAGCAGAAAGAATAGAGAGCCAAAGAGAAAAAAAGGTATACGGTAAAAACAAATAAACTAGAGCTAAAGATGAGAAATGTCAATATACAGAAAGAATCAATAACGTAAACGGTGTACAGCTCAAGTCGGGTATGATGTTTCAGTGAATAAGCTTATAATGTGCCCTAATGTACTAGTGGGGGGAAGAGATACTGTAGACATGTGGATTTCATGGAAACCACTATATCAATAGCCATATCTCTCAGCCAGCAAATGTCCACAACTGTTGGACTTAAAGTGAACACGGGTAGCAGAGACATGAAGATGATTAGACTGAATGTTACATCTGGCCACTAGCCCAAAGCTAATTCACATAGTTGAATAACTGTGTGGCTGCATGGCTGGATTGCCTAGACTGCCACACTCTCCCTGAGATGATATGATGCAACAGGATAAAGAGCAGAGCGAGCCTCTGTGAATACGCATAAATGCACTTTAGCCAAGCAGTGGCTTTTCTTACATGATTTTTCATCATGGCTAAATGTTTGTTTTCCCCCCAGGGACATCAGCGTCAAGAGATAATGACTATAGCCATGTTACCGAGGTGAATTTGAGCCTTTAGGGGTGTCTTAGCCTTAAAATCACCTCGCTTCACACTCCAGCAGATATGCAGTGAATGCACATGGATGCATACATAGGCGTGCACTGTATACATGCAATGGTGCGTACACATGCAAGCAGCCCCTACCCTGCATACACATATTTTATTACTTGATACATAGACATGACGGTACCCTATTGTAAAGCAATGAAGATTTACAAAAATGACTATGAATGTGCTCTTGTGTGCTCATGGGCGTGCATGTATGCATGTGATATACAGGTTAAAGGTGCTCAGGTGTGTATTTGTTTGGGGGTGTGATTTGTAAGGTCTTTTTTGCTCCTGCCTGTGCTTGTGTCCACCTGTTCGCGACCTTTTCTCTGTCCTGTCAATAATAATGTGTAGTAGCAGTAGTGTGTATCCATCTGTCTGTGTAACCCTATAACTGTCCATGACCATGTTTAGTTCAACTCTGTGCCTCATAGCAACTGTCATTAAGGCTCTGGACACATACACACTGATGAGGTTTAATGAGAAACTCTGTCTGACATACTGTAGCTGAATCAGGACAAGTCATCCTCAGTACACTGCAAAGAGGAAGTCTGGCTCACCTCTGGAGGAATGAGGACTATACACACCCACGCATACATACCCATTCCTCCATGTATGTGTTCATACATGTAATAAATGATACAATACACACATAAACTCTCCCCAATGCAAACACAAACACACACACACACACAGACATTCTAACACTTATAAAGCCTCCCAACTTCCAGCATGGCACGCCAAGTCCTCCAATTTAATTTGTAATCTAATAAATCTAAAAAAGCAATCAGCGGCAGCCAATGGCTATTCAACTTAACCCTCTTGCCCTGTCTGACTAGACTGAGATAATTGTCCTGTAATGCGGTCGAGGGGGCAAGGGGGAGTGGGAGCGAGGCAGAGAGCAGAGGGTCAGAGCCCATCTCCTCACTGAAAATAGCTTCTAAATGTGCAAGGCAAGGCTCCCATTATTAGGCCTTCCAAGTTGACAGGGAGGTGGCCAAGGCCTGTTTACATTTGCTGGTGATATTTGGAATAATGGACCGTAGAGAGAGCGGGGAGAGGAAGAGGAAGGCATGGAGGGAGGGGGAGAGGAAATAAATTACCAGGATGGTCCAGGAAGTGCGAGGCAGGTAATTGCAGTTGACAGTCCAGTCTGCCACACAGTTAATTTGAGCCTGAGCCCAGGTCCCTTCCACTATAGTGCACCATACTTATACACAGCACAATATGTCTGCATAGGTACATGCCGAGACACCATCCCCTCCTCTCTCTCTCCCTCTTTCTCTGTCTCTCTCCCTGGCAGTAGAATTATGTCGTCAGCAAGATATGAGCAGCCATGTCTCTCCTGGTAGGTGCACTCCTCATGTCCTTATTTTCCCTATAGTTTAATTTTCCACCAAGAAATATTGAATTTTGGGCAGGGTGATAGTGTACCTGTCAGTGATAGGGCGTCATCTCTAACTCCCTCTGACAGGTGGACTATTATATCTGCAAGAGAAAATAATCCCTCTCTACTTTAAGACCAGCAAATTTCAACCCTTGAAGAGCCACAGAGAAAGGCCTCTTACCTAAATCTGCTCTGATCGGTTAATGAAAGACATTATTTAGAAAGCTGATTGCTTTTTCAAAGTGAATATATGGGTATTTACCTTCAGTTATTTTGGGAATCCGGTGTGGTGAAACTGACTGTGAGTATATATAGGTATGCATACACATATAGTAGATATATCTATATTTTATTCATTCATGAGAGATGAATGAGATACAGATACACACAAGTCTACGTTCTCTTTTTTTGTGTTCTGTGTGTTTATGGGCTGCAAACCAGAAACTACCTGAGGAAAGTTCAAACACTTTTCTCCTTAACTATTCTGTGTGTAAATCTTAGTACGTACTTTATAAATTAAATAAATAAAAGAATGCCTATGCCATTGGTACTTTGCAAAAATGATAAGGATTTAGCTCAATCCGTCCACTTTTATCTAATGCATATCGCAGCATTTAACATCAAGCATTGAACACAATATAACCCACTGAGTTTAGTGTCAAGAGAACTTGTCATCAACCATAAATCTAGTGCTGATTTAGACACAATTTTGTGTTTGTTTGGTTTGTTTTTTCGCAAATTAAGCCAATGAATGACTCTTATCTGCTCAAACATGTCTTGCAGTCGAGGATCCAGCTAAAACCAATCCGATTTCACTCCGCTGTCCTCGTTGTTAAGGTTGGGAATGCCCAGTGGCCCCTCAGTCTACTGTACCATGGATGACATCAACCCCTCTGGTCCCACATCCCTGCAACCACTTGACATTTCTATCGACATTTCCCACAGTGCTCTCACATTAAAGGCCGTGACATTTCATTTGCACACGATGTTGATTAAAATACACCCTTATGGTCTCAAGAAAAAGGGGGTGTAAGCCTTTTTTTGTACCATCTACTTCGGGGAATTGAGAAGAGATGAGGAAATAAATAGAAGATCATCTGATAGAGGGGATTATGAAAAAGACCCTATGCTGGTGTTTTGTAAAGACCTGAGGATTAAAGTGAGACAAAGTTTCAGTATTCCATCATGAAAATTATTATTTGACCTGTTTTAAATGGATTACCTCTAGTTTAGAATAGTGCAATTGAAGTGAATAGAGTGGAATCAATAATGAAAACCAATATCCATACATATTTTTTTTATTTCATTGGGACATGTACTGATTTTAGCACTTTCTGTCATGGCCCATGAGCATTTGACAACCCTCCTCCTCACAATGTTCCTTAATGCAAATAAAACCAAATTTGAATCAAGCCGAATTCAGTCAGAGTCCATCAGTGGCAGGTCACATTTACGTCTGTGTCAAGTCACCTGCACGGTGCTGCTGTCTGCTGATGTGCTAGCCCCAGCTGGACTGTATGATCTGACTCCAGGCCAGGTCTCACCTGCCAGCTCCTATCGGGTCTTCCACATGTACACTGGCTCGGGGCCTGTCACTGATGGGCAGCCTGCTGTCCAGTCTAAACGGCTGGCTTCCAAAGACATTCGCTGATGTCTATTCTCCTCTGCCTGAAACAGCTTCTGACATGTCATTGAGGTTTTTATTTCCTCTGTGTCTCTTCTTTGTCTGTTGTACAGCTTCGTATAGACTTTAAGTCTAACCTTTTGATTATTTAATGTCATATTCCATGAAAATGCATTCTAAAAGTATAATTGTAGGGATGAGGTATTGGGATAAAATTGAGAGTAGATCATTCAGATATTACATTTATCTCATGTTCTCCAGCTGAGTGAGACTAGCGCTGACCTGTGTCTCCACTTATCCACACTGCACGACGGTGAAAGAGTCATGACATCTGTAACTCAATTATATTGAATTAGCACAAAGGGAAATGTATAGCCATAAAATAGGCATTTATGGTATACTTTTATCCCCAAGCAGCCAATAGGAATCCAGAAAAATTTAACATAGTAACCTAATTAAAAGCAGTTGATATAATACCCAATGACCGCTTAGTTGTTAAACTAGGAGAGGTCCACAGGTTAATCATAGCCTGTGAGCAGCTTCATGTAATAGATCTGTAATATGATAATTAGTTCACTTTTACTCAAACTTATCTGTGTCAATAAAAAATGTAGCTGAGCTTACTGTACGCACACAGCATGCCCGACCCTGATCCAATATAACACACTAGACAAAACATCCACTATTCTTGTTCCAGGCTGCCCGGTTTACCACAAGGAACACGTAATGGCATTGCAATAATGAGTGTCTGCTATTGCTATAAGCTGTTTGATCACTATTATGCCTTACAGATAAGCTAATTTAGCAACCATTATAAGCAGGTTGCCCTTCCACCTCGGTAGTATTTCTGTAATTATTGTAGTGACAGCATTGTCCCACTTGGTTACACCATTATAGCCCAAGAGGTTGCGTTCAAAGAGAGATTTAGTTATTAGCATAGCTTTTGTCATAAGCAAATTCAGTAACCTACAAAATGGCTTTATTGTCTCACACTTAAATTAATGGTGTGACAAGAAGTAGGGAAATTACCAATATATATCTTTTTACAAATTACTTTTTACATACCTTATTTTTAAAAAGGTGTTAGAGGACAGGTTGATCCCAATTTCTTATATTCTACCCCTCTAATGAACTGCATACTGCATTGTTTTCAGAAAAAAGTATGTGCTCCTGCAGCAGCTGACTACAGTTACACTGCAGATATCATAGACTGCCATCAAGTTATGGAGATGACAGTTATATCATCAACTCCATCAGCCCTCCTCATTGAAACAATTTGCAGTGTCTACAGGAGCAGACACAAACAAACCGTTTTCCTGATATTCCTTTTCCCAAGCAGTCAGGCTGCTAGGATCTCTCCCAGCAAGGTGGGGGGGGGAGGGGGCAGCAGGCCTGTAGAGAAATGGATAGAGAAAGAGAGAATAGGAACACATGGAAGGAGGTGAGAGAGAGAGATAAAGCAAAAGAGAGAGACAAAAAGAAAAAAAGGGAGAGAGAGAGAGAAGTGAGGCCAAATTGGGAATCTATTACTGAGGTATGGGTACAGCAGCCCCTCTCTGTCTCCAGTAAACACACAGAAATGTGTTCAAGTGCAGGGGCTTTATAAGTTTCCCCTTCTCCAGAGTAATGTGCTTTGAATGGCTGGTAAAATGGGACTGGGAGAATTTCATTCCCGCTGCCTCCCCAGGCGACTCACCTTTGGCCCACCGATGATATGAGCCCTTTTCTATTTTTTCCACTTTTACTCTCCCTCGTTCCCTCTTTCCATCTACTCGACTGATGGAGAGGAGCAGAAATAAATGGAGAGCAGTGGCACAGCAGGGGATGGAGGGATGGAAGTGTAGAGGGAGAGGCACAGAGGGAGGAGGACTGGGGTACAGGGCTTATTTATTTAGTGGAATGAGGCAGGTGCGTTATCCACAGCTCAGATTAGCTCATCTGTTTATGCTAAACGCCGCACCATGAGAAGCACGGTCATGTCACAGGAAGTACAGAAGCCCATTTTTCTCACTATCTGCTGCTCCCACCGATTGTTGGATGTGTTCTGTTCACCTATCAGACCTTTACTGGGATCCACGTATCAGATATAGTCAACAGATTATTGGCTTGGCTTTTCACTTAACTTCATAGATCCAGTTACCTAATAATCTAGGTCGCTGATACATTTGTTTCTTATTGTTTCTGATTCAATTACACATTAAAACATTGGTTTTTTCCTCATTTGATTTTTTTGAAATATGGCTGAGGCAGTGATTTTTGAGCCACTCTTAACCTCCGGGTCCATGTACGCTCAACTGAGCTGACTCAGAGATGAAAGCATGTTTTAGTCCTGCTTTGGCCCCTATACTAACATGAAGTCATGAAGCTCTGGGTGTTGGGTCTCTCAGCACCCACTTACATGTGACTGATGGACTTTAAACCACGGTAACACTAGATGCTAAAAATATTATAGCAACAGAAAAACATTGGTCCAGTTCTTGATTTCATATGTTGTGCACATATATGATGAAAGTCATAGCTTGGGGATATGCTATCCTCTCGATGTGAATGTTTTATGTTGCTTACACCCATTTATGGTAAAAGTGCAGTTCAGAGAATAGGTACGGTGTTACATGTTTGGCACTGGTTCATGTTCACATCATATTTGACTTATCACCCCAAGTCAGTTTATACTGTGAATGATGTCTTTCATTTAGACGTCTGTGGAAACACAGAGATTGTAAGTTTTATATCAAGTGAACATATAAGTGAACACATATATATCATTAGTGTGAATTGATTCATACCACTACAAATGCTTTATTATGAGGGGGACTTTTTCTCATCAAAATATATATTATAAAGTGTAGGTTAGCAAAATATGTTTATTTTTACTTTCTTTGACCTTTTGCTCCAGTTTTCAGTTTCCTCACAAGTAATATCACTGCATCTGTACAAGTTATTACACCATTAGCTAACTTATATCTCAGTGGCTTCTTTGTTTTAGATGATGAGATATCAAAAATAAGAGTGATCAAAATAAAAAAGTGAAGAAAATATTTCACCTGTTTAAGTTATGTATTCAGTGGTACAAGGAGGGTCACATTCTCCTCTGTTAGCTCTGAACCAGTTCATTACCGTGTGATGTTTTCCACACTGTGAGGAAAGTGCGAAATCCTCTTGATAAGACATGTAATAGGTGAAGCATTATTGCATATGTGTCTTTGTGTATCCACCTTATGCATACAGTAGCATGTGAGAGGGTTGCAGCCTCGCTGCATGCATGCTTCACACCTACATCTTCTTACCTTCACCTTTTTTAAAGTTAGTGAGCTATGAGACTGATGCTGGGTGTGGTGTATTTCAGCCATTAGAAGATGCTAGGTAATGCCTCCATGATGGCACCGCTCACCTCTCCAGTGGCGAGAGTAAATGGAGCAGCCTTTCACAAACAATAAATCCCTGACGGTCCCTTTCATTCTTTCTCCCCCTCACCTCTAAGCTTGGGCTTTTCATTTGTTTTATTTACATAGCCACCTTTATGAGCTTTCATCAGCGGGTCTGCTTATATAGGAAACTAATGGCTTCTCAGAGCTGTAATTCGAATGTGTGTGTGCTTGTTGATGTGCATGTGTGCATTTATACATATATTTTATGTTGGTATATCCACCTACGGATTTGCGTGTGTGCGTGTGTGTGTGTGCGTGTGTGTGTGTGTGTGTGTGTGTGTGTGTGTGTGTGTATGTATGTGTGTGCATGCTATCCTCTGTCTTGTCAGACAAAAACAACATTTTCATGAAGGCTTATGTGTTTTTGTCCAATATAACACTCCACTTCCCTTTCCACTTTCTACCCCCCCCCCCCCTCTACTTTTCTCTATCCTCATTTTTCATACCTACATTGTTAATTGATTATCCATCATCACTGCAGCACAACTACAAGATATGCTGGATAAATACCAAACATGAGTCCAAGCTTAGAGGTCTAGTGTCAGTTTTTGGCCTTCTGCTGAATACTTTTCAGCAACACCACTGTGTGTGTGTGCGTCTCTGTTTGACTGTGTGTAAATACAAGCATGTATCTGTCTGTTTAAATATAATATGTGACCGATCTCTTTATGTTTATTGGAATGTTGGTTTACCAGGTTTTTATATTTTGTTATTTTACAGTTAGCAGTAAACTCAGCAAGCAACACAGAAATAAACAGACACATTTATGTTGTGGGAAAAATAACACTTCCACCACCTCTGCTCCCCTCCTCTCCTTGTTTAACACCCTCTGTGCCCCCCTTAGGCTAAACAGAAATAGGTCCAGTTTAGGGCCATAATTGGTCTTGATCCTTAGGCTGCAGGCATATTCCAGTGGTGGGTCTGGATGGGGCGCTTGTTATGTGTGAAAAGGTGGCAGGGGAATGCCTGGCCAGTAATTAACAGTGTGCAGGGGACTGTGGAGGAGGAAATTTAAAAGTGAATGGGGGAGGCCAGTTCATTCTGTAGCTCTGCTCAGCCTCTCTCTCCGCCTCCTCTGTTTCTCATCTATTCAGTCTTGCCTGTTATTGGAGCTGATGGGTTTATAGAGATTTTCACACTTTTGGAAGTTGGGCTGGCATTGTGAATTTGTTTTTCACTCGCTCCCCGTTTCGCGCCCCTTTGCCCCAGCCCGCCACACACAAACACCCTCCCCCTCCCCTGCGTCATTTCGTTTTCACTCAGTCGCTTGCTCGCTCACTCAATTCCATTTTTTTTCCAAATGAAATTAATTGACATGAATGTTCTGAAATAATCTGACCGAAATGAAGGAAGTGCAAGACCACTAAATATCAAAAATTGCATCCAAACATGAAAAAAGTTGTTAAAACTTAGTAACAAAAAATAAAAGGCTTTGAGACAGGCTGTAACGTACCTCAATATTATTAAATATATAGTTTGCAGATGAACGAAAAAAGTTATTCAGAGCATTTACTTCTGTACTAGAATGTGGCATATCGACTTTCATGGCCTGATGTTCCTTCACCCATGACAATCCAGATGTTTTTAATCATATAGTTAAGAAAAGCTTTTACTCTCATGTTCATGTCTGTACATCCCCTGACCTATAGTGACCACATCTTCGCTCATCTCTGGGTGGCCACGTCTTCTTATGTTCTCCTGTCTCAGTTGTTAATTGGTGGTCACTGAACCCATATTTGGTCAGGATCCATCTTTGTGTCTTATCAGTGACTGACTGAAGGACTCACTCACCCACTCAATCACTCACTAACTCACTCACTGAGGGGTAATGTCTCCGTCTTGTATAGATTTAGTCTACACAGTGTTTCCCATGGCTGAGCTGTCTAAACAAAGGGAGGATTTGAATATACTGTCACACAGAACACATAAATATTGTAATAACATTGCAGAATGATAAATGTAATGTAGTTAGGGTACAAACAAGTGTATGTATCTGTGACCCCTCACGGTAGAGTAAGCTTATTTTTGTTTTTCAAAAGTTGCTGAGTTATAGCTTGAGAACTATGAAATGGTCTGTTTTAATAGGCAAGGGGCAACACTAACACACTTATGGAAAGAGTGTGAGACACACAAGTACGCAGAAAAGTATTTTGGATGTTGGTCTGCCATTGTGAATTTGATTTTTGCGGCCCATTTTTCCACACACAAACATATTTCCCTTTCCTGATGTCATTTCTTTTTCTTTCATTTGCTTCAAACTCACCAAATTATTATTCTTTTTATTCAGTGAGCTTTATTGGTATGAAAGTTGCCAAAAGCCATGAATTACAACACGTTTAAAATCAGCATATTAATGTATGCATCTCTAAGCTTACATTATTATACAGTACGCCTGTGACAACTCAAACAGTGTTTGGCTCCTTGTTAAAAGGATGCTTACACATCTGACATCTGGAAGAAAAATCAGGATTTGCTGACTTCAGCTACAGACAAATCTAATTTACATTCTCTGGATACATTGGATTGAGGTGCTAACAAAATACTGTGTACATTGGTGTGTGTGTGTGTGTGTATGCATGTGTGTAATAGTATTTTGAAAGCCAGAGCAACAAATTGCTGTTTGTTTCTGTTTCTGCCTCAAGATACACTATTGTGCTAGTATGCCAGTGTATCCATAAGCCCTGTGTGCACCCTCTGCTCCTCTCCTGATCCAGACTAAACACGTTAGTTTGAGAGGCCTGTTTACAGTGTTTAAGGGCAGACAGACAGACAGGAAGTGGGCTAAGCGATGAGAACCTCCCCGACAGCCTCAGAGATAAATGGATGTGCTGCTAAATGAAGGAAGCAGACGCCTCAAATGAGCCATCGCGGGGAAGCAACCTGGTATGGGGTGTATGCATGTACCAAAAAAAAAAAATGTATGTATGTGTGTGTGCATGTGTGAGTGTGTCTATTCATGTGCAAGCATGTGTCTGCCTGTGTGTGGTTCTCGGGGTAACAGGTGGGAGGTATGCCATGTCCTGGTTAACAAGAGTGTTATTGTGTTGTTCTGTCCTGCATGACTGACCGTCAGCTGTGCGGGGTCATCCTCCTTCCCCCTTAACCCCGGAACACTAACACGGCAGCTACGCATGCCCGCACACACATAACACACACACATATGTACTCAAGGACACACCCAATCACGCACATACAAACAGATTCTGTTATGCATCAGTTGGTGGCCTGTAATTGAATTGGGACATGATCAGTGATATTTCCAATTTGGTGGCCCGATGCACCCCAGTGAAGAGGCATCTGCTCGCTTTTTCCCTGCCACGGAGCTGTTCAAGGCTGCAGCCAGCGTGAGACATGGCTTTAGAGGTTCATACACACACACACACACAAACACACTACCCCTCCCTGCTGCACACGTACACATAGCTTCCCTAAGTCACTCACACACGGTGCCCCAGGGCACTCTTGCAGTCCTGTAATACTACCCAATGACAATACTCCCTCAACTGCTTGGCTGTTTACTTTCTGAAAGAGTTAAAGTCTCCCACTTAAAGGATTACCTTACGCTTCCCTGAACCCCCTGCCCTCCCTGCCCTATGCTCTCACTTCAGCACTGCACACACACACATACACTTACACACGATGCAGGCAGGCCTATACATACATACATATGAACGAACGCACACACACACACACACACATGTCCAATGCCAGGCTGACAGCAACACAAAGACGCTGATGAAAAAACATAGTATTCCACTGATGGAGATGGCCTTTGTCCCAGCTCTACCTTAATCTCTTCTTCTCTCTACCTGCCACTGACTTTTCACCAGGGCAATAAAGAGCCGTCAGGAATCAGGCATCACTCTGCTGAATTCCTCATTAATTCAGCCTACAAGTTGTTTTTTTTACCCCGTTGCAATGCCATCTTACATTAACTCCCTGTTCTTTTACTGCATGGATATTTAATTTTTTTTTTCTTTTTTCCACATAAAAACATCTGAGCATGTGCATTCCTGAAATTCAGAAATTTTCTTCTGTCCTGCAATGTGATCTGAAGTGCTCATGGTAACTCTTACAAGTTCCAAGAGTGGAGTCCTACTGCTCTCCCTCTCTCTGCACTCTGAAGTGGAGCTCAAGTGGTCTGACAATCTCCACCTTCTCTTACAAAGCACCCCCTCCTGGGTTAGGCGGGGCGATCTAAGCACCGAGGCGGGGACGAGGGATCGTAACTGACGGACTTGTTTACTAACAGACTAATTGTTGCCCTCCCCTATGCTGCTCCTTGTAAGGCACTGTATGGCTCTCCATATGAATCATTGTATTCAAAGCTGAGGTTAAGAAGTGGAGTGTGAGGGGGTGAGAGGGCCAGAGGCTTGTCCATAACCCCTTGCTGACTCTGAGCATTGGTGTATGGGGGGGGGTTGTACTGGAAGGTGTGTTCACAAAGGCATGTCCGCACAAATATTCTCAGAGTCAGTTGCATGCTAGAATGCTCTTTTATATGAAGCTGTTAATGTTGTCTACTCCTATAGCCTCTTGTCTCCAGGCTGAACAAAAGCCACATGAAGGTCTGGGGGATTCAGGCTCTGATGCTGTCCAGCACCCTCTTAATTAGGGCTCTCATAGGGCAGGAAATGCCAGGCTTATGGGGGTATCAGGACCGGCCCTGTGGCACGGAGATGTCCGTTTTGCTATAATCCATCTCCCTAGACAAACATTCAACAGGGATTGAGCCACTTTGCACGTCTATTTGTAGCCTCAGTGGGGACTAGATTGGTAGAGATGAATAAATACACACATTTGCAAGGGGAACAACAGGCATGTAATTGAATATAAAATTATAAGTCAAGTTTGCTGTTCGGCATAATTTATACAGTTAGTGTGTAATTTATTTTATATTTCTCATGCTATTGTTTTGGCACGTATTGGCATAGTACATCATTACCTTTAAAACACACATGCATCAAGACACCAACACACACTTACACAAAGTCACTCACACACCTAGGAGGCCCCCTAAATTAACATAATGTCATGCCTGCCCCTTGGAGAATGCAGTAGACAGCTGACTACTGGAGCTTATGAGAATGCTCAGTTGTCAAGAGGGAAGAATTTACATGAAGGTGCCGCTTCCAGTTTATGTGCTATGCATGACCCCCACATGCCAGCTAGTGCACATGGTATGTGCATGTGTGTGATGTGGGGTTATGTATGTGTGTTTTAGGGGGTTACATGTGTACATATGCCACTTTTTAACATAGTCGAGTGTCTATGAGGGTGTTTATGAGTTTTGTGCATGTGTCTTTGTGTTATTTTTGTGCATCTGCTGCATATCTGAGCACTTTCATAGTGCCTTTTCAAGTGTGTGTGTGTGTGTGTGTGTGACAAAAGAAGACAAAAGACAGCCAAAGAAAGCCTGATCCCACAAGGACTCAACAATCTGTTTGATGTTGCTTTTCTGACCTTGCGAGGTGTGCGAACACACATCCTGTTCAGAGTTTAGCTACAGCAGCATGAGGAAGTATAGAGCTGAAACATACTTTTCACATGATGGCATTTGTCAAGTAGGTTCGCTATTTCACTGTCATCTTTAGAGGTCACGGTGTTGGCTGTGTAAGAAGGCCCCCTCCACCTCTGCCTTTCTTCTCTCTTGTAATAACTGGCCACAGTGTGACATCCAAGATATTACTAGTGGCCATTTTCAAATGATAAAATACATTTTGGAATTGATTCAGCTGGCCAAGAGTTGGTTATTGCATAATAGTCATGAGGCCGATAGCTGAAAACAAATACACATTTACTGATAATATTTGTTTTTAAAAGAACTGCTCTAATCAAAAAAATATGTCCAAAGGCCACACTGTCACAGGCAGTTTGTTTTGTTCCAGGGTCACTCATTTTCCAGGAAGTGTGTGAAATATCACTGACCCCACAAAACCTCTGGCACTGGAGTATGGCATGTCACAGGCCAGCTCCATAACATGGAACACACACACTTACACACACACAGTATATCAACAGGTGGCTACTGTGGACCATGTTGTGTATCAGTCACATTCAAATACACTGTTACTGTTACATAAACCCTGAAACTTTACATATTCCCTCAATTATATGCGGTTGAAAAATGTAGCAATAAACATTTAAAATTTGTAAATTGTAGAGAATTGCATTGCGTACCAACATTGTGTATATAGTGTGTATATTTCTTAATGATTCACTTATTTCCTAGAACATCAGAGCCACATTTCTGAAATTGTGAGTTTTTAGAAATCAACATCAGAATAGATGTTATCATTTTTATTGAAGGATTTCTTTTCTGGCCGATGGCCCTGTTTTGTTTTGAGCCACGAATTCTCATGATTTCAGCAATCAGCTGTTTATCGGTTATTTAGAAATAACAGTATATTCCAAACTTATTCCATCCTATTGAAACAGATCGCAAGCATCGGAATAACAGTGTTAGAAAGTTTCCTCAACATCATCTGCACATCAAGTGATCCCATTTGGTGTCATGACCCCTTTTCCTCATGTCCACCTTTCCTAAGTGATGAGTCAGTCTTCACACGAAAACAGCCCTCCCTTTCCCTCATCCACCTCAGTTTCACCTAGTGACTCAACTTAACGCCTCACTCTGTGTTTCTCACCCTTGCTTCACCCAACTTTCTCAATCGTACCTCCCTTCAGACACCAGGCCATTTCCGCTCTCTTCCCTACTCAACAAATATGTTCTTTGGAGCCTTTCCCAGAATACTTTGGCATGCACCCATGCCCACTCCCAATCTGCTCTCTCGCTTGACACAGATCCATAGGACAGCAAGGGGGCAGTGAAGGTGGCAGGAGGTACACCCATACATTTATTGTGCAGTCATGGTGCAACTACCCCTTGAGAAAGAAAAAGAGACAAGGAAGGAGAAAAAAAGAGAGGAGAGGGAGAGAAAGACTTACCTCATGCCCTCTTCTGTGTAACATGCATTAATGTTTGGACGTGGTTTATTCTCAGTGGAAAGGCAGCTCAAAGGCCGAGCGAGCCCCTGCCTAAAAATATCAATTCTTGGTCTCTTTGATGGAAAATTTGACTCTGCCTAACGACTGCTGTGAAGTTATGAACAAGTGATGAGAGGCTGGACGAGAGAGAGAGATGGGAAGCGGGTGAGATAGGAATGGGAGTAATGGAAAGAGGGTGAGAGAGGGATGAGAGACAGATGGGTGGGGGAAGTAATATCGGAGGGGTGAGACGGGGAGGGAGGGACTGACTGGTGAAGATAGGACATTATGGGTCAGCATGTGACTCATCTGGGTTAAACACGTATTCAGGCTTTCTCTCATGAACCCACAGATAGCACTGTTCTCAAATGCAAATGCATTTGGAGTCAGGGGACATTTTGTCTGACTGTTTATGCTCCAACAAAAATACATGAGTTTTAAAAGCTAAAAACAGAGATTTTGCAGCCAGACAAAATGGGTAACAATTCAACACACTAAACACTAGCATCATTCTTGCTCAGTGGCTTTTTCACCTTCTCACATCATGTAGTTATTAGTCGTGTCAACCGTCACCCAAACAAGTAACATATATTTTCCTGTAATTAGGAGTCTACTCTATAGTGCTATAAATACCTTCATCAGAAAACCTCTCCTTTTGTAGCCCCCTTATCCATTCTTCACCCCTCTCTTGTATCGTTTGTCCTCTCACCCTTTCTCACTCTCACAACTTCAGAATTGCTTACTAAGGCTTGAGCAATCTCCTGGTAATGGTGTTTTTAAGTGGCCTGTTTGCATAGAGAGCCTATGTAGAGAGAGCCCACTATAGAGCCAATGACTAAGTGGGACTTGTTACAGTGACTGAGCTCATATCCAGAGCCCAGTCATCCACTGGGGGACTGGCTGCTACTAGTCTGGCTGTGTCTCTGAGCTATCACCAGCCAACACAGTTTTAGCAGTCTACTGTAATGCGACACTTGGGGATTTTTCAAAGCGGGACAGCAATGAAACATACTTGTACTATGTGTACTATAAGCAGTAGTTAATGCCTTTATATGTGCGTGTCTGCATTTCTATGGCTGTGTATGCATTACCTGTGCATCCCTGTATGTGTGTGTGTGTGTGTGTGTGTGAGAAGAATAACGCTTGTATTAGTGTCTGCATGCAGCAGTGAATGCATAATAAACATCCTTTCTCTGATTTGATTGTTACCACAATAAGTCCACCTGAGTGCCCCTAAAGAATTACTAGTCCTCTCCCTTCATCTGTGCTTTAAATTTCTTTTTATGGTTTCTTTCAAATTTTCAGTGAAGTTATTTGCTTTTACTTGGCCATTGATAAAAGCTACATTAAAGCAGAGTGACTTTGATGCAGGGGAGAGGAACCTTTGGCAATGGGCCTTGATGAGACAGCCAGCCGGCCAGCCAGCCAGGTTTTCATTAGATGAATGCTGTGTGGGACCTGAGCCAGATAAGATGGGCGCCAACATACTGGAGCCAACCAATATAGTTATAGCAAGGTGCTCTCTATTTCACTTCCTCTACGTCACTGTCTGTCTTTGTCGAAGTCGGTGTCTGTCTTTCTATCTCCATCTCTCTCTCTGTATAACCTGAGAGAGGGTAAGGCCAACCTGAACAGCTCCCGTGCCCTTTGCAAATCAACACACCCAGAGCGGTGATTTCCATAAAGATGTCTTGGCCCAGCTTTGCTTAAGAATAGGTCGACTGAAATAGGTAGCTTAGTGGTAAATGTCAGAGAGAGATCCAAGAGGCAGAGATACATGGTGAGGAACAGAAAGAGAGAGGGAGTAAAAGAGAGAGTGTGTGAAGACATGAAATGCAGGAGTATAAAAAATTAATAAGTTCATCGTTAAATTGCACCTGTTGACATATCCATTTGGTTTGTCACACACTCATGCAGTCAACAGCAACAATGGGTTTTTAAAACATTTTATATCCACCACCACTGCATAATTAGCCGGACAGTCACAGGTTCAATTTATGTAAGAGCCAATTACATTTCCTCATCAAGTGTCATCGCACAAGAAAAGATGCAGTATAACAAGCAGTGTATCAGAATGACATGTGTTTCTGCTTGTCACGGGGGATAACACATTTCTACATCAAGAATCTAAAATGACAAATTAAAGATATTCAGATCTTTATGTGAACAGAGGAAGAATTGCAAGAACTTCTTCCATACATGCTCGTGGATTCAGCAAATCTTAGTGGACAGTTTGTATGAAGGACAGCTGTGTTATTCCAGGGCCAGTCCTTTACTGGTGGTCACCATTTTGCCCCCAGACCATGTAGGATGCCCTGGATTCCCACCGATAATAATAGCTGCAGAGAGATGTGTTGAAGAGTACAGCTGGGGCACGACTTTTCCCCTCTGCCTGGTGTCCACACGCCATTTAAAGTGACACCCTGACACTCTGCACCAGGCTGTCTTTTCACTGAGACATCATTTCGAGTGTATCCCCTTTTTTTTTTTTTTTTTGAAAAGCACAAAAAACATGCTATTTGCAGTTAATTCCTGTGTGACATAAAAAGTAGCAGTGTCGATTTTGCATCACAGAGCAGTAATAAATGTATTTCTGGTTTGGTTTTTGGTCTTTTTCTACTTGAAATACAACAAAATTGTGGTGTAAAAATCCACAAGATCTACACTGTTAGTTAATGGCATATTGATTGACAGCATTGATAATTCCCTAGGGACCTTTACTTGTCACTTTTTACTGCCTGTTAGGCTCTAGTCAGACATTGCCCTGTTACATTCAGGAATGCTACATTCCTTTGCTGGGGCCCCTGGTCCTTATTCAGTGTTTAGCTTGTCAAAGACATGACCCCAAGTGCAGAATAACCCATACACAGTAGCCTCCACTAAGCTATTGTGTTTATAGCTATGCAGAGTATGTGGATGTAGGAATGCTCACATGTATAATATATGTGTGCACACTGTTGATTGTACATACGCTTAATTGCATGCTTATAGATTCTTGCAAGTTTACAGGTGTGAGAACCAATTCGACTTGTGATTGTTGATGTACTGTATGTGTGAGTGGGTCTGTTGATGTGTATTTGTGTATTTACATGTGGCATGGCAAATCCTCTCACTGATTGTTTTAACTTCTGAGAGCCTGTTTGTCTGTGCGTGTGTGCGCACGATGCCACAGATAGCTGATATCTATCGGGGCGTTAAGCTGATTAGAGTGAACTGTGGCCAGGTTCATTTGCATACGTTTCTTATCTCATTAGATTGGTATCAGCCTCTGTCACCATGCAAGGCCTCGACCGGGATGTCTTCGTACCTCGCTCTGTAAGCACACAAGCACACACACATGCACACACACACACAATCCCCCTAGATGCCCCTGGCTAACAACAACACCAATGTGTAACACCAGCCAAGAAATGCAGCTTCCTCATCTCCTCTTGTCACCAGCACTACTACACTGCTGTCACGGCAACACATCACGTCTTCTCCTCAGGCCCTCCGTGTCCCTGGTCTTATCAAGGTCATTAACTCACATCTCTTACTCCCATCTCTACACTGTCATCTGTGCTCATCTCATTTCTTTCTCTTTTCCCCTTGTTTAGCTCTCTTCCAATCTCAGGTCTCTGTAGGGACATTTCTTAGGTTGTGTGCATTAAAGATGTAATGTAATTTCAACTATATTGGCATAAATTTGTGTTTGTCTGCTGTTGGCATTTTTCAAGGTTGGAGTACTCACTGCAAAGAAATTTGCTGTAAATAAACAAAAGATGTACAGTATATGAAAACTTACTTCGCATATGTGTCAAGACTGTTCATGGTTCGTTGAATTGCCAAATGAATCCAATCAAATTTCAAATTATTTCAGATAATGATGCTTTCATGAGGCACATCACAGATTAAATCTGACTTATATATCAGACATCAAACTACTCAGCTGCCCATGCAGCTCACTTTTAGGAACAAACATGTTAGGTCCACCTGTCAAGTGGACTTCTGTGGACATTTATAGAAGAATTAACACACTGACCATTAGACTCTCAAAAGATATTGCAACAGGATGACCTTTGATTTCTGAGTACTGTACTCTTTACATGTTTATAATAAAATAATCCTTTAGCTCATGTTATAGTGGGAGCCTTGTTACTTTGACTGTTTTCCAGAATCATTTGAAAAAAGTAGAAGAGCCGCTTTCAATAGCTACCACTTCTGTGGTTTCCGCAGGCGATGGTAATGTTAAAAGATGCATCTCACACGGCTACTAGATAACATTTTATTTACTATCATCCCTTTCTCACCAAGGACAGCATTAACACTTTGTTTTATGAGTTCTGTCAATGTCGCCACGCCTGTGGACAAACCAATACATTGTTCTCATTTATCTATCAAGTGCTTGCCCGCTTTGAATGAGTGGTCCCGAACTGAGTGCTTGTTTCAGCACTGCTCAGTCATCTCCTGTACATATTTCCATTGTCAGGCCAGACCACGGGTACTGATGGGAACATACTGTATATCATTGCCTGGGCAGCCAGTGGAGACACGCAGAGGTCATATTAATTTTTAGTTAAGGCTAATAGTGCAGGTTACAATGTGCTGAGGTTAGCATATGTCCACCCATAGAAATCTTGGTATAGCTGCATTCATAAATAAACCTAGCTACAAGCTGTCTGAAAATCCAGTAAAACTGCCGGGAGTAAAGGAAGACCTTAGATATTTTATTGGTCTTATATTTGCAACTGATCCAAAAGACAGAAAAAAAACCCTTATCACTTCCCTCAGTGAAAGAGCACACAGCTATGTAGCATTTCAAATGGTTAGTGACAGGTTTAGGCATGTACACCTTGAGAATGGGAAAAAAAATATGAGATAAGGGTGTTAGTTGAGGGAGTAGAGTAGTTGATTGGCTTAGAGCAATTTTCTGTATTCTCATATTCTTCCCTCCTCTCTGAGTGTTGCTAATCAGTTTCATGTCATTGTTTGCACCAGGATTTGTGTAAACAATAAAGTGAGCATAACTCTCAACATATGATTAAATAGAATCTGAATTCCATATGCAATGTCTGATTATTATAAGCACATTACTGTTTTGCGACAATCATGTCTGCTAATTGAACAATATGTTGTTAAGCTAAATTATCATTTAACATCAGTATTTTAAACAATACAATAATCACAAATGTTCCCTCAGCTATGTGATGGTTGAAGTGCTCTAATGTCTCCTTCCCTTCACTGAGTTGAAGCCAAACAGATCAGCAAACAGAACACTGTAAGGTCAGTACTGTCAGTACATTACTGAACACAGGAACGCAGTGTTAGGCCATGAAACCTAAAATGATGTCACACGACTGGTGTCAAAGGGGCTCAAGGTGCTGCACACAAATCATGTCCTTGCAACATCATGATTTTGAATCTGGCCCACTTTTAAGTTGCATCTCGTTTGCAGTTCACACTACAGCACAAGATAAACAGACAGAAGCAGTTAGAAAAATGTCATCTGCACAGTATCATGTGTTGCTCTGATGCTTCCACATTGGAATGTGTGATATGTTCACATGAAATTTAAGAGCAGAAGATCAGTTTTATACTTTTTTTTACTTAAAAAAGTTGTGTTAACTCCTTTCAGTCACTTTATACTATGTTGGTCACTTTTTCAACTTTATTTTACAATAGACGCATATATCAGGTTGCCACTGTATTAAACACATAACAGTTTTATATCAAATGTCGGATTTCAGTTGGTTATGTCAGCCACTTCCGATATGATCAAAGTTTCCCTCCAAACTTCACCAACATAAAGACAAGTGCCCAGATTTTGACAAAAGAGAGTCCCACAGTTTACCTCTTTTTGACTTTTTTGTACTGTTACATGTACCTCCTCAGCGATGAAAGAGTACATGTACATGCCTGCGGGTTAACTGTTAGTTAGAGTTAGTGGGAAAAAGAGAGCTGCAGAGACAGCCCCTCACATCTCTGTTCCCTTCAAGAGGCTAATGCTTTATTTATAACACTGCACCCCCCGGGTGCACACCTCAGGTCCCTGCACAGCCCCTTCTCTTCCCCACAGGTATACTCTGTGCCTCTGCCTCGTACTGCGCTACCTAGCGCACCTTCACATGCCTTTCCTTTCAACATCCCACTCCTGCGGCTGCATAAGAGGAGGAAGTTGAGGAGAGAGATACAAAGACTCGGTGTGACGCACATACAATCTGCAGACTGAAGCGGTTTCACAGCCATGGTCTCCGATGTCTCGCTGCAGTTCTCTCGTGTGTTGGAGAGAAAGAACCGAATCCCCTATCCTCTAGCCCTGCGCACTCCCGCCGAGCTGAACAAACGCCACAGAGGAGAAAGAGAGAGCGAGAGATGGAGAAAACGAAATGTGGATGAACACTAAAGAAATGGAGAAGTAGAATTGGGGGGAGGAGAATGGAGAAGACAAAGAAGTGGGAGGGGGGTGAGAGGAGAAAGGAGAGATGAAGCATGATGAAGAGGGAAAGAAATAGTGTCTCGCTCTTTTTAAACTTGGAGATGCTCAATCCCTTCTTCTCACTCCAACCTGCATTTCTGGGTCACTAGAGACATTTAAACTGCACTTATAATTAACAGCTATTTTTAAACAGGGAGGGAGAAGTGGAGCGGTGGCGAGGTACAAAAGCATTAAAATTGCCCCAGATTCGCTATTGAATAGGACACATCAAGGCAATATGCTGGCAGATCAAAGTGAGCGAGGAGAAAGGAGACAGGGCCGATCAGTGGGGATAAATTGTTCCCTTTATAATGGCATAAGAATAGACCTCTTTGCAGCTGAAACAATTTAATAACTGCATTCATTACCTCTGTCCAGTCTGTCTCTCTGTCTGTCTGCTGCACAATGTGCAACTGTCTTTTCCGTGCGCTATCTCTCTTTGTCTGTTTCTCTCTTTCTCTTTGTGTTCCAAACTTATTACCTTATTCCTTTTCTTTCTTTACATCTCTCAGTCCTTGTTTTCTGTCTTCCTCCATCTACCCACCCTCCAGAGTCTAGCATCATCCACCTTTCTTGCAGCCCCTTGGTCCCCACCGTCCTGCCTCTCCTCCTGCATGCTCCAGCAGTAGCTACAGCAGCAGAGGTTCCACTGAGCCGATGTGCTGCAGGCCCGACAATGAAGATGTGCAATGTCTGACACTCTTGGAATGAGAGCCCTAATAGAAGGGGAAGCGGTTATCACAGAGCTCCCCCAGGACCAGCCTCTGTGTGCCTGACGCTAATTATGGCGCATGCAAATGAATGTGCAGCATTAAAGTCAGGAGGAGCATGCCTGCCTGGCTCTGTGTGTGGAGGGGTTGTGTGTCAGTGAGTGCATGTGGCGGTGTTTTGTGTTAGTGTGTGTGTGTGTGTGTGTGTGTGTGTGCGTGCGTGCGTGCGTGCGTGCGTGCACAGGGTGTGTTGATCAGTGTGAGTATGTGACTTGTTTGGATACTTAAAGGTGTGTGTGTGTGTGTGTGTGTGTAGAATTACAGAGAATTAAGTCAGCAGGGGCATACCATCAGGCCAATACCCATTTACCTTTTCACACATGCAATGGTTTCAATACTTACACAGATTAATTCTTTATTCTGTTATTCATTAGTATAGACTCAAAGAGTAGGCATGCATCAAGGATTAGGATGAAGGAAACAGGCAATAACACAATCTCTCTCTCACTCTCTCGCTCTCATGCATGAATTTGAGACTGAGCGGAGATGATCTCACAGGAGGATTCCTATAAATATATCTCGCTCACATTCACAAGCAACCTCTCCAAGAGGGTGTCTTTATTAAAACCATTTTGTCTTCTCTTTGTGCCCTTTGTATGCTTGTGTGTATGCGTACACATGTGTGTGTGCGCCCATGTGGTTTTGCATTTGTTTGCGTGTGTGTGTGCGTGCACATTCACACTAGTAGCTTGTTTATGTATGTATTAATACATGAGCATGTGGATGTCCATTTCTCTCTCTGTCTTGTGTTTGTATGTGTGTCTTTGTGAGAGGTTTTACACATTTAATTGTATTTTCCTATTTCAGAATGTGTTTGCTCTTGCACCTTTATGTGACAACCCCTGGCTGTTTTCCCATCATTTTGTGTGCGTGCATTTTTATGTGTGTGTGTGCGTGTTTGTGTGTGTGTACTCTATATGTTGGCCATCTTATCTCCCCATTAGCCTCTTGTGCCCTGACCAGTATTCCCTCTCTCCCCTTCCTGCTTTCTCTAATGGGTAATTTAGCCATGCTCGCCTGACATCTAGCCTATTCCTTGTTTAGTTGCCATGGCTACGCAGGCCTATGGATTGCTCCCTTGCTCCCCTGGCCTTGCTGTGGATGCTATAGATGTCTCATCTATTAGAGGGCAGAACTGCTAAACACAGAGCACACACACACTCTCTCTCTCTCTCTCTCTCTCTCTCTCTCACACACACACACACACACAGTGTTGACTACACAGATAAACAATGAAGCACTCTGACATGAATATAGATTAATCTCTTTGCAGAATAGAATCTCTGACTCGAATAAGCGCTGAAATTGACCATAATCATGAAGGTGACTGTGATGGCATTTTTATGACAGGTTAACAACATAATAAATATAATTTTAAAGAAGTTTTTTTTTTTTTAAACATCGCATTGAACCAAGTATAATCCTCTCAGTTAGACTTTCAAGGTATAATAAGGGATTTGATGCTGTAATAATCAGAAACAGGGCAGAAATCATGTCTGTGAATAGCAGGTCATGTTTCACACTTTGGTACTTCCAAGGTCAATCATACTGTTCTGATCAAAGCATATTTCTTCTGTAAAATAATAAGAGGATACTATAAACTTCAGTGGTCTCTTTTTGATTTTTCTTTATTGTCATCTTGGGTAAACTATTAGCATTGCTGTAGTTTGCACTGTGCTGTATCTTTTATAAGATTTTATAGTCTCCATTACCCTGTTATCTAGGCCTGGCTCGAGGCAGCAACCTGCTGATAGATGAGGCCCTTTTGTACTTCCCAAAAAGAAATCATAACTCCAGTCCTCAACCACCTACACCTAGAGACACCTACAGAGGCCAAGCTTCATGAGTCAGTGTGGAAGCATAAACGTGTGCACGTGTTCCCTGTGTGTGTGTGCACGCACGTTTGTGTGGTATTGATTTTTCTTTTCTTTTTCTTAGTGGAATATATAAAATGTGTTTGAAAAGTTTATACTCCTCTGTCTCACAAGGAATGCACTGAACTTTGTCATCAGTTTTGTGAGGTCATCATAGGAGATTCAGTGTCATATGCCAGACCTGCATTCTGCAAAAGTTACACAACAGAAGCGCATGGAAGAATGAGGGTTGCAGGCGGGTGGGGGGAAAAAAGCAGCCTTGGTTTTGGTCTCTCTCCCTCATGTATTTTGCAGGACTTGCAAGTTGGAGGTGGAGGGTTTGGGGTCAAAACAAACAAACGTGCTTGAAGTTTTCATGCTTTTGCAGAAGATGTTGTCTTTGAAGTTATCACTATCGAGAGCAATGGAGAGATAGAGAGGCAAACGGGTATAGAGAGAGTGAAGATAGGGAGAGCAGCAAGGGAAGGAGAACGAGTTATAGAAGTGTGAAGCCCTTGAGTTGAAACTGTGCCTGTCTGGGCCTACAGAGAGCAGATGACAGTAGCTTTAGTTTCTTTTGCGGAGCTCACAGTACTTTTGCCTTACATAACCCCTCCCATTGTGCTTTTTCAATTATTTGGGGAAAAATCTTAAGTATGCACTTTAAAAGTTAATGCTTTTATGTATTTGGAAGTAAGGGGAAGAGAGGGGGCGCATCACAGACCACACATAAAGCAGATAGCTCTGACAAGTTTTCAGAATATCGACAATTATTATATTCTTTAAGGTATATGAGTGAGGTTTAGCAGGGTACAGCAGTGTTTTGGGATAGAGAGCAACATAGCAAGAGTAGATGCAGGCAGTGCAAACTCAGACATTCTTATATTTTACCCTTCCCCCCATCCCAGATTCCCTTTAAGGTGCCCCTTACCCCCCTACTCCCCTCCTCCTGCTTCTCTGTGAGGTTAAAGCGCACCTTCCCACTAAAGGGCTCTGGGGTCACGCATCTGCATGTGAAATGTGAACCCGCTGACATTCCAGGGCAGCCCTAAGCCGTGCAGTCCTTTTGTTCACTAGGGTGCCAGTGTCAGGCCTAACAAGCCTAGCTAAGGTCTCCGAGAGAGGAGAGAGAATGACAGGGAGAGAGCTTGGTGTGTTATTGATGCCCACCGCAACCATCCGATGTCAGAAACGCCACAGTAGAGAAAAAGAAAAGTTAGGCTCTAACACTGAGTTATGTTGATCTGGGTATGTTCAAATGGTAGCATGCGGAGGGGTAAGGGGGTCTATATATTGAATAAGGTCAAGGCAACCATGAAAAAACAGCCAGGTTTCCTTGACAACAGTGCAGACTTTAGTGACTGCAAGACCGGCGTTGGCACCAGAACTGATTATATTCACAGCTTAGTATAAAACTACATTTACAATCTGAAATCATGTTTTCTTGCTGGTTAGTCTGTCTCATTTTTAATCCACAAACTTGACCAAACGTGGTGTGTTTAACCTAACAGAAGGCTTTCAGGCACATCTCAGTGGACATGCAAGCTCTTTTCAATCAGGCAGCACACAGAGGTGCTATGGCAGTGCTGGGGTCCTTTCAGCCTGTGAATTAAGTTCTGAGGCACAAAGGGCAGCTATTCACCAGGCAGTGATGGACTTCACACTAGCCTTTATGTCCTCACTGGCAGGCAGAGAGAGAGAGAAAGAAAGAAAAAAAAAGAAAAGTTGTGAGGAATAAATGAAATAGTAAACAGAGAGATTGTCCTGGGAGAAGTGGTACGGACTGACAAATATTTCAGAATAAACAGTATTAATTAAGATGATCAATGTGAGAAATTTCTGACTGTACATGTTTTCATTGTCGAGTGGCTAATGTTTTAAAACTGATATTCCACATTCAGCAGTCAACAGCTGACTGAAAAAATAAGATTCAGACAAGATAATTTCCCTCCCTTTAATATAGATGATATTGATGCGTTTATTACCTGTAAAAGTACACATGTCAAGACAAGAGACACATAAATATAATCTCCAATCAATTAGAGAATAGACAAATCTTAATGCTTGGATAAATTATGCTAAGTATATACATTTAAAAAATAAATTCTCAGCAAAAACCTGTTGATATTGACACCTTGTCTTGAAGCCTTTACAGTCTCAAGCTGATGTCACACTTTAATAAAATGCATAATGATTTAACTCTTGGATTTCAGATCTAATGCTGCTATGGTGTTTTTTTTTAATGTAGCATGAATTGTTTTACCAACTTAACCAAGACCACATGGATATTATTATAAACCATCATTAGTCATCACACAAATTTCGATAATCTTTATCATAAAATAAACACCTGTCAGGAGATGAAGAGATGTGTGACATTTGACCATGAGACTGAGTTTCACTGTCAAATGTCTTGAATATGATTTGATTAAAATCAGGTGTCTCTGGATTAAAATAGATGGACAGATGGAGGATTATTTGCGATCTCTAAAAAAGCAACATCCACCAGGGGATATACAGAACAACATGCCCTATACCTGCTTGTCCAACTACGTATGTGTGTATGCACATTCATAACCGCCTATCTGCCAGTCACACCATGTAAATGTACAACACTAATTAATGAGCCCAAAGATCTGCGCTTGCCAAAATATATCACCGAACTTCAAAGAGCTCATACATGCGCAGCACACATGGATATATCACACCACACAAACATGCACAGCCCTTTTCACCGAACACTTTTACTTACTCTAACATATTGTAAGTGGGGCCTTACACTCCCATCCCACATTCCTTTCCCTGGGGAGCCCGGTGCAGTGTGAGTGATTCAGTTAGTGTTACTACATTAGAGCTGTCCATCCATCCGGTCTGCTTTTCCAAACACATCCATCCCACTCCTAGTTAAAACACTGGGGGATCTCCTCCACCCCCCCAAAGTCTTTTATGATGTCCATAAAATGGAAGAGTGCAGCTTTACTTGAACTAATAATATCTGAGCTTACAGGGCCGTGATTGATGATCTTTAAAGCCAGCCCGATCGGTCTCATCTTTCTTCAGATTTTTATCACTGACTTGTTTGCAGTCATGTGCAATCACAAGCACCGGGAGAGGTAACAAGTGCTTGATGTATGATGCTTGAGCCACTTTTGTCAGCTGCGCATTTCCCTCCTCTCCCTCTGCTTTTGTTTTTTCTTTTTCTTTTCTATTTTAACCCCATTTGTTGCCTCTCTTGAATTGTTTGCAGACTGTTGGTTTACTGTGTTCTCTCCCTCTCTCCCTCTCTCTCTCTCTCTCTCTCTCTCTTTAATTTTTCAGATGGTGGGAATGTCTTCTCCTGGGGGATGGGGCAAGAGGTGAGCCAAACATTTTTCCACTTTTGGCCCTTCCAGGAGAGTCAGACTTAGAACAACACTGGACTGCAGGCTTTTTCATATCATACAAGTTCTTTCTTAGTCTCTCTCTCTCTTTCTCTCTCTCTCTCTCTCTCTCTCTCTCTCTCTCTCTCTCTCTCTCTCTCTCTATCTCTCTCTCTCTCTCTCTCTCTCTCGCTCTCTCTCTCATACACACACACATATATATATAAATACAGACACAGACTTCTTCCATTTTTGAGACATTTTGAGATGACCTTTTTTCCAGAGTGGAGATTAAAAGGTTTTGCGGGAGATCTGTGTCCGATCCCTCCCTTCGAGCACTTAATATCCTTCATGGTGTGCCAAGAACGCACATCTTTTTAAATTCTATAAATCACCTTTATGGGATCTGCTGTTTGTCCATTTCTACTCCTCTGCTTCACATGGACAGAGCAGGAAATCCTCTTTGTGGAATCTACTGTAGTTTATGTGTGTGCATGGCCCTTCGAATGTGTATGGCCAAAAGTATGAGCGTGTGTGTGTGTGTGTGTGTGTGTGTGTGTGTGTGTGTGTGTGTGTGTGTGTGTCTGTTGGCCCTGTCCTGTCTCTCCTCCTCTGTTAGATAAAGAATCCCACCTGTCACTGAGGATTGTTCTGGCCTTTCATTTAAGGCGCTCTTTAAAGAGCCGCATCATTACACAGCCCTCAGACAGAGCCCAGAGAGTGTAAAACCTAGGCCCACCTCAATCCCTCTCTCTCTGATTCTTTTTCCTCCTGGCTTTGGTGTTTATCTGTGAGGTCGTTTGAAACCATGGCCAAAATGTGATCACTTTTACAACGTGACAGTGAGGATGACGCTTTGCCAGGACAGTGAAACAAACATGTAGGTGAAGGTTAGAGAGACAGGGGGAGCAATGAAAATGTTAGACATCAGTTGTTATGAGCTTTGACGTGGCCTTGGCTTCCACACTGCACTCCTACATTGCAGGGTAGCTTGTAGTCTAACTAGACTCATTGGATTTTCATAGGCGTCCTCACGTCTATATAACTCCAAGTTAGTCACAGTGCAAGGACACTGTCTCTCTTTCTTTCCACCCTCATCATGTTCTTTCTTTGTCCTCTTTCTCCCATCCTTTTTTCTCCTTCCTCCCTCCTCCCTTTCTTCCTCTACCCTTGTTCCTTTACTCCCCCCTGCCCCTCTTTTCCCACCGTGTTTTTCTTGCTCTTCCTCCATCTCTCCTATCTTCCTGCCCTCTCTCTCTCCTCTGTCTTGGAGCCGTTGTGATGATTGATTGTTTCTCTGTGCAGTCTGACAGGATGTAGCACACTCTCGGCCCCAGGGGCCCCGAGCAGACTGCACCACCTGATTAAGACTCCCCCTGTAATCAGCCACACAGTGCCACACCGAAACCACTCCCGTCAACACGTTAAAAAACATAAGAAAGGTTCCACCACCTGAAAGATAACACTTTGTTTGTCGCTAGAATAGAAGTGAGATGCAGGCCATCTTGAACTTTTCTTTACTAAGCTGATACCCTCCTCTCTCTAGGGCTTAAAGTCTCTTATGTATCAGTAGCAGCAGAAAAAGTAGAAAAGCAAAAGGTCTTAAACCTAATAAAGTTCTCGGCCGCCTTACCAAGGTAAACCCAGTCAGCTCTAACCCTATTATGGCTGGTAATAGTATTACAGATAGAAATCTCATTGTTTTCCTCCTATTGAGACTAAAAGACGGCCGGCCGGCGCTGTATCACATGATTGAGGTGAGAAAGAATTTGAATGATGTCAGAGAGTGTGTGCCACAGCCAGAATCAATATGGTAACAGCATAACAGAGATAGAAAGTGGTATCAAGGCAAGCAGAAAAACAAATAGTGGTATACCAGATGCTTTACGGAGCAGAGTCACTTATACGTATACTTACTTTCTTAGTAAGTCACATTAAAATGTAAAATGTTCATATCTAAAGAGTTATCACTATCATTATGGGTTATTGAATTAACCAGCAAGTCAATGTAACTGATGGCGTAAACCTAATGCAGACAAATATATCTGCAGTCTAGAGTCATGTCTGGGTTCCAAATGTCAGCTGTGTGACAACAGGATCAACTGTCTGCTGAAGTTGTATCAAGGAGTTCAGCCTGTCAGAGACCTGAATTGACATAACATTCAATAGACTCCTAATGTGAGCTCTAAATAGACTAAATAATGAGATAGACAGTAAGGAAAGAAAACTACTCTATCTTACAAATCCGATGATGTTAGTACGTGGTAGTAGATGAGCTGCAAAAGTAGTACAGTATATCTGCATTATCAATGACTTGCAAAAACTACATAACAACAATCTTTCAGGAAAAAAAGATTTGTTAGTGAGAGAAAATGTGAAGTGGAGAATGTAATGTGAGCAGGGAAAATGAAGATCTGCTGTTATTTTCCTGATTTTCTTTCAGTGATGAGTTACTGACCCAGATGCAAATGCTTGAGACCACACAGACATCAGTACACACATTATAATAAAACATGCAGTCAAGCATGCATGCGTCACATGTAACATTTTGACGCAGAATATCAAGAATAGATTTCAGGAAGCTAAGACAGAAACACTCTCTTACTTTTGCCCAGTGTTTTCACGCTGTTGAAATGTAGTTAAGAGTGGCTAAATATTAGGAAGTGAAAAGGTGCACCATGTATTAATGCAGTGGTTCTTAAACTGAGGCCCGGGGACCCCAAGGTGTCCTTGAGGGGGCTCCAGGGGGGCCCCAGAAAAATGGGGAATATTTTAATTTCACTATTATTTCATTGACTAGAAGTTAGCCCATGAGAGAATGTAAAGGAATGAATATTCTGTTCACAGGTTTCACACTCTTCACTGTTAATCTGCCAATCTACAGTATAGACAGTTATGGAATAACTAAATCTAATCAGATGGGGATCCCTGAGACTACATCTTATCAAATACGGATCCGCGGCCTGATGTGTGTCAATTTGGGGGTCCTTTACACCAAAGACATTGAGAACCACTGTGTTAATGTATGTCTGAGGTATGGCTTCAGATCAGTGTGGCTATTCAGCTTGTCGATTGCAATCCTGTCTGTACTATAATGATGAGGGTTCATCAGGCTTGTTAAATAATAAAGGAGCAGGCCTGGGGCCAGATGCACAAAAACCATGCATACACCATTTCCTGCACATAAAGTGGTATTTATAAACACAGAATGCGTGGTGAGAATTTGCGCAGCTCACAAATTCTTTAGACAAGGCATACACAAGTTTTTCTAAAGCGACTTGAAGGTGAAGTGATGAGGTGGAGATGAAATATAAGGTGAGAGACAGAATCTTTTAGTAAAACATTGTTTGTTTAGGTTGATAACCAGCTACACTGATTGTGTGTGTTTTTTTTTTTTTTTTGCGTTCATAGAGATTTGTAAAATGCAAATCAAAGGCACATTTATAAACATAACATTGATCAATTAATTTTGTGTGATCAATTTTATCATTCTTTTTTATCATTCTTCAATTTGCATAGGAGTCAAGATTTTATTTTGCAGTTAATATTCTTTTTATTCTGTCCTTGGTTGTGTCACACCTTGTAAAGTCGGTTTAGATACAAGAGCTTCAAATTAATCTTGATCACATTTCTGAGACATCACTGCCAACGATGGCTTACAGGTCCATGTGATGAATTAATGATATGGACGGTATAAAGAGCTGCACAGCCGTGTGTAATGGTCATGCGTAATGACTGCTCTTCTGCTGTTGGAGAACGTCACTGGTGCAACACAATCAGTGAAACGGCTCTTCTTCTCTCTGGTTTGTTTCATTGTCAGCTGTTTAGACTGGTGGAGGCAAACTGACACGAAAACAGCTGGTTCAGGGCGTCTTCATCCATTTATGGCTAATTGTGAGAGTGGAAATAAAGCTTGTGCACCCAGTTCATCAATGACTCATATTTAAAAACAGAACCATGTGTACTCACGGCTTTATAAATCTGACGAAAAGAATGCATATGCATATTTCTGGCTTTGTGCATACTCACAGTTTTAGTCATGAATCTACAATGAGTTTTATGCATCTGGCCCCTGGTGGTGGTGGAAACCCTGGGCCTGGTTCCAACACTGTTCAGGCCTCATCGAACCCTGGGCCTGTTCCAAATTGATGCTAATATGGACTAGCTTGCTGCAGTGGAAAAAAATGTGTATTATTGATATCATGGCTCTACAGGTCTTCATCTGTATGTTATGCCTGCGCATAAGAAAACAAAGAAGATAGACCAAATTAAAAAAAAAAAAAAAAAAGTGCCACTGTTTGTGTATGTGTGAATGCACAATGCATGAGTGCATTTGTATATTAGTGTGTCTTGCACGCTCATGCTCTCAAATGTATGTGTACATAGTCTAAGCATCTTTGCCTATGGGTGTGTTCAGCATTTCACCATGCTCACATTTATATCTGTCTATGTTTTCCCTTTCCCTTCCTGCTGATGCCATCAGTACACACGTTGTGACTGATGACAGTCGTTGCCACAGTCTGATGCTCTGCTGCTTAATGTCTTTTTTGTTTATTAATTAACTGCAGGACATATATGCTGAGAGACACCTATTGATTCTACTGCTGCATTAATTGATTTTGTGCTTCACTAATCATATTGTTGCTGCAAGATCATTACTAGGCCTCTGTGTTTTCTTTGTGGTGGAGGATTGTGTGTTGATAAACTGCAGTTCTTAGTTGTGTGGTTGAAGTGTCGAGCGCAGTTGTCATTTTGATATCTTTCTATATTTTCTGTGTGATATAGTTTATTGAGAATAACAGGGTGGGAAACAGGGAACAAAGTCATTGATTTGCAAGTCACAAGAAAGTCCTGATGTTCAAATTCTGAATTGCTCATCATGCTTTCTTTATCAAAATGAATGCCATTTCAAAATGTAAACACCAACAACATCAGTAGGGGTATTAGCTGAAATGTCACAAGTAATAAAATGTTTTTTCATACATATAGAATCAAAAATACAAATTCTCATTCCTTATCGACCCATCCCATTTTTTCTACAGACACCTTAGACCATTGGCACTTATTAATTCAAATACGCATCAAAACAAGTCCTGCTGACCCTCAATCAGGCCCATATTTGAACAGTGGCCTGAAAGTTCACCCTGTCTCTGAAAATGTTGTCATTGCCACCCAAGATGTTTCTGTTTTGTTCTTGATGAGGGCTTCAAGTTGTGGTGTTGCGTTTAACTGACACATATCCTAAAATTGACGTCAGTTTAGTCAGAGGTTTGACTACATAAATTCAAAATCACAGAACCGAATCAGATTTTTGTGTGTATTTTGTAAAAAATAAATAAATAAAGTAACCATTAAATTTCAAGTAACTGGTAAGAACAAAGTCTTGTGAATCCAGCTGGTCTCTCAAGTCAAGAGGTTTGAGTTCAAGTAATGAGTAGTCAAATGTCAAGTTGCAATTGTCCTCTGATTTATTTGAGTTTCAAGTTGCAAAAGATGTGAATAGAGTTTGAACAATGTGACATGTTTGAACACACAAACTTGTTATCAGATGGACACAAAAAGTAAACCAGGATTACATTGTACATAGAAAGCAGGTGGCATAACCCTGACAGCCAAGAAAAGGTAAGAGTGTCTTCTAACATAAAACACTATTATACTATCATTGAAACAAACAGATTCAAGTGTTTGTGTGTATCTGACTGCCAGAGGTTCCCTAGTGAGTCTGACCGGGGGTTATAGTGTAACCAAAGCGTCTGTCTCCTGCTCACCACCCAGATCAGCCGGTTCAGCTTGACTGGGCCCAGTTGTCTTGGTTTCATACTGACAACTGTCTGGGAAAGGTCTGTCTGGGGTTCAAGTACATTAAAGTCATCCGCTCCCCTCCCACTGAGCCCCAACACAGATGGCTCCAGATGCAGCTGGCACAGCATGGAGCAGCACCTGACAGTGCTCATTCACTCAGACACACACAAAAATACACATATACAAGTATAAACGCAGATACACAAACACATGCACAAACTCAGGTATGGACACATCTGCTCACTTACTGCACCTAAATGCACGTAAACACTGATGAAGGCATGTGCACTCACACCTATAAATACATGGACACACACTCTCACAGCAGGAACATATGCTGCCACGCATCTACAAATCCTCACAGTAGCACACATTGGAATACGCAATTAAAGACCCAGATTACTGCATGGCGCGCACACACACACACACACACACACACATTCAGATATAAACCCACACATATTGTGCTCACTTTCAAACATATGCCAGGGCATGCCAACGTGCACATGAGCACAGTGCAGAAAGCCCTTTATCTCTGCAGGAGCGAGCGGGAAAGAGAGGAGCAGGACAGCAGAGAGAAGTCAAACTGAACACTCTCACCATTTGTAACACAGAGAAAGAGATGTAAATCGAGGACAATGCTTTCTGTTGTACTTGGCGAGATGTTATGGCTATTAAGCCTTTGTGTTCGAAAAGACTTTTACACAGACCCAGCCACCGATGAAGGATTGCATTGCCAGGCAGTTGTACATAATGGTAAATGAAACATGAAACACAGTAGACTTTTGTCTAGTGAAAGAAATATGCAGTCTACCTTTTTTTAACAGTATTTCCTCCTCTGTGACAGCCATTTGAGCCAAGATGAATTGCCATTTCCCCGTGTCATATATAACCATACACAGCTGATATTATAACAGAGCTTTGCAAAGATGCACTTAAATTATGATACTCGGGAGGTGATCTACAAGTCCTGTTTGACAAATATAACAACTATGTTTACACTCAGGAATGGCAGGGTGGCATGAATTAGAATGAGATGAAAGATAGACAAGATTTGAGTCACTTACTGGTGCCTCACAGAAGGGAGAATGATTCTTCCCCCCCAAATTGAAACACCCTGTAGGCATGTGTCTTTATTTAAAAATCTATTAGCAATGGAATCATTGGGACTGAACTTTGATTTAATCCTGTGACTGACACAGTGTCATTATTTCGCTTGCAGGGACAGCTTGGACTTGGAGAGAATTGGATTCACGTCTCCGCTCCTTGTCTTCTCAGCCATTCTCAACTAGCAGAGGTCACGCAGATACAAGCAGGGGACAGCTACAGTGCAGCTGTCACAGGTGAGCCAAGCGTTTGATCTGCTGTGGTAGCCCATGAAGAGGCTTCATCTTTTCCCCCAGCTGTATTATTTTGGCATAAAAGTACAACTAGATAGCACAGTTGTGACTCAAACCTCCAAAGTGTCAGTGCAGACATCTCGCATTGTGATGTATTAAAACTAAAATTCCTTAAAAGTTGTATTCACTCTACATAATATATAAAACAACTTATTAACTTGAAAACCTTATTTTCCCAGCAGTATCCCTCACTGTGGCTTTGAGCTGTGCTAATTTTTCATCTACATCATTCCATTGAGTTTTAATTAACACAACAAGGATTCAGTGTCCTCAAATGATATCACTTGGAGCACAAATTTAACCTCATTATTTCTCAATATTTCTTAAACCAAACGAAATTGTGCAATACTGTAGCCAGTTTCAATGTTACGTGTTAATGATTTACATAATGGATTGACTTGTTGTTCAACCAGCTATCCCCTAAACTACCCTGCTAAGATCTGAGACTATCCCTGTAGCTACTTTGTTAATATTTGGACTGAGAGGTAAGTGGCACACCATTTCTTCACATCAGTTATTCCAGTTAGTCCTCTTTCTGACTACATTTAAAAAAACAGGTAGTCTCAGGTAGTCCCTTTTAGTTTTCTCCCTCTTTATTCAGTAACTTGTATGATTTTCAGCAATCTGATTCATCTCCCTCTGCTCCATAGAGAGTCATTGAACTGCTACAAATCTAGTTCTAATACATTTACACCATTACAAAGTGTCAGGAAACTACTTCTCCTTCAATTGCTGCTTGCCTTCTGCCAGACAGATGGAATTAAAGTGGTTACACTACAAATGTAACATCAGCCACTTAAAGAGACAAGGCTAGTTTCAAGACCAGGGTACATTTACAGCCTACTGCTGTACTGTAATTTTCTGTTAAAAGAATTGCCTATTGTTGAACAGAGATGTCTGCTGGCACTGTGTGCGTGGTCTCGCTGGAAATGCCACTGGTTCATTAAATGAACTGCAGCCGAAATATTAAGTTTGGTCCCATCTGATTTCTTGGTGCATTGAAGACTATTTGGAGAGTGGGGCCCTACCTGCCGGTGGTACAGTTATGTCTTTAGGTGATCTATAAAATGTTATTATTTAAAACAAGCTTTTTTATGGATTGCTTACAAGGCATCCTTAGCACATGATTGATCTGACCTTTCACAGACTGTCGTTCTTTGGGAAAACATCAGCCTTAACCTTTTTTAGCTGGATTACCCTGCCAGCATCTCTGTACGTGTGTGTCTGTGTGTGTGTGTGTTTTTTTTTGTGTGCCTGCCTCTGTCAGGCTGTGTGTGTATGTACATGCATGCGTTAGTAGTGTAAATGTGTATGTGTGTGGTGAAGTGGCATCTAGCAATGCCTGCCTCATATGCTTTTGTAAGGTTTGCTTTGCTGAGATGAAAATAATACATTACTGATTGATTGATCAATCATGTCTGAAAGGGTATCCGTGTGTGTGTGTGTGTGTGTGTGTGTGTGTGTGTGTGTGTGTGTGTGTGCGCGTGTGTGTGTGTGCCAGGGCTACGTACAGCTTGATGCAGAATAGAGATTGATGGAGGCTTGCCGTGAGGAGGATACTCAGTTATCTCCTTGTAATTAAAATCCACCTCATAAAGATTATTGACTCCCCCACCACACAAACCAGCATGCTCCCTCGCTTGGCAGGGTTTGCAAAGCGCTTCTTAAAAAATGAAAAATAGCATATTAAGCAGCACATATTTCCCATTTATGCGGAACATTTAGATGTGGTTAAGTTATCGTAATGTGCAATAAAACCTGGATGTGAAATTTGTAATCCACTTTGGAAAATTGCTTACTATATTGCTTTAACATCCCCTGAAAGAGCTTTTGAGATGTGTGTGCCAGGTTTATTGTACGCCATAATTTAAAAGTCCTCAATGTAGGCAGTAAATATAAATTTATTAGTGGCAGGTTTAAATAGGCACACTGAGGTAGCATGAGTGAGTGGATGCTTGAGAGTTTGCTGTATGTGAGTACATACAATGTGTATGTGGGTTTACCGTACAGTGCTGTACATCAACTCCCTCTTCTAAATGAAACCAATCTGACAGTTTATAATTCTCTGTTCCATTTAACTGTCTCTAATTGGGGTCAGTGTTTCTATTTGAATGTGGAGGAAATCAGAGTTGTAAGGTTCAGGAGCAAGCTAATCTGTGGTAGACTGGGGTCTGGTTTCTTCCTGGCCCTGGAGCCACTAAATTGAAAGAACCACTTCTGGCACTTAGCTGTGTTATTCCAGTGTGACCACAAAATGTGCACGTTGTTTCAACAGTCTCATGTAAATATGATCAGGGACCCACAATTACAACCTGGATGATACACCAGAGAGGGTCAGGAACATACATGCAGAGCATACCAACACATCCTCATAGGGGTCATTATACCTTTCATAGTTGAAATAAAGGTTTTGACACATAAAAGCACTGGAAAGATGACACTTCATGTGTCTATTTGAACATTTGTTCATATTTCTAGCAGATGGAGAGCTGCTTCTCTGGGGTCAGATCCCCTGTGTGTCCCAGGTCAGTGATCACCCTGGCCTCAAAAGGATCTGGACCCCACAGCCTGTTCCACTGGCAGGCAGAAAGGTATGTGCTTTTAACACTGTATCTTATTTTTTCGCATAATGCAGATATCTATTTGCAAGGAAGTTTTTAGTTGTCAGCTGACACCTCCTGTGTTTTTTTTAAATTTTGCACTGCTTTAAAGTAAAAAAAGAACACTGTTTGGTTGTTTGCAGGTGTGCGGTGTGGCCTGTGGAACCTGGCATATGATGGCACTCACTGCTGCAAGTGAGTAATCTATCATCCATCCCAAAATGTTCCTATCTCCCTGCTTAATTGTTTTTAGGATGATGAGAACGGGTCATTGAAGGTACAACAGTCAAATTCAGGTTTTGATTCTTATTACTCTCCTCTTTCCCCTCCATACAGCCTTCCCTTCCCCTTCTCCAAATGATGTCTTGCTCCTCCTTAAGGCCCCTCCTCACTCACTTTCTCACTCATCAAACCATAATTCACTTCAGAGGGAAGCATCATTAATGCACAGTAGGACCCAGCAGCTTGATGTGTGCTAATTATATTGTGTGTTTTACACGCTAGATGACTTTTGCTTAGTCAGTGATGAGCTCAGTCTCTGGTAATTGTTTTTTGGATGTGATGAGTTTATAAAAGCCTGTGTGTGTGTATGTGTGTGTGTGTGTGTGTGTGTGTGTGTGTGTGTGTGTGTGTGTGTGTGTGTGTGTGTGTGTGTGTGTGTGTGTGTATGTATCTGGCCATGTTATGTATGTGTGTTTGTCCGTGCCTGTGAATGCAATGAGTGAGCATGTGGATGGTGAGATTTTTACCATGAGAGTATGCAGATCCTCACTTTTATTTGTGCTTATGCATGTGCAGTCTTGCATTAAGTCTATGTGCTTACATGTATACAGCATACACTGTTTTTATAAGTAGCCAGAAAGACAAGATTATTCCACAGCTCCACACATCATCCGCCTCAGCAAACTTGGCTAATGATTAGCAAACAGCCAAAATCTCAACATCATTCTGACACATTAAAACTACATGTAACTTCTAACTCCGTCAATCCCACACAAAACTTTGACATGCGCCGTCAAGCATGGAACTACACTCCATGACTTGCTTGTATTCTCCACAACCCTTGTGATCCTTTTAGTACTGTACATCACTCAGTATAGCTAGAAATGCTGCTCAGCCTTTGGCTAATCACGCTGATTGGAGGTGTCCTTTGGCTCACCTGGGGGCTTCCAATCCTATTAGGCCAACCGTCCTGAGCCTAGCGCACCCAGCAGCCGCTCGTGTTTGATCACTGGTGCTTAGAGCCCACACTTGTCCTCTTATGTTGGTGTTAAGGCATGGAGGAGAGGAGCGGCAGGGTGGGGTTTGGTGGGGGGGTTAAAATGTGATCTCCTTAACTCTCTAGGGGGGCAGAGGGGAGTTTGGTGCCCCACCTCCCTCACTGACACTCCTCTGCTCCTCCAACTAGAGCTGCTCTTTAAACTTCTGATGTCAGTTGAAAGGCGGAACACTGCAAGTTGTTTCCAAGCAAAAGGGAGAAAGATGGAGGGAATGAAAGATTGAGAGAGGGAGAAGAAGAAGAGAAAGTCTATATAGTATGTCTCTGTTGTGTTTTGACCTATAAAAAAATATTTTTGGAAATTGTCTATAGTTGTTCTCACTTAAGTTCCCCTAAATTTCTCTCAACTCACCTCCCTCTTTCTTTCGTTCTTTCTCTCCTTCCATAATCTTTCTTTTTTCCTTTTCTCTGTGCTGTCAGTCTATGGAAACATAGAACGTCTGCCATCTCATTGGAAGTCAACACACCTGATCCCACCAGACCTGTCACCTCTTTCTACCTTCTTCATATCTCTACCACGTACGATTCCTCCCCTCCATCACTCCTTCTCTCAACCTTCCTCCTGACTGCTATTCTCACTCACTGCACACCTATCACTATGTCTCTCTTGTGGCTCTCCTTCTTTCTCCCCCTCTCCCTGTCCCCTCCTCCTCCTCCTCCTCCTCCTCCTCCTCCTCCTCCTCCTTCTTCCCCTGGCCAAGAGCACCCAGGAAGAGCCATGTGTTTCCAAAGTGGACTGGATGGGAAATCGAAGCAGGGCTTCTGTGTTTATCAAGCCACAGCTCCGTCACCTTGCTCCTATTCCCATCTGGAGGCCCCGGCAAATTGGTGACAGCAGCAACAACCCTGTAGCACACATGCTCCTTTTTCTGTGTGCACGTCCACACACACAGCATAGCACCTTGGCCTGTTTAGTTTTATTGCTGGTGTCAGGTGAGGAGGTGGACGTAGGAGTGCTGTCTAATGTTCACCTCACACACACACACACACACACACACACACACAGACACACTCACACACAAGTCATTTCCACCCCTGCCGACACCTTGGCTAACAAGACCTGTGAACCACAGTGACAGAACTCCTAGACTTGTCAGAGTCCCAGTCATTTAATGCCAAGACCTGGCCCCAGCTCTAACCCAACAGGGTTTCTGTATGCACACTAAGCCACAATAGGCTTCACGGTGTTGTAGTGAACATGAGTCTACTGAGTACTACTGCTCCTCCAGGTTAATGCTGTTTAAATAACACATTTATTCCAATGATTTACAGTAATTATTACTATAAAATGCTAAATTACTTACATGGAGTAATATTAGTGATCTGCAAGGAAAGTGGGGATGAAATGTGTTTTGTGTGGCATTGTTCAGTTGGTTCTCATGAAGTTTAACTTTACCCTAAGTTCACATCTTATCATGTTAATTTGCACCATCACACATGTATAAATCTTTGAATGTATGCTGTCACTCCTGACTGTCTGCTTGGCTGTGTAGCAGTACAGTTATGTGTCTGTAAATCTGCTGTATCCACAGGCATTTTCAAGCATCAAATAGTCATTACAAGTAGTGTTGCATGGACCAGCCCCTCAACCACATGTGTAAAGGAAACTCGGTACTCAATACCTTTTCCAGTCCTCCCACTTTTCCCTTTGCTGTGGACATGTAAGTGGAGGAGAAAGGAGAGTTGACTCGGGTTAGAGCCCTGCACAGCTTTGCTACCTTGGAAATGAACTGCACAAACAACACCTGGCCATTGTGCCTATAAGCACTTACAATGATGCCATTTAAGAGAGTATTGATCCACCCATTGCAGGGTCAATCATTGGATCAATGGTGTGTGGGTCGGCTGGCTAGAAGCCTGGTTGACTGTATGAATGAATGGATGGTTGGATAACAGATGAATGGATGGTTGGATGGTGGATGGATGGATTGATTGATTCATGGTTGGATTTGTGGGCTGAAGCATGGTGGGAACGAGCTCTGTCCATCCAAACATGAACTTGTGTGGGGCTGAAGGTTATCTGCCCTCTTTTGTGTAGCTTTGTGTCCAGTCTGTCTCCAACACCTCTCAAAGAACACCACCATTCAACACACACATTACCATTCCAGTTCAAGTGAATTCTTGCCTTGTCCTGTTCAAGGCAAAAATAAAAGAGTCAATTTACTGTAATTTAAAACATCGAACAAACTTTGTATTACTTGGTCAAAGTGTTGTCTGTCATAATTCATTAGATTCTTCTGTTTGTGTTACTGAGGAAGACATACAGTACCTGAGATATACATAACATGAGTGAATCATCGCTCACAGTGATCTCTCAATATCTCACAATAAAGCTTTATTGTGCCATAGAAGACTGGGAAATGTAGAGGTATATAAATTCAAAAAGAGTCATTGTCATTAGCATGTTCTTGGTGGATTCTTGTGATGTGTTTACACCAGGGTTGATTGACCTAGTTACCCAACCCCTGGCAGCACAACACGGAGAAATATAACACAATGCAACACAAGGGAGAGGTGTAGATTCCTTTATTATTCTTACATGTAAGACACATATGAGTGAACACACACACACACAGTCATACGCACATGACACGGTGATCATCAGGGGCTCACAGAGGTCGTGCCTCATGACGATGTGAATACAGGGAGAGAGCTTATTTAAAATTCTGTAAGAGATGTCAATTGTGCCCTCTGCATATTTCTATGGAACATTTGTAAATAGATCCTTTGTAAATAGCTTCTCTCTTGCCAATCACCCTGTCTGCTCTCTGCACAGCAGCATTAAAAATTGATCCTTAGCCTCACCAGGGTGAAATGCTAACATCGCTGCCAAATGACTGATTAAAAAGAAAAACCTTTAATCTTTGCTTAAAAGTGTCTACTGCCTTGGCATGCCTTTCCCCTGTGCTCCTCTATCTTCCAAGGCTGTGAAGGGAAGGAGGGGGTCGCCGTGGGGGAAACGGGGTCACGCTTCATGTAGAGTCAGTGCTGTACAGTGATATAGCTCTAGAGGTGAGGGATTTCACTAAGAGCAGATCTAGGAATAGATATGCATTGCTCTCTTCTGAATTTAACCCTAAGCCAAAGGTTAAAAACACATTTGAGCATCCCATAAGAGGGGACGAATGTATTGGCACTCTTGCTAAAAGTAGTTATTTACCCAACTTAACCATGCAAGTTAACAAAAAAATAGCAGGACCGTATAGTCAATGTGGCATAAGATAGTTTGTCGTGCGTCCAATTTACTCAGTAGTGCAGCCATAGAAATTGACACACTGTCTCTTAATGTTCTGTAAGTTGTGATATAGCTACTAAAAAAGGTCATGAAATAAAGAACCACAAGCAAAAATAGCAGAATAAAGAAGACAAAGGGGCCATTAAAGTGTTGATATGAAGTGCTGAGAAGTATTTGTGTTTCAGGGAGCAGAGAGAAGAACAGAGAATGTGCTCACCCAGAAACTGAAGCTCGCTTCAGAGACCTTGTCAGCAATCCCCTACCGACAGAGCACACGGAGAAAGAAAACACAGTGAAAGTAAGATAAACATACCTCCTCTTTCTTGCTCTATAGCCCCTTTATTGACTTACTTGCATACTGTATAGCTCAATCTGTAACTGGCCCGCTAACTCAACAGCTCCCTAACTCTTGCATCTTCCTCTTCCATACTCCCTGCCTGCCTTGTTGACATCCTCATTCACATTTATCCATTGTTTGCTTCTCAAATCCTCTTTTCATTCATTGTTTCTTTATACAAACTGTAATTGAACATATCAGTAATGAATATAAAACATACCATTTTGCACTGGAGTAAACAGCACAGCCCTCAAAATATAAAAGTGTTGAATATATTCACTCACCTCTCAGAACATCAGTGAGGACCACTAAACTGTCACCCAGAGCCACACACACACACACACAAGCTCCCGCCCCTCCTCGTCTCTCTGTCATTCAGGTGTTTACTGTCATTCATACTCAGGGTTTTGTATAATCCTCTCACCACACCTGAGTGCTCCCCACTCAGTGTCACTGGATTTACCCGCCTCCCCCCCCCTCGCTCCCCTCTCTCGCTTCTCCACTCCTCCAGAGCGCAGCCTTTTTCATTTTGCATCACAGCCATTCTTTTACACACGTTGTCATTTCTTATGTAAATAACCACAGATAAAAAGACAGTAACAGACATTTTAAGATTTACACACACCGCTTGGTGCATATGTTTTCAGTCATCCCCTCTCATCAGCCAGTTTGTTTGTAGAAGTGTCTTTGCCTGTAGCCATAAATTAGGGGTTGTGATTTAACTTATTGAGACAAAAGAGAAAGACAACGAAACATGAATAAAACAAATGATGAGGAGAAGGTGAAGGAGAGAGAGAGCGAGGAGAGGAGGGTGAACTGAAGGCAGAAATGGGCCAGTATGTATTTCTGCTCTACTTTCACTTGGGGAAGGCTTCATTAAGAAGTCTGTTTCCAGAGCATGGTGGAATCTGTGTGTGTGTGCACGGGTGTGTGAGTATGTTCATAGGTTAATGTGTGAGATTGTGTCGGTGCACATGCACAGTCATGCATATATGTGTGCATGCCTGTAAAATTATTTGTGTGTTCAGTGAGAGAGATCTCTTAAATTATTTACACCCAGAACCCTCTAATTGGTATCAAGTTTTTAAATGGGGTCAAATGTTGTGGTGCAGTTTCATACAATTTTTCTCTTGCCTTAAGTCTGTATCATTACATCTAGTGCTACAGTGCTGCTGCTTCATGGGACTTGAACCTCTAAACGTTGTATTTTCCCATCCACTGGGGCTCTGCTCTCAGACTGGAGGAACGCGCTACACCAAGCTGACATAGAGGAGGGAATGTAATAACTGTGATGGTGCTGATGTGTCAGTCCATCTACTCAGGTCTGTGACATAGACATTGTCCATTCAACATGCTATGAAAGATCTGGTGAGTCGTAAACATCAAACAGAAGTGCACACACACACACACACACACACACACACACACACACAGCCTAAGGCAGCGCGCAGAGCTGGTATTAGATTTAAGCCCCCTAATAAAGCCAATTAGAATTATACTGTGCGCTGATGAAGGCAACTTTAACAGGGCAATTCTCGCACCTCCACAGATACACAAGTACATGCACGTGCATTCACATATACACCTAGTTTTACTTTCATTACTCAGCACAGCACCATCAAAGGTGCTTTTAAACAACTCCAAAGCCTCCACATCCACACATTGTATTTTCTGTATTTGTATGTGGGAATAGAAAACAAAACATTGTGGTTTAGAAAGCATTCACCCTACAGTTTGGAGCAATTTACTGTCAATCAAGCAATTTACAATTTACCATCAACAGCTAACTTAGCCTTGATGAAATGCACAGTTCTCACATCCTAGTAAAGTAAAGACGTAGGGTTCACATACCATCCCACTCTGAACAAAACCCAACTGATTCCTGAATGTAAGCTTACTACTGACTAACGTTAACAAACTAGCCCAAAAAATACAGTATGTACAGTACATAAGACAATTTTGGAGTTACCGGGAGAAGCACATTTAGGAGGTTTACTGGTCCAGTCTATCCATTGACTACACAGAGAGGAAACTCATGTCAGTCCTCCATCAAACCAAATCAAAAGACAGCAAACAAACCAACTCTCAAGTTGCTGAAGTAATGAAGCAATACTGGGATTATTTCTATTTTTAATCTCTTACACTGCTGATTACTGAAAAAACTTATGAAATTACTGTAATGTTACATTAATGCATGTGTCATTGAATAAGTCACAGTCTTCTCAGAATTACACAGTAACACAATTACAAAGTCACAGCCATAAGGTTCTGCGCTTGGACCAATACTATTCACCTAACAAATGCTTCCTTTAAGTAATATTATTAGGAAACACTCCATAAATTGTCATTGTTATGCAGATGATACCCAATTATATTTATCAATGAAGCCAGATGAAACCAACCAGTTAACTAAACTCCAAGCATGCCTTAAGGACATAAAGACCTGGATGACCTGCAATTTTCTGCAACTAAACTCAGACAAAACTGAAGTTATTGTGCTTGGCCCCACACACCTTAGAAACACATTATCTAATGATATAGCTACTCTGGATGGCATTGCCCTGGTCTCCAGCACCACCGTAAGGAATCTGGGAGTTATCTTTGATCAGGATATGTCCTTCAACTCCCACATAAAACATATTTCAAGGACTGCCTTTTTTCACTTACGTAATATTGCAAAAATCAGGCACATCCTGTCTCAAAAAGATGAAGACTAGTCCACTGTTTTGTTACCTCTACGGTGAATTATTGCACTTCCTTATTAACAGGCTGCCCCAACAAGTCCCTAAAAACTCTCCAGCTGGTCCAGAATGCAGCTGCACGTGCACTGACAAAAACTAGAAAAAGAGATCATATTTCTCCCATTTCTGCGTCTTTGCATTGTCTCCCTGTAAAATCCAGAATTGAATTTAAAATCCTTCTCCTCACCTACAAAGCCCTTAATGGTCAGACACCATCATATCTTAAAGAGCTCATCTCAGCTCAGCTTACTTGTGGTTCCTAGAGTCTCCAAAAGTAGAATCAGAGGCAGAGCTTTCAGGTATCAGGCTCCTCTCCTGTGGAACCATCTTCCAGTTTCGGTCCAGGAGGCAGACACCCTCTCGACGTTTAAGAGTAGGCTTAAAACTTTCCTTTTTGATAAAGCTTATAGTAAGGGCCACCCCAGGTTTGCCTTGGACCAGCTCCTAGTTATGCTGCTATAGGCCTAGACGGCTGGGGGACTTCTCATGATGCACTGAGCTCCTCTCTCCTCCTCCCCCTCTCCATCTGTACCATTAATGCATGTTACTAACTTGACATCTTCCCCATAGTTTTGTGCTTAGTGACCTTCAGCTGCGGACAGACTGCTGTCCCCGTGGTCCAGCTTGACGCCCACAATTGCTGCTGCTATTCATTTTTGCCCACTGCTACCGCTATTATTATTAGTTATATTTCTATTATTATTATCATTATTATAGTTATTATTATTGCTGTTATTATTGTTGTTGCTGTGGTTCTCTGTGTCTCTCTCTCCCCTCTCCCCCTCCCTTTTCTCTCTCAACCCAGATGGCCGCCCATCTAGAGCCCGGTTCTGCTCAAGATTTCTTCCCGTTAAAGAGGAGTTTTTCCTCACCAAGTGCTTGCTTATGGGGGAATGTTGGGTCTCTGTAAATTAAAGAGTCCAGTCTAGACCTGCTCCATGTGAAAAATGCCCTGAGATAACTTCTGTTTTGAAAATTGACTTGACTTGACAGTGAGCATGAATGCTGCATCAATTTAAGTTTAGCTTTGTTGGCAAAGTAGAGGTTCACCAACAAAGCAACGGATGTCTGATTCTTATTTTAAATGAATCAATTCAGTTTAGAATTTATAATTCTTCTGATGTCTTTTGATGTAGCAACATACATTGAAATGTCTTCTGTTTGCCTTTTGAATTACTGTACCGTCAACAGGACTCCAGACAGGTTCAACACATGCTGCTTCAAGGTCTTGGGAAACCAGAGGAGGAGAAACATGAAGAAAGTGGGAGTGCAGATGAAGAAGAGTTACACAAAGAAAGAGGAAAAAGAAAGGGAGATGAAACATTACACGATTCAGCATTTGCCGTGGCCAGGTCTACAACGGGAATGGACAGGACAGGAAATGGGCGCTCATCAATCAAATCCAACCAAGGGGATGAGAGGGAGGGTGGCAGGACAGTGGGGCCGTGGGAGCTGAAGGAACAGTGCAGAAGGAGAGGAAGCAAAGAGGTAGTCTTCACCACTTTGCATCTTTTACCCAAGTCGGAGGGAAGGCAGTTCAGGCCTGCTGCCAGCACCTTGCCCAGGCTGCTGACGGGACAACAGACTCATGGCAGAGTTTTAACTGAGGCTAGTCAGGTGAGTGTTCATGTCAACATCACAAAGAACAAATTCACCACTGTGTTTTCCATGAGAAGGGAGCATAAAACCGTCCAGGTTTGGTCAGTTTTATTTTTAAGTCTCCTCTTTTTAAAATCTCTTCTGCCTGATTTAGATGAGTTGAGTTCTTATTTATTTGCTTTTAAAGAACATTTTGCTTTTAGATGATAGTGAAGAGTAACGGGAAACATCTTAGACTGCTAGCGTTACACTCCTCATTTGTTATACTTCCTTTCAATGTTAAAGTGATTTTGTGCATCTGGAGGCAGTATTCAATCACTTTGGCTGTGATTAAAGAAGCAAGTATACATTAACTGGTTGGCAGGCTTGAGGTATGACTTCAGTATACTGCTGCAAGAATAGTACTTCACAAGCAGCTAACAGTGACATGAAAAAGCCTTATTACCAGGATACTGATCACACTAAAAGCAGTTGAAGAGGTTTCTCTTTCTATTTATGCTTCCATCTGTGAATGTTTTAGTGTTTGTAATATGGTATTGCATCTAGTATTTTCCCTCCAAAATCCAAAAACTGTAAAGCAAATTCTCAGAGCACAGTAGGCTGTTTTCACATTGATTTGTTTTTTTTTTTTTATTTTGCATGTGTCTTTGTCTCTTCAGGATAGAGCTACAAGTCTGTCTGAGTTGGTCCAAAAATCTGGGAGTGATAGCAGTATTTTGCAGAGTCCCATGCTCAGAGCCAAACCCAGACCTCCTGGGAGATGTACAGGTCCTGGGGCTCAGACCATGGCCCATTCAAACATGAGACTAAACGCTGGCCTTGAGTCTCCGATTTACAGTTCTCCTCTCCATCTGAGCCCTGAAAAAAAAGTTCAGATGTCCTCCTCTCTCCTCCTTCCAGGACTGCGAGTTGAAACCTCTTTTTCTCCAACTCTGTCCTCTTCTGAAGCATTTAGGCACTGTCCCTCACACAGAAGAGTGGTTTCTTCTTCTGCCACGTCTTGGAAGAATCTGTAAGTGTCCACAGATTCAGTTCCGTCCATCAGTGGACCTGGAAAAATTATTTCATGTTTTAACATTTAAAACATGTGTTATATACCAGTTTCTGTCAAGTTTTGTGTACTATTTGAAATCAAGATGTTTAAACTACAACCATCCATAAAATACCCCTAAAGGATCCACAGCTCATCCAAAAAGTCACTAGTGTCAAGCATTTTTATCCAGTATTCCTCAAAAATGTCTGGAGACATAATATTATACTTGATAATGCATTTCTGGAAACCACATTCAAAGCCTAATACTTCGGGCTCCAAGGTTACTGGCAAACAGCCCCCTACTTTTCTCTCTAAAACAGACTACAGATCAGCATTAATGGGCTTCACTTTGCCCCACACTGTGATTTGGCAAATATGCTGCTCTTACAAACCATCTCAGTCAACGACACCCATGAACCCTGACCTCATCTGAAAGCATTAGACTTTAGACGTACAGTCAGCTGTGTGTAGGAGCTGCTGAGTGCTTGAATCACCACATTTCAACAGAACTTGAGAGGGCTGAGTTTTTTTACCCCACGTACTACCACACTGAACTGCAGAACTGTATTCATTTTAATACTTACAGTATGTTGTTTATTAAAGACATGACGCCCTCTCAGATCTTGGCCTCTTGTAAGACATTTCACAGTGGGGTGTTTTCAGGGCTGCCCGTCTCTGCAGTATGAGTCACATGTGCATGCTACTATGAGTGTGAGGAGATTGATTTGTTGCAGAGATAATACTATATGATGAGATTTATCGAAGTAAAATAGGATCATTACAGGAAAGAGGGCTTCCTTTAAGACTGCTTTGCTCTTTTTTTTTTTTCATAGAGTTAGGCCCTTCATTAGCCTTGTACTTTATGCAAACTGGTTCTTTGCCACAGTGCAGATCACAACCACATGGTAATTCCTCTCATCAGGATTTCATTATGAGTGATGCATCTGGTTTTTTTCATTATCTGCATTTGACAAAAATGGCCCATTGTCAAATAAGCTGGCAGTGTATAGCATGTTGGCAGTGTTGAGTTAGACCCATCACTCAGCAGTGTTTACAGGAACGCCTTTACTTTTTCCGGTATCACATTCAAAATTTACTGTACTAAATATTAAGTAATAATTCAAATAATAGTAATATTGTATTTTTTAATATTGTATCACTAGTAATGTTGTAATAATTCATGTTTTATCATTTTAAGTGCTGAATCATTATGGTATCAAGTTTTCAATTACTGTACCACCTGTTAGTTATTATTTATGTGGAAATATTGAAATATGTTCTTTTCCTGTTTTGCTTTCATCAGAGGAGTCGTCATTTCAGTTGGACAAAGAAGATACACAGACATTAAAGCTATTTATTACCTTGACCTTTCACAAGTGATCCAAGTTTTTAAGGGTAAAAATGGTAATTTTGTGAACATAAGGAAAGATATTTAAAAAGCTATTGAATTGCTTTTCCAGGATAGAAATGAGTAAGATAATAAAAGTGCTTTCCCGACTTAGTCTTAGATTTGCTTTTATTGAGTAACAAACTGACTACATGCAGGCATGCACTCATGATGGCATTGAGACATTCGCCCTCATCCCACCCCATTGTCTCTTACACTCCCTGTGGTTTGTTTTGGTGTATGTAAGTAAGTGTTGGTTGTGTGTATCACGTCCGTGCCCTGTGAGACTCCTGCCAATCGATTCAAGGTGAGACCTGTCGATTAAACACCCTGAGCCATGCTCTCTACCTAACCCCAGGGTAATTCAATCCCACCCCTTATACACACACACCTGTACACAGACGCGCACACACACACATACACATGCACTTCACCTGTCATCCGTCAATACCTCCATTGGGGCCTCTATTGATCCCCTCCATCCAGCCTCTTCACCCCATGCAGTACAACATCAGGGCCAAGACGACGTTCGTGCAGGTTTAATTTCTGACAGATTTACAATAAAGCTCAAGTTATTATTTAACTCTTCCGGCTGCAGTGTTCTCTTTGATTTAGCACCCTGGGAAAGGATGAGTTACAGCTGACACAGAGAATCTGCCAGGGCTGGAATGGTAGGCACCCGGTTCATAACTCAGCCGCCGAATGTGTAGTTAGTCAATCACTTGATCTGTAATCACAAATGCTGCCAGAAATTACATGAGTGATGAGCTGTAATAAAAGCACTTACTTTTCCTGCTCTGTCTCTTAAGTGTTATTGGCAGACCCCTCTCTCCCAGGAGGCCGTGGCTGTGAAACAAAATCCCGATATAAACTGCCTCATTGGTCCCTGCCTCACGCTCCCTCTCTGGTGTACTGTATGTGTGCGTATGTGACTGTGTGTGTGTGTGTGTGTAAATGCAGAGTGTTCCCACTAAAGTGTAATACAAAGCTCTTTTTGACAGTCTTTCTTCCATTCTTGGATTGCCTTGCTTCAGAACAAATGATCCTCACTCCAGTAAAGACAGCCATCCGCGTCTCGATCATTTATAATCTCTAACGTCTGCAGAGGTGCAAGGAAACACAATTCGACTGATGATGATTGTTTTTACACAGACCTGAATTTTACACAGACCTGAAATGCTTAGAATTGGTCAGTAAAATGCATCACGTATATACAGGTTTAAACATATTTCTGTGCAGTATTTTCTCACTGCTGTTAAAACTTTCCTTTCCTGAATCTCATCTCAGCCAAGCGTGTCCTGATAAGTTATAGTACTTCAAAGATATGACCTTATGTACAGGTAATCAAAGATGTCAGGGCCACGACGCGAGCCTCTCTTAGACTGTCTGTGACTCCCAGCTCCATAGCCTTTGGCAAGAGGTCATGCGTGACAGTTTTATTGATACGGACCTCTGTAATAATTACACAGCATCTTGCATGCACTATTGATTAGGCCTATTGATAAAATCATATTTTACTGTAAAGGTCTGTTGATTTGATGCATTACAACATAAATCTCTTCTCACAAGCAGCTGAGTTGGAACTCCTACTGCTGAGTGATGGATGCTCCCACAGATAAACACACACACACACACTTGACTATTTATATCTGTTGCTTGAATGGGGCAGCAATAGACACAGGTTAAAGACAGAGATGTAATGATATCCATATCTTTAGTCCATCCATACAAATAGACGACCACATAGGGACGACAAGTGAGATCTGCTATCCAGCCCGCCTCATATGATGTGATATATAAGCGAGGGTGTTTATGGAGTCACTGCTCCATCTTATCATGATTTGTATTGTCAGCGGGGGCTGAATCTGCATGGTGATAATAGATTCTGATGTGGTTCAAATGCCCTGTGGTGAATGGGAAATAGAGATGAATGTGACAGATCGTGCAGAACTTGTCCTGTATATAAACGGCCTTTAGAACTGTTGTTCTCACAGGGAGGGAAGGATAGATGGTGTAACAGCTGGTATACAGGGAAATGTCATTGCTGGTATTAAAATAGTAAGAATGTGATCCTCAAAGCTGACCTCTACGGTCAACGCAATGAAATTGATATGATTTCCCAAGGAGAAACATTCTATACTTTGGCTACCGCAGTTTTTCTGGTGTTAAAGAGGTTTTTGTCATACTGAAGTTGCAAGCAAGTTGAAATACAGAGTAATGGAGAACTAAACAGAAAGTGTCAGGTAATATACACTGGTGCCTATGGTGTCGCGCATTATCACCCTTTGATCTTACAATGGAAAAACATAATATGTGTAATAAAGGAAAAGAGCAAATTTATTACTATTGGAGGGAAGGAAAATAGGCCTTTATGGTTCAGGTTAAAAAGCAGCTTACTAGACCATGTTTCCGCTTTGGCCGGCAGTTCAAAAGCATGTTTTCTTTTTGGACTTCTCTGGCTGGATTCTGAACCACTTGGGGGTAGTTCGAAAAGCCTGTGGTGCACCAGTGACGGGCTGGTTTTCACATTTAAGGAGCCAAAGGGACATGGGGAACATATTCATGTTCAAGAGGCCTACAAAACTCTAAAAGCCGGGATATAGAGTTAATCGCTGGCCCAGTCAAGGCCCCCCCAGAGCGGCAGCTCCTGCAAAATGCTGAACAGCCTGTCTGGCTGCAGCACAGGAATGTCATCCTGCAGAGGACAGAGGAGGGGAAATTGATCTTAATCACCCGTGATTTGTTTTATAAGCATAAAACCAGCTCAAACCTGAACCCTTTTAAATGCCCTGGAATCCTGACGAAAGTAATAGCACAGGGCTTTTCATTTTCTTTTATTTCTTATGAAAACTAAATATATGAAAGGCCATTGAAAACGAATAAAATAACAATGACTAGCAAATAAATAGGAGTGAGAAATACTATATTTTAAAAAGCAGTTTGTAACATTACTGAATTTTTACTTTCTTTCCTCAATATTTTCGTGATCAATTGAGGAGATTACTTCTATACTGCATGACTGATACAGTATGGAATCTATTCATGGAAGATGGTACATAACTAAAGCATACTGCTGTCTTTCAACATACTAACTACTTTTGTACCACAGCTGTTTGAAATGCTAATATAAAGCCTGTGAAAAAGCAACAATACGGCCAGTGTGTTCCCCAGAGCCGGAGGGAGAAGGCAGAGCAAGACAAAAGCAGTTTTTAATCTGAGCAGGAAGCATACAGTCGCGATTCACTGTGACATGGTGATTGATATGAGTGAGTAGTGTATTTACCGAGTCTGACGGGATAGGAGAAAGAGAGTGTTTTCTTCCCATCCGTACGCTTATCTCCCTCCATAAATCACTGCCAATGGGATGCATAAATGTGGACGAGCAAACGTCGTATGGCTCCAGCACAGGCAATTCCACTTTGACCTTTACATTTGGCATTGGTCACTGGTGCTAAATGCATGCCACGACCTTCCCTGACCTTGGGCTTTTCATATTTAATAGCCATGAAGCCTGTTGGTTCCACAGACAACATACAGTATATGAACACATACAAACGTGCCGCACCAACACACTAAACAAAAAGTGTCATAGAGCATTTCATGCTATAGTTTGAGATTCTGATCATGAGTGGTTGGTGTAATTTTCTATGTCAATGAAAATATGCAATAAATGAAGAGAAGATATTTCCTTTTTTTCACTTCTCATCAGTCTATGTCTTTATAGCTCTGATTCCATTACCCCTAGCCCGGCGGCACTCTATGATGTCCTATGTCCATCGTAACCTTTGACTCCAGCCAGTGCTTTAAAGGTTCTGCACTTTGCCCTCTCCCATTTGACCTGTCTGAAGTATACCTTTATAATTGCCCCTGTCGCTATCAAATGCACATATGAGAGGGTGTAGGGGCAGGGGGCTGAAGTCTGTCCAGTAACCTTTTGGCCTCTTGTTCATCCATTCTGCTCGAAGCAAGCACAGCAGGCTTCCTCCTCTTACCCACAATTCCATACTGTATTAGTCTGCATGTCGGAGTTATTGATGGTGCTCTGGAAATATTTTATTGGTCAGTCATGACCTTTGACTGGGGCAATGCAAACACTAACTCCCCTAAAGCCTCCTATCGACGTGGATATATATATATATGATCAGATGGCTAATAGAAGTATAGATTTAGAATGGCTAAAGACATAGTCATTTGGATTTTAACACTGTGGGGTCAGCATTGCTTTTTCCACGATGCATGTGTAGAATCAATAGGCAAAACACATATTGAGTTCCTTATAATGGAAAATTTCCACTGATGCACAGAAAAGATGTTTTGGAAAAATGGATGATAAAGAGACCAAAAACTACATATGTATAGAGGAATGATAGTTTTCCAATTACAAATTGCAAAAAATACACATTGTTTTTCTGTGTAAACTGTAAAGTACAAACAACCAAAGAAAAATATCAGACACACTTCAAAATGGTAAATCCTTTTCTCTCCCCATCCTCCCATCTTCTCCCTTTATTCCACATAAGTCTCTTCATCAAAGAGAGTGTAGCTTGCACTGAAGCACCCACAATTAAGATAAGCCTGACCACAGCTGGACAATTACCTGCCAACTAACCTTTTCTGGAGGCACTTAAGAATGTAAGGACCCCTGAGGATAGATGTGCCCTGAGTAGAACAAGCACTTCAAGAACCCAAAGAGAGAGAGGGAGGGAGGATGTAAGGTATGAGAATAGAGGGGTAGAGAGAGGAGAGAGAGGCTGAATGACAACGAGAGAGAGAAAAAATGATAGAAATAGAGAAAAAGACAGTATCATGGTGAGATTACCTAATCCTCTGTCTGAGAGAAGTATTTGAAGGACCTGGTGGTGTTAGACATGAGGGGGCTTTGTGGAGGTTTACCCAGGAGAGGCCAGCTTAGCAGGGGGATCTAGAGGAACACCAGGTGACCAGTCCACTGTCCCCAAGCACAAACCTCAGCCCATGGCTTTGTAAACACTGTTAAATTGATTGCAGGGAGCTGATGAGATTTCCCTGCAGCATAGGTCATTATCACATTGTGTACCAGCTCTAATTCACTTGTCCTGAGCCCTCTATGGATTGTCATTCTGTTGTATGTTGTTATTTTAATGCAAGTGACATTGTTTTCTGTCAGAAGTTCATATATCTGTCAGGTAGTGTGTAAATGCGACTGGTGGTAGACATGCAGGAATTTGAAAGACATTGACTTGTATTTTATTTTCTAATGCTTGGTGCAGCATTTTTAGCACTGGTCAGGGTGTTGCAGTCTACCCAACTGCGCAACTGGGTGAGTTTCAGCACTGTATGATATCTGATCCCAAAAACCCTGCAGGGCAGCCACAGCAAATCAACAATGGATTAATGGATCTGGTTCTGCTCATAAATCTCTGTGGGATTGGAAAGCATTCGAGGACAGTCAGCCTGTAGTGGTGTGCTTAATGTTACAGGCAGTTTGGGTTTCCCATCGTTCAAAGCAGTGACAGGGTAGTAAAGATGTGGCAGCATCTTATGTCTGTGTTAAATCAGTGAATGTCAGGAATGCTGGATTGTCAGGTTTCTGTGCTGAGAGCAGTACCAACACTGATTCATTGGTACAGATTTGTTTATAAATAACTCCAATGCTTTTCCATAGCTCTTAACGTACAGTAGAATAACATCAAGCACCCAACCAAAGACAGAAAAAAAGATGTATTGTGTAGACATGCCCTAATTCACCGATGTCAGTACAACCCTTCAACCTTAGCCTAGTGCAGTAAGGCCTTGCCATAGATCACGGTGGTTAACAGTTAGCTGTTCCTGCAGGTGTGTAGGGAATGGCAGTAACTGCTTCCATTACTGGAGAGAATGGCCCAACTCCCACAGCCCCCTCCAGACAGCGCTGTCATTACACATCCATTGTGAGGCCTGAGAGAGAGCTGTAAGTACGGCAGACTTATGGCTTTGTTAGAGTGACTGGATGGTCTCCTCTGGCTCAGCACAGGATAAGGAGGGACGGTGGTATGGAAGGATAGCCAGATACGGTGATAGAGATGGAGGATGAGGATGAATTGAACACCCCTTGATACCCCACCACCACCACCACTACGCCACCCCCCGATGTGCTCGTGAGTAGAGTGCAAGCTGGAGGGTGGAGAGGGTTGTTTGGTGCTATTTTTACAAGAAACGGGTTGATTTGTCTTAGGCCATTACCGTCTATTACAGCTGCGAGTCTTGGGGAAAAGGTGGGAAGCGGCAGACGCTGGCATTCTGCCTAAAGAGAAATCAATGAAACAAATTAATCCTTCGCAGGCTGCGGTGACACAGTAATCCATCATTCAGGGGGCGCTTTTACACACTGAATCAGGGAGCGAGGCAGGGAGGTGGAGGGATTGGGAGTCGGGGGGCTGGGTGCCTGTTGGTTGAGAAGGGGTGGGGTTGAGTGGGACCGAGGCCCTGGGGGACGGGGGCAGACGTCCACGCTCCGGTAACACTGGGGTAACGGTGGGTGGTGGCAGGGAATCAAGTAGCCCTGAGCCCTTCCTTTACATCCTTGAGCTGCCTGTGGACATACCAGAGCAGGAGGAGGAGGAAAGGGACATAAACACAATCAGCTGAACTGCAGCATGGACATGGCCATGATTACACATACGCCTACACATATTTTCCCTGCTGCCTGTCGCTTGCTGCCTGCTTTAACCCTACCAAGCTGATGGCTGATGGAGAAAGTAATAGGGGCGCTTTATCATTTATTTACACTGGACATACAGGCAGCAAACTGATCATTAATGCGTGGACATAAGTGGGATGTGAAAGAAGGGAGGGTGATACAGAGACCATGAGGTAGAGGAGAGAGAAATAGAGAAGATGCTAGAGCTCTGCAGAAATTCAAAGCTTTTCTTACAATGCCAGCTGCATAACTTCGCCATGTGGCACTGCATTGTTTCACTTCCGTTGTTGAGCCATGTGCATTGTTTTAGTAATGCCATAAGCTATTCTTTGGCATTGTAGATCATCATAGCAACAGCCTAAGGTCCAGGTGTGCCCACCCACAGATGCACAGGGAGCTCACTGCCCTCTTGCCTGGGAAGGCAAAACTACACTAAAGCACAGCCCACTATTTTACCATTCAAAGCAGAGAGAGCTGTATACATGCACCCAGATTCTGCACCGTGATGCGCCAGTGCACGGCCAATTAGAGCTCAAATCTATCCATGTGGTTGAGTCATGTGATCAGCTACCCTGTGAGGAAACAGTCCTGACCAGGCCAAGATCCATGTGTAGCAGCTGTACCCTCCGATGAATCACATAACAGTCGACATCAAATGATATCACAATTCAACTGGGAGTGAGGAAGAAAAAGAAAAACACAAACGAGCGTATTGAGATTGATGTGTTTTTATTAAGATCTTTGCTGTGTTGCATTGCCTTTTTGTAATATTACATCATTATGAAAGAAAGTTCAAGAACAAGATCAACTCAGTGTTACTGTATCATCCAGCTTTGTTGGTCTCCAGGCTCCTTTGTGGCACTGTGGCTGCTCTGCTGACGTTCATCAATGGTGACTGTGTGTGTTTTTACAGCAGTGACTTGTAGCGAGAGCTTTGATGGAGGGTGGTGATGCTTAGGAAGTCAGGGTCATTCCATGAAAAAAAAAAGTTAATGCAGAAACACAACAACCAGAACCATTATTTGCCATGTCATTGTAATAGGGGGTGCCACTTACCTTAACCAGCTTCCCAAAGAGGAATACCAATAGCCCCTCACCCACCCACCCCCCCCAAATACACAGGTGGTAGCATTCTGTGGAACGGCATGTTAGAAAATCAGAGAAAATAGTGCTGGGAGGAGAGAGGAGGGAGGGGGAGGGGGAGGTTGAGATTGGGCAGGGTGGGGCAGCAGAGAGAGGTGGTAAGGGGAGCAAGAGTGGTCAGAGAGCGAAGAGGGGGCATGTGGAGAGGAAAGGGAGGGAGAGGGGGAAGGGGAAGAAGTGAAAGGATGGAAAAATGTGGGGATATTGCAGCAGAGCGGATGGTGTGAGGGAGGCAGAGTGAGAAATGTTGCCGGAAATGCTAGAGCCAGCAGCGTGTGTAAAAACCACACTGCAACATTTCTCATCCTTGACATCACTGACAAGCTTTCCACACACACCGTGTGCTTGCAAAGAGCAGGGTTGTAATATCCAAATCTTTTACACAGCCCCCTCTCTCAGATCATCCTCTTTTGTTTTCTTTCCCCCTGTAAACAAGGCAGATGTTGGGGGGGGGGGTATTGAATTTAACCAGTGTTGTAATTTTTAATTTGAAGGGCGTGTACTATATGATTCCCACAGCAAACACAATAAAACATGTTTGTGTGTAATGAGAACTTTCTCTAACCTCTAAGTTGTGGAGGAGATGTACTGCGAGGAGTGAGGGGGTGAGGAGTGACGGATATGAGCGGAGGGGAGGAGGAGGACAGAAGATTGTTGTGGAATGTTTGCAGTTCTGGCCAGAACTCTGCCATCTCATTTGTCAGGGCTTGACCTCAACTCTGGGGTCAAAGGTCAAAGGGAACATCTGAGGGGAAACTCACTTGGCCAATACACACAGACAAGTAAACACACAATCATGTATGAGAGTGTCTGTGAGAGTGTCTCTCCTTCAGCACTCTCTCACACATATTTCAAGCTCATGTGCAGTACATCTGTATATATCATCATTAATATCCATCCTTGTCTTGTTTGTTTTAGTAATACAGTGTTATGTTGACCTCTAGCTATGAAAAGATCAGCTGCCACTTTCCCAAAAAGCATATTATGGGCTTTTTCCAAAACAAATCATTGAAAAAGAATGTGAGCTACAGGATGCTTGGATTCATTTCTGAGTAGAGTAGTTTTAAATGAATGTTAGCACTTGTTAAACACTCCAGCAATGTTAAAAGTAAGTGATGTAAAAACAATGTATGAGCTGTGTAGTGAAATTCAGAGAGACTCTCTTCTGAGAGTGACAATTAATGTTATAGTTACCACATATATGAGTAAGTACAGTAAGTTGTCACTTGAGGGATTTCATGCCAAGTGATCTCAGCATGTACACACACACACACACACAATCATACTAAGTAGTAGTATCACTGTCCCTGTGCTATAATCAGTCATCGTCCTACAATCAAACAGCACTCGCCATAAATTCAATCTCCTCCCAGTGTCAGTCCTTGCACCACACCGACATGTCCTGCCGTGTTTCCAAACGCCTGCATGGCCGCCGTGCCGCTCTCTGCCTGCGAGGAGACACAACACAAACTCAGCAACAAAGAGCGAGGTTAGCTCAGCTGAATCAATCAGACAAACTCTCTGCCTCAAGTTTCAAATGAAGATGAAGATAAAGCAGGAAGGGACAATGTGGGTGGCCCACTTCATTGACCGACTTAATCAGTGGACACCTGTGAGTCACATGACATTAGGAGAATGGCTGACAGCGACTACACCTTGCACACTGAAAATGGTAGATTGAGTTACAGTTACAGAGTTTTTACTGATGCAAATGAACACTTACTATGACTGGCTTTTTTTCTGGTCTCTTTCTTCTGCGCCCCCTGTAAGGAAACAAATAGTTCATTGTTGTTTAAAAAGCAGCCTCCCTCCCTCTTTTTTTTCTGCTCTAAGAAGATACAGGTAACATACGAACTGATATTCATGGCTTTGAGGTGCATCTTAAATCTTACATCTTTGTCATTCTTTGGCCAGAGACATCAAACAGGTGCTATGAATAATTTATCTTAAGAGTTTCACATTGATAAGGTCACAATCTGCCAGGTCTGGACACTAAACACAGGCCACCTTCACTTCACTGTCTTTTACACACATGTGCCCTCACACACAGACAGCAGACACACTTTTCAAATGAAAATACGCAAAATCTCTTGAGGGGTTTGTCGTTGTGTGTGTGTGTGAGGATGTGAAAGAGAGAGGGGGGTATCTTTTGGTTTCAATGTTATTTTAATAGTATTTTGAATTATAAATGTACAATATATTAAAAATTAAATGTCACACAATTGTTGTGTTGGCTAATCTGTGCTATATTTTAGGATTATAATAAATAATATTTGACAATTGTTCAGCAGGGTGGAAACTGAAGTGAAACTTTAATTGCAGCTTCATACTTGGTTTACTGTATATTCATTTGTGGCACAAAATATTTTCAGGATTGCTAATATAATTTACTCTTAACTGCTTCTGAGAGTTTGTGTGGGAATCATTTTTTTTGTTTTCTCTCTTACTGATGTAAACTAGACTTCACCAGTATGCTCAGTCAGTCTCAGCTCCAGTATACTGATGGTTCAGCTACACTGCATTTCTAATTAAGCCCCTGCTGTGTCTTAGTTTTCATAAAAAAAAAAGAAGAAGAGAAAAAATAACGCAGTCCTGACGTGATGCCACTCATTTAGTTACAAACCAAAAAGTTAAACAACCAAACAAGTTGAACCAAAAGGGGCTCAAACTCTGACCCAGTGTCAACAGTCACTGCAAAGGCTTCACAACCAACAATAGGAACAACAATCAGATAACGTCACCAAAAAGGGAAAGATAACTAATTTGTTTATATATCTCCATAAACGATCCTATTCTCGTTCGGCTTTGCTTACTTTCATATGATGTTTGATGTGAATTTACACACCATAAATATTTATGCCAGAATAAAATGCTGGGTAAACTCTTCCAGATGGGTTCACCATCCACTGCACCAGTATGACAGTGACAGGACACTTTATGAACAATGAGCTTCGTCTTTTTTTTTCTTTCTTTTTTTTTTTTTTGCCCCCTTATGACAGCACACAGGGAATCACTCCTCCACTGTGTTGACCCCCCACCCCCACCCCCTACACTCCTCCTCCTCCTCTCTCTTCCTGTCTCTCTCTCTCTCTCTCTCTCTCGTTGCTCTCTCCCCTAATAATCGCAATAGGCCTACTTCTTTAAAATTGTTTTGCACTCTCCTGTGTCGGAGGGTAATCTCGCTCTTTTGTCGCTGAGCTATATTTCTACTGTGTGTTGTCGGATAATGTGAGGATGGGATGAAAGGTAATCTGCGTGCAGAATTCCTAAAGCTCCCTTATCCTTGTTGAATTTCTCAAGAATTCCACCTTTGCCCTCCGGTTTCCCTGAAATAAATTACTTTAAGGGTGAGATGCCTTCACGCACCCCCGTTTGGGTCCCGGTTTTTGTATTGCCTTCTTTAAACGCAGTCAAACAGGTATTAAGACTTAATTTAATTCACTTTATTCCTTAAGGCTGAGTCTCTCCCTGGATATTTCGCATGCGCTTTCATGGAGAATAGCCTAAGAATAAATGATTCTCCAAAACTTGCGTGAAAAAATAGAATAAACGGGAACACTTCACAATAAAGTTCTGTTGATCATTTATGATTACAATGCTGCAATAAGTTGATATTGTGGGATAAACAGATCGTTTTTAAACATGACCGCCTGTTAGTGACAGTCAGAAACCCCTCTGATATTCCCCTGTCAGTTAATTCTCCGTTGAGTTTAGTTTACTGTGTGTGTTCGCCTCAGCTGCTGATTGATAGGCTTCCTTTCACAGTGGATCCCTAAGAAGTACACACCCCGTTGAAAATCTGTTTCCCTTAATCTAGCCTCTGGTACTTAAAGTTTGGTTTTTTTGGTGTGCTGCAAAATTACAGTGTTTGCACTGTGCAACCACGAGGGTTTGAGTGCTAATGGATTTATAATCTCCGTCTATGGGACCATCCGAAGTAATTAGCACATAGGCTCTAAAGAAATGATGGTTAGTGAGCAATAAAGCCATTGCCCATAGCATAAACTGACAGTCCCTCTAACTTAACTCCAACCTCAAGCCTAATTGGGAAAGTCATTGCAGTTATTGTCCTCAATTACAGTCTGGGATGCAAAAACCCTGGAAAGAGACTTGCATTCATCACGTCTGAAACTGAAGGATCTCAAATCTCTAGAGACGCAAGAACATATTAAAAATGACGAGAAAATAAGCAACAAAATCTGTTTACATACTAGGATGAATCACACTTTACAGCAGTGCCATTTTACAGTTCAAATTTATGTTCTTTCAGTGTAAAAGACAACTTTAAAAATCATATGTAATGTAATAGAAATAAGATAATATACATAAAGTAATATTTACCCTGAATACACAGACTGCTATTTGCATTTGTTGGTTTAAGATTAAAATGTAAACTGCTTTGGAGAGACACTTTTTTTTCTCGTTTTCCAGTAATAATTAATAGCAATGCTATTTTGTGGACTCTCGTTGCTTGTTAAACGCTGAGGTCATAAATGCCTGTAGCCTATAGGCTCGGCGATAGTTCCACTATTTCTCACGAATGGCCTTTCCATTAAGAGCGATTAGATTATGTCTATTGAAAGTTGCTGATCCATAGAAAAAAAGCCAGCGGATAAAAGGCGATTTCAAGTGACCTTCTCGTCCCTTTCACACCAATCTGAGCCCCCAGAATAATTTGGGGATCAGATTTGGACAAAAAGAAGCAACCCCCCACCCCTCCTTCCCCCCTCCTCCCCCCCTCACACACACACACACACACACACACACACACATACACACACACACCCCTCGCCCTCCTCCTCCTCCCTTTTCAGCACACAACCACTCAAAGCAACAAAACCTCCAACTCAAACATAAGAAGGAGTCTGAATTTTTTTAAATTAGAAAAATATGATGATTGTGTTTCATGTGTCTTCAGCGCAATGCGCACGCTGAAAATAGTTTTTTTTTTTCCTCTCTCTCTCTCTCTTTTTTTTTCCAAGTGCCATTTTTCTAAGTAGGGTATAGAGGTGCTGAGAAAAGTTACACTAACTCCACTGTTGGAAGTGGGTTTTCACTTCTAAAAATATGTCAGAATCACCGTTTGCTTCAGTCGGGTGATTTTTAAGGTTCTAACCAACGATTTCGACTTAATTAAACAGAGAAAATCGCCCCTGTTGCCCAACTAAAACAGCATAAATCAACATGTCACTGCAAGGTTACTGCTTACACGTAGAAAGCAAGTGATCCGGAACACAAATTATACTCAAAACATATCGCTGAAAGATAGACAAGGGACTAAACGTGAGTATTACCATGATTGATAATCGACACATGCTGTGCTCATTCACATCAGGTTTTTATTTTAATCCCAAATATGAACCACATACCTCACATGTTTGGGAGGTCATGTGCTCGAACAATTAATAAAACATTATAATACAATGTCAGATTTGACCGTGCAGCCCTGCATTACAGTATAATACCATTGTCACAAGCCATGAGTATTAACTTAGTAAATCATGAGTCACTTCATTATTAATGAAAATAACTCAAGAGACAAACTTCTCCATGCTACAAAAAGTGAATTCCAACAAGTGTAAAGTCATTTTTGGAGGTTTAGAGCTGCATCTTTTTGCCACACATGCTCGATTTGACTATTATTAATCAGTCTGTATTAATCAAACAGACGCCCGGGACTCAGCATGGAGACGTGCAGGCTCATTGTTCTTGAGCATAAAGATGTCCATTCATTTATTCGTTTTGATCGCTGAATAATTTTAATATTGCTGGCAGATGTTGATCAGCTGTATGTGGTCCTATAGCCCGACGTCCAGAAACACAACAGTCGTGTGTTCACAGGAGGCGTTTTGAGCAGAGCCCCCCCTAGAAAAGTGAATCAACCTCTAAGCCCATACAATGTATTATTGACTATATGCTGTGGTTATAACCCTGATGTGATTACACACAATCAATAATAAACAGACCCTCAACCATTTATAAAACTCTGGATCCGTTTGCATCGTTTTGAATGCTCTAAAACGCGTTCTTGTAGTCATGTGTTGTTTTATTGTGGGGGTGGGAGGGGGCGCTTGCACTCATGACCTCAGTGTTTTCCCAACTGAGTGTGCTCCTTGTCGGTTTCAGCTGTATTAAACCTTTATTTCGTGGGGCTTGTAATGTCCGACTGTTTCTGAGTAAAAAGAGCATCAGTTATTGATCATGATAGATTTGGCAAAAAACTGTTATGTGCTTTCTATCCCTAGAAATATTTAACCAATAAGACTGTTTGACAAAAACTATCATACAAAGAAAATTCAGACAGGACTATCAGTCAGAAATCTTGTATTTGTGTATAACTCAATTTAGATTAAAACAGAAAATGTCTGATTGAATCTTAAAAATTCTGAGATCAGAAATGATCTTAGAAAGCAAGAAAAAGGCAAAGAGAAGCATGAGATTATAATGGCTGTGTGTGAGACGGCTGTTTATTAAAATAGACTACAGTGCGCGAGTGCATCCAATATCTGAAAGACACGTTTAATAATGACGTAATTATGTAATTCTTTACCTCTTCAACAAGTTAATAGATAATAGGGACGTGTATCTTTTCCCTGTTGGAATAAGAAAAAAGCTAGAACACGCCAAAGAATAGCAAATGAAAAATATATTACTTGGCTCATGTAAAATGATCAATTATCATGAACTTCATGCATCCATAGAAGGATTCAGCTAAATGCTATTATGCAGTGTAAATTTACAAAGCTGTTTAATGTGCAGTTTTTTTTCCTGGAATAAGTGAACATGGCCTATATTTCTACATCATTTATTTTACATCAATTTTCATTGCAATCACTTTTCATCAATAATGCTGCTTTGATAAAACAACTTCCTCACTGCAGCCTTTTTATGACATATAATGTCTCCTGCCGGCTGCAGGAGATTTTGCGCAAATCTTTAATATTTGCTACTGGCCGTATAAGTGGCTGAACTGGCACTTGGAAAAACTGTGTAAAAAATGGGAAAACTGTTGGTCTCCTTGATCAGCCTTTTAATCCGGTGACACTATCGCTGAGACAAACAGCCTGCTATCGATCTTTTCATTATGTGTTCAAACAACAAATAGCCTTGCAGGTGAGGTGCACGGGACGTGCAAAAAAAAAAAAGAAAAAAAAAAGAAAAAAAAAAAGTCCCATACCCGCTACAACCAGCCTGCAAAAACATTACCACTATCTGATGCACAAATCAGTGAGGGCAGCTGGAAACGGAGAAACCAGTCTCGATAATCGCTGATAATGTGGAGAAAAGATGTGAATGTCCACTAGTTAAAAAGTTGAGACTGACACAGCCGGGTCGGCTGCAGGGTTTGAAGTTAACGGTCATGTGAGTGACACGGAGAATTTAGCTTTGCGGTTATAGAGCCATGCGTGTGTAGCGTAGGAGAAGTAAAAAATAGAGTACTTGCCTTATCGGTCCCGTGTTTTAGTCAAGGTAGAAAGCTGCTCCTCTACCGCTACCCGCCGTCGCTGCTGCTTCTTCTTTTAATGTCCTGCTGTCCACTTTCTCCCTTTTCTCTCGCCGTTTCCCAGCTTTCTATTAGAGCCTCTACCCTGCTCCCATTCGCTGTCCCTCTCACTCTCCTCTCCTCTTCTCCTGCGGAGCCCCTTTCCAATCTGTGGAGTTAAATCTTAATGATACACTTACAGAAAAAATCTTTGTCCGATTTAATCTTATTGGTTTCACCTTTTCAAAGAGCTGGAGACATGGCCGGGGAGTTTCAGTGGAGTGTCCGAGACAGAGACGGGAGAGAGAGCTCTCTTGTTGAATACTTAAAAAACAACCCATCCCTCCTATGCGTTTCCAAAGGGGGCACTTGCATATTTACGCTCCATTATATCTGCTAATATCTCTGTGTGCTTAAAGATCTATGTAGCGACTTATATTTATTTATATTAAAAAGTAATTTAATGTATTATGATGGCTTATTCCTTTCCAACATGGTGTGTTGCCATGTTTTTGGAGATTATTTACGCACATCATTTTGACTTTGTGTTTCCATCACAATCCAATGCAATAAAAATTCTGATGTACTTTTGTGACTGTTTTTAGTTTGTTGTAGTGTAACTTCTATTTTTGTTGTTCTTTTTAAGTTTTTTTTCCTCTCCGTTATATAACCGTAAAGTCAAAAGATTGTTCTTTTCAGAGAGTCAAAAAAGACAAGAGAAAATAGCCCGCATCACGAGGGCTTATTTGATTTTTAAAAATAAACTTTCTAGTTTTAAAAATGCATGTTTGATGACTTGTGCATGCATTAATATGAGGTTGTAATTGTACAATGTACGCTAGATGGCAGCGCGATCCAGACATTTTTGAGTTGGAGAGGTAGAAAGCCAGCAGAAACCCTCATACAAAAAAGCCGGAATCCCCATGCAAATTCCCAGCAACTTCACATGATTCTGAATTACTGTCATTATTAAGACATAATGTGACACCAGCTCAGTGATTGTGGAGACTATAGGACCTCGGTAATTAGAGCATATTGCTTATTGCTCCGTCTAGTTTTAGATATTTTCGGCCGTTGGCGCGGCATCCCATTTGTATAACACACTGTCTTTTATGCATCATTCTTCTCATTGGCATTTTCTTCCATTTATAAGCTCGTTTAAACTAAATTGTAAGTTTTAATCAGCGAGACTGTACCGATTACAGACGAGGATGTACCGCAATGCGCATGCCAAACACAAAACAACGTGTGGAAATGTAAATCCGCTCCAAACCAATAATGATATCAGTTAATTTTATAATAAAGATAGTAGTCCAAGATAAACCATTTTGAAACTTTGGGGAATTTCTGAGCCAGAGTCCCCCTTTCCCCGCTGCGCACAGATTTTGGTTTATTTGTCGTGCGTAAAAGCTTTGTCCCCCCTTGCCTTTACCCCGCTTTTTCTGCTATTCTATCCAGGGTTTCTTCCTCTTTTTGGTGACAATAGACGGCCCATACTAATCAGGTTTCAAAGTAAATAGCAGCGCGGGGCGAGCTCAATGTAAATTGTGCCTGTCAGAACCCCCCAGCCCCTCCAGTCGTAGATGGCAACACTGCAAAAAATATCCGTCCTCAGACATCAGTGAGTCCGGTAGTGAATGTGGAAATCTTGAATTTACCTAACAGGAGACTGGATCGTCCGTCGGACCGAGATGCTTCCACTTGTTTCCATATACCGCACGACCCATTACTGTACATTTTATTACATCGACTTAATTTCTGTAGGAATCTCCCTGTATACTCTAATATGTTTCAATATACTGAAATATTAAAAACTGCGATTAGAAACAAGTGGAATTCTATAAACTGCATTGGCATTTTTCTCTTATGCATTTTCAGAAAAAAAAAACATTTTAAGATTTGAACATGAGAGCCAATGTCTTATTGGAATGGACATTTTTTGCAGTGAGTGAACGGAGGGGGACTCTAACCAATGGAGAGAAAGAGAGGGCTTGGCTATAACCTTAGCCTCCCATTTTCTCTCTCTCCCTATCCCCCCCTCCCCTCCTCTCCTCCTCCTCTGTGCAGGGCTCTGGCCAGTCAGTCGCCTTTGATTATCAGTCTCCAGCAGCCCCTCTCTTGGCTCCTTGACATGAGCACCATATAAGGCGCAGCGATCTCCATAGAAACGTGTCAGTTTCAATAGTAGTGTCAAAGTTCACTATATACAGACATTCGCGCAGATCCCCCGTTTCGGAAACATTGCTCTGCTGGTCCTCCCGTTTAAGCGCATTCATTTTTGGGTCTCTCCTTCTTCTTGCATATTCTATTAGTTGTTGGTGTTTTTCCTCTTCTTTTTTTTAACCTTTTCTCTGCGTATCTCCATTCCTCCTGCTGGAGAGAGGTGAAACTATACATGGGCACTTCATTCGGCGACGCGGTTTTCTTTCGCTGCTGGGCGAGATGATGAGGTTTATTTAAGAATATAGATGTAAAAATCCAGCTCTTCAGTTTTTCCTCCCCTCCTATACGGCGAAGACGGGAGTGTAAAGGAGCAAGAGGAAGAAAAGAGAAAGGAATTTATCTCCGCAGCACTTTGGATCGCGTGTCTTTCCAGCAAAAGGTTTTTATACTCGTTCCTGCGTCCATGTGAATCGTTCCTGCCTTTCCTTTGTGGCTATTTTATATCAAACTGCAATTTGTTACGACTGGACTCGGGTTTTCCTACAAGATTAGGGATTCCTGAATGGCTGACTGCAATTTACCTTGGAACTGGCCTCCCGATACTTGCATATCCTGATCGGGTGCCTATTCAATCGCCCTCCTATATTTTGAATGTATTGATCGCGTTGTACTCCCCTTCTTACCCCATATGAGATTGCGTGCTCCGATTTGACTTTGCACTGCCCCGTCTTTTGAGAGCTCATTTTTCCTCCTCTGCGCTTCATAAACACCGGCGATCATTTCGCTTTATAGCACTTTCAGGGGCCGAGATATGGCAATGGTAGTTAGCGTCTGGCGAGATCCGCAGGAAGACGTGGCCGGAGGACCTCCGAGCGGCCCCAACCCAGCAGCGCAGCCGGCGAGGGAGCAGCAGCAGGCGGCGTCGGCGGCGCCGCACACTCCGCAGACCCCCAGCCAGCCGGGACCCCCGTCCACACCGGGGACCGCTGGGGACAAGGGGAGTCAAAATTCTGGACAGAGTCAGCAGCATATTGAATGTGTGGTTTGCGGAGACAAATCGAGCGGCAAACACTATGGCCAGTTCACCTGCGAGGGATGCAAAAGTTTCTTCAAGAGGAGTGTACGGAGGAACTTAACATACTCATGTCGTGCCAATAGGAACTGTCCCATTGACCAGCACCACCGAAATCAGTGCCAATACTGCCGGCTGAAGAAATGTTTAAAAGTGGGAATGCGGCGGGAAGGTGAATATATATTTTTAAAGCCATCTCATGATTACGCATCCTATAGCACACGAACAGGGCTGCCATGTTGCATTAAGGTCACAGACTATATGGCTTGGCATACTGCAGTCTCCATCCATGTTTTTGAGGGATGTTTGCATGAATGATTAGTCTTTCTGTCTATGTTAGAGAGGGGTAAAAGGCCAGTGCAGCCACAGCAGCTATGCTTGTGAATGCAGGTCTCCTGAACAAAGCGGCTCGTCAGGCTGACCCTTTTATTTTGTTTTCGTTGCAGTCTAAAACTGTACAACGACCAAGCAAAGGCAGCAGGTCCAGCAGGCCCAATTTACGTATAGGTTTTGGAGCATAAGAAGAGTTGTCTGTATCTGTGTGTGCTTGTCTGTGTGTATACATACACATAGACAGGCTCACACACATATGTGTGTGTTTGTATGTGTGTGTGAGAGTGTGTGTGTGTGAGAGTGTGTGTGTGTGTGTGTGTGTACAGTGTGCAAGGCTAATAGTCCCTTCCATAAGTATGTGCAGCGTACTAATTCATAATTTTACAGTAGGGTTTAAAATCTGTGTGAATGTGAAATGAACACACTACAAACCCACGTCTCCCTCTGGCTCCATATGCTGACTAGACAGCTCAGACACTGAATAATGCCGCTGAAGTTGTTCATGGCTCATTGTTGTGCCTGGTGCATTACAGGCCATCTAACTTTCCTTCCAATGTCAGGTGTTTTATTTCAATTTATGCAAACATCCCTCGTTTAATATCTGCTATTTACAGTACACACTGCAAGCTCACGTATAATGTTCCCTGGGTAACATTAATATTTTATTATTAATATTAAACAGTGGCTGAATTCCTTTTATTTCCGGCTGACCTTTTGATATTGCTAAAATGTGTAAATGTCATTATATTTAACATTAATTATCAGTCACATTTGTAATATGTTTGACCACAATTAATAATTATTAATATAAACAAAACCCCACATAAATATAATAGTAAAGTAATATAAGTAGGCTGCTGCATGCAATGTGCAATTACGCCTATAAATACTGATAATGGTGAATGTGATAAAATTTACTTTTTGATCAGAGAAAATGTGTGTGTATGCTGTGTAAAAGTGATTATTTTTGATTTTACACTCAGCTCATGTAGCCTGCATCCCTAAATACAAAAGCAAGCAGTATGAAGGTTGAGGGACAGTACATCTGTTTTGATGAGATTTTTATATTGCCGATGAAATAATTTGCTGTGGAATATTATAATAGTCTGCTAAACAGCACACACGAGTCAATATGTTTTGAAAAGCGTGTGTGCCGTTTTCCAGAGCAAAAACACACTAGCTGTAGCTTGCTTGACGCTTTTACCACTCGTGAACAATGTTTATCAGTCCTGGATGCACATTTCCTCTTTTTCTCTTTCTTTTTGTCAGCGGTTCAGCGAGGACGAATGCCTCCAACCCAGCCCAACCCAGGCCAGTACGCGCTGACGAACGGGGACCCTCTGAATGGCCATTGCTATCTGTCCGGATACATCTCGTTATTGCTGCGGGCCGAGCCTTACCCGACGTCCCGGTACGGGAGCCAGTGCATGCAGCCCAACAATATCATGGGCATCGAGAACATCTGCGAGCTGGCAGCTCGATTGCTCTTCAGCGCCGTGGAGTGGGCGAGAAACATCCCTTTCTTTCCCGACCTGCAGATCACCGACCAGGTGTCCCTTCTCAGGCTGACATGGAGCGAGTTGTTTGTGCTTAATGCGGCCCAGTGCTCCATGCCTCTGCATGTGGCCCCTCTGCTCGCCGCGGCGGGCCTCCACGCCTCCCCGATGTCCGCGGACCGCGTCGTGGCTTTCATGGATCACATCCGGATCTTCCAGGAGCAAGTGGAGAAGCTTAAGACCCTGCATGTAGACTCGGCAGAGTACAGCTGCCTCAAGGCCATCGTGCTTTTTACATCAGGTGGGTGTCCAACATGTCACATAGGAACATGTCTCTAATCAAATGAGGCCTAGTTGTAGTCATGTTATTGGGAGCGAGGCTCGCAGGGTGAAGCAGTGTGGCATCAAGAATATGGCTGTCAAGTATAGTCTGGTCACAAATCTGAGTTTACGAGATGTTTGTGTTGTCGATGGAATAGCTATTTTGTCAACAGCTTGCTACATATCCACTTACATGCATTCCCATGTCAGTTGTAGCCGCAGCATAAGACGTGTAAACAAATCCAGATTGAGAGAGCGCATCAAGTTTTTAAGTGTAATAAGCTTCCGCAGTTCAGTGCTTTAAAATATGAGATAATTGAGGTCACCATACATGTATATATTTAATAATTGTCAGTTAAAAACTTTTTTTGAACACGTTTTAGCCGAGACTGAGATTGTAGGATCGCGTCCATAAATTTTAGAACAGGTGTCAAATAATTGAGCGTAAAGATAAAATAGTCTATCACTGGGAGATATATGACAGCTGACGCATTTATGAGTGTTGGTGCATGCTTTTATCCTTGTTTTGCGTGCACAAACACATGTCTTGGGGGGCAGGAAATAATCCTTAGCAGACTGAGATCAAAAAAGCTGATGGAAGTTGACTCATATGTCAGTGCATTGCTTCTGTAGGACACAGAGCAGCACTTCTGTATGGATTGTTTGTAGATTAATCTTAGCTGACCTATTAATTTTCTTACTTATTGAGGATAGTTTCTCTTGTCGCACATGCTTTGAAAAGTCATCAGCAGCAATTTTCAAAAGTAACCTACATTGTTGATAGCTTAATTGATGGCTGACTGGGGCAAGGTCCTAAAGGTCCTCATTTACTCTCGGTGCGTAATTTAGATGCTATTTTGGAGTTGGTTGTGTACGCTTGGTGCCATTAGGCCTGTTATGTCAAGGGAGTCTGTTGATGGGAAGGAATAGGAAAGTTTAAACTCACATACAGGCCGCAAACTACTTCTGAACTTACCTCAAAGTTTCTACCTCAATGTCTCATAAATTGACCCATTACAAAATTCTGCAACAATGTTGTACAGATTCTATAATTGGTCACGTTTATGATAAAATATTCAGTATTACTGTGGTTTTCAGATTTGGATTTATATTTCAATAATTCTCACTTTCAATGTCCCTAGAAAGCGTCATAACTCCATTTTATACTGAGAGTGATACACTTACACTTGTAGCATATTTGAATAATTATTGTTTATTATTTATTTAGCGTCACAGGGATTTACAAATGCATACATACATTACCTTACTGTTTATATATTATATAATATTATATTATAGTATAATACATTATATTATATTATCGCTAAATTCTGCCATACAATATTTTAATGTCACATAGTGTGTATTAAGTCATAATAAGCTTTATTGAATTGGGATCTAAATTATCTAAACTCTGAGTGTTCAGCAAACTTGTATTCCAAGCTACTAAAACCACCTCCAACATTCAGTTTTCCTTTTTCTGGCGGATACAACATTCCCACATAGGTTTTCCTACTGTTGGAGGACTTTCTAGTTTTTTTTTATATTTTTAGTTGCAGGAGCCATAATGACTACTTTTCACTTTTGGGGTTTGGCAACAAGGCTAATTTGACACGCCAAATGTTGAAGGCATACTGAGAGGTAAATGTATGTTTTAAAACGAATAAATACGTATTTTGACTCAGTTGCCGCACTACAGTAATGTGACTGCTTGTGAGATTCGCTTTATTTACTAATAGCCTGCACATGCTGTAATGTAATCGTGTGCACTGACATATTTGACCATATTTTTTTCCTATTGCACGACGTTGCAGTAATTCACCCCAGATCACCCAGAGAAACTTCATACACACATTAACATCCTCCATGTTTTCTAACAGATCATTTAGGTGGCTTGATAGGCTACAACTGGTGTTGGCTATAACAAGTCATGTGGCACTTTGCCAAGACCAGCGTGGATTGTTTGCCTTTAATAACATCAGTCTTGTCAGTATTTGATGCATAAATAATAGTGGCCAGGCTAATCATTGTCTTACATTAACTCCTTATTCTATTCGCATGTGCACATTGCAGTATGTGTCTTTACTAACCGACCACAGAAATAGTCGTTTGCGAATCTGGAAGCTATCTGCTCCCATGTCCCAGTCTATTGAGGTAGTGGGGTGCAGGGCTGCAAGCAGGCCTTATGGAGGACTATGGCGTTTCTTTGACCAGCTTTCTCTTGACGCATAGCCTACATTCAACTGCACCCTATTCCCTGCAATGCGTTAAACTCCACAAATCGCTCTATTGCAACATTTAGGTCAACTATTATACTTTACCAGATTTTTTTTTCCTAATTTAATAAATTTCAAACTTATTGGCAGCTTTAGATTTTAAAAGGGACAGTCAGCGTTAATACAAAGGGATTTGCATACATGGGGCTTTGACCGGCCGGACTAAGGTCACAGTAAATCACCCCGAGATCTCAGCGTTGCCCCCGGGTTCATAAGGTTATTGTGTCTGGCCATAGTGAGTTATAGCACTGAGAAATCGCGAATAGGCTTAAAAGCCTTCGTCCGGTGTTTAATGTATTAGTGCTTGAGAACTGAAGCTATCTTTCTTGTGTAGTTTCTACAAAAGCACTGTTCAATACAGAATCTTTTAAAGACAGCCTAGACTCCATGTGGGACCATATACGCCAGCGGTTATGCTGCTTGCGTTTACAGCAGTTTATAAGCAGTAGAACAGGCATGCTTGGGTTGTGTGAAAGACAATTTTCTTTATAACAGGCTAAAACATCGTAAGACACCAACAAGGCTTGTGCTTTTGTCTACAGGGAAGCGTCACTGCACAAGGCTGCATAATCCACCAGTCAGCACCAAAACACATGTTCCGCCTGCGTCGCTGCACTGGCTCATTTTCTGACATTTTATGTCGTTTCTGCGTGACTATTGACTTCACCTCCCCTAATAAATTTGATTGCTTCCAGCGGCCTGTCCTATAGGCTCCATCAAAAAACAGGCCAAGAGTGGTCTATGGAGAGAAGAGCGGCGAAATGACTTAACAGCTTACTGCAGAGTAATTAGGTCACATTACATCCAGTGTAATTTCAGATTCATCAGTGCCGTTTGTGTTTCCTTATACTTGAATCCCCATAGTCCAGACATCAAGAGCAGCGGCCTTTAGGCCTATACCTTATACCCCACCTTTCGCCTTTACCCCATTCTCCCATCCATTCTTACTCTGCACGCGTGTAACACCGATTTTCATGACATTTAACTCTAATATTCTTGTTGATTGTTGTAGGAGCAGGCAGAGATATCCTCCACTGAGTTGTGCACCCCCTTCTCCAGCAGCAAGCCCCTTGTTTATTCTGTATGACAGTCCCACTCGCTCAGTGTGATGTAGCATGTTTGGGCAGTGTGTTTGTTCATTCCACTTTGTCAATAACACGTAAAGGGTGATGTTGAATGATAATCAGAGTGCTTTTGCAGGACGTAAATTGGGTTTGGCAAGATGTGCACTTGCCAAAGCTAAGCCCACGTGAGGCTAAAATTGATCATGTGATTTAATATTTTGTACAGAAAATATGAAGCGAATTTGTCAGCAGTGTAAATTGAATTCTTTACCATTAGAAGTATTTATAACGATAATGTAAAATTTGTATTTAATGTCATTGTCTGTGCTCCTCTGCAAGGCTTGGTGACCTGGGAGGCAAATTTATTTAGATAATGTAATATTTATTACGTATTTAAGTGTTAATTGTTTCACTTGATCGAAATGCGAAAGTTTAAAAGCAAATTATATCAGATTCAGAGACATTTCCACAGCATGTTGTACCTCAGGGTTTAGAGATGTTGCCAATCTAACCACAGTTATTTTGGTGTGTGTTTCGCAGACGCTTGCGGCCTCTCGGACGCTGCTCACATCGAGAGCCTACAGGAGAAATCCCAATGCGCCCTGGAGGAGTATGTGAGGAGCCAGTACCCGAACCAGCCCAGCCGCTTTGGGAAGCTCCTGCTGCGGCTGCCCTCTCTGCGCACCGTCTCCTCGTCGGTAATCGAGCAGCTGTTCTTCGTCCGCTTGGTAGGTAAAACTCCTATTGAAACCCTCATCAGGGATATGCTATTATCCGGGAGCAGCTTCAACTGGCCTTACATGTCCATCCAATGATCCTTATATGAAAGTGGAAAAAAGAGAGGAAAAAAAGGACCAAAATTCAGCACCCCTCACCCCATCCTCCTTCAAGAAGACTATATATAGGACCTTTTCTGAGAAACTTGGAAGACATTACTTTTTTTCTGTCTTCTGGGACTGAGATGGAATACATTATGTACAGAAAAATATTGGAACTGGACTTTACACCTGTGTAAATCCACCCTCATCTTCAAGAACAATACTCTTCATTTTGTAAAATACTAGTCTTTATTTTCCTTTTTTGTAAAAAATACAAATAAAATGAAAAACATCATATGCGCAGTAAGAAAAAAAGAATCAAGACTTAGCGGGAAAATAATGTTTCCAAGCAATTATAAGAATTGTCCTGTGTCTATGTACCTCTCTGTTTTGTATTTTTTCTGGTTCTAAACCAGGGTTTCTGTGATTCTATACTAATAATTTTTTGATATAACCTTTTGCTTCTTATAATGAGTGCGATATATGTTGTCGAAGCTATGTTCTCCAAGAATTAAAATTGAAGTGAGAATTTAAAAACAGAAAAATAAAGAAATTTAGACAAATAAGAAACAGTCTAATCGCTATGACAATATCACCACTGATGGTTGAACTTTTTTCCCAATTGATACGATGGACCTGCAACAGCAGCAAACTGACCTCCAGGACATTTTTACTGAGAGGACGTCTGGGGCGCCTTTTCCCCGGGCCATGAGTGCGTGTGGAGTCGATCATCAGTCAAAGAGGAGAGACATGAAAATCAAAAGCACTTTTAATATATCATTTCAAATACATTTTGTTTGTTTCGTCTTGAAAATTTTCATTGTTTCTTGAATTTTATTGGTTGTTGCCTTCAATTTGCTTACTCCATGATGCAGCTTTTTGCAGAAGGGTCGGTTGATGAAGTTGTGTGATGGTGACTGTACTATTAAAAAAAGAAATAGGCAACGATGTCTCATTCTCAAGCCTTTTCCTGGAAGCAAATGTCAAGATTCTCGGGCTTATTTTAAACCATCTGAGGGAATCTGTTGCCTGTGCGCTCATTGGTTTCTATATAAGAAAAGTGCAGCCTGCAGTCAGCCAGTCAGTATCCTGCACTGCCTTAAACTGAAACATATAATTCTGAATACACTGTTTGCCTCCATTACACGTACCAGTGAAAACGAGGTGATACACGGGATTACGTGTGGTAATTACACAATGGGTGCATACCTTACATTTTAACAGACCCACTGACATAACTGGCTGTGTGCACACAAAGGAGGGGAGACTGTACGTGAGGAACTACAGCAGTGAGCTCTCTGCCAGCCTGTGAGCGCATTAATGTTTAATATTTTTCCCAGACAGCAAGGAAAGCCTGCGCACCACACAGAGCCACCTCTATCCTACCTCCTGTGGCTTAATCAAGGTGATTCTCCACAAACCAAACAATATTCCCCCTCTCTGTCGTTTTTAAAAACTCTGCCTTGATAGTGCATGCCTCAATATTGATGTGGGCGTCATTTGGCAAAAGGGTTAGGCCCCGCTGCAAAGCTGCTGTGATATGCGTGATCAATCTGGAAAATGTATTTTACAGCATGTAAGCCAGTCGATAGGAACACCGAGTGTGATGCATTGTGTGGGAATAGAGAAGAGGAAGGAGAGGGAGGGAGAGAAAGAAAGAAAGGGAGAGAGGGGGGAGAGAGACTATGGGAGACAAATGAGAAGGGAAACGTGTGTGTGTAAGTAAATGTGTGTCTGTGTGTGTGTGTGTGTGTGTGTGTGTGTGTGTGTGTGTGTGTGTGTGTGTGTGTGTGTGTGTGTGTGATGTAGAGAGAGGGAGACAGAAAGAGATGCTGCCTTGGTTTTGCCTGGTACATTCAGAATGTAATGAGTGTATCGATAAGTCCTCCATGTGTTAGATGGATAGAAGACTTCCTGTCTTTGCATTGGTCTGTCTCTGTGTGTGCGCACCCTCTTTTTTTGTCTCCATATTCTCCACAAATGACACAGGAAGCCAAGTTATGGACCTGGATCTACCCTCGCAGTCATTACTGCATTACACTCACATCTAGAGTGATAAAATGTGATAAATTGGAAGGCGTTATGAGGAAGAAAATGGGGTTTTGGTGTGACAATTATTAAATTTTCCTGTTAGCCCCCCTCTTCATCATCAGAAGTGTTGCTTGTGTGCCATATTGCCCACATCTTCAGCTGCTGACTGGCAGTGATGAGGGACAGGAGGACGAGAGCTGAACTGAATGTAGCACGTTGCAATGTCTGAATTTGATATCGCCATATTTGTTATCTCCCTTATAGGATTGGGGGAGGGGTATTTGTGCCAGTGGTTTATTTGTTTGTGTACCCTGTCTTATTCTAAGGCTACAATATTAAGGTATTCATTAGTTCGCGCTCATGCTGGAATGATGCTGTAGGTTGTGCTTAAGGTTGTCCTCAGATGCCTCTCACAAGAATACAGTTTTTTATTCTCATGATTAATGTGTGTTCAGGCATATTGGACCTATTAGCTCCCAATCGACCTGTCTGTAGCACTGGGTCAGTTGTCAGAAGCTTTGTTGTTGCTTAGGCTACTGTACAAACATAAATGTGATATTTCTTCAGGTTGGATCGTTATTTACTTGGTGTGGATATGATTCTCCCGGAGCTTTAGGTCAGGTGAAAGTTGCAGACTAATGAGCTGATGGGGACATTTCCTTTTCTGCTTTACACTGGAGGCAGAATATGCTGAATTAAACCAAAAGTTAACAAAAGACACACATAACCAATAACTTCCTAAACGCAGCATTAAAAACAGATAATTACTGGAGTACTGGAATTATTCAGCGCGTTTGTCCTAAAGTGGTGTTTTTTTTAATAACCCAGAGGATCGTTTCGTGGACGGCGAGGAAGACTCCGTGTGAGAATAAATGTTTGTTTTTCAGAGGGAATGAATATGGCTTCACCATGGCCATCACAACAGTCCAGGTCGTTTTTGTTTCATGTAGCTCTGGACTAAATTGTTTGCTGGGTTATTAAACGCAGCTTTCAGCTGGTTGTCTCCACATAATGTATTCTAAATCCCTCTAGAGTCACTATCTTTTATCCTCTTGCTGAGAGCATTCTGTTATACAATTGTTACACTACAGGCTATATAAAGCAATAGTTCAAAAACAGATGAAATTGTGGCATGTGTTCCTAATTAACGTTTCTGTATAGGCAATACAAGCAAAACACAAGAGGACTCAAGGAAAAGTGGTATTTTCTATTTAGTCTGTGGACCATTTTTGACTCTCCTTGCTTTGACAGAAGCTCAAATTGGTTTATCATGCAACACTTCAAATATTGAAATAACAAGCTTCAAATATCAGCTATATTTTCAATATTTTTCAACCAGAGGCTCGTCATGAAATTTCTTATCCTGACGTCTAATGTGATGACAACATTATTAGTACTTATATTTAATTAAATAAAAGGGGAAGAGAAAAAAAACTGCAAGGAGAAATGTAAGTGCACTGTCAGATTGGACTATAACTGCGGTGGGTAAATGAGATGGATATGTGGTACACTATAGGCCCCATTTGTGTCTCTGTAATTTCGGAAACTCCGGTTACCAAAGTGTTACTACGAAATGAGTTAAATAACCATTTACCTTTGTCTGGTTTCATTCATCAAACCACAAGTGGAGGACTCCTAACACGGGGGGCTATTTGTTTGCTTTACACAAGCAGCTGGGTGCGATTTCACGTTTGAGATATCTGTCTGAAAGCGAAACATTTATTATCCTAAGTTGTCAGCGAACCTATTTCTCCAAAACCCTCAATGCAAGCCAGTGGTTTTATGCAGCAGTGGAAATGTCCTATTGGCGTTACACGTCACTTCATTTCACTTATAGTTGCTTGGTTTTCTCGGTCACATTTGACAAATACTGTTGTTTGAGACAATAACAATTTCCAAGTAGCGGCTGCGTGTATGAATGGGGGGCCCTCTGAAGTAGGCCTGTGACACGGCTTATTTCTTATATTGTCTTGTGCGTAAAAATGATGACAACACAGGACAACAAGTGCTTCGCCGTGTCCACCACGCACCTCATCCACAGCGAGGGTGTAAAATGGCTGGGAACGGCACAGTGAGGACAAATGTCCAAAATTAAATAGATTCCCGTGAGATGTTTTGCGCTATATCTCAGCAAACAGCCCGGGTTTCTTTGTGTATTGACTGTACACAGTCAATGGAGAGAGACTTGTCCTCTGATTACACTGTGCTGTTCTGAGATCTGTCCGCGGACCTCATAGGCAACCTTTAAGCCATGGATCATATCCAGCCCTACGGGGTATAAAATATTCTTAGCAGTGAATGTAACATAAGGGGACGCCTCCCTGAGCCAGTGTGTGTGTGTGTGGTGTGTGTATGTGTGTGTCCATGTTTGTGTGCGCACGCAAGTTTGTCATGATTGTCATAACTGTATGTAGGCAATGGTAGGATTTTATATATGTGTGAGGTCTGTCTGTATGTATGTGTGCGGGCGCGTTCTTTACATGCCCGTGCGTAAAAGCGTCTATCTACCAGCGTACGTACGCGTGTGTGCACGCGCTACTGGTCGAGAAACAGAGAGTGAGAGAGAGAGAGAGAGAGGGAGAGAGAGAGAGAGAGAAAGAGAGAGAGGTGGTTGTGAGAAAGCCCGGATCGCTGTGTAAGCGGATCCCTTTGTGTTGATTTAGGAAGACGTTTGCTGTATATAACGTTCAAGGCTGATAATATCATTGCCTGGCCAGATAAATAAAGCATTGGCCAAAACCATCGGGTCAGCTATCGATCCGCTTTTTCTCCCCGAGAGAGAGAGAGAGAGAGAGAGAGAGAGAGAGAGAGAGAGGAGGGAGGGAGGGAGGGAGGGAGGGAGGGGGGTGGACAGGAGGAAGGGTTGGGGGGGTTGGAGGGGAGGGGGGGATTGAGAAAAGCGAGGGAGAGAAAGGGAGAGAGACCTCACTCATTAGCATTCCACAGCCATGGACTAAACGCTGACAACTAACAGAGATATCCAGCTCTACACCACTGCATGCATTTTCCCCCCTTTGTCTTCTTCCCCTGGCCCTTCATTTCCAGCGGACAGATCTCTCATCACAGCCAACACATTCTTATTAATGCCTTCTTCACTCTTTTTTGCACGAATGGACCCCGTGCACAAGAGCGAAAACCTCCCAGTAAAGGAGAGAAAAAAGGGGGAGTGATGTTGTAAAAGCTGTGCAGAAGTGACAGCGCTAAGCACACCGGCTTTACTTGGGAGAGATACAACTGTGTGTGACTTGACAAAATAGAAGTGGGAGACGTTTAAAATTGTAACCTTACCTGCCATTATTTAGATGTTTGAGGGAAGGAAAAAAAAAATCTGCAGCCTGTATGCTTCATTATCAGAAGGTAAATGATATACACTTTATTTCCAATTCAGCTTAGGTGAATATTTTCCACTTAGTTTTAGACGTTTGGTTCCATTTAATATCACAATTGCAGAAAATGTTTTACGGTTGAAGCGTTTATCTCTATTTAAGCTGTTACTTACATCTTCATCGCAACCTGTAGAATAAAATAAACACAGACTTAATAACGCTGACGGAGCAAAATGGTAATTTCAAAAAATCCTTAAGATGTTAAATTGAAGCTTATTTACATACGGATATATAAATAGTTTACTATTTAAATAATTTAGAAACTAAAATATGTGTTTGAATGAATAAATTAAGAGTTGATATAATTGAATGAGTGATACAGGGACTACCAGTGACTTTATTTGGACAAGCTCCTTTTTTCAGATGACTATATCTTAATATGCGTTCAAGTCTTGCCCAACAATGACAGCTGTTCATCTGATAGTAACTTCTTTCCAAGTTTTCTCCCCTCCCACCCCGGGGCCCCCGGTCTCTGTCTTGCTTTGTTGTTTTAAAATATGCATGTCTCTCCGGAATGCCAGTCACGGGTCCAAACTTTGTGTGTCCCAACCTCCCACATGATGAAATGATCCTTTTAAAGCGGGCTCAATATGTCTCAATCTGCACTCCTCTTCTCTCTCTAAAGCTTCTGGGTACGGGACACAGCCCAGAAATATATTAATTAAAGCGCACTACAGACTTTTTAGCATTGGGAAAGAAGTGGTCGGATCAAGTCAAGCTCTGTCAACGACGGATGGATGAAGATTCACGGCAGGAAAAAGAAAAGGAAAAAAAAAAGTAAGACTCATTTTGACGCTGTCTCTCTCCCTCTGTCTCTCTTTCTCCTCCTCTCTCTCTCTCTTCTATGTGTGTGTGCGTGTGTGTGTGTGTGTGTGTGTCCCTTTTGCATAGTGTTCTTGTGTGTTCCTTGGACTGAAACGGATAAAGCCAGGGGGAGTGAGTGAGAAAGAGAGAGAGAGAGAGAGAGAGAGAGAAGTGTGAGAGAAAGGGGAGGGGGGATATATACGTAAAAAGTGAAAGAGGGTGAACGTGTATATGTGTCTGTGTGAGTGTGTGTGTGTTCTTGTCATCACCAAGAAATTAATCAGCACGTGACATTAAACTCTAAACTACAAGTTTTTCTCTCACCCGTGTGCAATGAATGTACGTACAGTTTAAGGACACATGTTTGCGTGAATGGAGGTGATCGCATGCGTGCGTGCGCGCGTGTGTACACATGTATAAATGCTGTGTGGAATAAATGGCACTACCTAAAAAGAGACCCGGATGGTCGGAAAGGAAACGCTTGGTTTTCAAGGGGGAAAGCGTAAATCGGATGTAACACAGCGTTTGCAGCTCAAGAGGAACTCCTAATTCTCTCTGTCAAGTTTCAGAGGATGTGTGTGTGTGTGGTTTCTCAGCGGCAAAGTGATGCCGTTGTAAAACACAGATCGACTTAATAATAACTATGATGCATCTAATAATTAGCTGTTAAGGGAAATTTAAGGGAAAGTTAGAGTTGAAGCCAGTTAACCTGTTGCTTTTGATCCAAACATAACAGCAACCTCAATACTGTGATAACATCCCATGAGCCCTGCAGCATTTTATCCCATAATAATCCACCCCTTCAAAAATGTAAACAGACCAACACTGGGAGTCATTGGGAAGATCTGCACAAACAAATTGAATTTAATTATTGTGTTCATTTATTAAATTCAAATACGTTTTAATAGACATCCCAACAGTCTGATTATGTCAACATATGGGAGGCCATGCAGCAAGGCCTGGGCTTACATACCTGATAACGCCTGGGCTTTTCAGCAATATTTACGGCTTCTCTTTCTAATACACTCCAGATGGTGTGTGACTGTGCCACCGCAGTCAGCGAGCCCCTCAGTTTTTACTCAGCAGCATTTTGTTACAATTACATCAATGCTGAGACAGAATTTATTGGTGACCCATTTTCTCTGCATTATATGTAAAAGAAAATGATAATAATAAAAAAAAGAAAGGAAAAAGAAGAAAGTTTGGGCTTTTGCTTTATTTACATGTGAAGATTTTTTTTTTTTTACTGCTCTGAAGTTTACTTTTCAGCAAAAAAAAAAAAAAAAAAAAAAAAAAAATATTTAAAAAATCTCATTAAAGTATAGAGCTCAACTAGTTCCCACTTCATGGTTTGATGGATTAATATGTTATGAAGACAAAACACACAGGCCGCATTCATGCCTGACCAATCTTTGTTGTAGCCAGTGCGTTTTTTTTTCCAGCCAGTCACTCAGGCAGAATAATGCTTGTGAAGATATAATCTACTGAGCCTATACCCTCTGTGTTCCTTTGCTATATTATCCACTGACAATAAATTGGCAAGTTTTTTTTTTTAGCAGGTATCCCACCTCTTCACTAAACACATGGGAGTTCCATTTGTTGTAGGATTTGGTTAATAAACTAATTCCGTTTATATTTTATCACTATCAGCTTTATCATGACATGATAAAAGCCTGTGTCTGCTGTAGTATAATTCTGTTTTTTTCACATGTGCCCATACTCTTTAAATTATTATCTTATATGACAAAATAGTCATCTGTCTATCTACCATGTTAGTGTTGTTTTGTAGCTTGTTTCACTAGTCAAAGTTGCAGTTCATATTGTTGCTATCTGTGTTTACCTGGATTGTTCAGAGACGCTGCTGTAGGTCTATTATGTTTGACTGAAACGATGCATTGAAGGGTATTTTTCATCTGTGCCACAGGGAACCTCTCCTGACAGTGGTAAGGTTTCCCATTGACTCCCTGTAGTCACCATGGTTGGTGCTCTCTCTCTCTCTCTCTCTCTCTCTCTCTGTCTCTCTCTCTCCCTCTCTCTCTCTCTCTCCCTCCCTCAGCCACCTCAGAGGACATGCGGCATGTTGATAAATACATGTCTTTTTTCCATCTTACTCAGCACCATCCATCAAATGTTTATGTCCATGTTACACTACTGTGCTTAAGGGAGGTAGAGGATGCCAGTAGTCGTGCAGAAACACCCTCTAAATCATCAACAGGGGATGTATTGCCCTCTCTACATACTAAATAATTACTTGATCATTCGCACTGTGTTCTGGTCATGTTGGTCACATGGTGAATTGTCTTAAATCAGGCTATGCCAGGGTTGTGTTGTTTGGAGATTTAGAAGTGGTCTTCTGCTGTTCTCTGTGGGTTAATAACCTCTTTACGCACTATAACCACTGTGTTTTGATCCCAGTAATACGTTGGATAGAGCATTTCTCTGGCTTGCCCACGGCTTGGACCACTCTACAGAAGACCAGTCGCCCTGTGGTTGCAAACTCTTTGTGGCCCCACATACCGCCGCTGTGATTATAGAAGTGCCTCCTCTCCCTTGTTAAAGGAGCAAAGCTCTAATCTAGCCTCTGTGTCGCCCCCAAAGCCAGCGTGCTATAGTGAAAATGTGCGTGCGTGTATGTGTGTGTGCGCGCGTGGGGGACGAGTGAGTGGGGGTCGGTCGGAGCGAGAGAAGAGGGGACGGGAAGGGTGGGAGAGAGGGAGAGCAAAAAGGAGGGGGGGTTATAACGGAGTGGCCCTTTCCTTCTTTTGAGTGACACGACCCCTCTCTTCTCTTCAAAGGCCATGCAGAAATAAACGCATCTCATTTGAATGGCGATTTTTCTTGGTGGTATTTCACAGCCAAGATTTCTGAAATAGGAATGTGTATTTTTTTTTCTGCAATATTGAATTCGGGGATGGTTCTGGTGGCGGGGTATTCAATATTCCCATCTCTCCACATGCAGCATTCTGCAGCCAGTGTGGTATTTTGTCCATGACTACACCACCAACACCACCCCCTCCGCTCCTGCACCCCCCACCCCGTCCAAATTCATTTGCATCCGCTGATGATATCAGTAAAGAATTACTGGCACCGTATGAGGCAGGGTGGGGGAAGAAGGCTTATTTGGATAAAACTGGACTGCAGAGTGGACACGGCCCTAAAGGTCAGTCGCCCATTCATGTCAAGGTGGCAGGGGGTGTGTGTGTTGGGGGGGTCGGCATGGGATTGCCAAAGAGGCTTATTTGAAAGCGGGCGTATATTTGAGGCAAGGGAATGAAAAGGAGTGGACCACAAAGCTCGTCATACTTCAAATACGCCCCGTCACATCTTCACTCTCTCCATTCCATGCACGCAGCGGGTATATAAGGAAGGTAGGGTCTCACTACTATGGCATGGCCTGCAGAACGAGCAGCAGAAAATACAGCATGTGGACCAGAAAGTGGATCATAGAGGTTTCGGTGTACTAAAGAAGGGGGTTCCAAGGTTCTCCTTTAGTGGTTCCCTCTGATTTGCGCAAATAAAATACTGCAAATAATGGGGCCAGAAAGTTCCTTTAATGCTGCTGATGTGGAGCATTTCATGTAATCTCGCGGGGATGTTTTCAGCACCATAATGCTGAAGAGATAGAAAACCTTTCTGAAAGGATTCTTTATAGCACCAAAATGGGGCTTTGCTATGGAGAAACCCTGTAATTTTCTGATTACTAGCCTATATACTACAATTTTGGTAATAGTGCAGAATGTCAAGGATTTACTTCTAAGGAAAAAAATATAAAAGAAAAAGAAAAAACGGGAAAAAGTATGAATATAATGGTATGTAGCTGTATATTGTAACAGAAGGACGCACTGAACGCATGCAATGTTCTTAGAAAAGTAAAAAATGCAAGCAGTGTGTCACACGAATATTTCATATTTAAAATATATATTTTATTAGGATGATCTTATTTTATATATTTTTTTCATTGCATTTTTGTAATGTAATAAATGACCAGTGATCAGATTACATTCAGTACAGTCTCCTTACCACAGAATAGCAGATCGTGTAAACAGTATCACATAATGGGTGAACACGTAAGAAAACTGCAAATGTATTTTTCCATTAATTAATAAATCAATTAACGCACTCTCCTGCAGTGCATATATACCCCAATTTACTTCGAGGGCACACACATACACACACACATACACACTCACACACACACACACACACATACACATACACATACACACACACACACACACGCGCGCGCGCGCACACACACACTTTATCACTTCATCATTATGTATATATAATAAAATTAGGTGAGGTACAGTGCAGTGGAAGCAGTCACAATTTCATTATAATTATTTCTAAAACTATATTAGTGGCCTAGTTATAAGTGTGCACATGCAGTCCAAACTTTATTTTCAGTGTGGAGGTTGGGGGAGTTTACTGGACGCCTCAACCGAGCGAAAACTGTCACAAATTGCTGGTTGTTTAGGAGCGAATGACAAGATAACGAATATGAAAAATGTTGCTCCTGACACCTCAGTTCATATATCATTGCAAAAGCCGACTAATCAGTCACATATTGTCTTCAGCATTATTACACTTCAATATAATGTCTAATTGATATGTCAAAATTGTATATTTGGGTTCATTACACTTCCTAAACGTAAAAAGTAAAATGTATTTTATGTATTTGCTAGTTCAGCTTAGAGAGGTGAACTTAGTGAATTATCTACAACTGTACAAGAGTTTCAGATTACAGATCCTTTTGATGTATGAGATTAATATACTATGAGTTTTTTTTCTAACCTGTTCAGTTATAATATGGACTAAGATGAATAACAACAACTATCTGTCTCTATAAATACTCACCATCAAGCTTTTGCCACTGCTATCATTATTACTCAAACACTTCTTATACTGTATGAGGCTATAACTGCTACTACTGCACCATCATTACCAGCAATTATGTTATAGGGAAGACGACTTAGTTCTATCTTTGTATATGAAATAATGACTGCGGCGAAGGTGAGTAGAGAAGATTACTGCGAGTGAGGATGGAAGTGTTAGAGGCATATTACTCACCATTTTACACACATGATTCCACTTCTCTGTTTTTTTTTTTTTTTTGGTCAAAACCCACCTTTTAACACCTTTCAGCAGCGGCAGAGCATCAGACACATATACTATATTATATAATTGATTCTCAACTATGAACTCGACAGAAGATGTATTGTTTGCTTCTGGTATACATATACATACACAACCCCAGTTAAAACGCTGTGATGCAGCTTATTTTATCAAGTGGGGGAGTCACCAGCCGCCCTTCCCCTCCCTCACCCACTGTGACATTAAAAGTTGTCCCATTTTCAGCTTGACCACTAATCACTTGCTTTGCCATCTTCACCCCTCGGATGCTCATTACAGTTTGATCCGGTGGAAAAAATAAAACGCAAGCAAACGTTAAACTAAAACTAATTGATCGATTTGAGCTGGATCATGTATTAATATTGCATAGCAGGCACGGCAGGGCTGGGATCGCGCCATGGCATGCATGATACACGAAGTTTCTGTGTTAGAGAGCGCTAAACCGCGGCGCTTTGTTGTGGCGTCCCTCTGCGCCCCTGTGTGCTGTGTGCGTAAAGGCAGCCTCTCTCTCAGACCCTCCATGCCTGTTATTGTTTCTACCTTTGTTTGCTAGATGGCGCTCTGCGTTATGGGACCCTCTGACACAAGAACCGCCTCATACCCTCTCTCTCCTCAGCTGCGCTCCCAGCCCACAGTCCACCGCACAGCACAGCGTTTCCAGTGCCATTTTTTAACCAGGAATTACAGCAGCTGCAAACGACTCTAATGCAGTCCCACCGTTGTGAATAGTGGGGGAGTTTTATAATTGCATTATCCTATGTCGACTGACATTTTTGTTTGTTTTGTTAAGCTGTGGTATCACATCGATTAAAACCAGCGATCAGTAATGCATTTAATTTGAATGTAAACTGATAATAACGCAGACTATCACACAATATTTGAGCTTTAGATAATTAGTGGTTTGTTTTTGCAGTGTAACGTTGCAGAGCATATACACTAATTCGAATTTGAATTATGAGGAAAGAAATAAAAGCGCTTCAATTATCCATTTTCAAATAAAGAATGTCATATTAATTTAAGTAAAGTCTAGATAGAGAATTAAGTCTGTCTCCAAAATCTTTGGAGCACAAATAGTCAGCATTATTATGGCTTTACAGAAAATAGATCAAAATGTCTTTTAAATAAAGAGTTAACTACAAGCACAGATAATGTCTCAGGGAAAGACTTCTTTATATTAGTAAGTAGTAGTAGTAAAACAAAGCGTGATATTGACGTTTGGAATTACACAGTTAACGAAAATGTTTATAATTTTGCGTTTTTTTCTGATTATTTTTAGGAATCCAACGATCATTTGACACCCCTTATAATCTGTTTTAGATCGATTACAACCAAGAAAAAAGTGTAATGTATTGTTTGCTGAGTGGTCCACTCTGCTCTAAGATATACTGCTGCAGTTACACTTTCACTAAATAGCGGCTTGTCGGTGTTTGACGTTGATGAATGTGTTGGAAACTTGGAGAGCCTTTTACAGCTGTCTTAAAAACACGCCGTGGCCCCAGACCAGCCACAAACAGATCAGGTGCAGGAGGCTTAATACGGCAGTCAATGACAAAGAAGCACGCACTTAACACACATTTGAAAAAGAGCCTCCGATGCAATGAAAAGTAAACTCTGTCAAGGTTTTATTTTAGAATCGAGTTTACCGACCATTTTTTTTCGGTTGACTTGAATATTTGTCTTATAAATGGAAACAATATCAGATCTGATGTAAGTTATTTGAAGATGCGGTCGCCTGAAGAGACAAAAGTACAGAGATTATTATTTTTTTTAAAGAAGATTAAATTGTTTTTTAGTTTATATTTGCGGTTTTGATGCTTTACAATAAACTGGGAATAGTGTATTTCAACCATCTTTATATTTCCTAATAAAAACAGATCCAGAAAATACATTCCCTCTTATGTGGCTGAAGATGAACACAGTCCAGAACATAAAGTGGGCTGTGAATGGTGGTTTTTGGCTTTTTTCCCTCCCTCTGTGGCTTCATTTATCCTTCATATGAAGACATCTAAAACACAAACCTCCTGTATAGTCAAATGAATTATTATATGGGAATTAAAGCTTGTTTATATTTCGAGTATTGCAGCTCATTTCAGTAAATAGTCTATTTGTAGCAGACCCTAATGATTACAGGATATGCTTTTTATATTTAAGTGGGGGGCTCAGTGTCTTGATAATAACACACACACACACACACACACACACACACACACACACACACATGAACACACACCTCCCCCGTTGGATCCTGGGTGTTGTGGCACAGCAGGTTCGCTTGTACTGTATACGGGGCCTCTCCACCTGCAGCCCCCAGAAGACACAAACCCAGTCAGGCTTCACCTCATTCCCTCCAAATCCACGTCTTCTCCTCCTGCTATTTACATGAGTTGGCCTACACTTGGCTAACACATTATTAGCAAGCAAGGGAGAGGGGGGAAGCAGCAGTTCAATTATTTTTTGAACAATGGGCATGGGCCCGTCACACATTTTGAGTGTTTGAGTAAGGCTCTCCTGGTATTTGTTTTCCTCGACTTAACAAGCCATCATCTCACACATGCATATAGAATTGAAATAGCTCAGAGATCCCGCAGGCAAAGGGCGGGTTGCGGGTTCAATTAAGGTGGAATAATGCATGGGGACAAAGCGTATGAAGACCTCGATTGAAATTGATCAGAAAATGCATTCACCAAAAAAAAAAAAAAAAAAAAAAAAATACACAGTAGCCTCTTTGTTTTGACTTAATGTTGCCTCTTTGTATCCACACTGAGGCCTATGGCTGCCTCTGAAACTGCAAGCTACTTTGATTTTTTGGAAAATAATTCCAATGCCTGAATATAAAGCTAAGAATTTAATACCACCCAACCTATGTCTAGACTGATTCACTCCTTTTTTTGACATTCCTTTCTTTCCCTCCTTAATCGAATTTGCCACATTTAAGCTGGTGTGTGGATTTTGAAGCATAAGCAGCCATTTGGGCTATATCCCAGACAGAGAATACGAAGGTTTGTCATATTTTCTTAAGTAGAAAACAAGATATTTCACCGCCACTGTGGGATTTTAACGAATTAAAATATCTCACTGCTCGCCTGTGATAAAAAGGTATGGGATTGAGGCGCTCGCTTGTTAAGTAACTTGCTGTCAGTATAGTTAGCAGTGCTCTGATATGGACGGTGGCTGCAGAGCCTCATATCTTGGGGTTTTAATTAACAAGCTGTCTCAAAGCTGTAGAGCTCCATCAAACAGCCTCTCTCTCTCTCTCTCTCTCTCTCCCTCTCTCCCTCTCTCTCTTTCTCCACCAGTAAATCCTCCTCCCGTCAGTGCCTTGGGCTCTCTCTCAAACTTTAGACATTCTGGTTCCCAAATCAACTTGTTACCACAGTATGTGCACCAGCTGATAGGATGTAACTACTATGAGAAAATTTGCAAAGTATAAATAGCTTGTTTTCCTCCTTTTGCTTAGCATCTATCATGCACATGTTTAATCACCAGACGTCCTCATACTGTATTCTGTTGGGCTCGTGTGATGGAGTCATAACTTGTACAGTCTGTTAAAGTCTGTTTCACAAATGTGAGATTATGCACCTTTAACCTGTAAACTTTGTTCTGAATTATCTTTTGACATACTTTACAAACTCTCATTCCATACATTTATTACAAAAAAAGTTTATATTTAGGAGAGGTGTGACCCTCACTTTCACACCAAAGTCTCCTACATATCCGGTGAGGAATCGAGTTAACAGAATAGAGTTTAATATGACATCTTAGGTGTTATTAAACTGAGGGAGTCATACGAGGACGCACGGGTCCTTTAAGGATAAAAATATAGATTCAAGTCTTTGTGTGAGTGTAACTGAGTATTGTTTACATAGACAGTTGGCGCAACAGCCAATGTAAACCGCCAACAACCTCTTGATTTACCACAGCATTACAGAGTGTAAGCACTGGCTTCACAGAAGATTTGTCTTCGGTGAAAGCAGCAAAAATCTCTCCCTCTCTGTCTCTCTCTCTCTCTCTCTCTCTCTCTCTCTCTCTCTCTGTTTGTGTGTGTGTGTGTGTGCCTCTCTCTCTCAGACTATAGTAAACTTGGTGCTGGGCTCCCACCGTGGCCCAGACGGGGGTAATTTGATAGCAAGGCAAGGTCAAGACAGTGCGCTGTCCATGGTGCTGCGACGGGCAGGCTGGATGTTATCATCAAATTAGACAGGACAAGTTTCAAATCGATGCCACCCCCGGATGTCTGGAGACCGCCAGCAGTCGGAGTTAAAGTCCTAACAAGTCCCCCCTGACAGGTCAACACCTCAACACAAACACACACCTCTGATGCAGCAGCCTACAGGTCAGCAGCGCTGTGCTGGCGAGATAAGCATCAATCGGCTCTAAGTGAAATGTATCTTTAGGTCCACTGTTATTCTGCGGGCCCTGCATGACACTCTGGCAGTTGAGGTTGGATTTTTATAAAAGTTGTTTTCTTCTCCTCTACTTGAAGTCCTCGTGCTCGCCGATTTATTTGACAGTCTTCATTTATCTGTGTATGTGAGGAATATCAGACAGACACACTCATCCCCCCCACGCACACACATACACATCCTGGTTTATAATAAAAATCCACTGCCACACAGCTATGGAAGGTCGAAAGTTTAGTTAAAAGCATAACTTTTGGGTTAATAAATAGAACTGTTATTATAAATATTTATATGATATGTAGTGGTGAACTGAAAGGTTGCACGGTCACTAGCTGAGATATAAACAATAGGCTTTTCATCTCTACAAGATCAAAGAATATAATGTTTTATGCATCTTCTGATTCATAAAATGCAAAAGATGCTTTTTATTTGTCGTTTTCAAATTAAACAGGATGCCATTTTCAAATTATTTACTTTTGCACTCCAGTTGCTTGACCCGAGCTGCATTTAATTTGTAACAGATTATGCAGAATATAGAAATATGTTTTAGTTTGAATTGAATACGTTTGTTTCTTAATGAGACTGAAACAACAGTTTCTGGAGAAAATAACACAATCCCGCTGTTCTAGCTGCAGTCTTTACAGTTTGCTGTGAGTTTGGCACATTCAGATATTAATAGATATATATATATATATATATCTAAATGTAATCCAGCTGCATTTCTTTTTTATTTCTCGTGAAAATCTGTAGAGTTTGATACTCATTGCAGCTCCTTCAATACTAAATAATAACTTTAAAATTACTAATAGGCCCGTGCAGACAATTTACAACCTATCTAATGACTTTAAACACAAGTGTAACTGAAAAGTTGCACTTCATCTATATACACATATGCATTATATGTATTATCCAAAGAATGAATGCCATTAGTTACAACCAATTTGTGAAAGATCAGGAGTGAATGAGTTGAGAGGGAGATCTCAGAGAGAAGTGAAGAGGGCACTGATTAGAGATGCTGCCAATCTGTCACCGCCTGACAGCTTTTGCTGCAGGGATAAACAGCAATAAAGTAGAGTTGGCCGCTGTGTTGTTAACTTCACACAGACTATCACACACACAGCTCGCCACCGGAGGAGCAGGTAAATTCACTCAACCCCTCACAGGGCCCCCCTCGCCTATCATCGCCTCTGTCTCCCTCCCTGCATGTCAAACTACCCCTTCCTCCCGTCCTTCCTCCGTCAAACTCCCTTTTCATCCTCCCTGCTGACTCAGGTAGCAAACACAATGAGGACCTTAGCGACAAGAAAGAAAGCCATTCAACCGGATGGAGAGATTGTGGACGAGGGAGAGAGAGAGAGAGAGAGAGAGAGAGAGGGAGAGAGAGAGAGAGAAACGTTATATTTGAATGGCTGATAAAGAAATGAAATAGATGGGAACAAAGTCTAAGCCGTCGGGATGGGAAGGAGGGGTTAGGCATCATAGAGCAGGCTGCAAGGTGACTGCAGGCCCTTTAATAACACAAGTATATTAACTGGCTTAACCACGGAGATTCAAAATGAACCCAACTTCACTTAAGGGGCCTTGCAAACCATGAAATGCACATCAAAACACACACCTGCCAATCCCACCACCTATATCCCTCCAGCCGCCCCCCCCCCCCCCACCCCCTCTCTCTCTCCACCCGAGCTGTCCGTCATGGTGTGGCCCGGCTAATTTGAGTTCATTGGATGGCAATAACTTCATTTAGAACTTCATCTCTTTTTGGGGTGGATGTAATGAGGATGCAGGGTGCTGCCAGTGAAAGGCCGCTCCCTCAGTAATAATAACTTGGATCTTATTCTTACCCCACGCACTGCCGTGTTTATCCTCGGAGGGCTGCGTCCACATGATGAAACTCATCTATAATGTGTGATTTAATATCGCGTTGCACTGTTTGTTTGGTTTTTTTTTTTTCTCTCTCTGAGATTTTAAACCCAAAAGTGTGAAGACGGAGGGCTGTAGTGTGGGTTGGTGCAGGAGTTACACAGCAACATGGTTGTTTAGATTTGAGTCTATATTGAACTTTTTTTCTTTTTTTTTTCTTTTTTTTTTTTTTGAAATGTTACTTTTTCTAAGAACGTGAAAAGCTGAAGCTGAAGTTGAGATAATGTCACTTCCAACGCAAAACTTCCCAAACGGATTTGAATCAGCTATATATTTTTGAATCAGCCATACATTTCTTGATATTAAAGTAGATATCTTCTTAATTCTGTTCAAAATGTTAAAATAAACGATATTTACTGATGAAATGAAAATTAACCTGTAAATATTCAACAATTTGACACTCAAATGTAAGAACTTTTCGCGTTTTTGAGAGAATATATATAATAAGAGAATATATAGCTCATCACTCATTAAAAGGCTTTTTTTTTTTTTTTTTTTTTTTTTTTTTTTGCTGTGTAATTCAAGGCCTTTTCTCCAACCGCCAACTAATCGATATCTCACCAATTCCAGTGCGATATTGATTTAGGGTTGACTGGACTTCAAGGATTTCTGGAAATAACTAATTATTTCGTTGCTTTAAGTGCAAGAAAATATTATTTCATATACAGTCGACCTCCTTCGATTCATGATGGTCGCTTAAAATAATCTTACTTTTTTTCTTATCGATGACAACTCACCTCTGGAGTTGTTGGAAGCACTAAAACAAAGGTTTTTTTCTACAGAAACAACTGGACCATGAGCCTCATCCCGATGAAAATCCCTCTTCTCTTTTCTGACAAACTATCAGTAAACTTAGAGATTAGAAATAAAATTCATTAAATAATTCACGCGTTTTCTAAAATTTCGTTTAAGATTATTTTATGTACAGCTCTATATATAACAACGTCATTTTTTCGATCGATATTTTATTATATAATTGTTAGTTTTAATGATGCCTATTCAAATGTAGTGATAACGCATTATCAATGAGCTTATTAAATAATTTATTCTATTTCTTTTACTTTTAAATTGAACTTTTGTTTGAATTAAGTTTTAATCGGTTAGCTGTAAAGAGTTGAAAAAAACATCAGTTTTATGTAGTACATTATTTTAAAAAAAATAATGCACATTTTCTGGTTTAGATTTTAGAATATAATTAATTATATTATAATGCAGTGTATTAAGTCATTATGAATATAAGTCGAAATATCAACATAAGCATATATATTTTTTAAAAACCTGTGTATTGTATTATTAATGATCAATCAATCGGTCCTCTGTTACAACTTTAACAATAACATTTGTATTTAAATCGATGAGAAAAAAATGTTTTATATGGTCTTGTAGTCAACTGGTTGGAAAATAAGAAAATAACAAATAATCAGCACAGGTGACTGAGATCTGTGAGTAATAAATTTGCGCTCCCTTCACTTTTTTCTGTGCACGTTAAGAAGAAACTGAAACACTACAGCAGCTACACATCATACAATCAACGAAATTGTTTTGGAAATGTGCACGCGAAGACACACACACACACGTGTGTAAATAAAATTGGCATTTGTCAATATGATACTTGAAATTTGACAAATTACAGTGTGCTAAATAACACACGTTATAGGTCCTCAGATATCCAGTCGCATTTTACAGTCTGAGAAAGGCCCCGATCACAGGCCTGTAGAGCCCCTTCATCTTGACTGCCATTCATCAAGACAAAATGACCAATTTTCCGCAGTAAGTCGTCGGTGGCCTGTTAAACTAGGCCAATGAGCTGTGTTATACTTCCTTTCCGCCCTCCTTCATCACTGCTTGCCTAACATTGCTTCCCTGAAACCATCAGAGAGTATAGCCTCAAATCTTAAAAGTCAGAGCCCATTCTTCAAATGTATTGCATTTCAGAGGGTGTTTTTTTACTGCAGGAGTCTTTAGGCCAGCAGAGTATCAGAGGAGGTGTAATTGAGGGGGCGGTGAGGGGATAGAGTAGCGGTCCGCCTGAAAGCTGCTATTAAAGCCAAATGGACTGAACACCGTAAAACGGCTCTGCCAACAGCTGTCCCACAATCGGAGTATTATATGCCAGGATCCTCAAGCACGCACCGCACACACATTAGGCCACGCTGCTGATGTAGTGGCAACTTATAAGTGTTAAACAGCAAAACCGAGAAAAGAAAATACCAACGAGCAACCACTAGAATATTCCGGTAATGTTTTGATTATATTCCTACAGGGACTTCAGCGTAGTTGTGTTTCTTGTGTTTTGGTTTCTAAAGGCATTTTTCACTTCTGTACAAGCTCTTCCTGTAATAACCAAGGGAATTCCAATTTTGCTGGGATAGCCGATTTCCTTCGCATATTTTCACACATTATGGTTCTAATAGTTGTTTTTCATAGGAGCTCCAAGACAGGTGAGAGCAAAGGCAGAATAGCGGGTCATCCTATGTGTGTGTTTATGTATGTGTGTCAGCTCAGGATTTAGACTAATTATACAAGTTTTTGTTGCACAAGTTCTTTTTTTTTTGGATTGTTTGCTTAATAACTTTTAGGACTTACATAAGGATGTTTTTTGTGCATATTATGATATATAAGACGTATGATATCTCACCTTTTATAGATCAAGTGATGCAGAGTGAAATTATGCATTAAATAGATAGAAATTAAAGTACATATTTGCATGTTGAATACATTCAAAAATATGGGGATCCCTATATTTCCCACTTTGGGGACCCCACTTGGTGCAACACCTGTGCCCCACACATACATCTTTCAGCAGTGCTGCACCTTCTTCTCCCTGTAGAATAAAGCTCAGTCACACTCTTTCCTAAATGTGATGTCTGTGGCCCCAAGTGTTGTCTCAGTCCGCGAGTCCTTATTAGAATAGAGAAGGAGAGAGGCGATTGAAGAGGAGTTGTTTCCACTGGATTAAATGGTTTCTCTGCAAGTCAATGAATATGTAATGATGTCTAACGAAACCGGTCACTGAGTCCTGCTCTGGTATACAGGCCCTATATTAAAGACCTCTTCTGCTCAGGAGAAAACACAGTATAGAGCCGGGGAGAGAAAAGATGGGCAGAATAGGGGAAGGGAAGAAGGGATACAAATCTTGAATGCACCTCCAAGCTTAAGCCAGACATTCTCCCCTCAGTCAATAGATGAAAAAGTATTTGCTAACGCACTGAGAGAGAGAGAGAGAGAGAGAGTGAGTGAGTGAGAGAGAGAGAGAGAGAGAGAGAGGGGTGGGGTGGGGTGGGTGGTGGGGTGCATCTCTTTTTAAGACAAGTGTGGGGGGTGAATTTACATTTTTTAAACTGCTTTGGAAATATTGTTTCTGATAAGCAGTCATGCCAATAAAGTAATTGAATTGAATTGATGGAGAGGGGGTGAGAGAGGGAGAAAGACAGTTCCTCTACCATGATTGTTAAAGATATTTTTCTTTTAGTATACCCGATAAAACATTGATTGTTGCAGTTAGTTGACCCGTAAAATTTAGGGGTTAGTTTTCTCTTCTGAGCTGAGCATATAATTATGCAAATAGTGATCTGACAGTGATCCGCTGGAGGAGTGCTGAAGGAGAGAGAAAGTGTTGTGTGTGTATGTGTGTGTGTGTGTGTGAGTGTGAGTGGGGGCTGTCAGAGGGGTGACATTCCAACTTTGCCTAATGCCTGGTTCCTTTTGGAAAGAGTTCATCTTTTGCAGGGATGGCGTGCATATCAGAGTGGGCCAGAGCAAGCAAGCGTAACAACAACTCTCTTAAAGTAAAAATTGAAATATCAGGCTGTGGCAGCGCAGGGGTTCCCCAACTTTTTCATGTCAAGGACCCCACCCAAACCCGGCAAGCCCCCCACAAAATCTGACATTACAGAAAGGACCCCCCTATTTGGCAGGATTTCATCCTAAAGCTCCGCAGCTGCTGTTATTTTCTGCTGTAGATATGATTCAGTGTGGAGCTGCCTGTAACTGTCTGTACCGTGAGTTGACGACAATAGCTGGGAGAGTGAAACCTATAATCAAATCAGTCATACCTATTATACATTGACACGCTGTGCTAACTTCTAGCGAGTAAAAAAAGACAGGCGAGTTGGACAGTTTCTCGTACGGTTTGAGGCTCCCCTCTTGGAGGATGCCCGCAACCTTCAGGAGCCACTGAGATAGTCACATCCCGCAGACATTAACTTTAAAAAGCAGCACTGAATCCTTACTGTCCTCAGTAGTAAGGAGACATATGACAGAGTGATTCATCTGAATACACAGGACACTTAGAAAATTACTTAAAGATAAATGGCACAGTCTCTATTTAGTTATGAAGTTTATTAAAGCCAAATTGTGGAAAAACTGGATTACTGATGCCTGATTGAAAAAGTTTTATTTGTATTGTGAGCTGGGTGTAAACTGAAGGATATACTTAATATACCGTATAATCTTAATCTGTCTAATTAATCTTACTCTAATTCCGCTGTGTATTAGTCGTCTGCCTTTGATCACTGACGGGAGGTCATACTTTTCGGTACCGCCCGTTCATTGCTCGGGACAGGAGGCAAGTTAGACTAATTAATCAGATAGATAGATAGATAGATAGATAGATAGATAGATAGATAGATAGATAGAATACAGATCTTTCTCTCTCAGCAAATCGCTAAATTAAAATTTACTATTGATGCCCCTATGACGTTTTAAACTCATTTTTGTAAGAGAGAAAGTTGAGTAATTCACTTGTGTGTGTGTGTGAGAGAGAGAGAGTGTGTGTGTGAGAGAGTGTGTGTGATTGAATGCCCCTCTTTAATCAACGGCCTGACACGGTGTGAGGGGGACTCGCCTGGTTCCACTTGTTGTTCGGGGGTTAATGGAAAAGATTTCTAAAGATTTATTGAGGGGGCGTTTAATGACCTGATCGGTTTCACCGTGTGAAAACAAATGATGCTGTAAAACCTCGCCGGGATGGAGGGGGGCTCACTTTGCCAAAATTAATGACCAAAAAAAGGGGAATTACTGTTTATGGTTTGTTTTCCTTTTGACACACTTCTTGCATACACTCTCTTCCTGTAGCTTGACCTGTATAAAAATGCAACCTTTAAAACTTTTATCTACAGCTTCACTTTAAAAAGCAGCAGTGGATTAAGGTAAACATTTTAGCTTAAAAACTTGATAAAAGGCACTTAACTGACACCGGCCGATTGTGCTGCAGCACATGAAGGTTAGGTGGTCTTCGGTTATGTGAGATGATGACTCAGGTCATTTTTCACTTGCTGCTCGACTTTCTCGTCCTTCTGCACTCACTTTACACTTTCGGGGAACCTCTCTGTCTCTCTTTACTTTCGCTCCTGACTATTTTATTGTTCAACACATTTATAATGCGCGTTATTCTGCAGTGACATCCATTAAAAAAATCTAATGATTTTCAATAAAAACTCGAGGAGATTAAAAAAAAAAAACAATATGCAATGAAAATCAATAATGACAGGAAAATATAGACAGGTAAAAACCAAGGTGCAAAAGTTCATTTTATTTGCTTTCGACAGGTTTTACAGGTTAATTACAAAAATGAATCAATTGTGTAAAATGAAGAGTCATAACTGCGTTGAAGAAACTTTAGAATAACTTTGAAAGAAAACCGTTTAAAGCCAGAATGGTTAAAAAGAAAAAGAGACAGACATCTGAGAGTTTAAGAAAAATATGTGACCTGGCAGGACACTCGCGGTTTCATAAAATCCAAACGCTTAAAACAAAATGTGTGTTTCTTAAACCAATACAACATATAAACCATCTGCAAAAAATAATGTCTTCAAGAGCAATTGGCAAAATTAGTCCCCTTTTATTTGCAGACTGTGCTTTGGATTTAGGCTGCTCTTACATCTTTAGTTCCATTCACATATGGCTTGCTGGATACTATTAAAAACAGTGAGCAGAGTCTTGTTTATTCCTAAGGCAACAATATACAAATTATGGAGTGAAAAATGAACTGATTGTAGCTGAAAAGCAGGAAGATGAGCAATGGTATCTTGAAACGAAAATCATCAAATCAAATAATAAGCCAACTTCTTTGCTGAAACCTGGAGAGATCTGAATCAAATTAAAAGGAAATTAGGCCTGCAACCATCAGCCACAGTTGTCTCATTACAGCGGAAAGATAATCCACAAAAGCCTTAAACCATGCACACAGTGGGCAGGAGAGGCAGGATTTCACAGTATAAAAGTTAAACAATGGTAACTATTTGAAGTGAAAAAAAAAGAAAAGTACATATTTGAGAATGTGTCTAAGGTATCATAAGATTTAGTATCCGGTTTGAGGTTTTACTAATGTCATGACACATTAGAAATGTATTCCATTAAGCTTTGAGTGGTTTATAAAACACACCGGCCTTATGGAAATTTTTTTTTTTTTATCATGTTTGTGTCACATAGTCAGATTATGTGCAGCTGAGCAGGGAGCTGACTTTGTCACTTCTAAGTACACAAGAAAAGTACTTTGGTGGACGGAAAAAAGGGGGGAAAATAGATATGTTACATTTCTCCAACATCTAAGGAAATATCATTCAGGCTTAGAATAATATTGAAATCTTGGATTTCCTGACATGTGTAAGGCGATATATTGAGGCTTTATGAGTGTTGTGAGCTGACTTCTGGCTCCTGTTAAAATGAGATATCCCTCAAACCCATTTTGATGCTTGACTTTAAGTGATTTTAAATATGCTCAGTGTCCTGAATTTTCCATATTCGGCACAGGTTGTGTTTGTTTTATTTGTTTCATCACATTCAATCATCTGGAGACATCAATTTCAAGGATACACATATATATATATATATTTATATATATATATATATGAAATAAAGACATAAAGATGGACTCTCCATAATTTTGCAGATCAAACCCAGGGATACTCCAGAGTAAACATTTACAGCACTGAAGAGTATTGGCTTAATATTAAAAAATCAAATATTGTGAACGTGTGTATGAAACAATGCATTCAAATTTAGCTCAAAGTTGAGAAATTAGAAAAAGATCTCTCTTGTTATAAGCACTGCAAACCCAGAGATATATGGCACATATTAGAACCATATTTCACACAAAGCTGAATGAGAAAAGTCAAGTTTAAAAGCAGACTGCATATGCAGTGGGGTTAGAGAATAAAGAAGTCATAAAAACAATACGCTTTGTTAAAACAAAACAAATGGTGACCAGTTAAGAGCGTGTGTTCACTTGTTTAAAAAAAAATTGAGGTGAGTAAGGGCTAAAGAAGAAAAAAAAAGGGCGCTGAGCAGGTTGAAATGATATCTAATGGTTAGCAGAAGATACCATACAGCATGAGCTGATTTCAGGGTAAGCGGCCCAGGCTTTAGGACCAGCGGGGAAGAGGGAGAGGAGGGAGAGACTGAGCAGTGCAGACTGGAGGGCAGGCGGGGCATTAGCTCAGTTCAGGCTGATGTCAGGACAATTAGAGGTGCACCACAGCGCATTGTGCACAGCGCCTGTCAGCCTTAATCTCTGCTGCCGTGGCCCATACCCGCAGCCAGGCCACAGCCCACGGGAAGCGCTAACACTCAGGCCCATATTGCTTTGACAGTTGCGTTCATCTAGAAGTAATGCAAAACGTTATTGTGATGTATACATGGTGACCCTGTACTCTTGTCTCTTGCAACAACAAGGCTATGTGTGCGCACAGCCAAGGAGGGCCGGAAGGGAGAAATGACACACAGGGAGAAGAGTGGGGCAGGAAAGATGGAGGTTACAGAGGGAGAGAGAGAGAGAGAAAAAAGAAAAAATAGCAGAAAGGAGCTGAAACCTTAGCCTCCCTTTCTGTTGCTCCCTCATCTGATCCCCCCTCCCACTCCTCTTATTCCAAGTCATTGTTCTTGGTCCTCTACAAATCTTGGTGTTTGTTTTTGAGGGAGCTGCTGCGTGTGGTGACAATGTTGGAGGTCTCCTCTGCCTCCTCGTCCTCTTTTGCCTCCAAGACCTCACTGAAGAACCTGAAGATGGAGTTGAAACTCATCCAGGAGGTCAACTCATGTCTCTCTGTACCTATATAGAAAAGATACACACACACAGAAACACACACACAAACATAAGCATGAGCAGGGTTCACAAATTATTTGCAAATTGTCAGGCTGTAGGCAAAGACAGTGCATGGTAGATATTCTAACATAATTAAAAATGTAGCTCAGCATCCTATACACCCAGTGTGGCAACATAAAAGGTAAAAAATGAATGAAGGCCATTCGATAAGATGCTTGTGTATTAAAGCTCACCAATCCCACAATTCATCGCATCCCTCCATGCAAGCCTAAGGCCTTATGCATGAGAGCCATGACAGCCTATGACCTATTAGTCCAATGGGACAGCTTTAATATGTTATCCAAGCAGATACCTGATAAGCAACACCACTGCACGTCCTTCTTTCCATCTCAAGCCTTCCTACAAAACCATAGTTATGGACAATGGGTGCACTAAGCGAAACCAGTGGAGCGGTAGTCATTCATTCTAAAGGGCTGATTGAGGAAATGGAAGACAGAAGCTGAGGTAACTAGCGAGCATATCAGGTGGTCTGCTGGTGGCGGGGGGAGGCAGTAGTGCTGGGTTTCCCTCTGACCTCCTCCAGGTTAGTCTGTTCCCAAGTTGGGGTCACACCAGAGCCTGAAATCTGGTACATACGCCTCCAGCTTTTAGTTGGATAGCTTGCAAACTTAGAGTCTGTTTTCTACTACTCCAGCTAGACCTGCTACAGAACACCTTGGCTTGGCATCGGAGCATCAATGATCAGGACAGCTCGTGGCTGCAGCTGCTGCCCGACTTGTCTGTACTCCTGCTCGCTAACCATTCAGTGAGAGTGCTAAGAGATAATGGCTTCTTTCTGCCCCTGCTGGCTAGCAGCTCAGCTGCTTAGCAACACAACTGTAACTGGACTTGAGAAGCCATATTGAGGTGCCCTCTTGCGCAGAGGGAGAATAGGTTTCCTGCAAGATGATATTAAGAGTTTCATCCTTTGACAGATAGATGTGAAAGAAATTTACATGTGTTTACAGACAGAGGGATGAGCGAATACAAGCCTGGCAGTAATGAGTTTTCTTTTTTGAGTCTTTATTTGCACACTTAAGACTGTTTTTTTTTTTTTAAGATGGGACCTGCATTTGTTTGTGAAGATAAGAATATTAAAATGTGTCCCTACAATTTTCTTGGGAGGATTAAAAAAGGATAAGCTCAGTATCTGAAATCAGTTAGATTTGTGTAAAAACACAACCCTTCTAAGATAAGTCAAATCAGTAGTACATTAAAAATACCACTTTACCCCTGGTCCTGTCTTTAGTGCCTTTCTCTTTCCTCCCTTGCTTCCTCCCTCTCCTCTGTGTACAAGGAATTGGCTATAAAAAGATAGACTGGAAGGCCACAGGGATACAATTAGGAAGCACCTTAAAGGCTCTCTCACCATAGACAGGCCTCTGATGACCACTGCACTGACCCCATGTTTATTAGATTGACCCCTGGCTGGACGCATTAATGGAGATGGTGTGCATGTGTGTGTGTGTGTGTTTGTGTGTATGATTGTAAGACTGGGGGTAAGCGCGGGGTCCTGGGCTGAGTGTAAATTTGGGTTACGTTGCTGGTGGTGTGTTTTGTTTGTTTGTGTGTGTGTGTATGTCATATTTGTGTGTAAGAGTATGTAAGGGGGTTCTCGATCACTCTGAGATAAGGGACTGCGCTGCACGCTATATAGCAGACTGCAGTCAGTACCTTGGGTCAAATTTACTGGCCTGGCAATCATGGGAGTCAATAACCCGGCACTCACAGTGACTCTGCTACCTGTGTAGGGCTCAACATAACACCTATCTCTGGAAAACAAAGACACAGCCCTCTCACACCTCTAATCTATCATTTATATCCAATTTAAGGCACTGTGATCCTTTTCCACCTCCTCCTCCTCCATTTTCCCTGTCTCATCGGTCTCTCGCTCACTAGTGTTTTTACTTGTGTTTTGTCCTTTTTTTTTTCTCTCTCTCCTGCAGAAGCGATCAATGCCGCAGTGCTCCCTCGTTCACCCTGAACTGGCGGTGAACTCCTCCGGAACGCCGCCAGCCTCTCCACCCTATCCCATCGCACTTTGGGGTCACCAGGGGGGCGTCTCTGTGCCAATATGCAGATGAGCCTGTGCCCCTCCAATGACTCTGGTGTTAAGCTCCACCCCTCTATATGGTGGAGACTTTGAGTTGAAGTGAACCCCCCCCCCCCCACCAACAACACTCGCACACATAGAGGCATAAACCCACCCTCACACGTGCTTAAATAAGCCTTTAACAGCTTACGTCCACTCTTCCTTTAATAGCCAAGTGTGTCAAACCTAATGGATGTTGTCAAAGCTGAGTTGTGACCACTGATTTAGAGGAGGAACCCCAATGACCAGGCTTCACTAGCCACTAAAGACTTAGAGGGACAGAGAGAGAGAATTACCTCAGCTATGCCACAAATCAAAGTAATATCTTTAAAAGATGAGGGGATCGATGTGGTGTCATCTGGCTATATGTGTGTAAAGTGAACCCATAAACAGCCAGTGAACACTACTTTATCCTCAATTTTAGCCACTGAATGAAAAAGTTTTTCAACTAATAAGCATATTTTTTTATATGAGAAAATGATTTCATGTATTGTTAAAACAAGATATAGTAGATGAAGACACTCTTCCTTTTGTATCGATTTAATTGTAATTTGTGTCTTGCATTTAATTGATAAAACTTTTGAAAATAAAGTACCTTGTGTATTTACTTGTGCTTTTTGTATTTTATTACTATGAATCAATTAAGTTGCTTTTGCTAATTTTAACATGATCATTGTAATTGCATTAATCTGATGAAGTTTATTAGAAATGCAATAATGTCCTCATTTATTGTAAATGCAATAATGATTATGTTACTGTGAGCTCCATAACACTGGGTATTGTCATGGGAAATACAGAGAAAAATTGTCTTTACTTTCACGTGTTTATAATTAGTATTGGGCGACGGCAAGCTTAACCGAGTCTATTACTGCAAGTAGAATGATGACGGCTGCAACCTTGAGGCGAGGCAACACACACTAACAGACACATGGCGTGCTGTGATGATGTTTCACTGTAATGCAGGTAAGAGCGGGTACAGAAACAAGGTCTGTGGTGAAAGCTCCTCTTTGGTGCTCTCTGCTCAGGTCGTGGCAGAGTTTCAGTTGGGCGCCTAACCTGTGCCCTGTGTTTGAACATTCCGTGTGTGTTGTCTGAGCCCGGTGAGGCTGCCTCATTATGTGACAGGCAGAGAGTATTTGATCCTGGATATTTAGCCTCCTCCTCTCTGTCACAGCCACTGGAGCCCTCTCAAGGTAATTGACTGACGGTTTGATCTCCCTCTGACTCTACACTGGTACAAGACGCTGATACACACACACACAGATTTGTCACTTGCAAGCATCTATGCATGGATGGCAGACACTCACGCATACTTTTACTCACACATGTAGCGCATACCCGCTGTACGCTCCCCCAAACAATCCAACACGCACCCCCACTCACACACACACACACACATCCAAACACACGGTTGTTATCATTTGTGTGCAGTGAGGTAAGGGAACAGAAGAGAGTTTTGAGCTGTTAAAAAGGAAACAAGGAAACTCCTCCATAGCTATGGGCCATGCTTTCTTCCCTCCGCACCAAACACTGCATGCTGTTACAAATGGTAATCGGCTCTGATTGTCACAAATTTCAAAACAAATGCTAGGTGACTGAAAAGCCAAAGTGACGCCCCGAGTGATACTCCGACAGAAAGCCCGAATCAAAGCATGCCGACTATAATTAGGTTCCATCTGGGCTACATTATTTAAAGCCGCATCAGTTAATTGCTTGTGTACAAATGGCCTATTTTATTTGAATCAAACTCTTTTTTTGTGATTCGTAATTACACTGATGTGAAGGGGGCCATATCTCTTTACTTCATTTATAATATAAATACATATTCAAATTATTAAGAGGACTTTGAGGCAAGGGAAATGTAAAGTGATGATACTTTTCTTTGTGTAAATTGAATTTCTTTAAACAATTATGAGTGCTTAATCAAATATATTGACATTTGGGTTAAACATTTAATGAGCTTCAATTAAAAAAGAAGATGAACAATGATATAATCATGGAGTGAAAATTACAAAAACAGGGTACCTAACAGGACTAATACACATGATATTGCATACAGAAGCAAACATTTTCTCATTTCCTCTTGTCAAAGTTTTCATCAAAAATCTAACACAAACAGTGTATTTTCTTATCGATTTCCTATCGACGGTAACCTAAGCTTTTGTTTTATCTCGATGTGAGGCACAGCAGCACGTTGTGGAGTGGGCCCTGGCTGGCTGTAACCTTAGCCGGGTGGCTGTTTGTGGAAACTATCTGTTGCATGGATCAGCAGTGGGGAATCGCTATCTGTATCCTGGTTGTCAGACGATCGGATTTCCGCCCCTGACGGTCTCTGATATTAGATGATCTTCCGTGGTGTGTGCGAGAGTATGTGCACAGTGTGTGTGCAGATAATGAGTGTGCGTGTGTGCGCAGTCAGTTATGCATGTTGTCATCTTGCTTGCCGACATGAATAAAGGTCAAGAATGTCTTTTTGCCCCACGTGGCTGTCTGTCGAGGGGGGAAGGCCATGTTGCCACTGGAGATGAGGTCAAAGAGAACCCAGGCAGGTGACAGCCGGTCAGCCACACTGCCAGAGCAACTCTGTCCTCTGTAACAAAACATGGAGATGTTGTCCTCAGTCAAAAAGCTAATTAAATCTAAATTTATCCCTTCCCCACCATCACCACTCAATTTCCACTCAGGGTGAAGACATCCACATCAAACCCACAGACACTGTAACACAGGTATAATCAGACTTTGTTTATGCTATGCTGCAGTATGTGTCTTATTTTCAATAAAATCAACACGGTACTAAGCTTTCACACATCTACAGGGCCAGGATAGACACGCATGCATCAAACAAGAAAAAAATGAAACGGAAAAACTACTCAAAACAGAGCTCATTTCATCAAACCACTAATACCACTGCTGTTTCTTGAATGCAATTCATTTTTAATGCTCGTCGGTAAGTGGGGTCTGCCCCCCCTTCTCGTACTGCATTTAATTACTTTGCTTATTATTGTGTGTTGTTGTTAGACAAAAACAAGGCAGAACTCATTACACATCCAGAGATGAGGAACCTGAATCACTAGCTACAGGGGCCGCTGAGGGGACTGTATTTACTTGGAATAAAATACAAACAGAAGAGAGATACAGGGAAACAAAATCGAGTGAAAGCCCAGAGAGGGGAGAATATCACAGTAACTTGTTGAAATTATCCAATCTAAGATACTTTACATTCCATATAATATTTCCAGGCAGAGTAAAACTTGTGACAACTAGCACTTCACACAAAAGACAGTGCAGCACTGTAGTCTACTTTCTACTTCTTTCTCCTTCAGTACCCTCCCTTCATCTATCCTTCCCCACTCGCCGCCTCCCTACCCAGACACTGAGACTGCACTGAGTGCTTTTTTATTTTAACGTGAATGAGTGGCCTTGGCCATCATAAAGGACCCTCACTTTTATAGACTCGGAGCAGAGTATTTACAAGATAACCCTGGTCCAAGGACAGCGAAAGCTGTTTGATACCAGTGTCAGACTCCCCTCTCCTCTTCAGTAAAAATCGAAAGCCCAAACATACCCTCGCCTATGACAGCACCTCTCAATGTCAGTTGTTTTACTTTGCTCTACTGAAATGGGATGAGACACTTTGGAGTAAGAGGAGAGGCAGTTGTGTGTGACATTTAACAAAGACATTGGTTGAACTTTTTCTCAGTTTCTCCAATTTGTACTGTATATGTATATTAAGCACAAAAAACAAGTTGATAAGAATTTGTCTCAGTGTCATTGGGACACATAGCAGGACATCAGGACACTTATACCTCCTATATAACAGCCAGTAAGCTGTACAATAAAATGAGAGACAATTTAAATCAATTGAAAGTAGAATATATTTGTTTTAATTAAACTGTACACATTTTATTTTCCTTCTATCCATAGAAAAGGACTCTCTGTTGTCCTGTTTAATCAGGAAGCCATTTTGATAAAAATTGAGACTACAATTTCAGACATGGCTAAACCAAAAGGAAAGAAACCTGTTTTGAGTTGACAAAATTAAATAAAATATGTTATTTGGTTAAAAGGGAGAATGTGAGAAGATAGTCTGAGCACACATAACTAACTAAACTATTTGACTACACCAGGAAACTCATGTTGTGAGAATGTCTTTGTAATAGAAAAAAAAATCATGAAAGTTTGAAAAACAAAACATGGACACTTCAGTTACCAGATGCAACACATAACAAAAAAATCTGCTATTCCTTTCCTTATAAACCATTCCCATTTTGCCTCTAGTGACAGATCTGTGCTCCATCATTACGGGGAACAAATGTTCACTCCTGCATGTCCAAGATTCACTGACAATTGTTGTTACACACATGCACATTGTCTATGTGTGTACCTGTTGATTCAGTGTATGTATGTGCCAGAGAAATACATAAAAAGAGAGATATTGAGTGATTGAGTATGCGTACACATGTATGTGTATGGAGGGGTCTTGTTGGGAGTGCCACCCAGACATTAGCACTGTAAACAGTGCAGGCCTCCTTCCCTGTCCAGGCCCTTTGTTCCTTCTGCACCACCATTGGTTGGGACTTAAATGGCAAACACTCGGGGGCTGCTAGCTCGCCTGACACGGTTTTGTTTTTGGCCTATTGAGGGGCAATGGAGAGCTTCTGTTTCTATGCCCAGGCACAATGTGTCTCAAAAGCAGCATGGCTGAAAAGAGAGGCCCATACAAAGATTGTCCATTAGTGGAGGCACTGCATGCATGCGTATACGTGCACCCACATAGGCACAAGTGCACACACATACACTGAAACACACACATCATGATGCTTGGGTAAGGGTCAGGACAGACAACCTTGCCAAAGACACTGGTGGAGATGGAGCATGCGCACACGCTAACACACACACACACACACACACACACACACACACACACACGCACACACACACACACTCACACACAAGCACAGAGTCTGTATAACCAAATCCAAGCCAAAGTGCACACTCGCTACACCACTTCACCATACTACACTCACTCCTTACTCACATAAACACACAACCTCTGCTCCACTTCAACACAATGAGGTCTGAAACACACACATGCACACGGAAACACACACATGCACGAGCTCATGCACCTCCCTAGCACCTTCAGGACAATACCAGGCATAGAAAAACACACACTCACACACACACATGCACACTTCTACAATATCAGACATACACACATCACAAAAGAGGTGGAGGAGGAGGAGAGGGGTAAGAGAGGGCCCCTTGCACCTGTAAGAAAGACAGGCCACATTCAGAATCAATGGTCACAGAATAGACAGCCTTGAGTGTGAGAACCCCCATCCACACAAGGCCATGGTGATCGCACACACCTTACAAAGATCCTTCACTAACCAGGTTGTGTAAGCTCTATAGGAGAATGGAGCACAGCAATTAACACTACTGGCACATGTATTGTGAAATGCAAGGTATAACTGCATAGTATCTAAAGCATTTATACACTGGCAGCATAGTGAGGGAAGTGTAAGATACATAGCAAAATGTTGTTTAAATGATTTTCCCCTTTTTTTCTTTACATTCCACCAAATAAATCTGTGTCCTTTGCCTGTAAATGTTCATACAGCATGGCCCTTGCTGCTTTCATTACTTGCAATGTGAAAAAAATGTGTTGTTACATGTTCTTCTCAATGCTACAGCTTTTGTTTGGTGGTAAAAAGCATGAAGTGGATTGATAGCCTTATAGGCACAGTAGTCATGACCAGCACTTCACCCAAAGATCTCTTTAGCACTACAAACTAAGTGGACACAAATGTTTGATACTCTACACAATGATTTGTCACCCGTGTCAATCTTCAACAATGTTGGGAAAACATAACTAGATTAGCACAAAGCAGTTGCCCATGTACCTATTTGGGCTCTAACTGTAATGAAATGAAAGTGTACTCATGTGTACATACATACACAGGCTTGTGGGTTTCTTGGGTGGCATATTGAGTAACAGAGAGCTTGCTCTAACACCACTTGATTATCTAGCACTTCTTACTGCCTAGCATCTCCCTGGTGCAAAGGGCACACACACATACAAAAAGACAATACAGATACACACTTGATAGGTATAAAACCATATTCATGTGGTTCGCACAAATGTTGATTTTCATGTTAGCTCAAGGGTGATTCAGTGTTCACATTTGTACACTCACATGAAGAGTTGAATTGGCACAGAATTGGCTTAGACAAGGTAACCAATACAGCGAGAGAAAAGATATGTGGGCTCTGAAGGACATTTTCTGGCCACGGCAGTATACCCAGTGGAACATGTGATACACTAAACTGTATGATTTTCTACACATTTTTCAACTAAGAGTCTAATGTGATGGGAATTTAACATCTAAATCCACCAACAGAGCACTATGTAAGCCTCAAGTGTCTTTTTTTCTCTCAAACAGACACACATACATACACCTGCTGTGCATGTATAGAGCTACTTGTCACACGACCTTGTGATCCCATGCATTGTAACACGTACAGAGAGGGGGAGATAGTAGGAGGAAGCAGTGGAGAGGAGAGGAGAGGAGAGGAGAGGAAAGGAGAGGAGAGGAGAGGAGAGGAGAAGAGAGGAGAGGAGAGGAGAGGAGAAAAGAGGAGAGGAGAGGAGAGAGGTCAGGTGGGGGAGGAGCAGGGCAGGGGTGGAGATAGCAAAGAGTGGGTGTTGAGGGCGGGGCAGGTCTGAAATAGATCACTTAAGGGAACAAAGTGTAATTAATGGGTCGCCAAAGATAAGAGGGCTCTGGCCCTATCTGGGAATGTGCTAATGGAGTTGACACACACTCAACAAGATCAGTGGACGACCGCTCTTTATGGGACGTGCATGTGCACACACGCGTGCATGGGCGGGTGTGTGTTTTAAGGACACACACTAGATAAATAGTGGGAGGAGAAGACCGCTAAGGTGACAGGTTAACATGGTTTCCTCCATGACGAAGATCTGCCATCCCTGCAATCAGAGAAAACCCAAAAGGAAACACACACACACACACACACACAAGGTTTCTCCCGCTACACTCAAACATAACACACAAACACATACGTGAGTCAGCCTCCCTAACTCACGTAGACGTCGAGCCTCAAATCAAAACATGAGTGATGTTATTACTCTTGGCGAGTCGGCATGCCTTCAGTCGCAGGGATGTGGTTGTTTACGGAGAGATGGAGGGGGAGGAAGCTGCATGGTCAAGAGAGGGTCAGACCTGAAGTGTTCTAAGAGAAGCAAACTGACACAAACCTCTCCTCAAACTTCCTGCCTGCGTGTGTCCCTGCGTCAGGGGAACCCGGCTGGAGCCAAGAGGCCTGTGCAAGATATGTGTGTTGTGCATGTGTGGTGTTTAAATCTCTTGGGTTTGGAGCCTGGCCCGGGAGGTTGGGGGAGGGGTTGCAGGCGCCCACGTGCGCTGGGACAGTGAGATGGTCTGTGATGGACAAGGCAAGACAAGGAGGATTTCCCCTGTTTGTCTGAGAGAGCGGAGCTGCCGCGTCACACACAGACAGAGGGAGAAGCCTGTCTCCGGGATGGATTTTGTGTGTGTGTGTGTGTGTGTGTGTGTGTGTGTGTGTGTGTGTCATGAGGAGAGAAGGTCAGGCATCTGGTTGATTTTGTGTGTAGGTGTGTGTGCGCGCCTCTCTCAGGGTCACAGACCCTGGGGCCATCTACTTCAGTCTGCTTTAGTCAGACAAGCCAAGGCCACATTAACACACTACATGACTTAATAATATAGAGACCCCTGGCTTGGTGCCGCAGATACGAGGCTCAGACAGGTGAATAATCAAAAAAACCAAACACATATCTTACATCTTTATGGAAATTAACTATTTAATATCATTACAGTCACCTTGACAAGTCAATAAATATAAAATGAAGTAAATATAACAGTCCTTAAACACAAGGGCATGACCTCGACAATAGCAAGCTGTGCACTGTGCTCTAGGTGAATCTTAAATCTTACATTGTGTTGTTATGCGCGTCCACAGCAGCCTGAAAAGTATGTTTTTGTGTGTGTGTGTTATGTAGCATCAGGGGGTTCAATGGAGAGGGACGAGATTCCGAAGTGTCAGGACAGGGGGAGAACAGCTTCAAAGACTCAACATCAACCCCTCTCTCTCTCTCTCTCTCTCTCTCACACACACACTCACACACGCGCACACAAACACACACTGACGGACAGTCCATTGCTCCCAGCATATCTCTACTTTGTCCTTGGACTGTCTGAATACCACTGGAGGCGAGCATGATTTGAGAGAGCAAGTGGGAACAAGAGAGAGGGAGACAGAGAGAGAGGGGAAGAAAGAGGAAAATGATAGAGGGAAGGAGAGGGAGAGAAAAGAGGCGCCCCTCAATGACATCTAAAGAGATAACTCACTCTCCAGAGCTTCTTTTCTCTTGCTATCACTTTCCCAGGCAGCACTCCTTCCACATAAGGCCTCAAGTGTGAGTGTGTGAGTTTTAACTTTGTGTGTGTGCATGCGTGTGTATGAATGAGTGACAGAAGTGTATGTGGGAAAACAGTGTACGTGAAGGTGAAAAAGGCGAAAGATTTTTGAATCTCAATGAGACGATCTAAAGAGCTATCAAGCACAATGACGTGCATACTGAATATAGCATATTGTATACGTTTGCCAGAGAAGGGAATCTTCTGCTTGCTCACACTTCATGATGGTTGTACGGGATTATGGATAAAATTATAATAAGCAAGCTAGAGATGCATGAAAGCTGGTCTGCCTATTTGTTTGCATGTAAAGCCAGTGTTTAATTGTATACAAGATAGAGCTGAAAGCTGATAATACAAAATAACTGAATGCTGTATATATATATTTATGTCTGAATCATTTTGCTGTGAATCTGCACTCAGATGGCTCCTCAAGAAATGATGTACAGAACACAACACAAACAACAGCTGGCTTGTCTCTTGATTGAAAGTTAACTTTGGGAAAACCAAGCATCGGGCCACCGGTGGGTCACAACAATGTTGAAAACACCCAAACAAAACAGCAGGAAAACACAAAGTGGTCTGTCGCTGCCACTGTTGTCGGAAATGCTCCCCTTTGTAGGCACAGACAACTGTGGGAAAAGTTAACCTTTTGATAAGCTGCTTCGAGCCCCAGCTGTATGCATTTTTCATCGAAATGTGTGAGTCAGAAAGAGAATAATTATCTCCTCTCGCTCCGTGGAGAGGCGAGGGGTTGCAGCCCCAGTCTGGTCTTCATAAATGAACTAAGTCCTGAAATGAAGCAACGCTGATGAGCAGAGAGAGAGAGAGAGAGAGAGAGAGAGAGAGAGAGAGAGAGAGAGAAACTGAGCTATGCTAATACATAACCCAAAAATAAATGAAATGTACATAGTAAAACTTTCCTAGTTAAACACAATGGTAAAGGCACTAAGAAGCACAAACATATTAGAATTGCTGGATGCACTAAGATGTTCCATTCACTTCACGCAATCACGCACCAGAATCTTCACCCTAATATTTTTTTATTCCAGTGTGGAATTAACTATAACACAACTCTGATAAGGAACCTAACCTGACGAAAGTTCTGCTTCAAATACAGCAGTGCAGTGAAAATGTCTTCTCAGATGGCTCCATCATCATCATCTGGTGATAAAAGTTGGCACTGTTAATAATTGTCTTGGCCAACCAAATATGTGCAACCGCATATTACCATGTACCATGAAGCATTGTGCTAATTCTATTATTTACCATGCAAGTAATGAGCCACTACAGCCCATTATTGCTGCCATGATAGAGTTTAAAAATTCTGCCTCAAAAGACGATAAACCACTGTACAGTGTCATTATACCTATACTTATACCTGCAGCAATGCACCCAGACCGATGGAGCCCCTGCGTTTTGTTGATGCAGTGTTATCGTTGGTCCGAACATGGCCCAACAGTCCTTGCTTAGAAGACTTTCTTATCAGTACAAGAACAAACATGTATGCACAATCACACACACAGACACACAAGTTGAGCATTGCCTGCCAAACTGGGCAAGGTCACTGATCCCTGCTTCAGAGTGGCCACGTTCACCTCTAGAGGAGACACTATCTACACCACCCTGGCACAGACACACACACACACACACACACACACACACACACACACACACACACACACACACACACACACACACACACACACACAGAAAAAAAAAACAGAGCACCCACCCCAACAGAGCTTAAGACCTTTATCTGACAGCATCAGCTAACACCAGATACACACACAGTCCTGCCCTGACCTTGCAGCACTTCAAGATTAATCAAAATTGTAGCTGGGATCAGAGGTGTGGGTACAACAGGCAGAGAGATTCATTTTGTGTGTGCGTGTTGCTCTGTATTTGTGTGTGCATGAGTGTAGTGGGGTGGACAAGACGAGCGTCAGAGATTGAGGGAGGGGAGGTCAGGGGAGGCACTCACCCTCTCAATCCTCCACTATTGACTTGTGAGCAGAGAAATGGTGCCGAGTGGTCAAAAGCAAATAGAATAAACTGATCAATAACCTTGCACTTGTCAGGGGGGACGAAGGCACCTTTAGAAAAAAAAAACACAGCAGCCCACCTTGAACTATGCAGGAGTGAAACATTGATCAAATCATGTAAAGCTCTGCCAGCCCGTTCACCCAGTTTTGTCCTTCATCCATGACATGTGTGGAACGCTACTTCTCAATAACACTACAGGAGAGGGAGCAGTGAGGGGAGGTGCCATGGCGTTTTAACAATAACCAAGTAGCTATTACAACATTTAACAGACGCATTGGGAGAACATGGCTCATTCAAACATAAAGTAATAAACAATTAAAGAATGTGACCAAGTGCACGTGTGTATGTTGGAGGTGGCTGGTTGTTGAGGCAGGTGATGGAGGAAAGGGACAAAGAGAGGCAAGAGGCAAAAAAGTCAGCAGGATTGGGGGACTGAGAGGATGAAGAAGGAAACTGAGTGAGAGCGGCAGAAACAGAAGTGCGGGAAGGAAGAAAGGAAAGTAGAAAAACTACCCTCTGTCATAATTTAAACGATCCGTAGTCTCCCAACGCTCTGTTTACAATGTATAATTTATGCCTTGCAGTTCAAACACAGCTTTATCTGCACTCAGCTGCTAAGTGATATGATTTCACTTTTTATAGCAGCCCCCACCCCACTCATCCAATCCACCACCACCCCTAGTCCCTCTGTAATGCAGGCTGGTGTGATTCTGCACGCCTCATGCACTGACTTTCAACTGTACACCCCCCTGAGGGCTAAAGTGGCATATTAAACCCCTCCCTAACCCCATCCTCTTTCCTCCCTTAAGCAAAACCACAGCCCTAGACACACACTTAAACACATGCGTTCTTGCGTGCGTGAGCTCACACCCACTGATATGCACACCCTATATGCTGCAAAAAGAGAGGGCTGCCTCATATTTTACAGCAGTTAAAGTTTCTTTCTGTATTTATTGCTGTGTTGGTGCGCAGTAATGTCCCATTTCACAGCAGCACACTCTGACCCCTGATCAGAGCCTCTCTGATGACCCCATGGCTCTGACTGAGTTGCACTAATACACCACTTAGGTTACTCCAGTTTAATGGCACTTTTCATCTACCCCCTCTCCCATCCAGCAGTACACACACACATGCACACACACACACATTACATTGCAGATAAAGTACCAGTCAAAAGTTTGGACATACTTTCTCATTCAAGGGAATGGGAAGGTGTGTCCAATCTTTTGATTGGTACTGTATACCATATATACATAGATATCATACTTGACATTGTGCTGGGGGATATTCTGGGCAATGCGTTTGCATCCTAAAACAGAGTGGTTGTCAAGGGTTATGCCCTATAATAAAATTGGCTTCCACAGTGTTCACCATGGTGTTCAGTGCAGTGATGGCATCAAGATTCAACCAATGAAGGCATAAACTGTAGTGCAATCTGGAAGTTGCGAATGCGAATGAAAAAGTGTAAGGTGAGCATCAATATTGATCAATATTAAATTTAGTGTTTTTAGTGGTAATTAGCACTACTGGTAATTTTAGTGAGTTATCATAGAGCATGTCAAGGTATTTTAAGATGTGAGAACATTTTAACTGTTGTACAAATGCAACTCTGAGATGATGGCGTGGATCACAATTTCAGAGAATATCAAAAACCCTTTCTTTAGTCATGTATGATGGTATGCTTTTGTACCGTCAAACATTCTTACTGAATCACACTATGAACTCTGGTCTGTCCTCATTACACCATCATGTTACAGATCAATTTATCTGACTTCTGCAAAGAATGACCCCCCCTGCCTTTCTTGTTCTCTGAACCCTTCTGCTCTACTTTCCCACCATTTCATCTATTCATCATACTTCTCCCTTCCTCCAGCATCCCTCTTTTTACTTATTCTCTGCCATCTCCTCTCGTCTTCTTTCTCAGCTATCTGCCTACATAGTGTTTGCGCTAGCAGAAAATTCCCACTTCGTCTCTGGGGGGAACTGCGTTTTTCTCTGCTTCGCTCGTCTCTCGTTCTTCTCTTGTATGTTTTCCATGCTGGCAAAGCTTCCTCTTCCTGCATGCAGCAGGGAGTGTGCTCCGTCTGCAGCTGTCCCATAAGGGACCCTACAGTGTGATGTTACAATCTCCCATCTAGTGGGATCCTCTCTCTATCTTTCTCTCTCTCTTGCTGCTCTTTTCCCTTTCTCTCAACACAACGTTCATGCCCTTATTTTTTTTCCGTCTCTGTCTGCTTTATCCTCTTCTCCCTCACATACTTTCTTAATCTGTTTATCTGACTCTTACCCCTCTGACACTTTCTACCTTACATGCATACTCTCTCACTTTCTGCCTCTCTACTCCTACTGACACTCACACACTTAAATTACTCTTTCCTGTTTACTTTTCTGTGTTTTTTCTGGCATTGGGTAATCTAGACTCTCCTATTTTCAACCTTCTAGCCACCAGTATTTTCTAGAGGCATCTTTAAAACATGACACTCTTGTGGGCCCTTTTGCCTTTAATGGAAATGTGTGTGAGGAATGGAACCCGGTAAAATCTCAAAATCCAAGACTCCAGAAACTTCAGCCATTAGCATACAGCCCAAAGCCTCAGTCTCCAGGGAAGTGGCTACTGTGTGTGTGTTGTGGTCCAAGTGTGACTGGCCAGCCAACAGACCAGGGACCTCTGCCATATGGCTAGGGGCTGTCCTGCTCCAGTGTCCCTGTAGGGGCACACTATGATGAGCCACCCCACAGATCCTGAATTGGGCACCATGCCCTGTGACACAGAGGATAACACAAACTCAAGCAACAAGACATTCATCGCAGATGTGCATACATGCATACATGCATGGACAAGAAGGCTCTCATTCACAAAAAGTCTCTCACAAACTCATTGGGCTTCCCTCATTGATATCACAGGGAGTGCTTAAGTATAAACATGTGAAATGTGAGAAAAGTGTAAAAATATTCACAGCTGAGTTAAATGAAGTTGACAGTTTGCACTTTTTTAAATTAAATATACTAACTTCTCCTTCACCAAATCAACCTTTCTGCCAAAACAGAACCAACAACAGGAAATGAGCCAGACTCTCATAAATGTTACACTCTAAATATTTTAAATACACACAGGGCATCATAACTGCCTGTCTGCTCACTGTATATCTCTGCAATGCATATAAGCATGACTTTTAAACTGCGGCTCAACAGAATTTCCCTTTGGATTCTCATGTTAATGCTACACACACTTATTCTAAGGCAATATATGTTTTAATTCATTTTTTTCTTTCTTCTTGATAAAAATGTAGATACAAGAAAAGTGTAAGAAACAGATAATATGAAATACAGCCGGCAGTCAAATTTATTTCACAATGTTAATGATATATAAATAAGTGAGAGAGAGATTTTAGTGTCCTCATAAGCATGTCAACACTAAGAAATCTGGACTTGTCCACTCAAAAGTGAATGCTGCAGATAAAAACAAAGCTTGGCTATGCCCCTCACGTAATGATGCCTATACATACATATACAAGGAAATACCATATGTACTCCAGGGACTTATGAAGATATAAACAGAGTTGAGGGAGATCTTCAGTTTGTAGTAATGCAGAGCAATGCCTTGACTAGAAAAGATGAGGTGCTGTGTGGGTGAGATTCCCTTGACCTGCCATCTATGGACAAGGTCTCCGGTTAATTAAGTTTCCAACTGCATGGCTATTATGTTTGCAGTTCTCTTTGGAGATTAACATGGAGGCCTCTAAATCCACCTCACAATTTCATTTCATTCAACAGGATTTCTTTTCTCTTTTCTAAAGGTTCATATCAGCAATGTGATATGGGGGCGGGGGACGGTATGTGTGTTTGTGTGTGCACGTGCGTGCGTGTGTGTGTGCATGTGTATCTCTGTTCTTTTCAGCGTGCATTTTGTGACTTGTCTGTGCTGTAGCAATAGATAAAGAGGGAGACGGAGAGAGCGAGTTCTTTTCAGTGTGCATTCTGGCATGTCTGTGTGAAAGGGAGATGTGTTAAACTGAAACACAGAGAATGGGATTCAGGTTAAAGCTAATTCACCTCTCTAAATATTGCTCTTGGCTGAGGATGACACATTTGTCCATGGTGTTCTCACGTGGCCAGAGATGAGCAGGGACACAAAATGTCAGAAACTGACGCCAGTGTGATCAAGAGCAATCACAAGGTGAAGAGCAAGCTGACTGTCTGTCGGCACAAAAGCAGACTTTGACACTTCTAGGTAACACAATACCTCAGTGTAAATGATGAGTACAGAGGGCATACAGTATAAGTACGTTGGTTACACACACTTTTGCCAGACATATGCAGACAAACATGCATACATTCACACACACGCAGACACATGCACACGTGTCTAATGAGCGACTGGTACAGGATGTTTGTTTGGGTGGAACTTGAACCTGTCTGTGCCCTAGGGCCACAGCCAAGCAGGTGTTGGAGCACACACACACACACACACACTCACACACACACACACACACACACACACACACACACACACACACAATCACACACAGAAAGCAAGAATACCTGGACACCTGGGCTGGGCTGCACAGCACTGTCAGACTCACAGGAGCTGTCACACATTCCAGGATGAAAGTGACCCTAGAGCTGAGGGGGGCACACCTGTGCCATGGGAGGCCCCCTGTCTGTTGAGGACCCTCTCATAAAAACACTCTGTTACGGTGACAAAGTTGTAGGCGTTTAATTGGCACTTAAACGTGCTCAACGCTAATATGGGTACTAATAACATCTCTCAGAGCCTCCTAAACAAAGGGACAAAAGGGGCTGAAGAGGCAAAGAGGGTTACACTTGTACAGAGACAGAAAATTTAGTATCATGTTCTGAGTAAAGATTGCTTAAAATTTTATTTTTCTACGTGCTAACTAACAGTTTGGCTGACGAGCTAGTTCCAGGTTGGTGGCCACAGCTTTGGTAATACTGTCTAAGTCTGTGTGTCTTCGCAGGGCGGTACAGTGAGCAGCTTTGCACTTTACGCTGCTATGAGCAATCATCAAAGCCAGTCACACGTACGCATGAGAGCTGAGGTTCCTGGGTTCCTTGCTCGGTCGCCTGGCTCGGGGCAGAGAGTGTGTATGTGTGTGTGTGTGTTTCAAGGGATCAGGGCATTGTTTGATCATTGCCCACTCATTGTCCAGTCATTAAAGGGCACTTTTACCTGTGTGCCCAATGAACAATAATGAGAGAGCAAAGAAAGATGGAGAAAGACAGGAATATGGAGCTGCATGCAGACACAAAATGAGAGAGATACCGTAAGTCACAGACACAGAGAAAGAGACAGACGGATATATACTGAGGGAGTTTGACACACAGCCACAACAAAAGACAAAAACAATGCAGCATCAGAATGGGGAAGCTACAAACCCAGGCTGGGCAGTTCAGATAGATGGGGTGGGGAGGAGGGAAAATGGAGGGCAGTGGGCTTGTGGGTCCTGTCCTGCCCTCGACCTGCGAATGCTGGCACACCCTGTCCTGCTGCTGGCTAAATAAAGAGCCCCAGGGTGGGCCGGGCTGGGCGGCAGGAGAAACAGACACAGAGTCGGCATTACCCAGCTAATCTCATTAGGGAGGCAGCCCTGCCAAGCTGCCAGGGGTCAGCCAGAGTGCCACGTCACTCACCACACCTTTGGCACTCCTTGTGACCCCCAGGCAGGTTTGGGCTGAGACTTATGGCCAGACGGGGTGAGGGGCGTTGGGTTGGTGGTAAAGGTGCTAAGCAGAGGGGGTAAACTAGATCAGCAGAGTTTAGAGTCAATGTAGTTTAGAAAACAGGGAGTGTCTGCATGCAGCACTTCCAGATAGAGGTAAAGAAGGTGAGGGAGACCAGAAAGTGGATAAAAGAAAAACAGGAGAATGAAACAAACAGTGAAACAGATATAATGCAAATGAGAGACAAAACCAAGAGAGGAGAAGGAGATAAAGAGAGAGTAGAAGAGAGAGAGATGGAAAGAGAGACAGAGACAGAGGCAGAGAGGATGGATAAGCAGCTTCCTCCTCTGCAGCTTGGTTTAATGTATTTACAGCGGATTGCATCAGGGTGCTGTAGTTAAAAGGGCCATCGCCATCCAACAGGGTCATCTGTAGTGTGATGTGCCTCTCATAAAGGGGATGTGTGTCACTGAGATCACCCTCACACAGGCACGCACGCACGCACATACACACAGACATATACCCACAAAGACACATGAGATACATGAGAATGTGCATACATGCGCACATGGTCAAATCTCTTCATTGAAAAGTATGAGAAGCCAACAAAATGTCATAAACTCTTGCCACTTCTATCCGATGGATCCAACCTCTCCCACCTTCTTATCTCTCTTTCTCCACTTCCCTCCCTCTGTGAACACAGTTGAGAGCTGATATGATGGCACTTTTAGCTCCAGCACCCTGTGCTCGGTTGACATTCAGTGAAGCGGGCAAAGGTAGGGGTTTGGAGCTGTGGAGCACCTCAGTTCTGTCAGCACCCTGACTGCACCCAGCATGCAGCCAGGGTGCTTATGGGCTACTCCTATAAAGGTACTATAATTTTTTATATACTTTCTTTTATACTTTCTATATGTATGTGCTGTATGTTGGATATTAATTACTATTTTTTATTTTTTGCACATTTGAGCCCATTCACAGCCCATCCTTATCTGCTCAGCCTTTCTTTCCTTACTTTTCCTCCCTCTAGCATACGCTTAAGCTACCTCATTAAGCAGATCAGCTGATCATGAAAAAATATTTTAAATACTAGTCATAGCGATGTAACTGCAGAATATACCAGTGAATTTAAAGCTCAGTGGAAGTGAGCAGATATTGATCAGTGACAGTGGCAAATCTCCATGCATTATGGCGGGAACAAACTTTGCCCACTTTGCCCATCTGGCAGTACTTTGGGTTTTGGCCTAATGAAAGAGGAGAACCAAGACACAGTTCTGAAGTGGTGTGCAGGATTTGTGTTAATGTAATCTGTGCAAAAGATGGACGGATGACAACATAACACATAACACATAAGTAATGAATACAATTTTCTATGTTATAGCAGAGACACTAGAATTACAATATTCTTTTGTCTATTTGTAATTCCAGTGTCTGCGGCTATTGTCAATCTCTGCTTAGTGCAGTTTATTGTGTGGCACGCAGATCTGATCCGGGCTGGGCATACTAAATTGACAGTCATCAGTGATGGAACCCTATTAGCTAACGTTACCTGCGCAGCGTGCCCATCATCTCCAACACTGCCCACTATGGACACAAACTCATGGCCCTCACCCCTCTATTAACTCCACAGAAGAAAACCTTTCTGTGTATAAACTGGGAATTTAGTGCTCTCTATCATCTCAAGTTGGGGATCCAGTCTTACTTTTATTTAAAATACTTGTAAGACACTTTCTTAAATGAACCATGCTAATATATGTATATCAAAAAAAATATCTTTAACCTTAAGTCAGATGAACAAATATTAGTTGTTCAGCCCTTTTCACTCTGCATACATGGACCAGTGCCTTTATTCTGACCCTCTCTTGAACTGTAAACGTCAGCAAAGAATAAGCAGGGTGAGAGCTACAGAGGCCAGGATAGCATGACCAGTGGCACACACTACTATCGACTGAGCTCAGCTGTTTAAAACCCCAATCTCATTACTGTAACTCCTGATACTGATGAAGTACACAGGCTGGAAGGGGGCACGGGGGATAGCGAGAAAGGGAGAGTGAGAGTAAGCTGAGGGCAACATGGAAAGCAGAGGTCTTGTTGAGGCTAAAGCTGTTGGTTTGTGTCTGTGATGACTAAAACAGAGACTTGCAGTCTTTTGGCTGGGACTTCCATCATTAGCCACTAGCCAGTGCCAGTTGACACACTTAGTAGTTTTAAAAATGGAGTGAAAAAAAGGGAAATTAACCCAATCGCCTTTTCTGCTCGGGGGACACATTTTCAGAGCTGTCTTAGTTAGCCCAGCTTTGAAACACTCATAATGGCTGGCTGGCTGATGGGCTAGGTGACTGCCCTGATGGTTGTTTGACTGACAGCTTGTAGCAGTGTGATTCCCTGGCTAGCTAGCTGATTGGCTGGCTGGGTGCCTAGTCGGGTGGCTGGTTGATGTGCTGGCTGCTGTCTGGATAATAACAGAGAGTTTATGTTATTGTTGAGCTCTACTCGACACCCTGAGTGTGTTTAGACGTGCTCTATAAACTGTGCATAAGAGCATCCACTGCATATCAAAGCCCTCATCCAAAACCCTCCTAAAATAGGCAGAGATGAAGTCCGGGTAAAAAAGGGGGGAGCCAGCTAACTAGAGAGGGAAGGGCACTGAGGGAAAGGTTGAGAGTTCACAGCTGAGTTCAGGCGGGCCTTGCACTGCTTTGGGCCCCTGGCCAAGGCTGAGATTGGGATAAGCTCCTGATGGTTCCACTGTGAAATGGGATCAGAGGAGGGACAGAGGGAGGGATGGAAGGATGGAGGGAGGGCTTAGGGGGGGTAACTGTATGAATAGGCTAGAGTTGGCGTTGAGATTTGAAATTGTTTAACAAGCTGGTGTTGGAATATGCTGCCGGGAGTGGGGCTGGCTGAATTGCAGCTGTACAGGGAGGGAACGTGGTTGTAGGAATGCTTCTTCACTCCAAAGTATAAAGATTGCTGGAATAGTGCCATTTGATTAGATTCCTGAAGAACCACATGGCCTATGACAGAGGAAATTATCTTCAGAGCATCAAAGTGAAAAGAAAAAATGAATCTACTCTGAGAAACCACATGATGTGGCTCCCTTTTCTGTTGTATAATTGATAGCATAGTCATACGCTGAATGACCGGGTAGTTGAGGTAAGCACTGAACGTAAAAGTTAAGTTGCAGTTCGCCAAAGTACCTGAGGGCCCATTCGACGGCAGGTGCCAGAGTTTCCTAACTAAAAGCTGATCAAGCTAACCTTACAGTTACCTCAGTGTAAATGCTCCACAGTTGACTAAGAGTGGGAGTGCCCTTATCCTCTCTGCAGGGGAGAGAAAAAAAGCAGAGGAAAAGAGAGGGTGGTAGAGATAAAGAAAGAGTCTTTAGGAAAGCGAGGCTCTCCTGACTAATTTTGGAGGGGTGAACAGTACAGAGTTCGGATTTGTGCCAGAACATGATTTGCAATATAAATGCATGCACCACTTCAGAAAATATTAACAAGATTTGGGGTTACGTGCCATAGCTGTGTTAGCCACAGGGTTGTAAATTAGCTACATAGAAACTGTCACGTTTAGAGATACAATATGAATGGTCAGCTAAAATAATCACTACTAAAAAGATGTCTTTTCTTATTTAAAAAAGAAATCAAGGAAATTAAATTAACCAACTTCAAAATTTGCACAGAATGTAGCGCAATTCTCCATTTGCTTCTAAGATATTCTCATGACATGCTGAAATATGCTGCACATAAATCTATCCGCTATACATTACACATATTCATCATCTCTAGCTACAGTTTAGATGCCTCTTCTCATTTCCTATTTTTTATGTATGTTTCCATGAAGAGACGAGTGCCTGTGATGTGTGCATATACATGTGCATTCACTACTGTATACGTGTATGTTTCAAAGCGTATATGTGCATCTAGATTCTGGGAACTCATTACCAGGAAAATCAATGCATGACATTGGTTTATAGCAGGCTGCTTCTCATCAACCTAAGACCTCATTCCATCCTCTCTCATTTCAGGCTGAGCACAGACACCACTACATATGAACATAGACACAAACAGAAAAATCAATACATTCAAAGTATATAGAGGGCACAATCATCCTTATGAGCATTATCAAACACAGCTGAAAATGAGCGAAGGCTTTATTTGTACGTGTGTTTGTATAGAGACGAAGACAGCAGCATGTGCAATCGCATGTATGTTGGCAAGTTTGTGTGATCATGTATTCATCTAAGCATGCATATATGCATTTTGTGTTTGTGCAGCACAGTGTAATGCACTCTCGTGTGTGTTTGTGTGTGCGAGTTGCAAGAGTGAACGAATGTGTTTGCGGGCAGGCGTTTCTGATGAAGATATCAGAGTAAGCAGAGCCAGGGCGGGATCAGAATGTTGAGGAGAACTGGAGGGCTCAACAGGCAGAGAAGAGGACAGTGTCTGCCTGAAACACACCACTCTAACACACACGCACACACACAAACATCCTCACACATACCCCCCCCCCTCTGTCATGGCCTCTGCTCCTACTTTATGTGTGGCACGCAACATGCTTTAAAGCGAGAACTACGAAGCACAACACTGTCTGCCTGGGGAATTCTCTACCTCTACATCACTCTCTCCTCCTTTGCACATCTCTCTCTTCCTCGCTCCTCCGCTCCCTCACTCTCTCCCCTAACTCTAAGTCTACGGAAACCCTGAAAGAACTTTAGCTTGCACAGCCTTCCCACAAAAGCGACTCTCTCCCTCTTACTCTCTCTCTCTCTCTCTCTCTTCACCACTCGTAGCCAACAAGCAGAAGAGACGGCAACCCTGTGCTCAAAAGTGATCAATTTTTAATTTCTCACCACTTTTTCATGTTGTGTCAGAGAGAGATGTCAGCAACAGGAGCCCTGGGGAGGCTAAGGGAAGGAGGAAGAGGGGGTGGTAGCAGATGAGGGAAGTGCAGGTGAGGAGAGCGAAGAAGAGCAGAGGATAGAGAGGAGGGAAACAATTGAGAGTGAGAAAACAAACCAATGTTCATAATCACAGTGTGTGAAAAAAATAGGTAGTCTACTTTATCACTGCTAAAATACAGGAATGCATCACATGTAATCTCTATCAAGCTCATCTCCAGTGATATGTTATTCAAATATCTTCATGTATCTCCCAACGCATCAGTTCCTTACACATTCTGGTATTTGTGTTAAGGTGGTGGGGTTGCTGTGTTTGTGCCACGTGCTGGCTGAGCTGACTCTTGCTGGCTGGCTGTTTGGCTCTTCTTGGTGACTTGGGTGGTGAAAACGAGCAGAAAATCTAACTGTTCCATATCAAGGAATATTTTTACTGCTGCTAATGTGACTTAAATACCTTGTTCCACAGCTGAGTGGGCTAGCACCTGCTGCAAGCAGCAGCTAGCCTATTACAGCTTGGTACAGAGCTGTCGCTAATTTTCTGATTCAATTAGCATGCCTCAGAGCTTTCCAGTCTAATTGCAAACTACTTCACAGTTACCTCTCTGATTAATCGCTGCCCATCTGCGAGCCATTGCACGCAGAACTTGGTGGAACAAATTTGTGTATTCTCAAATATCAATAGCACTGCCCTGAGCTGTTGAATAGGCTACTATATCAACTGGTCACTGAGAAGCCCTGATATCTTATGCCCTGATCTCATATAGGGCTCAAAGAACACATCCCAATGTTCTGCATATGTTGCTAGAAGGTTTTTACAATGCCTGTAAACATAGTGCCTCAGGTGGTTAGAGGCTCTGTGAAGAATGTCTGTTAGAGTGTGTGTTTTGTGTGCAGGATAAAAACAGAGAAAGCTATGCATCACATGTTATAGTGAATCCACTGTACATTTTAACCATGCTGCCTAAACCTAAAAGTAAGTCTAACACGGAGCATTCATTCTTTCATTCTCAAGCACTGTATTCTCAAATAATTCTGTAATTTATTAAATGTTCCAAATTAAAAAAATATTACCGCATGGGCCAGCTACCATTCTCGTCCTACTTGATAGTCCCATTCCAGTAGATTTTGAACCTCTTCAACATAGATGCATTAACAATAAAATCTCACTATCCCACAGATCCAGCCCCCCCCCCCAACCTAAACTCTGGACTAGCACACCATTAACCCCGTAGGCATAAAAAACTCTCAGCAAATCAATAATGTATGAAACTACTACAGTGCAGTTTAAAAAATTCTTTTAAAAATTAAAATTTGAGTGAACACAGGGGCTACACAAGATGGTAAGATACACGTGACATATGATGCATTTGTTGGACACAGCAAAGATATCAGCAATGCCATAAGATATGGACATATATTATTTTGCTAGTTCACTGCACAAACTGCATGGAATTTTAAGCATTTCAACCACAGCGATTTCAGCTGTAATAACAAGATTATTAATATAATGTTGTGACTGTCCAATATGAATTCCATTATACCTTACTCTAATCCATAGCCAAAAAGCACAAAAACTAGCATAAACTCTTTGTGTAAGGACAGTATATGCATCCACTTCACAATATGAGATGCCCCATAGCACACTGTTAGTTGCAGAGATGGAAGTGTTATTCTGAGCATTCTCAGAATAACACACCACTTAAAGTTGCTGTAATAAATATTTGTACAATTTCTGGCACTTTTTTGTTGGTAGATCAGTTTAAAATATTGCAAAAAGTGGATCTCTTCATGAATCACCACTATTGCGATATTGTAGCTCTTGATTTGTTTATTGTGGAAGTTCATATCGCAATATGATAAGAGCATGGCTAGAAATATTGCTTCTACATAGAATAGGGCTCAGATGGAAAATCTCATTATTATAAATGCTGTTTCCCATTACTATTAGTATAACCATGCACTTCTAATGCCTCAAACTGTTGCCTGTGTATATTGTTCATACTGTCCTGGATCAAGTTTTGAAACTCTACATCTTCACACATCTGTAACCCAAAGGCATTCTTAATGGATCACAATTGACTGACTATTGTTGTCCAGATATTTCTTAACCTCCCCCAACTGTAGGACCCAGGATAGTGTAGTCTAGACCTGGAGGTCATAACCCTCTGTGAGACCCACCAGGAGACCCATCACCTCTCCCACCAAACCAGATCAATAGCTCTGTGTTGTCTGGGCTGTCGGCCAGTGTTTACTTGTGCTGACCTCTGGAGCTCAAGAAGAGCAGCATAGGACAGATGACAGCAAAAACTAAGTAAAGCACAATGGTAGAGGAGATGAGGGCAGACAGTAGACAAGCTGAGGATTGAAGGGCAGAGATACTGCTATCAAAGAAGAAAGGCCCAGGATTGGAGAGGAGAAAAGAGAGGGGTAGAAAGAACATGAGAGTGAGGGCAATAACGAGCACACCAATATCAAAGAGAAAGGAGTGGAGCAGAGGTGAGCAGAGAGCTTTGACAAGAGAGAGGAGTACAGAGAGATGGTTAAAGGAGTGTAGCTTGGGTCAGAGGTAAGGCTGAGGTGTCTCAGGTTATCATATCAGTCAGTCAGCTAGAGACTTCCAGCTATCATAGCCAGGGCGCGTTGCTCTCAATCCCACACAATCCTCTCCTCTGTTCTCCAACCCAGCCCTATTCACAAATCTAAAACCAAGGTCACAGCAGTGTTTACACAGCCTTTAGCCCAAATTACATCATCCAAACGCTGGCCTGCTGGATGCATCACACTGTCACTGAGAGTAAATGACCTGGCAGGCTGCCGTCTTGCTCAAAGAGGAAAAGGGGAAAGAACAAGGGAGAGACAGAGGGATAGTGCACCAACATGGGTGGTGAAATCATATAAAGAAGAAAAAGTGTGATAAAAAAATGAGGGAAAGAAATGGCACAAGAGCTTGGCATGTAGAAACTTATCAGGGTTTCCAATTTGTGCTCTCCATAAAAAATGAAATGTCATCCAAAACACAAACACGTTATTGTCCTGTGGCAGTGTTTTCCCCTCATGAGTCTACACACTAAACAGGGGAGCATAATGTATATTGTTGCTGGCTCCCAATAATGATGCATAACCCGGTGGCTGCACAGGAATATAATACCAATATGTCAGGTCTCTGATTTGGCCACAATTTGCATGGTTATAATAGCTTATCGACTGGCTCAAGGTTGAGCAGGGCCAGGCGGCTTCACTGTAATGACCGGCCGTGTGCCTCCGACAGTTTATTTCAAGCTTCTGTAGCTCAGTCGCCCGGCCCCCTATCTCGTCAATACCCAATCTTGATCCCACTATCTGCCTTCTGACAAACTCTGAACAAACACCTCTGCTCCCTCCATCCCCAATGCCAACAACCTCACCTCCACCCCCTCCAAACCAGTTCTTTTTCTTTAAATTATTCCTGTATCATACAAGCATTTCCCATGGAGATCAATACAGGTGCAATTCATTAGGCCTCCCAAAATCTGCAAGCGTTTGCTCGTATAACAGCTATCGACCCTCCCCATGTTGGCTCGGTGCCCACCTTGTTCAATGTCTGTGCAGCAGTACAACAGGCGAGCTCCAGAAGCAGAAACACGCTTTTTGAAATTAAAATTATGGATTTTGTTTGAAATGAGAAAAAAATAGGCTATGATATGACCTCTAAAAACAAGCATTTGTATTCATAACAATTCATAACAATACATGGAAGTCCTTTTAATTGCATTATTCCAACTGATCCACACACTATTTTAGTTGATGTTTTACAACTATGCAGTGAAATTTCCACAGTTACAAGTTGCCTTAATTCAGCATTTACATATCATTGATATAAACTTGTGTGACACTGTTTACAGAACTACATAAAGTAGTGCTGAAACATTTTAGTTGGTTAATCAAATAGTTGTCTAATAGAAAATTAATCAATTCCAATATTGATGATTAATTTAGTCAATTATCAAATAAAAAAAGTAGAGATGTCCTTTGCCAATTTTAAAGATTGATATTGGGGCTGATCTGCTTATTTTAATGGATCAGTGTCAGCTGAAATAAACCAGATCAAATGACAATCTTTTTTTTTTGTGATTCATTGTGTTTGACCAACTCAGCCTAGTGTTGCAGCGAAGCTCTCCTCCAACAACTTAGCTTCATAGTATGAGAGCTTTCTACTCACAAATGCAAGTGAAAAAAGTAAAAATTATTCAGTGCATGTATTCTCTAAGCTATGGACTCAGAAGCCAAATAAAGTTGATCGGGATACCCCGAAAAAATAGCCTACCACACAAGTTCAGCTTCACAGAGACGTTTCTTGCTTTTTGCTTTAATTTGGGGTATTGGCTGCTGGTCAGACACAGAGGATGCTGGTTACTTGTGATGGGTATATTACTTTTGCCATCTTATAACTATTTATAACTAAATGCTTGATTGGAAACATAATCAATAGATGAATCAGTGATGTAAATCGATGTTAGTTCCAGTACCAGCATGAATTATGTGAGACCTCAACAAGGTATTACATTTACAACATTACACAATTTAAAGGAGATAATCCCTTTGTGTCTTAATTTTTGTTAATTTCTCCACTAAGAATTACAAGGTAATTTCTGTGTTGTATATAGTAAGTATAAGTATATAGTATCAGATTAAGAAAACACACATATCTTAGAGGGAACAGTGGTGAATTTTCAATGTGATATGATTCTCATTAGCTGTATATGACTTTGAAATTTGAAATTAAGAATCAAAATCTAAACATCTCAAAATACTTTATTTGAGAGGAAAATAATAAAAGTGACGAGACAAGAGAAAATTAGATGAAGTTAGTGAGAGTAATATGTATGTGCAAAATAAAGATGAAAAGAAAAGAGGTGGATAGCCGTAAAGAAGTGATGAAAAAGAAAGAATAACTGCAGAAGTCTGTCTTCCGAGAGTACTCCATGAGTTTGTCACTTGAAGTCCTTTCCTTCCCAACAGGCTACACGACTTAACAGTGTGATTGCTCCAACCCTAACGTTCCCTATGTCAGTTTCTAGGGCACTGCCTTCAGAGAAAGTCCTCAAGTTTAAAGGAAGGAGGACATAAAACAAGAGAGACCCTGTCATTCCTGCTCAGTGTGCCTTCCATTTCTAGACCTGAGACTGTTTTATACAAAAAAAATAGTACAAATTTAAACTGTATTTGTAAAACAACAAACCCAAACTGTTCAAAACCTCTTAGTACGAGATTTGTGCTGCCCTGTGCAAATTTGTTTTTGAAAGCGTCTCATTCTATTAAAAATCTAAATGTAACATTTAAACCCACATTAATTAAAGCTTATAGGTTTGTTTCCATTTTTTAAGTAAAGGTGCAAAATATTGGATTTTCACTATTTCATAATTAAATGGTGACTACAGGCATAATGATGTGTCTGTGAGCATATATACATTTCAGTATATTAGTCATTTGATGATTATCTATTTAAGCATCAGTTACATTTTGTCTACAAATGGCACTCAACTACTGTATATCTAACCAGGAAAACCCCTATTACCACTCAAATGAGAGCACAAAGCAAATCATTCCTTTTGTTTAACGCAGTTCTTGGATATCTGACAGAGACAAATTAATGAGAAAATGCCACCTGTAATCTTTTTTGAAGATCACAAAAAAATAATATTGTTTTAAGAGTTTTGTTTTGATTAAGAGGTGAATGATAAGTTGCACCGTATTTAAAAAACAAAGCCCGAAAAGCATCCCACTGGTTGTCTGATCACAAACGTAGCCCATCGCTTTGACAAATCAATTCCGAAACATCTCTGTTTTGGCTGTTATGAAGCCATTTCCGAAATACAAAGAGGAGGGGGGGGTAGAAGGAGAAGAAAAGGATAAATCAAAAGGGGTGGTGGAAACAGGCAAGCAGTGGTCCTCGGTCGAGAGGTCAGAGTGAAGGCAGTGCCGCCATGCCCACTGTGGGCACTCAGCTGGAACTAAATGTGGACGCCGAGACGCCAACTATTGGAGCGCTGCCAAGAACCTCTCACCCTGCTGCGCTTTCTCTCTCTCTTTCTGCCCGAGACTCAACAATGAGTGGGGACTCACCGCCTCCCTCCCCACAACCCCACCCCACCTGCCCCCAAATCCCCCACCACACCCCCTACCCCTTTTCGCACTCATTCAGTCATTCAGCTTAACATTTTTATTACAGCAAGCACAGGGATGGTAGGATGTAGGAAGATCACTGAAGGGGCGGAGGTGGGGGTGTGGGGACCGGGGGGAAGTGAAGGACGAGGGGATGAACTTTAGAACTCTGACAGCTATGTTACCCAAAATATTACAATCATTTATATTTCAACACCTCTATGGGTGAATGGGTGGTTATGGCCATGTGTGTGTTTGTGCAGGACCACCCTCTCTGGGATGTGTGGGAGAGACAATGGGGCCAGTGAGCTCCAAACAGCTGTGAGTGAGCTGGGTGTCATACCACCTCCACACACACACACACACACACACGCACACACACACACACACGCACACACACACACCATCTGTGAACACCAACACATGACAGAGCAAATAGGATTACAGTATGGAGGAAGACAAGGAGGATGATCCAAACACCATAATATCATTTCCAAGAAGGGACGGGGATGGGGCAGGGCATGGGGCGGGTAGGTGTCGGGTGGGCTGGGATGAGGGGTTTACAAGGGGGTGGGGCAGAGGCTTAGTTGGTCAGGGGTCAGACCTACAGTGCAGCGATCTAATGGCTGTCTGGTTTGTGCACCACAGCTTAGCTCGTGTTTTCCAAAAACAAGATACAGAAACTAGGCCAGGATTCAAGAGATGAAAAGCACCACAAATAGCACACAGGATAAATGAAATGCACCAAAGTTCACATAGTTCAAACCTTTTTTTCCAGTAGAACCTTGTTTATTTTAACTCCTCAGAGACAGAAGTTATTCAGAGAAAGTATTTGATACGAAAGAAAATATAGAAATCACTGATTAGAATCTGTGAAATATACAACACAAAAGCATGTGTATTGTGCATTCTAATTTAAAGTTCATATGTATCAACACTGCTTACGTTATATGGACAAATTACATAGTCTGTATATCCATATGAAATTGTATTTTAAGATAAATTAAAGTACGTAGGTCTGTTTTTATGTCTCCAAAAGACGGTGAGCTTTTAGCCGTGCTGTGAGAAGGTTATAGGCCAGCATCCGACATAAACCTTATGACATGGTCAACATAACAAATACTGAGTGTCAACTACGATTAAACCCTCGGGTTAAATCCTTAGTGTGTCCTGTCATTCGAAAGAAACATTTTCATATCACTTTATTATCATGTGATTTGTCGACTAATATTGAATGTATTAAAAGAGATTATGGTTGCATTAGAGGATTAGAGGTCTTTTAAGGAACCAGGAATGAATGCAGTGACCTCCACATCCATCCATACACACACATACATACATTCATACAGATAATTCACACCAACCACGTCATATATGAAAGAGATTACAATGTCATTTACAGAATTGTAGTACAAAACAATCCATTTCTCTCTCATCTATCCATTCATCCACACATGCATGCATTTTTCTGCTGATTGGTTCAAGGGCCTGTCTGTGTGACAGAAAAAGGTTGATCCTGGGGCCAGAGCAGGAGAGGAATGCCAAGCATGGGTTTAAGCTGTAAGGTAACATCTATGTCAAAAGCCTCATCGAGTGTAAGACTAAATCTCTGAGTTGGGCCGGGCTGCGCAGGTCTTGAGTAGGAACTACCCAGACAATCTAACATGAACACATCCAGCGTGGTCCACAGGAGCCAGTCTGACATGTGACTGGCTGCGACACCTCAAGGTCAAAGGTCAATACAGATTTTCAGCAAATCTGAGCAGGCACGGCATGAACTTATATCCAGGGAGGGGAGGGGGCACGGCTTGGCCTCCAACCCTTACCCGTTAAGACCCTTGAAGTTTTTTACCCTGACCTAGACTTGACTCCTTCATCTGGGATGTTAGCTATACTAATTACTGCCTGATAGCCGCCTGGTGCCAAACGCAATTCACTTCCCCCCAGTTCTTCTAGACTTTGCTCCAACAGCTGGTGCCAACCTCACTTAGCGCTCATGAAGTGTTTCAAACACAAAGTGCGAGCCCCCAACTTCCACTCTGCTCCTGGCAATCTACCTCTTTTGTTTAGGGTTTTGTTATCTGGCCACATGTTGCTCAGAGGGCAAGGTTGGGGGCAAAGGGGAGCTGCACTATGTAACATCAGAGGGTCAGCTGGCATGCACTCTGAGAGAAAAAAAGCATTTCATAAGCCAAACAAAAGGGGATTAAAATGGCGGAATTTGCACCTCTGAGTACTGACCCCACCTTTTTGCATCTCAATAAGACAAACATCTACTCTGCCACTAGAGAGTCGGTTAGGATCTGAACGAGGGGAAAGGTGGGGTGGAGGTAGCTGTAAGCTGTGACAGAGCCACAGCGCAGTCAGGTGACTTGGGCTCAAGGATGGGGAACGGGACTCGCCTTTAGTTAGGAGGCTCAATTTATTTCCTCTATGCCCTGAGGCCCGCCTGTCCAACCTTGTGGCGCCCTCCATTACCTGATCTGCATGTCTGCCACTTGAGCCTTAGATCCTCTTCTCTGCCCTCTGGGCCACTTCCAAATCTCATGGCAACAGCTGGTCATATCTGGGAACCCAGAACAGGCCCAGATCAATGTAAGTTTGTCTGTGATTATCAGTGTGTGGGTGTATATGTGTGGTGTGGGCCTGTGTCTTTGGGGGTGTATCACTAAGTGTGTCTACATGTGTAGGGCTATCTCTGAGCATGTCTGTGCACATGTGAAGCTGTGAGCATACAGGCAGTGTGTGTGTGTGTGTGTGTGTATGCAAACAAGTGGCCTGTCTATGTTGATTAGATAGGAGGTGAGCCCTGCAGTAGGCGGACATACTGGCTGACCAGCACACAGATGCAAAGACAGGGGGGAAGGCAGGAGTGGTGTTTTTCCGCTGGCTCTGTAGTTTAGCCCTAAGAGGTCCATGGAGGTGATAACAAGACTGTCTCTAGGTCACCCAGATAACACGCCTGTACGCACAGCATTCCTCTTCTTGGGAGGATGTACACACAAGTGTAGGTAAGTATGTGTATGTGCAGGAATGCATGCACACATATCTTCAAGTATAAAGGTACTAACACCATACAACTATGCTCAACATGATGTGTCACAGATGACACAGTAAGAGGGCCTCTGGGAATAGTTTGAGCGCAAAAGGATGGACAGAAACAGACTACCAAGATATAATCACAGATGATTAGACAGAACATTAATATTAGAATTTCACAATATATACATCATGCACACCAAACCCTAAATGAATTTCCTTTTTGTCAGTCATCTTAATGAACAAGACCACTTAGGACAAATTCATATGGGGAAAACCGGGGACTTAGACAATTGAGATAGACATAAAAAGCAATTAGACCGCTTAAAATCAAGGCAATGGCTTACAGAGGGTTTGGTTCAGTGATAAAACCAATCCACATAGTTGCACACTGAGGAAAACATAACACACTGCACATTATGACACATTTATTGCCCCATTGCTTAGACTCAGTGCTAGACTATTTTCAGTGCTGAAAAGTCAGCTGACACACAGGTCAAAGGTCATCCTGTGCTGCCCAGAGCAGTGACAGGCCAGCAATGGTCAGAGGATGTTGGTGGATAAACAAGAGAAGCAGGAAAAGAGGGTTCAGGATTAAGAGCAATAGCATCAGTGAGAGATCAGCGCAGCCTATCTCATTACTCCCAGGCACAATAAGCACAACAACTCTCCAAACACTTTATAATTGCTGCTTCCTAGGCCACAAACAAGCTGTGTTTATTACCCCTTTCTACTCCTTGGTGCTTTCAATGAAAAAAAAAAAAATTATCTTCTAATTGCCACATTTTTCACGGGCGGTTTGTCTCCTGTCCTGTAGATTGCTTGTTAATAAAGTTTTTATCTGTCAACATGAAGCACAGTGGAGGATCCAAGGTCACTGCTGCATATTCAAAACCTCCCTGGTTGTGGAATCTACCATTACTTTCGTTTACATAATTATATATATAAGATGTAATTTCCTTTTCTCAGAAAAAAAGACAAATAAACATTATAATTTGTGGCTGATTATGACTCAAGGACTTTCAAGGATGATTTTTTTTCTTTCATTTTCCAATCATCTCTTTGGCAATTATGTGCATTCCAGATATATTTTCACAGCTTCCATGTTTGTTCTTTTTGGCTGGACCACAACAGTGGGGCCAGCTCTATAAATGCAAAAGTCCTTCCCTGACTGGCTGACTGACTCACTGAGTGACTGACTGAGGCCAACCAATGGCGTAACTTCATCAGTCGCCTCCGCGAGTGTCGCCACTTCTTGTATCTGTCATTTCAAATTAAAAGCCCTCTAGCGTTTACACGGCCCAGCCATATACTAGGTTTTGTCCTAGTCTTGTTTTATTTCATAACAATCATATTAAACGTGCATTTAATTATAACCTTATCATGAAGTAGAGAAGAGAGGGGGTCAAATTGTTGCAACAATAAATCAAAAAGGTTTAACTAAACACAAGCTGACTTTTAACTAACAGAATAAGAAAAAAGTCTAAACCCTTTGCTCACACATACAGTGCACACAGACAAACACACTGACATATTAAATTGACTGGCTTTTCCAGATGTTGGATCACAGCATGTGTTCTTCAGAGCAGCTGGGCATACAGTATGTGTGTGTGTGCTTGTGTGTGTATTAATTATCTGCTAAACCAAATGAACTGGCCTCATGAACCCATAACAATAACAGTCTCCATTAAAAAATAAATGTATAACAAGCACAACAGAGCACAATGCAAGATCAGTAGAATAACAAAACTGTAACTTGCACCTACAGTAATTTCAGTTAATACACACTTCTGGGAGCCACAATCAAAAAATCAAATTAAAAGTGAGTAAAAAAAAACTGTTTGCACCACAATATAATCACCACATATGTATTTAGAGTCATTTACAAATTGTTCACCACTGTAGGTCAAAAGAGTACTCTACCGATTTAGCATTGCCCTCCTATAATGTTGTTGGGCTCAGAACCAGAGACATCTTTTTTATTCCATGCAGTCTTCTTCCTTGTCAAAACCTGCTGCCTACATTACAATGCAACTCGACCCCTTCCATTTGACTGTATTGTGTTATGTTAGAGGCGCTAATGTAGCTTTGAGCCACTAGCCTCCAATAATAATAATAATAATAATAATAATAATAACAACAAAGTGAAACTAGGACCATGTTTGGAAGGCATGAAAAATAAATACTGGCAGTTGGTTCAATGTTAAAAATCAAAAATGTCTTAACAGATTTAACTATATAAATGGAGTCACAGTAAAAGAATTGGAACATCTTGCTAAATAAAACTGCAAAGACGTATTTGTGGGTTTGTCTCCCATTTCATTTCAATAAATATATTATTTATAGTCAAATTATATATATTCATGTTCTTCCCCCTGAATAAAAATGCTGTGGAGCAATGAATAAGGTTTTCTTTCTTTTTTTTTTTTGAGTAGCTTGAACTTATAAGGATTTATGGTGACACTCTCATATGATTACTCAATAGATTAACCTCTACCTGCGCTAATCTACTTTATCCCATCAGCTAAATTCACCTAGTGGCAGCGCCGGTGAGGAATACTACATCCACAACATATACAATATCTAATCTATCTATCTATCTATCTAGACTAAAATAGGATTATGAATTTCAGAAGTAATACATGCATGAGTTAATGGAAATTAAATGTAAAAAAACAAAACGGAACAAAAAACCTCCACCAATGGGGAGCAAAAGTGGAGCTATTAAAGTGTAAGGTTTTCCTGTTTGCCTTGGCTATCCTCTCATCTTCCCACAGACAAGGTCAATGCCAATAATGATGATAAGTATCATCAGAGGAGTGTTGCTGCATGGATAACATCACTGTGACACTTGTTGGGTGGCAACTTATGCCTTGTTAATGAGGGCACAGTGATACTGGGAGACTATGGGATGAAGGTGATTGCTAAGAGTTATAATGCTAGCAGTGGTTAGGATTTGCTGTGCCCCACTGGGGCTTATTGGATTAATTCCACCCCAGGAATTGCACCTAAAACCTACAGCCACAAGAACCCAGCATGTTATTATGTGTTTCCTGCTTTTTGACTATACCACAAGGCAAATTGGGGAAAAGTAGCTAGAATCCCTTACAATCACTGACAATCAAAAATACACTGTCTGTCATTTTTCATCCTCATCTTTACACTTGACCTGTTGGTGCCGCAGCTATCAAATGTGGTATATGCACGGTTTGTGTGTTCTTTTTCTAAGTAGTTCGCCACATGTCGAGGTCAGGGGTAAAGGCTCGGCGGATTAGAGCCTATATCAACTCAATGAGAAGAGGCCATATGGGCAAATGAGATCCATGTCTTTGAAGCACTAATCTGGGGATGCCCTCTGAGTGACCAGGGATGGACACTACCCACAGCAGCTAAGAGGCTAGGGGATTCGAAAGCAGTCTGTGGCCTGCTCTACTGTACCCTGTACGTTAGCTCCCCCATCTGACCCTGAGTTCTCAAGAGAGGAAAGAACCAGGCCTTGAACATGTAAGAAGATTTAAAAAAATATCAGAGTAAACAAATACAGTGTTACATGCAACTGTATTTTTTCCATTCATCCAAGATTTACACAGACTGAAATTTCCAATATGTAACATGAAGTATACATAAAGTAACATTTATTTCTCAAATGTTTCAACAATCCTCCCTTTTGTCCAAACCTTATAATTTGCATCAGGGTAAGAAAGTATATCCTCAACTCACACATAAGTAGGATTCAAGTCAAAGCATTTAAAATATAATGGCCAAAGTACTGTATACTGTACATACAGATGTGTTTACAGCAAAATGACTTCAACAGAAAAAAATACATAGTTATTAATGGAGTGTTGAGTAAAATGCTTTGTGTTTGCCCCATGGCAAAACCAAGTTTATAAAAAGAAACATAAATAAAGCAGTAGGAGGTATGGCATGAGAAAAAATAAGAGATAAAAAAAGAAGGGAGGAGGGGGGGTATTTATTACAGATTCTGTCCCAGTGATTGGCTGTGAGGCGGGTAGCGGAAGGACAAATGGACAAATCTGAGGAGCTAATAAGAGTGAATACGGAACGGCCCTCATGGGCAAATCTGGCACTAAGATGATAATGAGATTATAAAACCCCACTATATTGCAGCAAATTGTATAAGTGTTTCATTGAACCTTGTTGAACTTTCATTTATGCATGCCAGGCTCTTTCCCTTTTTGTCTCTCCCTTTTCTTCTTTTCCCCGGGATGATGGGTAGAGTATGAGAAAGGAGAAGAGGATAAAATGCCTCCTGGATAGAGTTTACCTAATACAGAGGTGAACTGAAGACCACAGACGGGGCTTTCCAGACAGGCTTCTAGTTAGCATAATCACAATAGCCTAAACTGTTAAAGCAATAGTGCTCTGTATGTGAGATGTGATTATAAATTATACTTCACATCTTATCAGCAACACTCATACACATATCATGTATTACATTTATTAAATATCTATGGCAAGTAGTAAGTAGTAATTAAGTAGTAAGTATTAAATATACTTGATAGCCAACATTTACAAAACGTATGTATTTGGATTTATTTACATGAGCTTTGATATTTTTAAGTGCAATTAACTGAACCAATTTTAACAATGCCATGTTAAGTGTGGCTGAAATGAAAAGAACTACAGTGTTACAAAATTTAATTGTAAACTGTAATCTAACCACGACCCATCTAACCAATGTAACCATGTTGAAAAGTGGGCAAAATTTTTAAAAAGAACATTTTAAAAAGTTGGAAAGCCACTGCTGTTCATTCTTTGTCGCTGAGCAACCAGTTCCCATTAAATTTTAAATAAATAAATAAATAAGCAAAAATATTAAGAAAAGGGGAGGGGGGGGGGGGAGATTCGGAGACAAGATGAAATGACAAGTTCAAAAGCTTACACGACATTTTTTCTATAAAACATTTCAGATTTTCACACTCTAGACTTGTTGTTCTCTGTTCTTCACTTGAATGTAAGTCATCTGAGATTATGGATCATGACAGTTAATCAGTGTAATGACTGATTAATTTAAATTGTTTTTGTGTATGTAATGTCATTGTTGTTGCGTTATAATATTTTTTCTGTTGAATGGATGTTAAAAAATTAAGACACATTGGTCTCAAATACTACACAACATTTGCAATTAACCACAGCTACTGCTAATGAAAATAATAATGTATGAAAAATAATATTGTGATTACTGCCACTAATTATAAATCAATTACTGAAGCAATATCTTCACATAACTCAAATCAGTTCTAAAGACAAGCTAATGCAGCACTTTAAACTTTTTATGAACCTCACATCACTGCTGAAGAATTACAGTGTTTAACTTTGACAAGCTTGTACAATTATTAGCTTGACATATTGATCAACTTCATTTCCTCCTGTTTGCCTGCTAAGACAAACAAATAGCAACACCCTTGTCTTGGACCTGTAGCAAGGGCTTGTCTATTGACTATGTCGGCATATCTTTGATGATTCTGATCTGGGGGAAGATACAAGTCTGACAGAAAGCAAAGCACTGGAATTGATCAATAAACAGGGACAGTCCTCTAGAATTGAATCAAAGAATTGAATCAAAGTGGTCAAGTCTTTGATTCAAAGGAAATGTCCCTGAGAGAAGGCAACCTACATGACGGAACAGATTGCCCTGTCACCACGGGACAATACTGTGACCTGATAATCGACTGTGGGCAGTGTTGCATTTAAGACACAAAATGGAGACTTGGCAGAGGAATCCAACAAGGTTGGGTCATGTTTAGTGATGATAGTTGCTGTAAAAGTACCTAATGTTAGGACATTTCCATTAGGAATAACGCACTCCTGTGCTCTGAAAACTGTTTAAGCACAGTATCTTGGGCATATTTTGGTAAAAATACCAAAAAAGGGGGTGGGTGTGATAAGCCTTTTTTGTTCTTGTGTTATATATATAATATATAAAAAGCTATAAGCTATTTTATAATATATAAAAAACTAATCAAGAAGAGACACCCTGCAATCCCAATCCCAGACGAGGGAAAAGAGAGGAAGGGAGTAGAGGAGGGTAGCTGATGGGTGACACCCTTTTCAGAAAAGTAATATGACTGTTTTTTCCTCAACTTAAAATCCTGTGACAAATTCTCACAAGATGGCACAACACAATGATCTAAAAGTTGTGGAACAGAGGAGGAGATCAAACCTACAATGATGATCTGGCAGCCAGCCATATACACTATGCCGACAGAGTTCCATACCAGGCCAACAGTCAATCGGTAGTCAGATTCTTCCAATCAGGACTCCAGACTCACCTACTTATTTAAACAGTCCAATCACAGATGACGACAAGAATATTCCAGTACACACCACCAGCAGATACATTCTTACAATAAGCCATGGTCATAATAGATGCAGCATTTTTTTTTCTCCAGAGCATCATTCATGAGAAAAATCAAAACTAAAATGCAAAACACAATATTTCTGCCACGGCCTTTATCATTTCATATAACCACCTCATCAAAAATCTATGCACACTTGAGGCCAAAGTGAAATATGAATGGCATTGCATTCATATTCTTTTCAAGAAGTCGTCTGCATGTCTCAAGCATTAACTCTGAGGATATTCTTCATTTATGCTGAAATGTGTGTCTAAGCCTGTTTTCACGCATTAAATAAAGAATCACATTCACACATCTTTATTCGCAGTTTATTTAACTTAAGTATTAAGTTTTAAGTTGGAAAACTGTTTTCCTTTCTTCCAGCTGTCATGCCCTAAAATTTCTTCATCCTCACCTGCAACATTTCAACAATTCCAAATCAGATTCCAGAAAATCCATACGTATAAAAACAAAAAACGCACATTTAGAGGGAAGATATTCTGTACAGTCGACACTATCCTTTGCTCATATCCCCTGTTTACCTCTTATACACCAGACTGTTGATAATGAGCCAATGTATCACTCCAGGCAAGGCAGCTGAGAGTTAAAGACATTGCAATCCATATTTTCACAGAAGAGTCTTAGCTCTTTTTCACATGTGCTTCACCATATAAACTATATATGTTTGTGCACTGATGTTCCTTAGCATTCAACACCATCGCATCAACATCATGTTGAGAGTTGGACCACCAAAAAACTGATATTTTTGCCTCACCCCTAAACAATTACTGTTTTTACCCTTTACCCTTCTGGTTCTCCCTGAGCAGGCATGGGAACTTGCCACAGGGATTGGAAGGAGAAGAGATGTCTGGCCATTATTTTAAGTGATTTCATACATTTCTCCACAAAATTCAAGCAGACATGTTTGGTATCTTTGGAAACATTGGGATTTATTTTCAAATAGAATATAAAATAGAGTTCTGAGGGTTTGAACAATGTTTGGCTGTACAGCATAAGTTTGCAATAACTGGGGTTCAAGAGGTAAAGCCTCCTTCTTGTAATATGGCACTAAAGAAAAAGACATCATCAGAGAATTTCATTGTGTGACACTGGGTATTAAAAATGTCTTGTAGATGGAAACATTACAAAGTGTATTAATCACACACTCAGCCCCCCCCAAAAAAACTCCATTATAAGTTGGTATTCTGATCATAAGACTGTAGTTTATATCAAAGTACTATCACAAATCAAACTAAATTATTGTTCAATCTCACAAATCAGCATTTTATTACTAGTTCCTGACTGACACACCAATTCCAGGCATCATTAGTCTTTGGTGTCAGCATTTTCCACTTTATTATGATATGGCTTGAGACTAGTGTGACCCAGACAATAGGCTGAACCAACCTCAGTGAATCCAGGTCAAAGGTTAGGGTCCGGTTCACCAGAGTTTACCTGTCTATTTCCTGCTACACTAGAGCAACGTGTGCCAGTTGGACTAGGAAAACACTGAATCACATTTGTGAAAACACAGACACACACACAGACACACTTTTCATGTGATCTTCCATTGAGGCAGCGGACTTCCACATTACCAAGCTGAAAAAACAGCAGTTAGAGGGGATGAGGTTAATTTGAGTGAGCCTGAGTTTCCTCTTGGAGTAAGTCATCACACAAACATCAATCAGACAGTGTATGTGTGTGTGTGTGTGTGTGTGTGTGTGTGTGTGTGTGGTGAAGGGGTGTCGACAGCTAGAGGTGTTTCACGGTCAGCAGTGCATGGATCAGGGAGGTAAGGGTAACAGTCTAGTCAAACCTACAGCAGGACAGAGCACATTCGCAATCAGGCCGTGAACGTTGTCCGTGTGTGGGGGTGCGTGTATGTGTGTATTGTATGAGCGCTTTGTGCCAGTCTGTCTGCGCTCTTTTGTGTCTCTGTGGTATCTTGCTACATTAATAACACTGAGCCACAGACATATAAGCCTTAGGTAAAGAAGAAAGGCAGAGTGACCTCACATGTCATTGCACAGGAATTATTTCTCATTTCTATGACAATATTGCGTCATTTTTTTCAGCCTACCCCCTACCATTTCCATAAAAGATATAAAAATCAAGAAATTCTTTCAACAAAATCCACCCCTTTAATTATGGAAAACCTTGTAAGTAAGGGAGAAAGGTGGGCGCATCAAAAAATTACATATACAGTAGTGGCGTATTTATGTAGTGAACGGAAATGAAAGTGAGTCTCCTTCTGCAGTCCATTAGGGTTAATTACAGCCTTATGTTGGGATGCTTGTAACAGAACAGGGTTGGTAATTAAAGTACAGGTAAGACATTAACTTACTTTTGTTAGCCATTAATCAGTGTTTACCTTCAGAGAGCTCTCCCTTTGTAATTAATAATCAGCTTGGACAATGAGTAATCACCCAACAGGAAGTTGTGTGTGCATGTGTGTGTGCTCATGTACAAGTGTGTGTGCTACTGGAAAAGTGGGTTTTCCCACATTTGAAATAGCATCTTTACTGATCAAACCACCAATCAACCATCTCACCAAAAACAAGTCAATAAACTAAGCAAAAATAAGAGAGGAGACCATACAAGAAAAATCACTGTAAGACTGGGTTTTTCCCTCTCTCTTCATCCATCTATTCCTGGTCACTCTCATTCTTTTTCACTTCCTCCCGTCTTGCATTTATCCTTCCCTTGGCATCAAAATGGCAGTAAAGGTTTGGAATGATTACATCTTGGGAAGGCCTAAGCAACCCCACTTAACCACCACCCCACTCCCCAACTTATTTCTCTGTCAGCCTTACAGCTACTCCACCACATACACAAAGGGAGCATTTCCAGCAAGAGATTGGTTCCACTTTATCTGCATATTTAGCCTGTGTTCGGCATGCTCCTAACTGATAAAATTCTACTAGTGTGCTAGGCCACTGCCAAACGCCAGAGCAGTGACCTTCTTGGGGGAACAAATTCCTTTTGAAAGACAGGGAAAAGAGAATCGCCTGGAAGGAAGAAAGATTGAGACAAAAAAAAAAAGAAAGGGAGGATAGTCAGTCAAATACGGTGGGATTGGATCCAGGTTTCATCGCATTTAAAACAAGAAATGGAGATGTTAGCAGACACCCCCGCTACGTGTTATTCTCCACCCCTCTCTGGGCACTTCCAGCCCTGTCAATGTGCCATGCCGGCGTTGCTTCACAGATGATTAGGAATAACAGACAAGCTCTGCCTCCACGTCTCCCTACCTCCTTCTGCCAAGAGTCTACCAGCATGGAGAACACAATCATCATGTCATCACTGCACCACACAGGGAGGCAGGATGCAAGCGGAGGAGGGGAGAGGCAGATGTATAGGCAAAGTCAGAAACAGAGAGAGTATGGAGAAAGAAAGGAACAGATGCAGAGACAGAAAAAGAGCAACGACAAGACTTGTCCTTCAACCCGTTTTCCCATCAGGCTGCCTGACCAGTCCCAGTGCCCATGTCTAAGCAGTCCAATACTTTGTTAGCCATCAGACATCTTAGTGTGTGTGTGCGTCTGATCACATGCCATTCTCCACAGTAGCTCTGTCGCCCCAGGCCTGGCTCTGTCTGGCTCCACACAAGAGCCGTGGGTCACACTCTGATATGTGTGTCTACATATGTGCATGATGTGCGTGCATGACAACAAGGATTCAGTGGTGTTCCCTGTTGCTGAGACACTTCATGGTCAACCCTGATTACCCCCACCTACACATATAAAAACATACTCTTTCCATAGCAACCCAGACAAGAGCAGTCATGGCAGGAGAAGAGGTGACTGTCGGGAGCTGTATGTGTGTTGATTGAAGTGCTCGGCCACGATGCCCTGACAGCCTTCCCTCAACCTTCTCTCAACCTCGTCACCTCTGTTGCTCTGCTGTGACTCCCACCACAATAGCCACTGCCTGTGAACCTGCCAGGCTGCCAAGGACACAAAGACGACCGAGTCAACCTTTGACATCAGAAGCTTCCACCAAAAGACCAGAGACAAGCTGAGTTGGCGGCTCTGTTAACAGGCCAGGGACACATCTTGTCAGCTTGGTTGAAGTAGCTAAAGTCAATAGAGCACAAGTCAACAGTGCATACATACAGATGGACGCTATATCAAATGGGTCTGTGTTACGACAATGTCAGGCATACCAAGAGTTTCAAAAAGTAGACCTTGATATCTTGGCTCAAAGGTTGCTGTCTTTTGACCTGAAGCAGTCACTGAGAAGAGACATAAAACATCAAGGTAAAAACTGACATTTGAACATGAAATACAGTATGGTTTTTGTATTGAAGGCTAGCTGACATTTCAAGGAGCTGATTCACTGGTAGATGCGAGGCCACCCACCCACACAGCTCCATGTGGAACATGGTGTTTTATTGGCCAAGAAAAGATAGCAGTGTTAGAGATTTATTCACAGACATGTGGAGCATGTGTAAGATGACCTATACATTCACCATGATGTCACTAAGGGGCTATGGATACAATAAAACACAATGTTGCCATGCAGGACCCATAGAGTGATGATGGAAAGGTGTGATGAGACAAGATGTTAGAATGTGAGTGTGCAAGTAGTTTACACATGTAACAAGAGTAAAAACAGGTGCTTTTAATACTGATGATGGACATATTATTTACTGATTTAAAGATCTCTACAAGGCTTGACTTCCCTTTTGTATCCGTGTGTGTGCATGCTCGCATGTGTGTCACTCTTCAAACAACACTGCAATCATCATCTCTTATCAACGGTCATGTTGAGGATTACAGCTTTCATCCCTAATCCTACATTAAGGACACATTCTCATGATGGCCGTGACATCATCAAGGCCAGTCAACCACAGAGAGGGCACAGGGACAGGAAGCCAAACACCACAGGAGAGGATTAATGAATATAGGAGACAGAGTAGATGATGAAAAAGAGAGAGAGAGAGGGTGCGACAAAGAAGATGAAAATAGATACAAAATCAAACAGCACATTTCGGTAGTGTGTGTGAGAGAGCCTCTGTTTCTTTGTCTATTTGTGTTTCAAGATAATCTGCCCCTGCTTCAGTTTCTCTGACAATGATCTCTCTCAATCAGCCCTACTAAGACCTCCAAGCTGCCCAACACCCACGACCATGTTAAGAACAAATACTGTCAACGTACACACCACCGTGCACTGACTGAACCTTGATAATCTGCACGTGTGCACTGCTATAAGCCATTGACAAACACATATATAGAGTGCCATACATACTGCATATATTGTATCATTTATTAAGGTGAATTAAACACTGGGGAACCTATTTCTATTTTGCACATCAGTCATTTAGGCAGCTTGAGCTCTTCAATCAAAATAATTGCACTTACCTGCACTGGCACATTCTGGTACCATCCTTGTTAGCTGTTTTTAACAGTTTCAAGTTTGTATATTGTATCTAACTTACTCTCATCTGTGATTACAGATATAGTAGATAATAAAACTTTAACTTTAAATTTTACCTTCAATGAGTTTTACTCATATTTTTAGTCTATGTTTCCCCTTTGATAGTTGAATAAACTGTTGTAGTTGAATAACTGTTTTGACCTATACGTAGTGTGGCTACACTTTGTTGTTCTATACAGTAGTTTTGAAATTGTAATTGAAAACTGAAAGTGATCACAATTATACTCTAAAATATAGAGTCATAATGTTATCACTGTTGGAGTTTGTTTATGCACAGTAGATTTGATACCTGCAGAGACTCGGGGGCAGTCTGGCAGCATGGGATCCAGCGGTGTGTCCAGGGGCTCTGGACTCGATACCCAGTTGCAACAATGCTGTAAGGAGATGAAAAAAGAAGACTGATGAAACTCCGAGGACAGATTTCTATCAATAGCTATTTGTTGTTTCTACAAAAAACATAGATTACTTTTACACACACTACTCATGTATGTACTCATGGAGGGTCTGTATATAATGAATATGCAGCAACCCACATCCTCCACTATCACTTCCACAAACACAGTAAAATATATGCTCAAAGTTGGAATAATAAGGGATGACATCTTATGAAAAAAAAAATTGTGGCTTCAGAAGTATAATTTTTATACTTTAATAGAAATTAAGCATGTTGAATCAAAATTGAGATATAAGAAAAAAAGAAGAAACGTGGCGAAAGAAAGGGAGAAGGAAGAGAAAATGGAGAGGCAAGAAGACAAAGAAGAAGGGGACAGGTGTTGAAGACAAGAGGAGGGACAGTAGTGAGAAAGAGGTGTGTGTATGTGTGTGTATGTGTGTGTGGCAGAGCGAGGGGGGAGAGAAAGAGGAAGAGAGAGAGAGAGAGAGAAAAAGAGAGAGAGAGAGAGAGAAAGAAAGACAGGAACAAGCAATTAAAAGCTCTGTGACATGCTGCCCAGACAGCTTGGCGTTTGTTTGTGGTGGAGAGCTGAGGCCTTCTACCATGGTGGATCAGTGGGTGCCCTGGGGGAGGGTGTCTGCCCAGCTTGCTGACCCATAACCCCCTGCAGACACCCCTAGTCCTCTCAAACCCCCTGTGGTTGACAACTCTACTGTCAGAAAAAGGAGAAGACCTCTTTATCTGTGTTTTGCTGTCTTCATCTTCCTTCGGATTGTCTGTGTGGCGTTCCCTTATTCTACCTACTGGGTTAAATCAAATGTAGTAGGGTTAAACCCCAGGTATCATTAATAGGCTCTACCAATACCAAACTAAAAAACAACTCACTTTTCCCATGCTTTGAGTTTTTATTCTCTGGGTCAGCAGATGGCAACATATCAAAGTGTGTTTTTCCTTGTTTGACCGTGCAATGTGGATTGGTATGCTGTGGCTTGTAAGGTTAGTACAAAAACAAGAGAAAGGGGAGAGAGAAAGAGGGAGGCTGAGAAGGAATGCTTGGAGAAGACGTTCCCCAGATAAGATAAAAGTTCAATAGAAGAAAGAGAAAATGTAAAGAGATTAGAATGTGCAGCTGGCGTCCTTCTGAATCACTGCTTATCTGCCCTTGTTTACTTTCACCCTAGCCCCCTGACAGCCATTACAGTGTTGTGCATGCTTGTGTGTGTGGGTCAGTGGCTGCATTGCGGGGGGTCTCCAATAAAGATGGGTAGCGTTGTGAACCCTCAGGACTCAAATACTCACACAAACGTGCACGTGTGCGTACGTGCTTTCACATTTTTGCCCTCAGTGAACCTGACTCTCAAGGCCCTGGCAGAGAAGGGACTGGATAGACAAACCTGTGAACCATCTCGCACTTCAGCTTCTCCAACAAATTCACATACAATACACATACTACATACATGCAAAGATCCTGGGTCACATCACATGCCCTCTTATCTATCATCCCTGAAGTATCCCCCCTCCACACACAAGCACACAAAATCCTGTGCATGCAGACACACTCATCACTGATAGCATATGTATGCTAGTGTATACATGTGTTCTGTTCTGCTGTATGAATATGAATAGGCACAGAGGGAAACTGAATATAGCTGATGCCTAATTGAGCCCCTCTTGCTTGTTGCCTTTTTGTCTACATAAGTTTCTGATGCTACGTCCAAGCAAATGTCTTTTGTTACTGTCTGCTCGACATGTACTGCATCTTCTTTTGTCCCACAGTGATTTATTTACTGTAAGCTTATATAGAAATATAAAAACTCACTGTGAAAGATGATTATAATAAAACATCTGGCCCATGTATGCAAATCCCTAGCAAATGTCAACAAGCAACACAAAATGCAGTTGGGAAATGTGCACATGACGGCCTGTGATTAAAATAAAGCTCGGCTCATGTGTGATCCGTTCTTATCCAATCAAAGGAAATAAAAATGAACTTAAGAACAAACTAGATCTGCCCCTCGAATATAAGAAATGCTCCCTTTCTCTCTTCATCCATATTTCAGTTCTTCAGCCTTGTCAATCACAAGTGCTAGCAATCGTAGGGGGTATAGCATAGGAAGAGTCAAAGAGGTTGAAGAAAGATCGGCTGAGAGATGAAGAAGAATGGAGTGAGGGAGGAAGGGGGGTTAGTGTTGGGGGAAGATGACAAGTCATCGGTAAACAGTAGCATATTGTGTATTTTTAGATCCTTTGCCTTGCCCTAGATGTGCTCTCCTCTGAGCCTGGGCTTGAGGGCAGAGCGGTGTAGAGCGGCACAGAAGCAGTGGGGCTCCTTGACTGCTACATCAAGTGTCTCATTGTATCTTCTTTAATTCATTCAGTCTGTCTGGAGGAAGATGTCAGCTGGGCTGTGGAGCAGTGGGCTGAAGGCAGCTGGAGAGAGGGGAAGGAGGCGAGTCTTTCAAAGGGCCCCCCTCCCTCCCCCTTCACCTCTACCATCACCACCAATGGAGGCAGGGAGGTCGGGGTTTGAATAGATTTGTCAAGGCAACAGCACACATGTGCACACAAACTCTTGCATAAATGCACACACACATACACATAGCACACGGCCCCAGTGCTGTGGGAGACCGCAGGCATAACAGCAGTCACATAAAGGCAAGGCCTGCTGGCTGGGATTAGAGAAGGGCGATGTGACAAAAGGATGGCACATCACATCGGCTGTCTCTGACGCATAGCATCATCACTTCAAGCAGCTTGTCCGCCGATCAATGGCGCCATTGAACTAAAGGCAGACAGAGAAACAAACATGTAAACAGATTTGACTCTCCACCCACCTCTGCTGCTCTGTGCATATGTGTGTGTGTTTGGATTATGCTGGATATGTACACATACATGAACCCGTGCAAACACAACAAGACACACTGTTGCACAGTATATTTTATTTCTCTTAAATCCCATTACCAATATTACTCAGACACAAAGTTCCAAAGGATCCCCTACGTGGTGAGTAAGAGGCTGTGACTAAGCGCTAAAGCTAACTACTGAGCTAATAGCATGATCTTAGAGTGTGAATGGCGAACAGGTGTCTGCTCTACCCCTCTACCTGTGAGGGATGTTTTTACGCCTTCTCTGTCATGTGTATATGTGTGTGTTTGAGTGGTGTGTGTGTGTGTGTGTGTGTGTGTGATCTGCCACCTGCTGCCTTCTGCAAGTCAGAGTGGATGCCAGCCTGCCTCTTTCACATAAACAACACACACATGCGCACATGCACACACACACATGCGTGTACGCACACGCATACACACACACACACAAAGTAATGGACACAAAACACTGCACTCAGCTGATGGCAGAGTGATCTAATGGAGCTTCCATAACGACCAAAAAGGTCTCTCATACAGTAGGTGTCCATATCCACTACACAGAAAGTGTCACAGGAAGACACACACAAAGCCTTAAAAGGAGGATGTACTCCCTTTACCCTCCTTCCAAATCCTGCATTAAAAAAAACGTAGAATGAAAACAAGTAAAATGTGCTCTAAACACCATAAACTTCCAGAAGAAAAAGTGGTGAAATAATGAATTAAGTTACACAATTATCTTGTTTTTTTTATTTTGATAAGACACTGTTGTATTGCTGAGTTGAATGCAAAGATTAAACAAAAATATGTAGTGTGTATACACTGCAATTGTATGTAATTGTCTCCATCCAATGGTAAAACAGTATTTCTATCTCATAAGCACACAGGACTGAGTCCCATGATAGAAAGTCTGTGCTAAGTGTATAAAAGTCTCCTAAACCATAACACACATGACAGCCAGCAAACTAACTTCTCAGAAAGTAGTCCTGAGTATCAATTCTTGCTCACTCTCTCTATGTCTGTCTCTCTCCTACCTCCTCCAGTTGCTGTATAATCTCTATGGATTAGGATGGTTTATTCATGACCATAGTGTACTCTGTATGTATGTGTGTGCACAAGTGTATCTGTGTGTGTGTGTATGTGTGTGTGTGTATGTGTGTGTGTGTGTGTGTGTGCTCTGGGCAGGCCACTAGAGTGTGACAGCAGGCCAGCACAGTGACAGGAGACACCTTGGAGACTGTGACAGGCTGCCAGCTGTACACCATCATTCGCATTTCTCTCCCTCACTCACTTCTCCTCACTATGCTACTCATCTATCTCCACATACATCTCTTCATCTCCTCTCCTCCATCTGTATTCAGTCCATTCACATCCTACCTGTCTTTTTGTTTTTCTTTTCCACGGCTCTACCCTGTGCTTTCTCGGCGGCAGTCAACAGGATTTAAATAATTGAATGTTTCTCATACTTTATTTCTTTGCTTATTTCTTTTTCTGTCTCAGTCAATGGAAGAGTCTTTATATCTCTTTCTCTGCCTATCCCCTTTCCATCCTCTTTTCTCTCACCTTCACCCTGTATTTCGTCTCTCTTGGCAGTGATGTCAGTTGCCCCTTGTCTGACCCATTTGGTCTATATAACCTGGCCCAGCAGGCGCTGATCTCTAAATCCCATCCCCTCTTTTTTACTCTCCTCTTCCCATCGCTCCATCCTACCAACCAGCGACCTCTTGAACCCCAGAGGGAGGGAATTATCTCTGTCCGAGGAGAACAGAGCAGTGCGCTGCTGGGGTACCCCGACCTCACATGCACCCACTCGTACGGGCACCCATATTTATACACCACCCAGGGCATTATTCAGGTTCATTGCTAGCTCCCCTCTGTGATGTGTAGCACCATCTGTGCTGTCCTTCCTGTGTGTGTGTGTATCACAGTGTGTGATGCTAGTGTTGTTTACATTGAAGATCCAGCTGTGTATGGGTTATTGATATAGATGTCCTTTACAAAGGAGCAGTATATGCATCTACTGTCGGGGTCTGTGTGTCTTCATGTGCGTGTATGTTTTGCACTGCACCAACAAGTGAAGATTGTGGACTGTGTGATCACTCAAAGCCAAACAACAGAAAAGTGAGCCAATGATAGAAACACATAGATCAGGCCAGAGCCATGGGATTAGCATATTGGGTGGAACACAAAGGGACTCTGACCTTTTAGTGGAACCACTGCACACACGCAGTATTGGTTTCTAATGTAAATGCCGAGGACAGATTAGATTTTGGATTCACCTCAATCCTCGTGCTGACCCAGGGCTTGTTAACTAGCACTGCACTGCCATCCATGCCCAGAAGCCAGTAATGTGATAAAATACTAAATTTGAGCAACAAAATTGAGGTTACCAGTTTCTAAACATGACACATGATTGTAGTTAGCTTTCCTCCTCAATGTTGACATATCCAATAGTAATGTATATCTCACCATTTGGCAATTATCTACAGAATTTATCATTAGTAGTGGTCTTCATCTGATGCTAAATTAGAAGAGACAATAAAAGGTCAAAACAACATTTGTTAAAACATTGTCATTTTTTTGTTGTTAAATAAAATGTATGCAATGATTAACATAAGGAATCATTGATCCCTGAGAGAAATATATTAAGTATAAACATTGCTTTGGAATTAGCAACAAGTAATGAGTACTTTTTGTAAAGGTAGTGCTAATTATTGTTAGTAAGACAGAGAATTATGGATAGAAGAAAGAAAAAAAAACAATGCTGCACAAACAGTGAGTGTCTACACATCTTCCAAAAAGCTTTCTGTGCCATTGAACAGGGCATAGCATGGTAGAGGTGTGCCACTGTCTCTTCTAGAAAAAAATCCCTTTAATTAGGCAGGCTCCTCTCTTAATTCAGCCAAAAAAGGACTGTGGGTTAATGAGTACGAGAGAGAGTGATTCCTTGCCTGTCCCCTTCCTCCTACTGGACAAAGAAGGTTATTTCAGATTTATTGTTCTGGGTAATCATCACAAATAGAAAATCACTTAACATTCCAATTATGCTCTGTCCCACACATCCCTTAGATGGATCAAAAATAGGAAATGCCAGACAAGGAGAAGGGGGCCAGCGCAACCTTGAATCCCCACCCCTCAAACTAACATACACACATTCACAGATAAGTAACACGCACTTGAGCACACAAACCAAACACACACACACACGAAATGGGAGAGGACAAAAATAGCAAAAACAAAAGGCATGGGATATAAAAGAGGATATAATACAAATAAAGGTATGGTGTGTGTGTGTGTATGTGTGTGTGTCTGTGTGTGTGAGTGTGTGCATGACATTTGCATCTCTGGCTCTCAAGCAGCTCTGGTCTTGGCTGGTCCTCATCTGTATGTGCATACTGAGTGAGCCCAGGTGCTGCGTATGGCGCAGAGGTCACACCAGAAAGGGCAAGTGCTAAAATGAAACTAACACAAATGCACAAGTGCACGTGCATTCTATCTCACACGCTTACCCACAAGCACATATAAACACACTTACACACACATATATCCAGCCACATACACACACCAGTGAGGGTTAACTGTCTCAGTTATTCATTGACATGCACCCAGGAAGAAAGAGTGGGGGCTGATAAAAAAGACAGAGAGGAAAAACATGCAAACAATGGTTCTCTATGACTTCTAAGGCTAGCTGTTGGTCAGGATGTAGGTCAGCAGGGTTGTACAGGGAAAAAACTGAGAAAAGCACAATCTGAGAGACCTCAGCTCACCACTGGGTGAATTTACATGATGAGATAGGAGCCCAGGAAAAGCCCATTGTACATTTTATAGCATCTTTGTTTGTTTTCAGTGTGTGTGTGTTTGAGTGTGTATGGCTACTTCACCTGCTGCATCCAGTCCTGTGTGCCTTTGCTGGTCTCCTGTAGCCAGATGTTGTGAGCCGAGTCAGTCAGAGCCACAGCACACACTCTGTTCTTCACCTGCATTTCCCTCTGATTCATCTGCCATAAAAAGCAAATCAAATTCATGTTAATCACCCTTCTAGCATGTTAATGATACACACTTACTGTTGGGATGGGCACTGTTTGTGTCAGAGACACATGGGCGACTATAATAACCTCTTTAGAAAAGAAAATCTTTTTGCATTGTACAGATGTGAATGTAATTATTTTATTATGACAAACCCACTGTGTAAGTAGATACTTTCCTCGTAAAAATTTCTTTCCCCAACACACACTGTCAGCCTACCCCTCAGACCATGATAGCAATGGCCCAGTGGACAGTTTTGAAACCGGTGGACACAGATTCAACCTGGTGTATAGCATATGTTATAAAGTGAAATATGAAAGAGCTGCTCCACCACAGCGTGTCCTTGTCACGTACTGTGCAAATGTCCTTTCCTGTGCACGTTCAAATACCTTGGTCCCCATTCTTAATACCCTTTCCCTTCACATGTCATAGAGAATGTGGCGTCCGCAGGCCCGTCTTCCTATTCCCTTCTGAATGTCAACGCCGAGGAAAATGTCACACAAAGGACTTGTTACTGCACTACAATAGACTTCCCACACCGCTGGTCCCACCCCAAGGAGTACTGTAGCCAGGCCTTGGGAATGAGCCATTTCACTGTGTTTCACTTCAAGATAAAACAGGAAGAAAAGAGCACAGGACTTGCAACAATAGGTTAACAATCACTTAATCTATACGTTTAGTAAGGGTGGGAAAAAGATTGGCGGACTGAGGACGGGCATAGCGCTGCAGAATAGCTCTAAATTTGGTGATTACCTGGTCATGTACATACACATGATGCTACGTCAAACATACTGAATTTTAACCACAAAGGTTTAAAGGTTCATCGTAAGTGTCATCTTGAGGGAGGTAACACTTCACAGTATCCTGGACTACTGGACTTCTTTCGCTTAAAATTGTCCTGGTGTTTATGATTTTGGAATAAGACTACCACTACAGTGGAAGATGTAGGTAATGTGATACTAAGCCAGGAATTGGAATTTCAGGCCTTAATTGGTGCTTGCATGTTAGTACGCTATTAATATTGGACTATAAATGTGCCAGTGTAATAAAACAATATGGTGCTGAGGCCTGAGTACAAAGCTAGAGTTTGGGCTTGCATATAGGGTTTAAGCTGACAGTATGAATCTGAGTCTGACACTCAGACTGGGGCTAAAGCTGGGGCAATCACAGAGGCCAGGTCTGGCTGGCTGGCTGTACATCAAAATGACGGTGGGCATTTGAATACATCCTCCCTTGCCCAGCCAAATTAAAGTGGGAGTGTATAGAGATAAATTGAATCTATTAAAGCACTAAGGACTCATACATCATTCAGCTGATAAGGCTTCCACTGGAGTGTCTTCACCAGAGTGGAGGATAGAGCAGACTGAGAAGGGAGGTACAACCATGAATGTAAAGAAAAAAATGCACAACTGTAGAGACAGACAACAAAAGAAGACAGAGTGTGCACATGTATGCACACATTTGCTCCCTCACACAAAATCCTACGATCACACACACACACACACACAGATACACACTCCGCTCTGTACTCCCTCCTCATCCACGCTTGGTTGAAAAGCTTTCCTCTGGCAGAACTGGGCCCGTGGGAGTAGAAAAGTCAACCTTTTAAAACTGGAGGTGTCAGTCAAGGTCCTATTTTCTGGCACTAGCCAAATGGGCCAGTCCCTAAGTATAGGGGCTGCAAGCAGAGGCCAGGAAACAGGAGACAGTGGACTGACTGCCCATGGAAAACGCTAAGTACATGACTTCAATCCAGTCAAAAACATCGCCCAAGCCCTGACAGAAAACTCAACATTTTTCCACTGTCGAAGTGGATAAATGGGTCTCTACTTGCTCTTATTGTGTGCCCCTTAAAAAACATCTGAATCCATTTTATTTTTGATGGAAAACTTAAATGTACTTTTAAAAGTACAAGAAATTTGGTCGGTAGGGTTCACTGTATATCTCTGGTATACCAAAACTGTAACTGAACTATAGTAAAGTTTGTAACTAGTGTTTTGTAAACTGTATTTGCCAAACTGACATTAATGATAGGTTGTTTGTCCTTTTTTTAAAAAAAATAATTTCGACGTGCCACCTTTAACACTAAGCACTAATGAAATAACAAATGGTATGCAGATAGATGGAAGCAAGAACATAGAACAAAAACACTAACAAAGACAACCAGAGAAAGTGTGTGTGTGTCTGCTTTTGTGGGGTATACATGCACGGATGTATGCATATGTGTGTAGAAATGAATGTGAGCAGATATGAGAGCAATGCAGAACACACAAGCAGTGAAGAAGCATGTGAATGACAGACAGCGGTTAGAAAAAGATAAAGGCATGTACAAAGAAAAAGGCACAGCTGGTAAGGTGGGAGTGAAGCTCGGCTGTAGATGGTGCTGATGGATGCGTCTGGAACTTAAATACTGGACTTAAGTATTTAGACAGTGCATGATTAATCTTGTGTGGACAGGCAGACTGTCTCATCAAGCAGACAGATGAATGGAGAAAAAATTGGATAACAAGACCTTTGGAAATCCTAAAGCAGTTGTTCAAATTGATTGGACTCAGCACCTCTAGCTGCTTTGTGGTATATAAAAACAAGTTTCCCGAGCAAAATTTCATCGGTTTGAAATAAAACAAACCTCTTTGTTTCCGCCCTTCTCTAACCAACTTTAAAGTTTCACTGTAATTTTCTATTCACAGATACTTACACAGTGTCATTATTTGCTGAAATGAGAAGGGAAAATAAATCAGGAACTCTCACTAAAAAAAGTCTGTTTTCCTCATGATGCCTCAACTGAAGATTAAAGACCAAAGGACTCCATCTCCCAACACTGGCTATATCAATCACTCCTCCTGACAGCTGTCACTGCCGCAATGCCTACACACATATAGTTGGCTGTGGTAACAGTTGGGGTAATAGGCTGACAAATTATGACTCCAGGAGAGAGTGCTCTATGCAGTGTGGCCCTCAACCACAATGATTTTGACACCACTGGGTCTCATGTTTTACAAGCCACAATGACAACTGTGGTTAGCTGCATGTTGAAAGCTAAATCTAAGCATGTCTGTGTCTTCTGCTAGGTGGGTGATACTTATGGGGGAACTTACAAACCAGTTAAACCCATAAAGCCACATGCTCCCATGTGAATAGAGATGTAAGCTGTCTTATCCTATGACTCATCATGTTATAATTTTTACACTATGTTAGACTGCAAGTTAGTGTTAGCCATCTTTATCCAGAATGTTAAATGTGCTAATCCACTATGTAACTGCAGACTGTAGCTTTAACAAGGCAACAGGCCAGCTGTTGTGATCAGTCTTCTATCGGACAGGGAAAAGGAAGAGAAACGTGGAAATACTTGTTGAGCTAAAACGAGCACACAGATGTTGAGACATTTGCAGCTGCATATGCAGAATAAAGTTCGGGTGGGGTTGGATATGGAGGGGGGGTTTGAGTGTAAAAAGAAAGAGGAGTAGAAAGGCAGAAGGTTTTAGGTGGTAGTCAGATGAACGGGTATCAAAACAGGTCGATTAGGAGGATAAAGGAAGGAACTGAGAAAAAACAAGACAGATGACAGGCTGACGTGCACAACAAAAATATTTATGAATACTTTATTAATCCCCATGAGGAAAATTCTCTTTTCCCTTGGCCCACTTCACAGCTAGGTCAGAACACAGGGTCAGCTTCAGAACAGCATCCCTGCAGCAAGTGGTCTTTCGCTGTCTTACTAAAACATAAGTGGAAGCTTAAGCTTAAGTGGAATTTCAGGGGTCTGAACCAAAGTCCTCAGCTTTAAGAGCCGCCTTACTCACTACAGCACCTTGATGAAATGTTTATCACCAGCCATTTTGACATAATAATTTAGTGTGCCACAAAAAAATGTGTAAAAGAAATCTGTTAAGCCATTTCTGTAACAAGCTGTTTTTAACGGTCTCCACAAGTGTGATTTGAATTTAATTTGACTGCAACTACACATCGTGTTTACATCCCTCTGAGCCATGATAACAAAGCTGAGTCACAATTGATGACGTAGACTCAAGTTCACTCCCATCCCAAATACATTCAAACTCTGGATGAACTATGAAATCCTTCTCCCTCTTTTTCTCGGCTACTCTGTTTCTCCGTCATAAACCATTTCTTTTCTGATTTCTCTGCAGAGGGCCTGGTTGCTATAGAGATCTGTAAACATCACAGATTTCTGACCCCCTGGTTGGCACAATTCTGCTAAATCCAGCTTTTCACGAGCTCTATGAAATAGCCAACCCCCATGTGCTTGGAGCCACGCAAACGCATGTCTCTCACACACACACAAACACACACACACACATATACAGATTTTTCTCTAACCCTTGTATCTTGTACCTGACCTCTCACTTGGCCTTTAACAAAGTACAGTGTTTAGCGCTTCAAGCTGCTTCCTGCTACAAAGCCAGCTAATTGCTGGACTTTTTGTTGTGCATAATCTTATTTTCACCACTGACGTAGAATGTGATATGTGATGGGTGTGTGTATATGTAAGTGTGGGGTGTGTGTATGAAGGAGGGAAGGGGGCATTTTAATCATGTTTATTTATCTGGACGAGGAGTTGAAATAAGCGAAGAGACATCATTTAACAGCATGCTAAACTAATCTCTGGTCGAGATAAATACTTCATTTCTCTCCTCTCCCCGTGACGCTCCCTTGCTCGCAACCGCTCTGCTGACGCTACATCTAAACACCGGCAATAATAAAGACAATTATTTAGGCCTTTGATAATTATGTGTCAAAGGCAGCGAAAGCCACTAGATAATTGGGCAAAAACTGAATGGTAATCCACAATGGAGATCCCCGTGGGGAGACAGGCAGACTCATCCCTAGAAAGACTGCAGAGCGAGAGAAAAGAGAGAAACAGGCAAAGACAGAAAGATGAGAGCTCTTTAAGGGGCCTTGCTTACTGTCAGATAGTCAATGTGAAAAGCCACAATTATACATAGAGAGTGAGTGCGAATAGAGAGCAACAAACAACAGAAAGGGAAAAACAAGGGATGGAGAGAGAATGAAAATGAGTGAGAATGAAAAAGAGGAAAAAATGTAGAGTGTTAGTAGGAATGAGCAAAGACTGAGCAGAGGCCAAGGGGAAGGAGGAGAGAGAGAGAGAGAGGGAGAGAGAGAGAGAGAAGCGCCCCGTGACGATGCCAGTCAGAGACGAGGCTTATAATGTGGCTGCGCCATGCACTGCCAACAGCCACAGATAATCTAGGACTACCCACTGAGCACTGAAGCACTGCTTAAATATTTGATTGATTAACTGTCCTGTTGCTGCCAGAGAGTAAGAGGAGAGCATCAGAGAAGCCAGGGCGAACACAGAAAAAACAAACAAACATGTATGCGGGTGCACACCGGAAGGTTTGAAAACACATGGCGCAGGCACACTAACACATACACCCCCATAAATCCCTACACGCCAACATTGGAACAGGAGGACAAACACAAACACACACAGACATGTACACACTGAAAGCATATACTCTGCAAAGACAGTGGCAAGGGCTGGAAAAACAAATATAAAGGCTGGCTGATGCTGTGGCAGTGATTTTTTTCTATCATAAATCAATGACGACAATAGACTTCTAGACAAAAAAGTGGTTAAATTGATGATCCTCAGCTGGATTTGGCTTTTAATGACCACAGAATTCACAATTGGGATGGTTGTATGTGTGTGCTGCCCCTCTGAAGTTTACGTGTATATGACTTAATGTTGTTAGCCACTGATCTCAGGTCAAAGAGGGGTGGAAAGGGAGTGAAGGTGCAGTGTGTTCAGCTACTCTACCTACCCTGTCTGTGACACATACACACACACATAAACACAGTCATCCCTGTTCGTCCCTGGCTGTGAAAACACAGGCAGCTGGCCCCCCACGCTCCGACACCCTCCACAGGAAGAGACAACACCAGCGCTTCCTGTGGCTTTGAAGCAGCGGTCCCAGGTCCCCTGTCAGTCCCCAGCTTCCTTTGTCTTAACTGCAGGAAGGAAGCCCTCTCTAGCACGAGGCCACGGGGCCCTAGGGAGCAAGAGGGAGTGTGTTTGTGTGTGTGTGTGCATCTTTCAGTGTTGTGGGAGTGTGCAGAGGTTTTGCTCACTGAGGTCACATGCATTTACTCGGAGTTTTTCCCCTCTGACTCTCCAGTGCGGGAACTCTGGTCATGGCGAGGGTGTAGAAAGGGAGGGAGAGAGCAGGGGAAAACTGCAACAACTTCCTCCTCTCTTTCCTCTTTCCTCTCACAGCTTATTGCCACATGCATGATGAAGGGAAGATGAGGGAGAGAGGGAGAAAGGGAAGATGGTGGACAGAGAGAGACACGGTGAGATTTGATAGGGTGAGGCGGGGGCATTTCTCAATTGTGTGAGTGACAGCACCGGACACAGGGTAGTGGGAGGTGGTGTATGTCTGTGTACGTGTTGGAGAGTATTCCACGTGTATATAAACACGCACGCACGCACACACATACATACACACACACACACACACACACACACACACACACACACACACATATATACAGGCACACTCACACACATGCACAGACGCACACAAACATCAGTGTGGGCGGTGAGGAAAAGGAAGGCCAATAAATATTTACTGACACAGCAGAAGTGGAGAACGGTTGTCCACTGGTGGAAACAAAAGGCAGAGGATGAGAAGCAGCGTGCCAGGAAACCTGCCGGCTGCGGGCGCTGCGCCCCACTTGTGCCCGCATGGAAAACAAGAGGAAGACGGGAAGGGAGGACAGAGGAGAGAGAAAGGGCAGGGAGGATGGGGTGGAGGGAGGGAAGAAAGGAGGGACGAACGGGGTTGTGGGTAAACAATAAGCCTGGTGTAAAGAAACTGCTGTTCACTTAAAAAATGGATTTAGTTTCTTCAACACAAAGTTGAGTGACAGTTTTTATGTGTTAGAGTGTTGGTTCATGCATGCTGGCATGTGCAACACTGCCTTTTTTTGGAAAATACTAGTCTTTTTATATATTACTTCTTCAAACTATGTTTCTAAGTGAATCACTCTTCGAAATTCACAATCAGAAGTGATTTTCCAAAGAGTTTTGTCTTCCTGCTTGTGATAATGTGATAGTGATAATTCCATACAGTAATGATAAGTCCCTGAAACACTAGAATTTTCACTTGACTGACAACTCTTTTATTGCAACAGCATTGCTTTCGAATCTTTCTGACTTGATTAGCCAAGCAGATGCTCAAATTGTAACAGCGTTTTCATAGTTACTACAACAGAATTCGATTAATTCCTAATTAACATCTGCACAGTGGTAAGTGTTAATGATATCAACTCCCAACAGTTTGATCAATTTACATTCCTGTCACAATGGAAAGAGTGCGGTAGTCATTGCTCAAGTTGCTCGAGCTATACCAACAATAGCCCTATAATGTTCACATTGAAATGATATTGACACAATTAAGAAAGAAGACAAAGTTTTGTAACATTAGTAGTTAAGGATGTTCATATATTGTTTAGCGACAGCAATTACAGAAATTCTCCAAATGATAATTTCTAATTAGGCAGCATTCCTTAACGAATTGAAATTACTGCATGGCGACTAATTAAAGTCTTGTGTTAATTAGAATACATCTTAGTTAAGAAAACCAGCACAAGGTACGGTGGGCAATGTCTTCATCATTCCCAAATCAACTGGCCATATTAACAGCTTTGGTCTACAGAGTGAATTGAGAAAGTTACTTTTGCGCATTGGATTCTGTCTAGGCCTCATCCTCACTACTCGCCTTTTCTCTCCCTCTCTCTCACTCTGAAAGTGCTTCTTTCTTGTCTTTCTCCCTGTCTCCCAACCCTCCGGCAATGCTGTAAAATAGAAACCTAACCTCAATATTTTCCCTCACGGTGCTGGGACTTGCTGGCCCATTAAATTCCCCTTCCCATGTGTCAGCTTGCACATTTCCACCATGAAATTTTCGTATAATTAAACTTTCTTAATGATTTATAAGCTATAATAATAGCCGTAAGTATTTCAGAGCAGGTTAAAGGGACAGCCTTTAAGTGCACGCCGGGGGATGACCCTGTTTTAACATAGTTTCGGATGGGTGACTCTCGGCTGGAGACGAGGATGGATTGGGCGAGGGAGAGTGGGATTGACGGAGGGAGCGAGCGAGTGAGAGGGCCTAACAAGGGTGGGTGGAGGAGGAGGCTGAGACCTTTGTGTCGTAACTCAGGCTGATACTGACATCGAGGAGAACCAAGGGCTCCCTGAACCCTGGCAGGGAGGAGACAGCTTACTACAGACAGACAGAGAGAGACACTCACATGCAGCGCAGGCATACACAGAAACGGAGGCAGAGAAACTGATAGAAATACAGAAACCCTGGGCTGGGATAAGAAATATGAAAAGATGCAAAAAGAGAAAGTAGTAGAAAGACTGCACATCAGCTAAAAAATAGTTAGGTAGACATAGAAAACATTCTATTAAATGAACGGTAAAGAATTTGAGGCATATTGTTTTTTTGTTTTTTTTTAAAAACCTTCATAAATACACTTAATCCTGGTGAATTAAAACATATCAATAAACAGACAAGTTTACCATGCAAATCTGTAGCAATACTGGAATTAGTTTTTTAAATGATGTTCATAAGCAGTTTGGATGCATGTTTTCGACCACAAACACGCACACACACACACACACAAAAACACACAAGCGCACACACACAGATGTTTGCTCTCTGCTGCCTCTCTGACGGCGAGGCTGATATGATTGCCACTTAGGAAATCAGTGTGTTTTCACACCACTCTCAGCTCCGCCAAAGCTAATGTGTTAAATATCCATCGGGTACTGCTGTCCATTTCTGAGACACACACACACACACACACACACGCACAAACACACACAGCCTTAGGGGCTGATAAACACTGATTCCTTATACTAACTGAGCCCACAGTTGGCATCCAAGCCAAAATTTCTAAATTGGGGTGCAGTGAGAAAATTTCAACAACCTATGATGAAGAATTTTCACTTAGTTCTTCTAAATTTATTTTGAATTGGTTTAGATAGAGCTAAATTTTAACAATTGTATGACTTTTTTCTTTCTTCTTGTTAATATCAAGAAATGTCCATTTATTATTTTCATGCATCGCTGTTTTTTTTCCTAAGTTTTATACAAATTCACTTTCATGGTGCACAAATCAACACATAAAGTCCAGTTACAGTAAGTGTTTTAAAAAGGTGGAGCCTGCTAATAGCAAAATCTACCAAATATCTCAGACTGTTTTTCACCTTAGCTGTGAATGAGGGAGGAGGAAGAGAAGAAAAATGAAACAAAAACAACAAATCTGTTGGCGCCTGCTTCTCTGCACATTACTGGCAAATCAGGTGTGTGTGAGTGTGAGAGTGTGTGAGCGTGTGTGCATATGTGTGTGTGTGTGTCCCTCTACAGGACTGCAGGAGTTGGATTCTCAGGGGAGGTGTTTTGTTTAAACTTCCAGGGCCACTCGACCCATCGCTGAGTGAGAAGCCAATCATGGACAAATGAAAAAAAAAAGAAAAAAAAAGAAAAAGAAAGTTGGGGAAAAGGGAAAAGGGGAGGAGAGGTAAAAGACAGTGCTAATGAAAGTGACAAAGAGAGTGTTCCTCCCTTCAGTTATCATCCTCTACTCCTTCATATTTGCTCGTCTCCTGTGCCGTGGGGCAAGGGAGAAAGAGAGAGCCCAAGAAAAGAGAAAGGAGAAAAAAAGGAAAAGAAGGAAAAAACAGGCTCTGTGATCCCCTTGTACTCAAAGGAAGGAGAGAGTGAGGGAGGGAAAACTACAGAAGGCCAACTGAAATTAATGGAAATATATAACAATCTGAAATTAACTTCTCATTGCCACTAGCCATGATTTAAAACAGCTTTTTAACGAGAGGAAAAATGATTCAGAAAAGAAAGAGAGGGAGAAAGGGTTGAGGCCATACTACAAATTGGGCAGGCTGGGGGAAGCTACAAGTTAATTTGCCCCATCATGCAAAAACTTTGCGGCTCTCAAGGCACACTCACTTAAATTATTATTTTTATGCCCAAAGTAATCAAGACATGAGATTAAAAGATTAAAAAAAATAATACTAAAGTATGATAGAAAAAAATACAAAGCAATTCAATTTACCAATTTAACAGACAGAGTAAAGAAAAAATAACTATTTCAAGTATCTGAATTGTATCACAATGTTCGGTTGGACCAGATTTAATGGAAAAAAACATTTTCCCTTCCAGGTTTAAAACAACACAAATGAAGAGCCTCAACTTCAGGTTTTATTCCAATAAATGGAAAAACAAAACATGCACAAAAAGTAAGGAAATAATATCTAAAGTATTGAATTACTGCAGTCTGATATTAAGAAAAGATAAAACAAATTTATTATTAATAATAAAAATAACTAGTATTAAATTGTTTAAAGCAGACACTGAAAGTATATTTTTGATAAAACAAAAGAAAACCTGCATGTAGTTTGAATAATTTACCTTTAAGTAATTCTTTAGTAAAGTTTTTATACATATCTTATTAAAATAATATACCTTACTACCACAGCAATATACTTGTGCACAAAATGAAATCACAACAGCGATTCCCTTAATAAATTAAATGTAAAATTTACAAAGAGCAGTACACTAGTTGAAGTGCTTTTCAAGTGATATTGTTGATTAAAAGCAAAGCCTGAGAGAAGGGTGACGAACACACACACACACATGTACATACACACACACTCAGAGCATACGCACACATACACAATTCAGTATAAAGTATATTATTAATCTTATAAAAAAAGCAATTAAATCAAAGTGGTATAGAGCCTGAAGCTATGAGGACTGTCAATTCTGCTGGAAATGCCACAGAAGATTATAGTTGGGTTTGTGGATTCCATGAACCCCTTTTTTGATTAGGGAGTCAATTATTTCTCATTACTGAAGATGCTATTTCGGAAAAAGACCTTGTCAGTCAATCATGCAAAAAGTCCTCGAAAAGCGTGAATAAACCATTAAAGAGAGAGGCGGATGGGGAGGTGGGGGGAAAGCATACTGACCCTTTTCCCCACCCAAACTCCTACTTGTAGTCAAATTACCTTTTTAACTATTACACCTCTGTCAGGTCTTTGTCAGCGTATGGTAATTAGGGCCTTCAGTGGAGAACATTTGAAAGGAAAACAGTATATTTATTAGTTTATCTCAGAGAAAGGCATTTACCCAGAGCTGAAGGTAAGTTTGAATGTGGTGATTATCTTGTCATTTTCAGGCAGTTTGTCTAAGAGTGTGCATGTGTGCGTTGGTAGGTGTTTCTGTGTGTGCACGCATGTCAGTGTGAGTGAACGCTGGTGTATATGACTCCAGGTAATATGCTGTTGTGTGTGTGTGTATATGCAAGTAGATGCACAAACACATGTGCATTCATACATATATATATATATATATAATATATATTTATACGTGTGCGTGTGTGTGTGTATGTGTGTACTTTAGCCACTTTCAGCACACTGATAGGCGAGCGCAGCACATTTCTCCCGTCCTCTTTGTTCTGTGTTGGGTTTGACACCTCTAAACAATAGCAGCGCTTCACTTCGCCCAGCCCCAACCCACCACCAACCACACGCTGCATGGACGGGAGCTGCCAATTAGCACTATCAAACACCCCTCATCAGCTGTCTGCTTACCACAAAAAAAAAAAAAAAAAAAAAAAATCCCACAACAAATCAATAATTCGAATTTTCCTTCAAAAACAATTACAATCATCAGTAGGCTTAAAGATACACCAGAGAAGTAAGCATAATCACTAATTGTATACTATGTATTGTGTGTATAAATTAAGCAGAGAAAACAACTTGAGTACTGCTGTCCACATAAAGTGGAGCGCCACAACAAGCACCCGACCAGCAGAGTAGAAACAAAGGTCTGAGCCCTCCCTGTCTTCTCTCCCACTCCGGTGTCTAGAGCCAATTCTTCCTTGAACCCGAATGTGTCCGAGGTCTTGTCTAAATCCTAGCCTTTTGGATAAACAGGGCAGTCGCTCTTGTGCATTTTTCTTCACAACTGTTAATATGTGCCACTCTCTCTTTTAGTTTGTCTACCTTTGTCTAATGCCACACTGGGTGAGCTGTGTTTGGCGGCCACCGGGCAGCCAGACGATGTGGTGTGACCCAGGGGGATGGAGGGCTAACGTGGGGAGAGAGACGTGGGGAAGGGGGGCCTGTCATGGCGAGAGGGTCTCAGAGGGCTGGAGGTGAGCAGAGGTGTCTGGGAGATGACTGTCGCTCCTCTCAGTGGTCCAAGCCCTTTTCATTAACCCGCACCCCTGTGTTCACCAAACAGAAACGGGGGGGTGGAAGTGGGGACAGAAGGGTGCGGACGACTGCAGAACACTAGCCCCGGTGACCACCAGAGACCTGCTGCCTGCCTGCCTGCCTGCCTTCCTGCCTGTCTGAATGCAGATCTGTGTCATCCATTACAGACAAGGGACTGCTTTTTAACAAAAATACAAACACAAACAGGGGCTCACGCACAGGCACACAGACACAGACAAGACACACGCATACACAAATACACATACATCGAAGCCTGCTAAGGAAAAGAGAGGGGTAACGAAGGACAGGCAGTGCCCCCTAGTGTTTTCATCAAAGAGAAATCAGACCAAATCAACTAACCATAACCCCAAGCAAAGCCACAAAAACAGATACAGGAAGCGAGCAAGGAGGAAGAGAGAGAAAGAGGAGGGGGGGAGTAGCAAGAGGTGAAGAGGCTGGATTCATGGGAGAAGTGGCATCACATGTGGAAGACATGGCGGTGGGGGAGGGTGGAAGGGGCAAGACCAGGGGAAGGAAGGAGAAGGATGGAGGGAACAAGGGATGAAGAATGGATGAAAGTAAAGTTAAGGAGCTAGAATGGGGGATGGGGGTGTAGTGGACATGTGAGCTGGCTGGTGTTGGGGGGAGGGGGGGTTAAAAGATGTCTGACACGACCAAGATGTTTTTAATGTTCGAGGCCGAGAGAGCGAGAAAGTGAGAGAGAGCGTAGGAGAAGAAGAGAAGCAGGCAGGCCATGCATGAAAGCCGATGTCAGAGGAGTCCAGAGAAATCGTCGAGTGTGAAGCCATCTAATAGGAAAGCGGAATATATATGAGACAGAGACACACACACACACACACACACACACACACACAGACTGTGAATTACTAAGCCACCCAACGTGGCCTGGTAACGGAACTGGACATGAACCACAAACTAATGAGTGACATGACGGGGGAGAAATGAAAACGTAGCTTACTGGGACAACAAACAAGCCTTTTGGAGCAAAACGCACACTCATGCTTGAAGATAAAAACATTTGTACATAAACATGAATACATTAAAAAAAAAAAACCTGTGCAAATATGTGTGTTTTTTTTTTTTTCTTTTTTCAGTTGGACAGCACATCCAGCTTCATATTCCCACCATGAAACAAGGCCTACCCTTCAGTGAGTTCCGCATTCAGCTCCAAGCCAGCTAAGACATCAAAGGCTGCTCCACACCAGGAGTCTCTCACTCACTCTCCTTCTCCCTTCCTCTCTCTACCATCCTTTTGCTCTTTCATAACCCCCATCGTATTTCACAGCACATAAAGCCTTAAAATGGCACATAAAACAGTTCATCTCTTTTCACTGTCAGCTTTCCAGGCTTAAAAAATTAAATATGCTTTACTGCAGGTACATAACTAAAACACACCCCTGGAAAAAATTGCCATAAAGGATTCAAACTAGGCTTTCCATAATTATTGGAGGCTATAGAAGTGGGTATAGATCAGCTGAAGAGCCAATATAGGGTATTTCAAGCTCAAAATGCAGAAAATAGGAAGTAACTGAGAAATTGTGAGATTGCCTGTTTTTCCTTTGTCATCAACTCCATCGGCATCTTTTCTGTTTAAACACTAGAGGAAACGTGCAAGAAAAAAAAGAAATAAAAGAACGCCTTGACCCTGGGGTTTCGAGTAGGTAAGGCAAAAACATCATAGAATGCCAACATCACATTCAATGAACTTTAAAAGCAGTGAAAAACAGAATGGACTGCAAATGGTAAATGGACTGCATTTATATAGCACTTTTCTAGTTTACCGACCACTCAAAGCGTTTTACAACACATGCCAACATTCATCCATTCACACACACATTCATACACTGATGGCAGAGGCTGCCATGCAAGATGCCAACCTGCTCAATGGGAGCGATATAGCGCTTTTTATCCAAAGGACTTTACAATGTTTCTAATGCTCATTCACTCATTCACACACACACTGAAGGTGCAGCCATCACAAGCAATTTGGGGTTCAGGATCTTGCCCGAGGACACTTCGTCATGCATGCATTCGACAGGTTTTGATCCCCAGGAGCCGGGGGTTCGAACCACCAACCTTCTGATTGGTGGACGACCTGCTCTACACCTCCTGAGCCACAGCTGCCTTCTGAGCCATGGAGAGCAGAGAGTGAAGGAGGCAGGCGTGGATGAAGAAGCTGAGTTTGGAGGAAAAAAGCAAAAAGGAGAGAGACGATGAGAGAAACAGGCGCAGAGGAGGGAGAGAGGGTTTAAACTTCAACCTTAAGAGTCACTGAGTTCACTGACATTTGCACCAGGATCCGCCTAGCTGTTCCTCAAAGCTTTTCAGAAATGACACTTTCTCTCTTTTCAATTCCTAAGACTTATTCTTCCTCCTACATTCAGCACAGAATGAGACCATTCAAAATCTTGAGGGCAGAGAAAGAAGAAAAAGACAGAAAAGCAAACTGGATTGAATGTGTTGAATTTGTGTGATGCCCGCGTGACAATTTGCAACTCCATATGTCCTCAAGATTCCTCTCGTATATTGTATGCATTCTTATAGAAGAATTAACAAGGGGGGAGGAAAAAATGACATGGAACAAGTGATTCATTTGAGCTGTCAACATGTCATCTCCACCACATTCAAACCTCACGTCAACCGCTCGTATTCCCTCTCTGGTGAAGGTGACCTAGGTCGTAACCAGCTGACACACTCAGACACAGCAGGTGAATGCATGGAAATACCACAGTGGGAAAAGTGAGTGTGAGTGATTGGCAAGAATAAAAGGCAAAAAAGGACATAAAGGAAAAAGAAAAATGTGACATCTACTCAAAAAAAAAAGGAAACAAAAATACTTCTTAAATGATTGTGAGCTACTCGCATTTTCAGGTAAGAAAAACACGAGCCTTTATACACAGTTCATTCAGTATCTTAGATGATATTGAATGATAAACTTCAGATTACAATTTTCATCTAGCGGTTCTACACAAAATAAATAAACAGCAATTCAGAGATGAGTTCTTAATACTGAGAGTGTGAGACAGTGGAAGGAGTGGGAAAAATGGATGGTCTTGGACACAGACATCTGTTGAAAAGGACAAAATATAAAAATGTGTAAAGGAGAAGGACAGAAGTGAGGTCAGTCTCAAGTAAAGGATAGGAGAGACGGCATAGCATGAAGTAGCAAGGCCGTTGTGAAGCTGAGGTTAAGAGAGGGAAGGGAGAAAGAAAGTGAAGCAAAGGGGAAGAGCAAAAAACAGGTGAAAGAACATATACACTGAGGCACAAGATAAAAGGAAAAGGAAAAAAAAAACAAGAAGAGGTGAGTTTACAGGTAAGTGGTAAGAGAGAGTTGACAGTAGGAGGGTGACCAAAGAAGCTTAGAGGAGGGAGAGAGTCACATACACACATAAATCAAAAATCGCTAACAAGGAGTGTTTGACATTTTTAAAAACAGTGGCAAAGGGCAGAGGAAGAATGAACGAGTGAAGGACAGTTTTGCTGTGAATTAAGACCGAAGGTAAAAGACAATGAACGCCGAGGAGAGGAGTGAGAGAAATGGACAGCAGTGCCCGATGGGTATTAAAAAGTGAAAGAAAGAGTGAGAGAGGTCTGAAGAGGAGGAGAGGGAAGAGAGCGAGACCTTGCCTCTGAGGCAACGAGCCGAGAGGAACGAGAGAAGCAGACAAAGCGGCGCACTGCTTCTCACACAGCAGAACAAAGAGAAGAGGTGCATTATGGGAGTCTGAGCCTTGCACCGCCACTGACGCCATGCTGGATAAACACACAATGGTACAAATGCATGAATTGAAATGTAAACACATTAGCCATTGATGTAATATGTAATGCAATCAAGGACATGATTAGTATATAGACATCTGGTTTGACTTATTTTCGTAAAAAGTCTCATTACTTAAAAATTTTTAGGTACATCAGAGATGTCCTATTTTTAGTGCTTTATCTCCTCTACCTTCATAAAACCGCACAAATGCAAGAATATGTAAAAACTAATTCAATCGCAAATATTGTGCACATCATACACAAGAATACTACACCAGATATATAGTATATGATTAGGGTCTGTCTGTCATAAACTCAAAAACAAAACAGAAAACGTTCAGTAATATTGACTTTAAAACAGAGATAAGGAGAGAGTAGCGAGAAGGAAGCCTGTCTGAGCGGCTATAAGGCAGACAGTGCTGGTACAAGAATGGAAACGGCCAAGAGAAGGAAAAAAAACAAAAGCGAGAGACAGCGCAGGGAGGAGAGCTTTCTTTGTAGAACACTGATACAAGCAGACCAGAGTTGAAGCAGAGGGTGAGGAGGAAGACGAAGGGAAGAGGGCTGTTTGATTATGGCAGGAATTCAGGTATGAGTAGAGATACTAATCTCTGTCTGTCTGAGTGTTGTATGTGTTTCGTTGTACATCTGACTATGCGCATATTTGCATGTTTAGTCCTTTATATCATCTTTATATAATTATATCATTGTATTGCATTTGCCCTCTCAGGCAGCTAGCTCATGGAGATACAAGTTCAAAGGAGCAAAGATACAGGGTGGCAGCGCAAAAACTATTTTTTACCTTTCTCAGCTTAAGTGTCAAAATTTCAAGGAAAAGTATGGAAAATTGTAAAGATATTGGCTTTTAAGTTTTCCATCTATCCTTTGACTCCTACATACTTCCCCCTTTCTCATGCTCTCTTTTTTTCCTTCTATTTCTCCTCCTTGCTCTCTCTCTCTCTGTCTCTCTCTCTCTTCCTCCGGCAGGTCTGATATACCAGAGCTGCAGCTGAACTCTGAGTAGCACTGTCTCCGGGAAAAAACAAAGTGATCAATGTGAGAAGGCACGGGGCGCTCATGGACAGGCCAATCAATGGTGGAAAGAACCTTGCCCAGGGCCTTATGCAAATGGAGGCACGTCGCATAACCTCAGGAGTGAACATGCGCACTAGATCAATGGGACGAGGGTAGAACCTTACAGCAAGATCAGCCTCAGCCAGTAAATATGTAATGATGAATCCCTCTAGATTTTACTGAACTCAAATGAACTTCAACTAGCTCTGCTTCTTATATCACAAAGTGGCAAAAAAAAAGATCCCTGTGTTGAAGAGGTGGGGTATGGGGTGGGTGGGGCAGGACAAGAGAGATCCTTTGAGCCTTTGCACAATGATGCACTGAGGACAGATGGATTTTTCACTTCCTTTTCACTAGGGAGGAAAAAAAAATAGGAAGACAAAAAGGTGAGAGGAGACTTATGAATAGTCACCTCAACAATACTTGTTTGAGATGTAATGATTTTCAATTACGTCACCATGGCAACATCTGTGTGTGTTTTGAGGAACGAAGGAGGAGAGTGGGTAACCGTGACGACCTGGTGAAAGCGTGCTCGACCATTTAAAACGATGGATGGTCAGACCGAAAAAACTGGATAGGGCAACCTACTCAAAATGAACAACATGACATTAACTAATGTCCTTATATATTAAAGTGTAATATTGGTGTCAGCAAAAGGTATCACAGATCAATTAGAAGTAGTGTACGACTTGATTATGTACAAGTAAAGGTGGTGACGGGGAGACTGATGATCATGCTATTGCATAACAACTTTTCTCACAGTAAGCAGAAAAGGATCGACAACAACTTACTGAACTGGTCCTGAAAAAAGACAGATAGCTGTGAACTTTAACTATTGGTTACCATAGAGAGAGACAAAACAGAATGATAAAGATAAAGATACTGGCAAATAAGTAAAAAACATAAACAGAGAGACAGAGGGACTTTTGAACTGATGATGGAAACCACAATGTGAGGAAGTGATCGTGAAGTGTATTGACTGCTCCTGCGTCAGAGCTTGAGGTGAGAGTAACAGCTCCATGTCTGTCTCTGGCTGTTGAGTACACTGTGGGAGAGTTCGATCAAAACAAGATACATACTGTATATCCCCAGGTTTTTATATAGTGTGAAAATAAAGGTGATGCATTGAATTGCCCTTGGTTGTTGGCTATGTCTCAGATGACCTTTATAACCCTTGACCATTCAAAAGAATAACAAAAGTTAGGGAAACAAGAAATAAAAAACAAACATAAAATGTACTGAAACACGTAGTCTTTTTTATCTAGTTATACTTGCAGTACTCCTGAAATAAATTTATGGGAGGCAGCTGTTAAAACACTGAACACAAATAGAATATAGCATATGGAAAGTTACTAAAAAGGAGAAAATAAAGTCAACTGATTACAATAATGTGCAGTGGTAGTTGTAGTTTGTAGTTGTAGTGTATATATGCTAGCAAAACTGTGGGAAAATATGGGGAACCTTCAATAAATGCATGAACATGAAGCGACTGAGTGTGCAAGCCCGTTCCTCACAAGAAAACCAACAGTATATGTCTAAAATTCAGGCTGGCAAAAACGACCTATAGATACGTTTACGCCATCTAGCAGCCGTAGTAATTATGACTCAGGGAAATGACAGTTCAGATGACGTCAATATAAGGTGACTTGATAAGATGATTTTTGCCTTGTTAGGAGGAAGCAGGTTGAGAGGATGGCTAGATAGATAGTTATGTTTCCAACTGGGAGTCAGGATATTTTTTAAAAAAACTTTAAGGAAGTATAAACCACGTTTCAAGTGATCATTTTAACCCAAACCATGATTTGTCTCTAACCCTAACCAAGTGGTCATGGTGCCTAAACCTAACCAGACCTTAACCACAGCGTTGTCACACCACAAAACATTATTGTTTTTTAACGGTGATTTGTAACGGTTTTGGAAAGCCACAGTGCATTACTACAGTAGCTAGATGATATAAATGTATTGGTAATTTTTTTCCAGCCTGAATTTTAGACCTATACTGTATTTTTTTATGAGGATGTGTTGAATGTGCACAAAAAAGACATGCTATTAAAAGTCCGTATCTTCTTGGAATCTTTTTGTTCATAGACAACAACACCACTGATAACTAATAAGCTAGCCAGTTAGTCGCTCAGTGACTCAAACAGCGTGACGTATTGAACAATATGAGGACAGGAAGATGCTAGCTGCACATAGAAACATGATGAAGCAGGGAACTGATTACTGAGTGGACAAATAGGATCCGCTCTGTATTCTAACACAGCATGACAGATTCAAGACTACAGCAATTTTGTACGGCTTCTCAGATTGCTTCCCTCCAGTTCATTGAGACATTTGAAAGCAACATGACTGAAAAGAGGAATAAACTGTATGTTTAATGTTAAGAAGCAGGTATGTCTTGATTGTCCTGCAAGTATATGGCAATAAAACAAGACCAAATTAAAAAGAAAGGCAATTAAAAAATCCAGCAAACAAAAAATTAGAACCCCTCACACAAAATCAATTTCCCTTGATATTGTAGGAATAACACAAGAGAGACAAGAGGTGAGTAAAGTATTTTCAACCCCCCCACTCCTCCCCAACACCACAAATGTAATCTAGAAACCAAAGATGCTCCTGAAACATAGAGAGAAACACCAACAAAGGTGAGAATAATGGCGTCGTATTGAAGGGAATACTTCACAAAGCCTATTGTGCGAGTATCCTTTTCAGGCAGCAAACCCGCTGTAATTTGGTCTGCGTCATCTGCCTCTAGTCACAATGCAGCACTACAGCTTTGAAATGGATGGCAAATGAAGGCCATTTGTACATAATCACAGCAGATAGAAGAATTCAGAAGCCCTACAATGTGTTGTTGAGGTGGAAAGAAAGACCTTGGTCTATCTGTGGCAGCCAGCGCAGCTAAGGTTTGGCAAGGGAGGTCTTTTTTCCAGAAACAAGCAAATCAATTCAAATCAAATCAGCTTGCTAGCCGTGACATTTAAACAGTTCAATTTACATCCTTATGTTAAGAGAAGAGCCGCTCTCTAAGATGCCTATTCATTCACAAAGAAATTAGACGTCTATATTTCAGCCACTTAATGGAGCAAATATGCTGTAGCTGTAGTGAGGAAGAAACCATGTCTTTTCATGGTGTACAAAGGGCTAGGCATTGTCTGTCATTACGAGTGGAGCACAAAAACACAGAGAGGGATAATATACATAATATAGACAGGACTGGAAAACAGTACCATGCATGATATGCATGCATTACCACATACACGCACACGCAAGAGCGTACCAACACACGTGCACATGCGCAAACCCACAGTGGTGATGGTGTATGTCCTGAGGGCTTCTGTCCTGCTGTGCAAGCTGGCAGGCACTTTTGTCATGGTGGTCCTTTTGTTTCACATCAAACAAAACACCACAGCTTTGCATACGGCTCCACTAATTTCTGCTAGTGTGCCCCAGCCATTTATCATCGCCTCTCACCCTCTCCTCCTCTCCTCCCCTAACGTGACTCTGATAGCTGCTCTCCACCAAGTTGTTCTGTTTAGGACGATACAGGCTTCTTCAGGCTAGGGCTGACACACTCAGTCATCCACACATGTATACATGCACACACACATACACTCAGGCAAACAGAAACCCCTACAATACGTGTGCACCCACTTGCAGACATAGAGAGACATACACACAAGTGCACATCAGCACATGCAGACAGACATACACACAGGAAACTGCACTACTACCGCACCGCTTGCAAGCCCGCCAGCTATGGAGAACCTTGAGATAAAAACAAACCTTCTCTTCATCCCCTCCAGAAGCAATAGACAGGATAGTACGCAGAGTTTCGAAGGCAGGCAAGACGTGCATATAACATTAGACGAGGGGATTTTCAGAGCCCGTGTACGGACGTTTTCACAGCCGGGATGATTTTGTCAACAAATTAAAGTGACTTTTTTCTTGTGTGATGATGAACTCAGGTGAAGGTTGCAGTGGTCCTTGAAGAGTATTTGAGATGGACATAAATGTGGAACTTAGTTTGACACAGTTGAAAGGAATACTCCAACATTTTGGGAAATAAACTTGTTTGTGCTTAGACTGGTATTTAGATACTGTAAGAGGATCGATATCAATTTCATGTCTGTGCATTCAGTAGAGAGATCGGTCCAGGATGTGTTTAGTCTAGGTAAGCACAAACATAGGAAGCAGTGTTGAGATGGCTAATTTCCGACAAAAGAGAAAAAAATGCTACTTCCAACAACTTCAAATTTGTCTTATTTACATTTTGTGTCGTGTTTATTAGGAAGCTAGTCACCGGTCTATCCAAAAGTCAGCTAGGCTTTGTTAAGAGCTTAAAAACTTACAGTATGAGAGGCTGCATGTGCATGTAGTCACTTCTCCCAACTGTCATTAGTCATTAAATACCATAGTTCCAGTCATGGATGGATAGTGACACAATGGGCCCCTGGACAGAGACATGTAAAAGGTCTTCCAACCCTGCTACATAACAGCAGGGCATGTCAAGTGAAAGAGATGCAAAACAACTACAATCAAAATTCTACAGGTGAAGCTGGACTGTCAGGTGCTGTTCAAAAACTACACCTGAACTTCAGTATTAAGGTCACACTGGAGATAAAGAGATGCTGTCTGACTCCTGTCCAAAGTTTCCTTCCACAGCAGATCCACACTGACTGTCATCTGTACAGATATTATACTAAATACTACTGCACAGAGCACACTATACAGAATATTATAGGAAACCATCAGAGGAAGCTTGAGATGCAGTTTATATATTCTTGAAGCAGAGCTGCTATTTTATTTCAAATTGCTTTGCTAACGTTACTTTATTTGAATGAATGTTATTGAGGCCTCAGCATGCTGTGCAGCTGTAATATGAAGGGGAAAAAAACAAATATTGGAGTAGATTTGGCTGGCAATATTGAAAGACTGATCAGGATCAGTTGCAAGAAAGCATGACCAGAACATCCCTACTTTTAACTGAGCTCTGTGACTTTCCAACAAAAAATGTTACAGTCACTTGAAATAGAGGCTCTGGTCCAGGGGACCCCTAACCCTTTGGGCCTTTGGGCCCCTGGGCCTATGCCCAGTAGGTCCATTCAGTAATCCATCCATGGCTCCAGTGCATACGGTACTCTAACTGCACCTTAAACCGTAATGTGTCATTTTCTATTTCTATACATTTTATATACACAAGCAGCAAAATTTAAAAATTACAGTGAGACAAAAAAATAAGCATACTTCCCTCAATGTATATATTTTGTGAAAAACCACTAAGTAATGGAGTGGATAATAAACATTACACAACATTAAATAAGTGAATTAAAAAAAAAACTGGATGCCATTAAAGAGCATGAGTGAAGCTATGAATTTCTATGTCTGAGCTCTATTAAATGATAAATTAGGATTAAGTACAATAACAACTAAACACTTCTCTAAATTGTATTCTACTCTATGACTTGATGTCCATGTAAATGTTTGTGATTTTCCAGGGGCATGCTGTAAAAAGGGTGAGGACTAAAATCAGGAGAGTTTGCACTGCGTCATGTGTTCAGCGAGCTGTTACCATGCCAGTCATGAAGCTGTACAGACCACTGCCAGACCCAGAGTCCTGCACAGAGGGCATAATTGGCACTGTCGCTGCCCTGAGGGTCTCCACGACTGGGAGAGGGAGAATCAGGAGGGCGAAGGAAATGAGGACACAAAGGACTACATAGAGGAAAGTGGATTTTTAAGTATGGCAAATATCACAGTGAAATGGTTTGGTATGTACAGCAACAATGAATAAGGAGTGAGAAACGTGGAAACTGAAAATGTAAAGAAAATTTTAAAAAAAACTGTTGTATTGCAAAAGAGATGCAATGGGCTTGTTTGGAGATCTTTCCGTGGTAAATGAATAAGAAATCTTAAACAGGCAGAAATATAAGCACAACTTACTTTAACTTACTTGTACTTTAGCTTGTGAATCTGATTATGCACGAACAATGCACAGCATTGTTCGACAGAAATAAGCTTGCATCTTGCATCTTCCCATACTGTACTACATTAAAAATTCTAATTTAGTCTAAGGACGCTGTATCACAGTGGAGAAATTCAATCACTTTCTAAACTCCAAGCTATGTAAAACTAACTTCTCTGACTCACACTGATTCACCCAGCAGTGTTTCATCTTTCTCATCCTCCACACACCGGCATAGTGATGAAGTCCACAAGGAGTGAAGAAATCCTCCATATCTGTCTGTCTCACCTCAAGCATCTCTTCCCACATCTGACACCTAGCCATAACGTGCACACACACACACGCACGCACGCACACACACACACACACACACACACACACACACACACACACACACACACACACAACCACACATGATAGAGAGAGAACTAGCTATATTCATTATAGATTGAAACAGATGGCACTATACACAAAGTGCACAAAAAGATATGCAGCAAGCATGTACTGTATGTATGTGGCGTGTTCATAGAGGACACTTAAATCTGTAATCATGTTTTTGAGGGGCTGTTGTGGCGGTTGGCTGGTTGTCTGGTTGGCACCCACACATTTGTGTACTGGGAGACAGATGCATTCTTACGTAAGACCTTATATAATGCTGCCCTGTCCTATCCAATAAGAGTGCTCCTTTTTCATTCTGTGAGCGGGAAGGTTAGTGCAGGTTAGACAACCCTTCCTCAACACAACCACCACCACCACCACCACCACCACCACCACCACCACCACAACCACCACTTCCACTTCCACCCCCAACTTGTGGCAATGAAGAAAGATGAAAAGACAGGCTGAGCAGAGGGAGAGATAGAGGCAAGGACCTCGTTCTGTATGATCCTATCCCTTCGGTCCCTTCCTCTCTATCTGGTCCGTTCTGGGGGGAGACTTTGTGATCAGGTGAAGAGAGGATGATGTGGACCTGGAACATGGCCAGGAGCATGGCCAGTATGTAAGTGTCATAGAGAAATGCAGAGAGAAAGAGAGTACGCAGGAAGGCTAAAATATCTTGGACTTATAGGAATACCGGGTTCAAAACAAAGTGTTATGATTGCGGGACCAGGACCCATCTTCCATTAAAACTACATAGCTGAGAGAGACACAGAAGGAGGACCAAGAAGGAGCGGGCTGACCAAGCATGAAAGCAGATGTCAGAGGAGACTAGAGACTCCAAGGGAGAGATAGAGAGATGGCAAAAACTGCAACAGTGAACTGAGATGGATGGATGGATTTCGTGATAGCTAAAGAATGATAGAGAGGGTAAAAGGGCAAAAAAGGTGGGGGCGAAGCAGAGAAAAAGCGAGCAGCCTTCCCCCTGCAGCGAAAGCTTCTCTTTCTCTCTTGCGCTCTCATTCAAAGGCAGTTAGCTACTCTTTGATGTATCTATAATTAGTCAGTACACACTGTGAAGTGTTTTAAAAGAAATCAAATTGCAATGAAACACTTGAGTGCTCCAAACAGGGGCTAACATGCTCCGGAGCAAGGGGAGCGAGCAGGAGAAATTAATGGCGGGCCTTTTTGATGTGCTTGATCAGAAATGTATTTATTAACTGCAAAGGGGAGTAGTAATTAACCCACAGACAGCTTGTTTTCTCTGGGTCTTCTCATGTGTCAAATGGTTCATCCCGCAAGGCTCCACTCTCCACTCGCCTGCTCATGCGCACACACCTCCCATCCTGTCCCGCTGGACCACTTTCTCCTCAATTAAGTAGACGGTGTGCATGTGTATGTATGTCTGTATGTGCGTGAGTTTGTGCATGTTTATGTGTGAGGGAGTGCAAAACACAGCAATAACAAGTGAGAAATATATACTGGTTGCTTTAAGTCCCATGTGTATATTTATCCGAGTATTTGTCCGAGTGCATTTGGATAAAAAGCCAAACAGCCTTGAGTGGAATACTTTATATAAACAATGCTCCTAAACAAAATCTATACTGCAAAAAATGATGATTGATTGGACAAGTTAACAATCAACTGCTCACTGAAGACAGAGTTGCTGATAGGTACAGGTGGGTGGATGACGGAAGCTAATAAAAACTATGAGTGTGTATATGTGTTATTTTCGGGTTTGAATAGGTGAAGAAGGAGGACTGAAAGACAACAGAAGCTGAGATGGCCTCGAGGGAAACCTGACTATGGTGTTTTCGAACACCCTGTCACTTAAAGTGAACACAAGGATCTTTCAAGTCTCTGTTTTGATGTTATTGTCCCCATAGTGCATCTGCTATATGCTACGTATTTATATATGCATACACTGTATATGAGTGTTTTAAGAGGGTTTTCACGTGACAAGGACATCACATAAAAGGAAGCAGTTAGAACCTTGTCGAGGCCTTTATACACAGAGAGAGAGAAAAAGTCTGACTTAAACACAGAGAGACAGAAAGATACCAACAGAGAGAATAGCTAGTCTTCGTCACACAGTGAGAAAGCCCAAGAGATTGTGAGGCTGTCACGGACAAAACACTGCATGAATATTTAGCAGCCAAATTAAAATTACAAAATACTAAACAAAAAAGAGTAGGTGAAAGAAAAAGAAAGAAAATAAAATATTCCTGAAAACACCAGTGGGACAAGTGCCCACCTTTAATCCCCCACTAACCATATTCTCATTGTGTCTCCTCCCTCCTCCTCCTCCTCCTCCTCCTCCTCCTAGGAAAAGAGGAGAGATATGTCCTAAATAATATGGGATGTGGTGAATATAGCAGTAAATCCTTCAGATCAAGAAACCAGCTGACTGGCAATGTAGCCAAGCTCACAGATCATAGAGCGGCTTGCAAACACAACTTGCACAGCGTGTTACTTTGCAGAGCTTAATACAGTGCAGTTCTTTGCAGTAACAGTATTTTAAATGCTAACATGGCTAGCGCTGCATGTTAGCAATAGGCCGGGAACTTAGCCAAACTAGCTACATACAAGTGGTTGCTGCAATTTCAGAAGCCAAAAATACAAAAACTTTAAGTTAGAAATTACAAAAATTACAACTAGATTTTCTTCTTCTTTTTTATATCAAGCTACAGAAAGCTACTGTATGCTAGCATTTACGGGGAAAAATGTGCATTCATGCTTTATGTTACTTATATGCAAAAAGGTTTTTTTTGAATGATGGTATCCTTGGAAACATGTGACAAATAAAATGTGATGGTTTCTTTGCAGTGCCAAGGTAAATTAAAGTTATCCAAAATACTATGAAATGATTATTAGTTTTTAACATTTTTCATTGTTCTTAAAATGCTAAGAAAGGAGCTCAAACCCAGAGTGAGGACGTATCCTTTAAGGGGCACATTAACTGCTCTGTATGTTCTATTGTTACACACATTAGACTATAACTCAACAACTATGTCTCCTAGAAATTGCACTTATATAGTACTAATTTAAATAAATGTAATGTCTAGGAGACAAAAGCAGCATGTAGCAACCTAGTATGATGGCAACATTAACTTCCCCACCATCAACCATGACTCCTAAATGCTTCTCTGTTTCAGTAAGAATAACTCGCCATGATTGTATAGGCTATCTGCACATTGAAGCGTAACTATTACATAACTCTAGTCATTAAAACACTAACAGAAGAGAAAGTGATGATCAATATGTGATGCAGAATCCCATGAGGACATCACAGTAAACCAAAGACTAGAAAATAAAGCATTAACCTCAGAAGTCTTCGTATAACCCGCAAAAGACACACTACAGGCCCATTTAGCTGAAGGGTGCGGTTATAAAGCCAAGAGGCTGGCCAAACTTTTATTTCTGCCCTCCCATGTGCACCATTAATTCCTTCAAATCCACCTCTCCCTCACCATCTTTCAACCTATTCTCTCCCTCCTTTAAGGCTGAGATATCTGCATGCTCTGCCACAGATCTAGTTTAACAGTACCACTGTAGTTGTATTGCCATCCCTACATTTCTTTATCCAGCCCTCTGTTTTCCCCTCTTTTACTCCTGTTCTTGATGTGCAGAGGAGGTTGATAGTGCCCTAGGACAAGGATGAACCAGATTGTTTACAGAACCAGTACTTTTTCAAAGAAACTAAATGCTATTTATTTTTAATTGTTCCACCATGTTTCACACACTATCACTCTGCTGCCTGTTTCCCTGAGGTTCCCAGTGTTGGTTCTGCTCTGCATGTTGTTTTTTGCACACTAACATGTTTGTCTGCATATACGGGTGTTAGTGCAGCATGTTCTGTGGCGTTGCAAACTTGAATCTGAGACTATGTGAGTGCTGGAATATATAATTTCTCCTTATGTGAGTGATCGTGCTGACATGAGCCTATTGTGTGTCTCACTGTGTCTTTGTGTCGGTGGGAGGTAGGACGGATAAGCGGAAAACTGAAACACTCACCAGCTCAACGAAAGACAGCCCTCCATAGCTGTGGGCCACGATGAAGACATTCTTGGCTGCGGCTTTGGACACAAAGTGGTCCCACACGTACAGCACGTGTTCCTCGGAAGAACCATTTTCCTGCAAAACAAAAAAGCCACTCCAATGTTAGATGCATAGCCAAAAAGACTAACTGACGACAGAAACATTAAAGGCTTGAACAAACTCCAACTAACACAGTTGTGCAATTACAATTCATTTAAGGTGTCAGAATCCAGCCAATATCAGTGAAGCATCAATATAGTTATCAAACTCTTTGAAATGTAGTGCTACAGCATTAAAACCTGCACCCGAGGCCTGCCAAAAGGAGGGGGGTATAAAAGAGAAACAAAAAAAGTGGTGGTGGCCTGAGGTGATTTCTATAAAGAGCCACACTTCAGTGGATCAATAAGTCTTGCATATTGCAAATGCCCTAAATGTAAAACTCAATAGGCTCGGTGACGTAACGTTTAAATCTTAATTTGTACCCCATTGCTCAATCGATGGCCCGTCTATACGCCAGTAGAGGCATAATGGGAAGACGCTTGGGGAAGGTCAAAGGAAAAACAACAGCGAGGGCATATATACATAAATATACAAAACACACAATCAGGCACATTATTGCACCCATGCATACACACACACAAACTGCCCCTCATCCGCATGGACACAGTCTTACAGTTCACACACATGAGCAGGAACAAACACATGTGACCAGAAGACATGTTTAATTAACCAGAGTTGTAAGCACTTATCCAGGGCTGGAGAGAACAACAGTAAAAGTACAGGCGAGAAAAGGGCATCCGTTAATGAACTTGTGACATTGATTCAAGAATTTGATTTCCTATCAAACTGTCTGGTTCACAATAGGAAGCAACAATACATTCCCACAAGAGGGTTACACCACACATGGAGCCCTGTCGACTGGAAACACCTGTATCCCTAGATCACAACACCACACAGTATTTATGATAGCACCATAATATTCACACACACACACACACACAAGCACACACACATTTCTCTTAATTAGCATACAGATCTATATATATAAAAAAAGAATATCTTGAAATAAACAAACACATGGCCTATAGAGAATGGAACCTCATCTGTTAATTGAGTGTCAAACGGTTTAATGTGACTCCAAAACAAATAATTAGTGATATGAGGTGAAGGACAGAGCAGGTGTGTTAAGAGACTATCCTGTTAGTATCCGTAAATGTGTTTGCATTTTACAAAGTAAGACAGTATATTATCACAGAAAGATAATTACTTCAATATTCGCTCTCTTAAAGGTGGTAATTGAGGAGACAGTGAAACACACACACACACACACACACACACACACACACACACACACACACACACACACACACACACACACACACACACACACACACACACGTTAAAGAAAATATGGTTTAAACTTCACTTTTAGAAGAAAGTAAGGCAGCTTGTGATTTGACGGGATGTTTTCGCTTGCACGTATCTGTGTGTACAACTTTGTGTGCAAGTGTGTGCGCGCTTGTACTATTTGATGATGTGCTGATGTGTGTTTTTGTTGCTGTGTTTGTCTAGAGGTAAATTAACCTGTCAGAGTGTTTGTGTTTACTGCTAGATTAGCATGAGGGGGTTGTAGTGTCAGCACCCACCGCCATTCACAGAGTGTGATGCAAGAGCAGGCAACTCCGCTCTGCCCTGCCCTTCTGCCATCGGTGCATGTGTGCGTGTGTATGTGTGGGTTTGCCTGTGCGCACGGAGGGGCTGGCTGAAGCAGAGTTGTCTGTCTGAAATGCTGTGACATCAAAGTCCTTTGAAGTCTCCCTCCTCTCTCCTCTGCCATGTCACCCTTCATCTGTGAAGCCCATTTCATTAGCCTGCCTCCCTCCCTCACTACTTCCATCTCCTCTACCTTCTTTCTCTCTGCTGATGCCACCTGTTCTTCCTCACGCTCCTCCGTCTCCAGTTTTGTCCACTTCTCCACCCACCCCTTAGTGACAACGCCTGACATTAAGACACTAGGTGCTACTGTACATTACAAAATGATGTCTGTGTGACATCCACTTTTAAAGAATCTATTTATTTATTTGCTAAAAATATTTTACATTTACATTTTAAGATACATATATCGCACAGTTGATATCTTCATAAAAACAGGTGAGTGGTCCAATTCTCCTGACTCCATCACCCCACCTCACGCTAACACACACACACACACACATTCTTTGTCTTCACCCTCAGCAGCAGGCAACAGAGTGACTGACTACCTGGCATGGCAGTGTAGTGAATTATCTAAACAGCATTTGCATATTGTTGCAATTATTTCCTGGGGTTAATTAGCTGCAGTGGAGCACACCGCCCTGTGAGACCGGCTTCCTGTCACCAGCTCTCACACAGTATCTTACCTTATTTATTTATTTCCCACTGTTTGTGTATATTTGTCTGTGTGTGTGTATGTGTATGCTGTGTGTGCATCTGTCAGCACTGTCAGAATAGTGTCCCAACTGCACACCTGTTGCCAGCATCCTTCAGCCATGACTGTCAAGGGACACTGAGGATATGTACTGTTTGTGTGTGTATGTGTGTGTGTGTGTGCGTTTACCGAGTATATATGATCCATACTGTCTCCTCAGAGAATATAAAATACTCTGCACTCTAGACAGTCTCAGGACCAGACAGTCTCCAGATGCTGACAGCTAAATATTATCAAAAAGAAATAAAAATGTGCAGAGAGAACTAGAGAACTAGAGATAAATAGAGAGAGAAAAAGAGAAAAAAGGGTGAACCATACACACACACACACACACACACCTATGTGCATGTAAACAGAATTAATGTGCATTTATTGTCAGTCATCATGAACTCCAGTGCAGACAGCTCCCTATAGTACAATCGTCTGTAAGTACTTACATCCCACAGCCTGTGATTAAAGTGATATACGTATACTCAAAGATTGGACAGCTCAGTCAGTGCAGCAATGAATGCAGCCAAACACATCTTTGAGCAATATACAAGGGCTACTATATATACATACATCCACATTGAGTTTTTATACAGCTCTAATAGCTGCAGTGAGTCAACTTACCGAAATGTAGTTTTAGCCATCTAAAATTCCTTCTACCCGATGAACAGAACGCTGATTATGTGTTGTGTGTAACTTACGTCACCATAAGAACTGCTGGACAACCTGCTACGCAACATTGTGCATGACTATCTACCCCACTTTTAGTCCATAAGTGTTTCCAACTGTTACCCCTTTGTTGAATGTGTTTGCCTTCCACTGTCCAGTTTCAAGATTTTGTTCAATTTAGCTCTTTCCATTACTTGCACAACTCACAACTGCATGCACACACACACTAACAGGCATATTCCAGTGTATGCACACAGATGCGCGTGCAGACACACTCTCCTGTTTCTTCAAAAGTTGTCCGGTCCAATACTTGCCCTGTGTTTATTCACTGTAATGAGAAGCAGGGAGAGGAGAGTGGAGGAGAGGAGTGTGCTGCAGCCAGAATAACAGCCCCAACGCCAACACAAACCCAGTGTCTGACCAACACAGGAAACAATGAATCTAACAACATCAACACACTCTGACAAACAACCACTTCAGACCTCCCTGCACCTCCCTTCTGCTCCTCCTCCTCAGTCATCAAAACCACACAGGACTAGAGAACTTCTGAGGAGGCTGGAATCTCTAGTTGGGAGATGGTGAGCAGTGTGGACCGGAAGGAATCTAGTGGATAAGAGCCATTATACTTTTTACACTCAGAAACCTTTCAGTGGGAGCCAGCAGTGTCAGGACAGTGTCACGGGATCCCTAAACAACTTTATTGGGTTTGGGCAATGCTGGTTTCAATCTTGCATGAATGTCAATAAGTATTTCAATGTGTTAGAGCCAATGCTGAAATGAAATTAAAAGTAAAACAAACCTACATCAAATTACACTATTACCCCAGAGTTGCTTCCAAAGGAAGAGGTAGAAACAAATTACCCAAATTAGCCTCTCTCACTTTCTCTCTCTCTCTGTCTCTCTCGCTCGCTCTCGAAAATGAACACACACACCCAAACTCTAAATGTCTGACCGATCTCTCTCTCAGTCCCCTTCTGCTCTCAGGCCACACACTGAGTAAACCCACCAGCAGGCCCAGTCATTATATTCTTTAATATGTCCTGATCAGCACAATACAAGATTGCTTTCATTTGCCCCAATGATTAAATATTAAATAAGCAATGTATATAATTGCATGTTTGGTATTAGCAAAGAGGTCATTAGATTGAGTTAGTCTGTGTTTGTGTGTGTGGGTGTGTGAGTGTGATTGCGTACACGTCTCTGTGCACACAATTAAAAAACGGACCTCAACGACACCTGTTTGCAATTGCATTCTAATCAATGTCTAGGACGTGTACTCCTTCGCCATCTCCTTCCCTTTTTTATCCCCCTCTCATTTTTTTTTCTTTCTTTACCCTCTTTTAAGGCAGACAGAGAGCTGAAGTTAGCTAGAAGCTGTCTGGGAGCTGATGGGTCTGCTAGAGTGGGGGTAGAAGGTATGGAGCAAATTAGTGGCAGAGATGGGAAAATAATGACTGTGGCATTGTGGGTAATTAGCAGGTATAGTACCTATGGAGGGTTGGGAATATAATGATGTGAGAAAGAGACAGAGAAAAGGGAGAATGAGGTGAAAAACATGTGGAAGACTAACAAGAGGGGAGAAACTGTGTGTGCACGTGTGTGAGAAAGAGAGGGAGAGAGAGAAATGTATGTGTAGGTGTGTTATTTGACTTTGCAATAAGTGAGTGACTGCGAGAGAGCAGGAGCCAGAGAAAGGAGAAATACTATAGTGTACGTGTCATCCCACGTGCAGATTAGCGTTCACAGACTGTATACAATAAAATAGCATGACCTTGGTGGGGTCAGTCTGCTCTGACAATATTTGCCAGGGCATTGTTTCAAATCAATAACTCATTAACAAAGTACAAAGGAAGTTGCTGTGGGTTTGTGAGATTCTTTATTAGAAAAGAGCGGCTGCGGGCCAGAAAGGTCATCGCTGTGACATCTCGGCTAGCCTCGCGCCGCTGCCCGGATTGTCAGGTGAAATTACTGCGAGCCATTAATTGACATAAGGCAAAGGAGAGCGGGCAGGCAGACAAGGCTGTGTTTGTTCCAGGATGACCCTGAGGTGCTGTGTGTGTGTGTAAGTCTCTGTGTGTGTCTGTGTATGTCTTTATTCGGGTCAGCCTGTATCCACAACAGGATTGTGTGCAGAGAGAGAGAGAGAAGGAGAGAGAGCTCAGTGGGTGGGGAGGTGTGAGGGAGGGCAGGATGGATGTGTTTGATGGTTGACCTGACTAGAAGATTGGGAGCAGGGATCTGAGACCAGCTACACTGGTTCTGCCTTGAGCAAACACACAAACACACAGGTATGCCAGCACACACATATGCTATGTACTACACATAACACAGAAATGCTCACGCGGACTAACAAGTTCAAAATCTCACAGATTCACTCCTATTTGAAACTTTGATAAGTCAAATGACACTTATACAGTTAATTCAAATACAAGAAGATAAAGCCAAAGTTAAAAAATGTCACACGTCACCACCACCATTAAAGGGTAGCTCATAAAGACATGCACACAGGTCAAAACTTTTACTCTCCCACACTGAAATACACACCAAATACAAAGATGGCATCTAGCCAATTTGTTCTCTGCTGCAAGCAGGTGAGCTGCCCTCTAGCCCTGGTCATTGACCTCTCCTCTGACCAAGTTCAGGGGTTAATCAAGTCCCTACCTGTCCTTGGATATGCTGAGCCTTACTTCTTGGCACGATCACAGGTCAAAGGTCAAATAAACCCTGTCTGTATAATTGCTTGTGGGCCACCAATTGGGGCAAAGGGGTGAAGGTGACAAAGAGCAAAAGAGCCCAGTCCCATAGAGAAAAACTGTAGCGCCATGTCGAATACAATTACCAGTGTGTGTGCTTGTGTGTCCATGTCTTAATGTTTATAATCAAGTTTTGGTGTATGCGTGTGTGTGTGTGTGTGTGTGTGTGTGTGTGTGTGTGTGTGTGTGTGTGTGTGTACATTAGTGAATCCTCAGGACATTTTGTAGTACAGTGTGAACATGAGGGAACAGGACATCATCTGCTAAACACAGACAAGAACAAGGGTCTCCGCTGGCCTCTGTGGACAGTTGCAACTGGGAGTAATGGGTCTTGGAGAGGTAGGACCTAAATAATGCTGCTTCCTTTAGGAAACACACTCTACAAGTCTTATTTTAAACTGCTAAGAGAGTGTCTTACATCAATGCTAACCAGAGCGAATGGTAAAAAATGGTTTAAGACAAGGGATTTAAACAATGCCTTGAGTAGAAACACAAGCACACTGAAGTGCCCCAATGTTTTCTCCATTGTGGTGTTATTACTCCAAATGAACAAATATAGGGAAAGTGGATGTGATGTGACCCTCTCCAATCTCCATCATACAGATATCTTATTTTTGAAGTTGCACTGAAACTGAATATAGTAGGGGGAAAAAGAAGAGAAGGAATAGTCCCAACCTGCTACTTCAAAATGCTATAGGAGTGAAGGCTTCTCTGTCCAACTCTATGAACGTTTAAGTAACGTTCAATGTGACATGTTAAAAGGAAAAGCATAAAAAACTAAGAGAGAAAGAGAAAAGTATTCCAGTCATTTATAAAAATAAGTGGTGCTTAAAGAAAGGCGAAGCTCTGTTTTTTGTCCCCTTTGCTCTTTTTTTTCCCTTCTTCTTTCCAGGGCCTGCTGGCCTAATCCCAGCCAGCCAGCCTTGGGTGAACTCTTTGGAAGCTTCTTAAGCCCATGAATGTGCCTTTTGTTCCTGCCATTCCTCCGCTTGGCTGACAGAAAATAGCTAACTGGATTACTGCTAAAATTCAGAGTAAAGTGAACTCCCAAACTTCTATATGGCAAAGTGCTAAGAAAGCCCCCCCCCCCCACCCCACCTCCCACCCCCCACTCACCCCTCCACTATCCTCAACAGCATCCCTCCGATCAGACTTTCTATCCTTCCATCCCACCCTCTGTGCTCTCTCCTTCTCTCCCTCCTCCATCAACATCCCCCTAAACATGGCCCAGTGGTGTGTGATCTGGAGGAGAGGAGAGAAGAGGGATTAGATAAGGTTGAGAGGTTGCACACTATGAACCCAAGGCTAAAAAGTAAGAATCCTAAAAGCAGTTTAGAGCTTATTAATGTGTGTAAGGAAGCGTATTAATCAACTCAACTCTATCAGGGACTGGTGTGCATGTGTGTATGTGTGTGTGTGTGAGTCTTTGTGAGTCGATGTAATAAAAAATGAACACATATTGTAATTGTATGGATCTTATTGGTATAAATACAGAGTATAACAGGTGTTGATTTAAGCTTTTTTATATGATGTCAAATTTTATTATATTAGAGGGAGTAGAGGTATATATTTGAGAGAGTGTGTTACTGAATGGCTGTGTGCAGGTGGTCTGGCAGCTCAGCGGGAGTTAGAGTGTGAGGTATAGCAAATAAAAAGGTTTGTGTGTGTGTGTGAATGCGCGTGTCTTGGGTGGGTGTTGTTAAAAAAAGATGAAAACAGCCCTGCTAAAGACGTTTGATTTGATTCACCACCCACCCCGACTAACAGAGGTAAAAGAAAAGGATACACACACACACACACACACACACACACACACACACGTACACACACACACACACACACACAAATGTCAAAACCTTAGTTCTTTTTCCACCTCCTTTACTCTTTTGTCTGCCAGTGTGTGTGTGTGTCTTTGCATATCTGCATGTGTGTATGTGCGTGCTCGTATGTGTGTGACAGCTTACTCTGAGGTGGACAGAGGCAGAGCAGTGGAGAGTAAAGCGGTGCAGGAGGAGGCGTGGACGATAGAGGCGAGGTCATACACACTAACATCCTGCTGACTTCTGGGTCAAAGGTCAAAATTCAAGGGGCACCAACACAGAGCCAACCTGCTCACTCATTAATCTTTATCCTGAGTCTTGCAATCCCTGCATCTAAGGACAAGTGTATTTGGCTGGAAAATCTAAACCTTCTACATGACCCCTATTTTTCTGGTTAATGAGGATAATTTTGTATTAGCCTGCTGGTCTGAAAAATATAGACACAGAAAACATTTTTTTAACCATCTCTCTCCTTTCACTGAATACTGCACTGGTATCAATTATTAGCGTATATTAAACAGAAAAAAAAGTGACATGGAAATAGGCTGGTGCGGTATTTTCTTAAATCCTAACTCATTATGTTGTCTATCTGTCCTGACCCCCATCTCATGGAGTTGTGAAAAGCCAAGACCATTTAACTGCACAGTATTTCTAAAGACACACCATGGCTGTATATCGCCTTTGTCTCAATGCATCTGACCCTGTCTGGTATGCATTATGCAGGCATGGGGAAAGCAAGATGAGCTCAATATCAAGATGTGAATAATATTGCATGCTTCATCGTAGGGTAGGGAAACCTTGGTTGGGACTGTGTTAACGATCACTGCTAACATTACAGAGTGCGAAAGATTTCAGTCAACAGAAGGGGAGCGGGGAGAAAGAAAGAGTGAGAGAAGAAGAGAGACATATGGAGAAAAAAAGAGTTGGAGGAAGAAAGAGATCATTATGTCATAGAGAATCCTTCAAGTTATACCTTTAAAATAAAAACAAGTTATTAATACAAGCTCCCATCGTCGCAAGTATAACAAGATGTGGATTGCATTCACAATGAAAGATAAGATAAAAAATATGAAAGTTCTATCAGCCACTCAGAGAGTTGACAGAAGCAAGTTGGTTTAACTGAATTACATTACAAGACGTTAGGGATTGTTTACCATAAGACCTTTATGTCAGATAGTGCAAAGCCAGTTCATCAGTTATATGATGGGGAATCCAGCACACATGTAAAGAAGTGCGACAGAGTAAGATAGCGCTGCAGCTAATTATCCCTTATTAGAGTGTCTGTAAAGATACTGCCAGGGGGGTGAGAAAAAAAAAAAGTCTGCGTTGACAGCTCACACACCGCCCGCTTGTCCCACAGCAGCCCTAACTCTTGTCAGACATTAGAGACTGACGTCTTTCACACACACACACACACACACATGCACGAACACCCACCCACACACACAAACGTACATGCATTACTGGGACTCTACTGCCATAAACTAAACTAAGACACAGATAATCGATGAGGACACTCTAGATGTATAAGACCCTGCGACAGGAAAACGTGTAGCTCATCTTGCCTGTAATTTTTAACATGTTACTGAATGAGAGCCTTTAAAAAAGACAGAAAAAAAATTTCTGGACCTTCTCGCAGCAGCAAATTGTGAATTCTGTTGGCAAGGGGTAAAACAAAAGCTGCCTATGAAGGGAAGAATATTGTTGTATCTCACGTCACTTTGGCCATATTTATTTTCACAATGGAACTACATTTATGAAAAGGGTCACTTCCTTTGTTTGGCCACAAGGTAAACGGGCTGAGCTAGGTGCCCTCAGCCACGTGCGTGCGTCTGTACGTATGTGCATCTGTATATATGTGTGTGTGTATGATTAGGGGATGTATGGTCAGTGTCGCATGATAAGAATTTTGCAGTGTGTTTGCAGAGTGTGTGTTAAGGAGATAATAATCCCAGCGGTCAACAAGAGTGAAGGGCCACAGCTACACTGACCGGCCCACCATCTGAGAGAGAAAAAGAGAGAGAGAGGGAAAGAGGGAGAGAGGGAGGTAGCCATGTGGTTAACACTTGCTCACTGAGAGGCGACTGGAGCTCAGCCAACCTCTTCACACACAGGCTGACCACACAAGAGCCTCTCTTTCTCCCTCTGCTTCCCATCCTCCCTTCCTCCCTCGTTACCTAACATTTCCTTTCCTCGCTTCCTCAGCTAGCCACCTCCCACCATCCTCCGCTCCGCACCTTCTTGCCTATTTTGTCTCTTCCAAACTTGCCCAAATTCCTCCCTCCCATTTTCTCACCTAGGTCTACTCCTACCTTCTCCCATGACCCTAAATGACCACGACCCCGTCACTCCGACACCCTCCCCCATCATGTCTACTTTTGATGAACATCTAGCCTTCTGTCCCTCCACCCTGGCTCACTAAACACGTCTTTCCTGCCTTCCTTTCCTGTCTCTTCTCCCTCGCTCCATCCCTATGTCCCTCCCTCCTTCTGCAACATACCCGTATTGGGGTCCGTTCAGTCTCTGTCTCCTTCTGAGGGTTGCGGTACTTCTCATAAAATTCTCTCTTCTTCTTGCCCTCTTTGTCATCTTTGCGTTCCCTCTTTTCAGCCGGTTCATCCGAGGGTTCAGTCGGAGAGGGCAGAGGAGAGGACTTGGACGGTTTCTCCACCTCCAGGTAGTTCTCATTGGGGTTGAGCACCATCACGCTATAGCCCTCCTAAAACAGATAACATAAGTATGTGTATTAGAGCCGTAGCATCAGCATCATCTACATCAGATACTGTTCATGTTAAGTGTTCAGCATTCATGATATTTAATATATTTATCTATTTCTGTATATATAATACATTATAATGAACTTTATTTGTATAGGCCTTTTCACAACAAAGTTACTAAGTGCTTTATAAGGCAAAATAAATATACAAAATTCACCAGTTTGTATTGCAATGCAATTTAAACACATAATGAAAGAATAAAAGTTAAATCTATAGTGGAGAAGACTCTATCTATATTTATAAAATAAATGCATCACAAATAGACAAATTAATAGCCAGAAAGATATGTGTGTGTATGTGTGAGATTTGTAGAAAATGTAACATTACACATTGTTTATTTTTTGGTTGTTTTTTGTTTTGTGTTGGTTAAATTGTAGTTTTTTAAAACTCTGTCACACCCACAATGTAAAGTTGACAGAAAAGTGCATGATAATATCTGCTACACACACTTCAGCAACTTTCCTGCTCAATCTAGGCCCGGAAGGGGCTCATGGGGTATAAGAAAGAGCTCGGCAGTGGATATCTAAGAGCAAATAATACAAGAACAACACTTGAAAGACCCCAACTGTTAGATAACTGGAGTAAAAGATGCAAATCCAGCCAGAGAGAAACAGTAGAGAAAATGACAGAGGAGAGAGTGTCACTGCAGGGACAAGCCTGAGAAATAACTGAGGGATTGGAATTCAGTGACGGTGGTTTCAGTCGGTGAATAGCATTTAGTGACTCCAAAGGCCATGTGTCACTTAATATCAAACCCAATCGATCCCACCATCACTCAATGCAAGAGTTAGCTGCAACTGCATACGCATCTGTGTGTATGTGCACGTGTTTGTGTGTACTTGACTTGAAACTTCTACAGACAGCACTCCAAATGAAGCTCAGCTCCAAAAGAGCACCTCAATTTTTTTAAAAAAAAGCTAAGAAAGTTTCCACACCAAAACAAATTTTGAATAGACACTGATAACTGATACATTACTTCAAAATGCCAAAAATTAAAATTAATAGTTAAAATAAAGAGGAAACATACTGTATATATAAGAAAAAAGAAACCCAAGTGGTTATAATAAAAGAGAATGACAGATGGGAAATGTATTATGGAGAAAAGGAAGTTTTCTTGTAGCCTTTAGTGACTTCTTCAACTTTCAAGCCTTTTAATTAACTGTGTTTATTGTCCCAAGCACTCTGAAACTTAAGCAGGAAATAGATGGATTCCTGTTTCACTGCAGTTGTGCTTTTCACACACAACCCCCATTGTGAATACACATACACACACACACCCCAAGACTCAAATGTATGGGTATGTGCCTGTGTAAACACACACACACACAAAGACACACACTAAGGAGTATGAAAGATATCAGTGCTGACAAAAAGACCTTTAGGAGATGTGAGAGAGAGTTAAGAGAGGCGGCGTCGCTCAGCTTCCACTGCAAATTGCCATCGCACACACTGTCTTCTCAAGGCGGCACATCTTCTCTTCCTTAATAAGTGTTAACACAATGTGCTTGTCTTCCGTTGACGCAGTGTGTGTGTGTGTGTGTCCCTCCTGTGCCCATCGACATCAAACCTGCCACACACCCCTTCCCTTAGCACCTGCCGTGTGTTGACAACGACAAAATGACACTTTCTCACTTATTCAGATTATAAAATTAGTCTGATTCTCACTCCCTTTCAGATTCAGACAAGGCTATCCTTCCCTCACTGGTTATATTTGTAATGTAAAACTTAGTAATAGTATTTTTTCAAAATAATCTTAAGAAGCTTTTTTTTAAGTGGGATGGAAATTCAACGTGATCGAACTTAAAGTATGTGTTTTCTCATTATTTCATCAGCTTTAAAATGTCACTTAAAATTCAACAAATGTATTTAGCTTTTGAAAATTTTCTGCTAGATAGCAGCAACTATATGATGATGAAATACATTTCAGTTTTGTATTTCTCTCTGAGATAAGTAGGGCGATTTGGCAAATGATTTATATCTAGGTAGATTACCTGTGTTTTCATGAGTTTGTGAGTATATGTACATATATATAAAGCAGTAGGGGTGAAGTTGGAGAGGTAATGGTTTAGGATCTATTAGAGAGATTAAATTTAGCCTTCAGACATCACAGAGACATTTGCACACAAATACTGAATTTCAGACACACAAGTGCACATGCAGACAGATGGATGACCAGATGAAAAAGGAGCAGGAGCGATTGAGGGAGAGCGGAAAATAAAGAGAGAGAGAGAGAGACAGAGAGAGACAAAGAGGGGAGAAAGAGTGAGGGACAGAGAGAAGAGAGATAGATGGATAGTAAAAAAGATAAGACAAAGATACATAGAGAAGGAAGGAGAGACAGAGAAATGTAGTCTAACCGGATCCACACCAGCTTTGTGGCACTGCCCACTGGTGGCAGCCTGATAAAATAACTGACAAGACCAGTTCAGCCTGTGGCAAAAACATTAGAGCAACATGACACAATTTAAAATCAATTAGTGTTTAGATGAAAAACTAAACTAAAATATGAATATGAAAAAAAAACTAAACAAAGACAAAATGAGAAGCACACTACACTGTAAACAAATTCCCCAAATTAGGACAGAAAGACAGAAAGAACAGGAAGAGCCTCTTGCACTCAACCACTATCACATCACTTTGTGTGCGTTTTTCCTTTCCCCTAATCCCGGTTCACAAGGCCAAAAGTTAATGGTTTAGCAACACTGGTCCACGTGTTCTGATGCTAACCCTGAGTGGCCTACAACGGTGTTTGGCCTTCAGCACTCTTAGCCTCACCCTGACTGGTCAATAACCCTTCCTGGCCTTAAGCATTCTAATGCTAACCTCAAGTGGCCCAAGTAGTCTGGTTCCTAGCCTTTAGCGTCCTTATGCCAACCCTTAGTGGCCTATAGCCTATGGCCTTTCCTTTGGAGAGGCTAACACACCTAACTGAGCTAACAGTGCTAACCCTTTCAGCTGTCCAGTCACCCAGAAGGACATTGCTGTAAAGGCAACCAGTGTTGTCGGCGTACTTAGTCTGGAGGAGCAGGGCCGCCGAGTTCACCTCTATGTCGGAAACCATCATTTATTTGAACACTGAGAGGTCTATCTTGATGTCAGGACAACACTGCTCTCCCTGCCCAGCCACTTCCTCCTCTTATTCTTCTCAACCAAATATACAACCATGAGTCTGAGGCAAGTGGACTGAGCACGACATAGCAAATGGGGAAGTTTCTTTCTAAACATTTTTTGAAATAAATTTGAACTCAAACTAAAATATGGTTCTTTTATAAATGTGATAATTGTATTTTTTTCTTATGTATAAAAAAAGAGTTTAAAAATAGATTATAACATGCCGCTATGATTGGCTAATTGGACATACTAAATCGATCTACATAAAAAATAAATGTGTTGAAAGAAAAAAACATGGTATTCAAATTAAACAACTCAAATCCCGCACGCCTAATTTCTCCCACAGAACTCATGTTCATCATCCCAGTCTTTGCGTTGTTTTGTGACAGCTAAATCTTTCTACCATACACTGTTCTAGAGGTAGGTCATTCAGTCTTTGTGTGTTTGCGCTAACTGTTAAGTCTCACACACACCGACACACACACACACTCTGAATACACTGGCTAAATCTGATCTTTGTTTTGTGATGTGCTGTCAAAGTCTGAATCTTACACAAATGCACATTGCAAACCTTGGGTCACCCTGCTTTTTATGCCACTAAATCTCTCTCACACAGATTTCTAACATTGGGTCAGTTTGCCTTTGTCCTATACACACACACTGTCTCAGATAAAACACACACACACAGTCCTCTAGCGTTGGGTCAGACTTGTCTTTCTGCTGCAGCGTGTAGGCTAAGTCTCTTCCCATGCCCTGTGGGTGCCCCTGTGCCACCACCACACTGAGTCCCTGCCCTGGGGCCAGCGGTCAAGAGGGTCGCCCCGACCCCTCTAAGGGGGGGCACCCCGACCCCCATCACCCCGCTACGGACGCTCCTTAGCACTCCTTTGTCGGCCTGTCCCGAACCAGATAGCACAACAAAGGCTGCCGCTGCTACGGAAACCAGCGCTTGTCTCATCATCGTGATGAAACCCTTCCTCCATCATCACCCCATCTATCCACATGCGGCATTGTGAAGCTCTTAAAAAAAACATCAAACTCTGTTTACAATCTGAAAGGTATTGGGGATTTTTTTTAAATAAAAAAAGAATACATATATGAAGCTGTAATTTAAAAAATATTTTGAGCATTAGTCGTGATTTATTATTACAAAATTAGAGCTATAACATGCTGTCTTAACAATATTGTCAATACTATTTGATGACACTGATGTGTCCTCTTTATGCTTAAATTGGATGCCGTTTGTCCACTTTGAACTTTGATGGTAACGGATCATTATTTTCCCTTCCACTCACATTATTAGCAAATAGCGTGTGTGTCTGTGTCTGTGTCCGCACGTGAGTGAGTACACAAGTGTGAGGGAGAGTAAATAAGATGTCCCTTTAAGACAGCAGCACCTCTATTTTTCCAGTGGCGTTGTAATGAAATGAAATGTGTCTAATGTGCGGGAGCGGGGAGAAAGGCGGCCGGAGTGAGAGGGTGTTTCATCTGTGCGTGTGGAGCTCAGCGAAGCTTTGATGTGAGAGCTCTCATGTAGTGAGCAGGGCTTTGGGCACAGGGAAAAGGACAGCACTTGACAGGTACAAAGCATGGCTGATAGCGGTCACGGGTGCATGCAGTGAGAAAAGTGGATGGTATGGTTGCGTGAATTTGAGGTTGTATGTGTGGCTGAATAGGAGCATATAAATGCTCTTCATTGCATCGCACTTGTATTTTAATGCATTTTTGTATCCGTATGCATGCATATAATGTCTCCAGAATCAGCATGCAGTCTATAGGTGTCTATTAAAATTGGCTCTTGGGCAGCTTATTTTATTAGTTTTCTGTCGGGGGGCTGTTAAGATCAGGGCAAGCAACACTCCCTTTTCTTAACAGCCGTCACTCCACTTCCTTGTTTCAGCAATACGCAGCTCCCGATTCGCTACTAAGGCTTGACTGACAAGGGGGAAAGGGTCACCCAGCATGGCATACCCAATAAGAGGAGGAGGAGGGGAGGGATGTCTGCAGGCTGCAGTCGGGTTTGAGGTCTGAACGAGGCACAATGGCTGACCGAGAAGAAAGGCTAAGTTGGAAAATAATCGAAAGCAAAGCGTTGCCGTTGCATCTTGTTTGCATTTTTAGTTACAAGTGGTTGAAGTGACGTTTAATATAAGTAAAAAAAAACGTTTTAAAGGGAGGGGGGTGGTAGACTGTTCCTCAATAAAGAGGCATGAAGGAGCTGAGAGGGAAGGTACATACTGTAATAACGACTACACTCTTGTTCTGTCTCCCTGTCAGGGCCACCATGCTCTGTATGACCTTGTCTGTCTCCATCTCTACGTGAGCTTTTTCGGCGTGCAGGGCCCCTTTATCCATCCAATCCCCCTCTTTTCTCTCTCTCTCTCTCTCTTTTTTCCCACTCCCCCTCTCCCTGAGGCTGAGATACCACACAGATCGCACAGTAGTGTCAGATTAAGTCACGGTGCCCCCTTTCTCATTTTAACACAGCACCAGTCTGAGACCCCCCATACCCTCTGAGCACACAGCTATGTTTCTCTGAGAGCAGAAGGGCAGGAGAGTACTTACTATACCACAGGGGCTATGAAAAGACATGTGTGGATCTTAGGGGTCATGTGAGAAGGGATGAGACAGGATTGTCATCAGCCTGTCAGCAGAAAATCAATCATCCTCTTGATAACTACGGATACCCAGGGGACATGCCAGAGAAGACCTAAATGTAACTAAATATCATTATCTTTCAGTTTCACAAAAAAGACACCAAAACTTAAAGTAATACATGGAAAAAATAACAGGGTGAAATTACAACTTAGGTTAAGACATGTTTCCTCTGAATAAAGTGGTACGAATCGCACTACATACATACGATACATCTCATACAGCTCAAATTGCATTTTCTTTGGATCCACCGCTTAACCCCACATCCCTGTATGCTCAGCGAATCAGTTGAACAGCCAACACAAATGTTTACGTAGGAAAAGTAAGACACACTGGAGCTTCATCTCCCCATCTGCTCTCTGAGTTAATTTTGAACAAATTGCCCACTGCATTGGTTTCTCCTCTCATAAAGAGTACACATTTAATTAAGTTTCTCCGGATTCAACTTTTCACTTCAAGTTCAAAGACTACATTCGGTGTTCGCTTCCACTAATGTAGTCGTTCACTAATTTGGTCAAAGTAAATAAGACTCTGTGGTAATGATTATCTTTTTCTTGATCTTAATGAGCACAAATAGTTTAGGTCAGAATAAGACGCTAACCTTTTGAGCTAGTCAAGTAGTTGTGTCTGTAATAAGCAGCAGAGTTTTTAACCTTGGCATGAATGTCTGGGCTCATTTGGATATTGTTTATATGTGGAGCTGAATATTTATAAATGAGTTCAAAGTGGAGCAGTGGGGTGGAGGAAGTGAAGAGAATAGCACAGCTTCTGATCCCTGATGCCTCAGCTTCTTTTCATGCTCGCATTTACATTTCTTTCTCTCTGTTTCGCTTTCTATTCCTCTCTTCCTGTCTTGCTCCTCCCGACCTGTCTATTTTCAGCACCTTTGTGAAAGGATAGACATAATGACACACACACAAACTGTTGAGTAACTCACTCAGTGTAATGCCGAGGCCAGTTTATGTAATTATTTCTATATTCAACGTCACTGAATCTATGCTTGATGGTTGATCAAGAGGAAGCATCCGAGCGTTTGGGCAGACACTGCCACATAAACACACATAAATACGCACACACACACGCATGTTCGCTGACACACACAGAGTTCGGAGGCCTGCTTCATCTGCTCTCAGCACGACACACACAGAGGGAGGTGCAGGGTTGGGGGTGGGGGTTGGTAGATTGGGGGTGGATGTAGCATTAATCACCGTCCAGGTGGAAATTGTCAGAGCTATCGATTGTGCAAGTAAATGTTACACAAGTCATTTGTCAACTTTTTTACACAGGAACAGCGTGTCATTTGCAAAGACGCAACTGTGAATGTAAACTCAAAGACACTGAAATTTAGAGCGGTGTCACCACATGGGAAATCGGCTCCGTGGTCACTTAGCAGTCATGTAAATGTATGAATGTTTCCTAAAGTTTTATTATTTCTCTTTACGTTGCAATCTTTTAACAATTAGGAAAAGTAAAAAAAAAAAATGCAGTGTTGCTTGGGCAGATGATCAAATCAGTTGCATAATAAATTAACAAATATTTCCAGTCTAGTTTAATATTATTGTATAAAACATGTGCTTGCCACATACACAAAAAAGGAAATACAGTAAGCAGGAAGAGTTCTCAGCCCACAGAGGGAAAGCTATGGGGAAATAAATACAGGAGGCTTATTCTGATGCCGTTAGCATTTTGATTTATATATTCTATATTGTCTCCCCTAAGCATACACATGTATTTTTAATGAGGGCACAGAGAGATATAGATCATGGAATGATAGGTGCCTCCCTGCCCTCCTGCCTAACTATTTAATGTATGAATCAAGGAGAGAGGAGAGCGGAGAGGGGGAGGCAGAAAAGCTACAAAAAGAAGGAAGACAAGACGAGTCCCAGGAGTAACCCTGTCCTGAAGGCCACTAATAACTGTGCACGGAAGGAAGAAAGACAAAGCCTGAGTTCAGTGGGCCTAGGAAGGAAGGCGTATGATCTTAAACGAAGATGATGATTATAATGATGCTGGGAATTTCAAGAAGTAAAAACATTGCTGCACAAGACCAGTCAAAAGTGAGGCACCTCTGCCATGACAGTAAAATATCCATTTCTGATGATGATAAAACAGTGGCTGTGCGTTTACAGTAAGTTCGATTGAAGTAAAGACTTTGCCCCAACACATGAATTCTTAAAGTACACTGTCGATGAATGTTTCTACTTCACCATCTGGACAGGTAGTTAGTGAGTTAACACACATGAACACACGGTGGGTGTGAGACGCATGACCATATGTACAGACTGAGCCCGCCAGGGTCAATGGCAGGACACATCTAAACATTGCAGACACATGAACACATGTATGCAAGCATGTGTATGCACAGACCTATAGGCCCATACCCATCAGCATGGTGAAATAATACACAAGTACATGTGTGTGCCATGGTAAATTACAAAGATTTTTTTTACGGTTCAGTACATCCATCTGGTTAAAAAAAGAAATAACTTTGTGATGATGTTTTAATAGTTAATAGTTGGCATGTAGAATGTGCCATTCATGAAGAAAAACCACAGTATTTTTTATTTGGAAAATTGATTCTCGACCACTTAGTTGTGCTGAAAAAAATGTGTCAGTGTGCTGGACTGGGTGTCATCTCCCAGTAATCTGCACTGTGTTGGTGAATAATGAGACCGTGCTGTTGCGTCCAGGGTATTAATCTTACTGAACATCACAGGAACACTATGACCTCCATGGGTCAAAGGTCAAAGAGAAATCCCTTCACCCCTGCCCTGTTATTGTGACCTAGGAGGGAGAGCCACAGAGAGAACTGGTGGTCCTGCCGACAGTGCTGACTGTTGCTATGTGAGGCGTGTGTGTGTGAGATATTTCATGTTAAATGTGACCTTTCATGAGATTAATTTTGATATCTTATATGTGTAAATTCATTTCCATCTGCAACGGCATTGTACGTTGTGAGAGTGTAACAGGCTACAATCATGCAACCGGCAATAAATTTGAAGGCCACAGTATTAGCGCACTCACAACCACAGTGACACACACACACAGTCCAATAGTCCAAGAGAGTCTGACCTCTCTCTAAGTGGGGCTGCACCACAGGTCCTTGAGTCAGGGGAGGTCGCCACAGCCAATCACAAGCTGTGTTTGAAGTGTTAAGGGTAAACACTGTGACTTCTCTGTCCTGCCATTTACTCTGCTTATTTTCACAGGATGTAACTTAGAAAAAGAGGTGGTGGAGAATATTTGTGTGTATATGTGTGTGTGTCTGTGTGTTCCAGCACATTTTCCATAGTGTCATTACCACATGGCTGGGTTTATGCTCCACAGCACACACATGGAGCTACGCATGTATGTTGGAATCCCCTTCATCCTCTCACCATACGGCCAAATACACGTGGAGAAATCCATGCTATGGCAACTAAGGAAACCATGCATGGAGCAATAGACATTTTCCTATTAACCCGATGTAGCCTTCAAAAACGGTTGAAAGCAATTAGCCATGGAAAGCGGCTGTAAAACACATCCTCTCTCTCTTCAGTTCTCTTTCACACACAGTCCAACCCCCTCAACCCCACCACCACCACAATCCTCACTAGAGGCTCTTTCAAATCTACTACTTTTTTTTTAAGACCACCTGTTGTCTATTATTTTTACATTCTGCTTTTCTCATAAATCATAACACTAGGTAATTAATCAAGCTGTCAAAATAGGGACTGGAGGTCACCTGGAGGGGTCGGAGGTGGTTGCAGGGCCGATGGAGGTCAGGGTCACACTGCATTCCTCATTATCAAGTTGGGATGGGAGAGGGGCCGAACAAACAAAAGCGAAAGCAGATGGGGGGGGGGACAGATGAAAAAGAGAGCAAGAGAGACAGAGAGAGAGGGAGAAGGAGAAATTGACAAAGAAAAAGTGAAAGAAGCTGTCAGTTGCCTACAAATGAAGACAGGGGAGGCAATTCTGAGAGGGGAGACATCACATAAAGAGATGGGGGGAAAAAAAAGAAAGAGAAAAAAGGAGGTAGGAAAAAAGAACAAAAGAAATCTACAACATGTTTCTACTGTATAGACCTGAAATTGGCTGCAGAGAGGAGAAAGAGAGAAAAGAAGTAGGTAGGGTGGTGTGGCTTCTTCGATGAGAAAACAGAGAATCAGCTGTGGAAGTATGATTGTTATCTTATTCCTTATTCTCTGTCCTAGTGTGTGTGTGGTGTGTGTGTGTGGTGTGTGTGTGTGTCTGTGTGTGTGTGTGATGAGGCAGACTGATATCTTTCTCAGGAGTGTGTATCGGTGTCTCAGTGGGTTGAGAGTCAGTTCAGAGACACCAGGGCCACAGGCCTGGAGTGGTATGTCACCGACTCCACAATACACACTGCTGATTAGATCACACTGATTACACTGGCACGTATACACACACATAAACGCTTGAATAAATGCCCGCAGACAGACAAAAAAGCTGAATGAATGTTCTGTCTGTTCCTAAGCCATTTCTGTGGTCATCATTGAGCAGTTGTGTTATTTGGGAAACAGAAAATTAAAAAATGAACACTATCTTATTGATCAGTTAATGTTTTCTTATGTTTCCTGGTTCACTCAGTAATATGAATTATGCAATGTGTGGCAAAATGTGTTGACAATCAAGTAAAGTGAATTATCCAATTATGTTGGACATGATTATGTTATGTGAAGTTATGGGTGCACTATCAACAAGATGAAAAAACAGAAAAAACAAACAAGCAGAATACTCGGCGGGGGGAGTTGAAAGACTAGGACAGACTACTGAAGTGACGGCGAGTGGGAAAGATAAAAAAGGAACAATTTAAAAAGTGCAAATGCCGCGGAACTACTCGTGCTACGTTCACATCCCCCTCCCTTGTGTGGGGCATGAATTCTCAGGCGTGGCTCGCTCTATCAAAAACATCACTCTTGAATGAGGCGCCGACCATTGCGCAAAATTAGCTGTCACCCTTTCCTCAAAATCTTTGTTAATCTTGTTTCCAGTGTTTGCGGATTTATCAGCACATGCATCAATGTCAGCTCCTTGGTTACTGAGCCGCACTACTTGGGAGAAGATATAATTAAAAATGTTTGGGGCGTGGGGGTGGGAGGGGAGGGCTGCTGAGGAGCGGGAGTGCTAGGAAAGATGGTGCAGGGTAGGGGGGGTCTGAGAGGAGGAAGGTGAAGTCTTCCTCTTGTCTCATAGTTTCCCCTGGGAGCCTGTGGAATACAGAGACTGTGATAACAGACAAACGGGCTGAGCCGCACCTCTCTTCCTCTCCCTCTCTTGCTCACTCTCTTGTATCGCTTGGGTCGTAATGACTGTTGCTCCGCTGATCTGACCATAGCCGGGAAACTGGTGTCATTGTTAACAGCTGCTTGACACAAAGGAAAATAACAGCCAAATGCATCCATCTAGTGACATCACTGCCTTGTCAACCATTTGAGTTTCAGAGTTTCACACGGGGGTTTCATGGCTGAGGAGAAAGACAATCGGAAAGACAATCATACAGCACATGCACGGACATCATTTTGGAGAAAGCCACTGTGGGTAAATAAGTAGAAAAATCCATTATTGGTATATTTAGTGCAACTTCTCTGATTATTGAAGAATCTGTTCGCGTGTTCACAGACTTAAACTAAAACACTTTGACATCTGGAGGGGCGGTGATGAATTTCACTGTGCCACCACAGCTTGATCCTTGATATGTTTCCAGCACATCTCTTATTATCATGTGGCTTTTTCCAAACCATCACTTGCCCATCCAGCTCGTGTCAAGGGACGAGGGACATCATGCATTAGAAATTCAACGTCCAATTCTCTCCTTCTAAGTCACAGATACAAACACACACCAGGCATGCATATACACATGTATAAAAAAAAACACACACAGCCCTCTGGGATCGTGGTTGTGATGCCGAGACATCCCGGAGAGCTGTGCCACAGTACCAGCAGGTTTCAGGGCTGTGTGGACAGAACTCTGGCCACAGACATGACAGCTCGGGAGACAGCTCGGGAGGATGACAGACACATGTTTAAAACATAGCGCATAAATGCAAACCCCTTATGAGATGACACCTATCGTAGGGGCCCTCTGTCTCTTTCCCAAAAGACTGGGGTGTCAAAGAATGCGACAACTGTGCACCCTTGTGCCCGAATATCTATTACAGAAATTGGAAGGAAGGCCACAGGACAAACTGTGAGTCTGAATCTATTGTAGCCACAAATGGCTGTTCACAGTTTAGCTTGCATGTGGTCATGCTAGCAGGAAGGGATTAGATGACAGTGCTGGACTTTCAGAAAGGCAAGAGGTATTTAACCTTTCTGATTTCTCCTGCACCATGGTGGGAAGCAGCCATGATGATCTAGACTGAAGTTCACACGTCTTGGAGGTGAGAATACAGCTGCCCCATGGCAGAGGCCTTTCACTGCCATGGGGTTGGGGGTGGACCAAACATATCACCATACCTGATACAACATGTCAGCACTGCAAGCAGAGCTTTTTATCCATGCTCACATATTCTCTTCTTGTCTCCTCCTCTGGCTCTTCTTCCTCTCCCCTTTTCTCCTCCATCCAGACCTTTAAGCGCGGTCTGGCAGATTTGGCTGGGAGGTCGCGTATTCCCCCTCTTCATTAGTGAGAAAATGGACTCTGGTAAACGCTTGTTAAAGCCCTTACCTACACTCCCCCAGTTAATGGGAGTGATCCATTTGTGTCCGTTTCTGCCTGACAAGGCTTTACTGGAAGATTAATAGTGCGGTGTCAGGCCACGGCCACCCTCTGTCCCGTTCTCATTTCCTTTCTTCTGGGACGCACACATGCAATAATGGAGCCCCGTCTTTTGTTGTAACACCATGATTAGCCAGGGAGGAAAAAAAGCAAAGGAATGGGATAAAGAATAGAGGAGAGGAAGGGAAAACAAGGAAAAAAACTCATCCCTTCACGATGTGGTACACGTGTAGGTTTTAAGGCTGTGAATTACAGGCACTTGACAGTGGCAGAGTGATATTATTAATTAATCTCCATGTGAGGTGAAGAGAGATATAATGAATCACTTATGGATAATTCCACTGTTTTAAAGGCTGCCCCTATCTTGGCATGATCCAGAGAGAGGTCTTGGAAAAAGTTGAGGATGGAATGTATGACAGAAACAGAGACAGAAATAGACGGAGTAAGGGAACACCATGGGAGAAATAATAGAGAGAGAAAAAAGACAGAGAAAAAGCGAGAGAAAGAAGTGGGGAGAAGTCCTTAAAAGGGCCACCCAAGGTTTCGTCTATCACCCAGGCCCCCCAGCCATCCCTCTTCCTTTCGGGGATGACACTGTCAAGTGCTCTGTCCCTTCACCGGGTGAACAGGATAATCGCTCTTAATAATTACATGGACATTCCCGGGAAGTCTGTCCTGTCCAGGAAGAGCAATTCTTCAGATGAGAATCCCGTGGTGTAAAAGGCCTGGAAATGTGCCATATAAATGTAGAATTAAATCTAGATTTTTTTATTTATTATATATTTTATTTATTTATTTATTTATTTATTTTTGCCTTTGTATTTTATCTCTCTGGGTCTTTTCATTCTCTGGTGATTTCTCTGATGGGCAGACTAACAATCTGGTAAACACACAAACAAACACAGACAGGGACCTGCATCACAACCCCCTCCTCACTACATCACAGTCGGTGCCAACGGAGAGCAGGGTGTTTCTCAAAGCAGAGTATGGGGGATTGGGCTGGTGGTGTCTCATTAAATTCTTGGGATTGTCTAATTGTCTTTCGTGGACCTCCGAGAGACTAGTACATTATACTCATTGCAATTAACTAAACAAAAGAGCCGAACCGCCCAAGCACTGGGGACAAGGCAGGCTAGGGGAAGCAAGCCGTCCAGCCGGGACCAGCACAACAAAACACAAACACACACACCAGAAGAGAGTGCAGAGAAACACTAAAGAACAAGAGAAAAGATATGAAGGAGAGCAAAAAAATGAAGGGGGGGAAAAAAAGGGGGAGGGAAACGAGTGAGGACTCAGACAGATCTTGGGATTGGCCAGATGTCAGAGTTGGGTGGGAGTTTGGGGTGAGGCGGGGTGAGTCAAAAGAGGAGGAGGGTGTCTGTGCTCATTTGAGACGCACCTTTGTGCTGGACCTGTCTTGTTTACTGCACCACAGCTTAGCAGTGCGAGGGTCCTATTCAGGGTCCAGGCCTTTCAGAAGGTACTGAAGGAGCCCTTAAGCCCACTTAACTACCATTTTCACACACTCTGCCTGCTCTCCTCTTTGTCCTTGCCTCCATTACATCAAACGCAGGAACAAAGGCGGGGAACAGAAACTGGGACTGGCAGAATGGCGCCCATCACAAATATTAATTTGAAAAGGTGTTGGAGAGTAGAATCTACTTTTATGCACAAGGACAACTTGGGATTTTTTTTCCCTACCTTGTGGGGGGGGGGGGGGGTTCTTTGGGGGCCGCAATGAGCTTGGTTTTCAGGCTAAAGGGGAGGCTGAGGACTTGCAGCACAATTATCCAAGAATAAGGGGCTTGAGACGTGGCACACTGCTAAAGAATGAGCACACACAAGCGCAGAAACATGCACGCGCACTGCCTATTAAATAAGCTCCAAACATCAGGCCTCATTCATTTGCCAGAGCTATTAGGCAGAGCAACAAACTCAAAGAACACACACACATACATGTGAAGAGCCCATGCAGCGGTTGGCATACAAAAATTAAGAAGGAATCTACAACTCTCCTCCAGAAAAACATACATAATATAAGCCACTATAAAAACTAAACTGCTACTTACTATAAATTTTTAAAGGTGGAGTAAGAAAAACAAAACATTGTGTGTTGAGATGTTTGAAACAGCGCTTTCATTCAGACACACCTGATTGAAGCATATTTGCTGGCGAGTAAATGGGTTTGAAAAACTGACCTTGAATTGACTGGTGGAAAGATAATTGTCTGAACTAGAGGTAATCCACAGTCCACCGCTCTTATTGCTATTAGCTCAGAAACACACACACAAGCTACACACACAAGCTACACACACATACACACTCAGCACAGGAGCAAGGCGCATGCGTTTTCCGTGGAATGCTGGTCAGATCACATGAGAAAGTGGGGTGAAAAGTTTATGCTGCCATTACCCATCAGAAAAAAAGTGTACATGCCTCTTTCTGACATCGTCCCCCCCCCAACACACATACACACACACACTCATACACACACACACACACACACACACACACACACACACACACAGTTGTAACACACACTTCCCGAGTTCAGGGAGTCACAGCCAGGGTAGTGGTATGTTGAAAAGCCCATCCTGTGTGTGGACATGGTGTATCGCTCTAATCTGCAGGATACAAGCTCCGCAGTCCCGCCCCCACCTCCATCTCATTCTACCCACACTCCAGGTCTCATTGCTGGTCAAACCAAACCCTGGCCTGCCCTGGCCCTGGCTCTCAGCAGGCTGGCTCTCACCCAGCTACTCTGGCTGACCCTGCAAACATGTGGTCAACTTGGGCAAGGCAGACCCTCAACTCTCTCAGGTGTGGGGTGGGAATGGGTGGATGGAAAAACGGAAGGAGAGAGATGAGGAGAAAAGGACACAGGGCTGGCTCCAAACCTAACCTTTATGCAAAAAATAGATTTGTGCTGTAAGAAATAAATACAAATAAGAAATAAGCAAGCCGCAACACTTCCTCCTGCCATATCGAGTTCAAATATGTATATTACGAGGTTGTCTATTCTCTGTATGGTAACACAGTGGAAGGTAGAAGCTGCAGTGTGTGTTTATGCATATGTGCTTACAATGACCAGCATGTGTGCAAGCACAGAAGCTGTCCAATCACCCATATAGGTATTCCTGAGAGGGAGGGAAAGCAATAGGGGGAGTGCCCATTTTGATCTCTGACAGAGCTGCCACTGCCAGAATCAAACCCAGCTCAGTGGGGCGGCGAGCAGGGAAGGCAAAGCCACTTGATGGGGGGAGGAACACTCCATTCACCCGTGCACCACCCCCCTTCAAAAACATACACACTTACAATTACTCATAATCTGCTTATGATGCAGGCCTACGGTGGGTTTGCTAACATTACCAGAGTGAGAAAGAGACATGAGTGCGAGAGAGATTGAAAGACAGAAAGGACAGTCTCCAGGTGTCCAGTAATAGTAGTGACTGGAACGGTTTTTACTTTGTGTTTTTTTTTCATCTGCCACACACTGAGGCTTAAACATTTCACACAACTGCTTTGCTCCCAAGCTTCAAAGAAAATAAGAAGGAAATAAAGAAAGGGTGGATAGGGAATGAAAATAGTTGTTGAATCCACCACATTTAGAGAATGTGAGAGAACAGGATTTAAGCAAATACTGTGTAAAGAAGAGTAAACACAAAGAAAAGGATGTAAAAAAGATGAGCTTTTGTTTTCTTGCTCATTCAGCTGCAGGATGGATGAAAATCTCTGGAAAGGCACCCTGACCTGTTGACATACTCAAATATCTAGGTTTTTTTTTTATGTTATTGTGTAACGTAGTGTACGAGAAAATCTTAGAAGGAAAACAATAATTTCTAATCTGACTGACATACAATAACCTGAGAGCCAAATACAGGATATCTTTGTTCTGATAGCACACCAAAAAAATAAAAAAATATAAAATAAAAAATATATGTATTTAACACAGTGGGGGGAAAAAGGAAAGTATACAGTATGTTTATTCTGAGTAGTTTTGAATCCTGCACATTTTTCACAGTGACACAGCAAACAGTTAGCTAGTAGTAATCCTCCCTTTAGCAGCAGACTCACAATACAGGGATTTTCTGAGTGCTCGCCACAGTACGTTGCTTAGCAAAGGGAAGGAGGATGGAGATACGGATGCTTACGAAAAGAAGGAATGGATAGGAGCAGAAAGAAATTGATTCATACAGCATATATTTAAAAAATTTCAAATTTAAATCATCAGACTTTGTTGTTTCTTTTTTTTAGAAATAAGTCCATGACCAGCAACATCCACTTGTTTAAACTGGCTAATTGAAACCAATATAAGCACATTTCAGTTAGCATTAACTTACAAGTTTTTGTAACATGCCACAAAGTCACTTAAATAGAACGTTAATGCAAAAGAATCTTTTGTAAAGTTTATTGTAGAGTAAACTAAGTGATGACAACTAAGTTGGAGGGTAACAACAACTGAAAATTACTTCCTCTTTCCACCTCACAAAAGCTGCTTAGCTTAAGGACAATAAAGGTAGATGGGAAAGGAGGGAGAGAAGCGTATGTTTGTGCCTTTGTGAGTCAGATGCAGGTTAGCAAACGGGAGGATGGAAAAAGAGAAGAAGAAAGTCTACGAGGTGAGGATACCACCACAGCAGTGTGTCTCGGGGGAAGAGTGGTGGGTGTTTCATGACAAAGCCGTCTATTTCCATAGGCTCTCTGTGCCTGATCTCCCTCTAGTCCCTCAGAGCCACGGCCTTGATCTGGGCAAACAGTGTGTGTGTGTGTGTATATGTGTGTCTGCATTTATCTGCTCACATCATTTCTAAGTTGATGGTACTGAGTCACAGCTGGTATGCAGTGCTACAATTTCTTATCCATCCACTCTTTTATAGACCCTGTATCAGACACTGTAGAATGAATAGCCCCGTCTACACTAACGATTGCTAACATCACTGCATTTTAGCATTTAAGCAGGGAGAACCTGCAGGGGAGATGAGATGAGGGAAGAGTCCATAGAAATAGAAAGATAGCCTGGAGGGAGATCGAGAGGAGAAGATGAATGATGAATATAGTGTGATGGTTTGAGCTAAAGATGACCATGAAGGTACAAATCCAGCTCAGTCCATGATTTGATAATATGAAAATAAAGATTTCTTCCAGAAATGGATGGATATATATGTATATACTATGATATTTATCATGGTATATAATATTTCTTCTGTTTTTAATATGGAACTCAAGCAAGACAGACAGACAAACAGATAGATAGGTACATATAGAAAGACAGACAAATAGATAGATAGGCAATAGAGAGAGAAGAAACACTGACTGAAAACAAAACGGGGCCCAATTAAGTCAGATGGAGAGGGGGGAGCGAAGGGGGGGAGAGAGAGATAGTAGATCTAGCCTGACAGTATACTGCCACCTATCTGTCTGATCTGGGACAACAGTCCCTTCTTCTCACACATCTGTCCCAGGATCTGTTGTTCAAGTTTCATATTATTCAGAAAAACACAAACATAAGTGAGGCAAGTGTGGGAGGAGAAAAAGAGAGGCAGGGAAATGATAAAAACCCTACAGAGATTAAATGCAGACGGTGACAGTTTAAGAAAGAGAAGGATGGAGAGAGGATAAAAGAAAAATCATGTCTGTTCCACAAAATCTGTTGTATCAAAAGGTGGTATATCGTTAGGATTTTATTGATACTACTACTCTTATCGATACTCTTTATCGGTTCTTTTTCATTACTAAAGAATTGCTTTTTTAAAAAATATCTTATTTTAAAAAACAATCAATTCAGAACAGGATTAGAATTGATTTATATTTTAAATATAACTAAATATTGTTTCTAGAGCAGCAATAGTAACGTTTACAACAGCAAAATCACTACATAAACTCAATAACATCTCACTGGAAACTAATCTTAAATGTCAATAAGATAAATATTCCTGACATCAAAATACTGAGTGAAGTTTAGAAAGAAGACCTGCCTGCTAGTAAAAGGAGGAGGGACTGGTTTGGAGACGGTGCTGCCATTTCAGCCAGTAGCTAAGTTTACAAGAATTTGCCAAATTTTAAGATACGTGACAATCTAAGATAAACAGGCTACATAAAGACAGATAACAATTCACTATTAGCCAAACTAGCGTGTGCTGTGCTTGTGTAAGACATAGCAGCGGTGGATGAGAGACTGTGGACAGAACAGATGAAAATATCGCTTTTCTACATGTTTATGCTTGTTGAACAAGTGTATTGATTAAGTAGTGGCTTTTTACTCGTGAAGATTTATTGCACTTACAGTAACAAGCGTACTTGTCGTCGACTCGAGTAATCTTTCACTTCACCTGGTTCACTGTCTCCACCACGGCCTCTCTACTCTACTGTCTGCGCCGTGTGTGTGTGTGTGTGTGTGTGTGTGTGGAGGAGCTGAGCCCTGAGGACAAGACAGAGATGGGAGGCTCCAGCGTGACAATAAATTACACCAAAATGTAAAAAAGTACAGATAAAAGAACCCACCTTAAAAATACCCCAGGTTCTTACAATAACAGAACCGGTTCCAATTCAGAACCGGGTTTCGGGGGCATCCCTAGTAGCACAGCAGCCTGGAGCAAACATCTGCTCACCTGACAGCCAAGCCTGACCAAATCTCTCTCTCTCTCTCTCTCACTCTCTCTCCCATCACACACACAAAAACAACCAAATGCACACATAACCAAATTATCATTTTTCATTTAATTAACATCAAACCAACAATTTAATAACATGTGTGTGCATCTAAGAATCTAAGAAGATATAAATGTCCCCAAATCCCACCCCATACAACCACCCACCCAATTCTCCTTTAAGCATCAATCCGGTTTAGGAATTCCCCGGCTGGGGAAACGGGATGGCTGCAGGGCTGGGCTACCACCAGCTTTGGTTCATATGCAGGTTCCAGTTCATCCACAGTTCACGCATACTCTCATCTTTTTGAAGCAGCACCCCATCAGCTCAGGATCATGATTATTCAGGACAGAGAAGAGAAGCGTGGCGTGCCATCAATATAACATCTGCCCTTCTCCCTCCCTTGCTGTCTCTCTTTTTTCTTTTACAGACACACAAAACTCCCTTAGAGAGTTGGCGCCCCAGCATTTAGACCCATGTTCTGACCCTATATGTAGATCCATGCCAAGTAATCATTCCTCTTTCGCTCTCATTTTGTAGCGCCTCCTTGCTACAAAGCATACTGCCCTAAGCTTTGAACCTTTAACCATCCAATTTAACAAACTTAGAGGATCTTGCTGAAAGTTAAGCATGCCTATTAAAATTTGCCACATCTGTAGAAACACTTTGTGTATTATTAAATCTTGGACATAAAACAGACAAATATCAGCATGGGAATAGGCATCTCATGCGCCAAGTAATACTGATGGGCTTTTATTATGGATTAATCAAATTTAATCTGGTTATTGCCTATGTACACACACACACACACACACACACACACACACACACACACACACAATGAGATGGGCAAGCAAGTGGAGTTTATGTTGCATTTTAGCAGAAATCATGACTCTCTACTCTCTGTGTTCCACTTAATCTACCCTTACAAAACGCACAGCTAAAACAAATCACACAGCATTGCCCTTTATAATAATAATAATTATAAAATAATGAACAGACAAGTTGTATGAATTGCCTTTGCTTTGTATAAATTGGCATATAATCAGCTCATTAGCAAGAGGTGACTTTAACAGAGAAAAACAAAGGAAGAATGTCTCTGCTGTCAATAAAGAGCAGCAAAAGTTTTTTTAAAGGGGGTGATCAGCGTCCTCCACGCACAGCATAAGGGGGATTTTTTTTTTCTCTGAATGCAGTGACTCAGGATCCCCACCAGCTAAACAGCTTTTCCTGCACTGCCACCCACTGCCAACATATGCCACTTCCATACAAAAGTAAAAGCACAAGGAACTTCACACAAACTACACACATACATGTACGTGGACAGACACAAACACATATGTGCACCCATACACGTGCAAACACATCAATCTGTCTAATAAACACACACACACACCCCCACCCTGTTCCTGCACACATCCACACAAACACACACACACACACACAACTTTGTTCTTCATCTGGCCTCCTCCACTCGTTGTCTTTATTTTAATCTGCAGGAGAGGAGTTCACCAAGAAGTCAGCGGGGCATACAGGAGTTGCGCCTCCAGCAGCACACACTTGCATACACGCACACACATACACGCAAAGCTACAGGGACACACAGCAGGATGGTGCAGAATGGGGAACAAGGCAAGGCGGAGGGAGGACGCATCAGCATTTTAAATTAACCAATGGAAAATATACAACAATTTGACATCAAGAACCCCCTTTTGTCTTCCTGTAACAGTGAGAAAAAGAACAAAGCACAAAAAAGTGCACCATTCTGCCAGACTGGCAGAGATGTTTGTGAAGAACAATGAAGCAAAAAAGGAGATAAAGATTTTCATTAGTGTTCTTATATATGTACATACATTACACCTTTAATAAAATTTATTTCAAAAATACACTGGAGCATGGCAGGGGTGAAGGATATCGTGGTTAAAAAGAAAAGGACTAATGGTGAAATAAATGAGAGAGGGAGAAAAGAGAGAGAAAGATCGAAAGAAAATGAGAATGAGAGAGAGAGAGAGAGAGAGAGAGAGAGAGAGAGAGAGAGAGAGAGAGAGAGAGAGAGAGAGAGAGAGATCTGTATGTAGGATATTGCAGTCTCACTGCACCACTCTTGAATGTCAAACAAGAACCCTGGGCAGAGCAGAGAGCAGAGGAGAGAGCAGAGGAGAGGAAAGGGAGGAAAGACTGAGAGGCGGCGAGGCAAGAGAACGAGCAGCAAGCTAACACTGGAGGCTAACAGGAGGCAGGCAAGAGAAGTGGTTAGTAATGAGATATCTTAACTAAAGAAGGGCAACGAAGAGAAAGAGAGGGGATGGAGGAAGAGAAGAGAGAGGCATGGACCTGGATGTGGAAAACAGACCTGCTGGTGGGGAACACAAAAGAGGCGAATGAAGGGCTAAAAAAAAAAAAAATCTTCACACAACTGAGACATGTTTCTTTTCCTTTTTAATTCCCCTCTCACTTTCTCTTTAGCTATACTCCCTCAGTCAGCCTGTGCATGCTGCTGTAGTATGTGTGCAACTATGCATCTGCACATTTCTTGGTAAACATACTGCATAAAAGTGTGCATCATCACACACTTGAATGTGTTGTCTCTAACTGTATTTGTTTATGTTTTTGTGCATCCACATGTTAGTTTGTGTAAGCCTATGAGTGTGTGCGCACACAAATTTCCGTGTGTGTGAGTGTTAGGCTAGAGCATCTCTCTAATTGCTGGTGTATTAGAGGGCCAGCTCTTTGATCTGGGGGCTGTGCCAGGCCTCAGCACTCGCTGCGCAGGGTGGTCTCCCATCATGCTCGGCTGATCACAGACGCAGCCTCACTATTGGCTGCCTGGCAGGCCCTCCCATCAGCCTCGATGCTACACGCCTCTGACAACTTCATTATCCCGATTCAACCCTCCAAGTCTACTCTGCTATACCCTGCTCTGCTAGCAACAGAAGGCTAGTGCTTGTGCGACCGACACACAGTGGAATGCAGGAAGACTCTTACAAAAAATATCAAGTAGTATGATGAGAAAAAAAATAACACAGAGAAAAACACACATGCAGACAAACACATTTAGTTGCCAGTAATAGTTAATAAGCAGATTTTTAGTGTTGTGTGCTCTAATTCTGCATTGGCTGAGGTGCACTATACTTTTATTATCAGACTAATAATTGATGATTTTTTTATCTGATGAGTAAGGCGGAGTGAACATGGGGAGGACAGACGAATGGAATTTTAATATGCTGCTCTCTATTATATGGTTTTTCTAATACATTAAAGGCATCTCTGTCTCTGTCAATCAGTCTGTCTCTCACTTTCTCTCCCTCACACACACAGACACACACACACACACACAAAAGCCGGAACTTACACAAAATATCTCTTTTAAGACCAAAATGAAGATGTTAATATGCATATGGTATATGGTGTGTGTGTTCACAGCATTCTCCTCTATATGTTAACTAGACCTAGAAGATGGTACACTTCAGGTGTATGTCTATGTGATGTATTTACATTTTTGTTTGTTGCAGAAGAATTTGCAAAAACATCTAAGACTGAGTAATTGAGGTAAACACACAAAAAGTGCCAGTTGTCTTTTTTACTCAACCCCGTTGATGCGTCATATGTGAATATAAAGCAAATATATTAATAGGATCTAAAAACCAATCTCAATCATTGGCTGGTGTACTGGAGCCTCACTTGTTCTTGAAATATCAAATATCAAGATGAGAGCTAATCTCCAATGCTTCAGCTTGTCACAACAAAAACTGATTGACGGTCCATATCATCAATAGCCTTTAATCATTAACAGGCGTAGCTGACACATCTAGGACAAAGCTTTTATAACATCCCATTTTCAATGACAGTAGTCATAAATCTGATCCCATTAACAAATCCTAACTTGTCTTTCATTCTAAAAGTGTCCCTACTGTGGAACACGCCAGCTCTTTAGTTTCCCAGGCACTCAAACTTTTTTCCCATGATGCCCATAGATAATGGAGTATGCAACTATGCCTCTTCTCAGGACAACAGCTTCTGTATTAAATCCTTCTGGCCAGCTCTTTGGACTGATTTGATTTCCAGGTTGCTGAACAAGACAGGTACTTGTAATACTGGGGTTTGGTAGCCGGAAGAGCAGGTAATCCAGGTTTACCATGGTTGTAGCTCAGTGGTAGATAGGTGAACTATTGAACCCTGTCCCTGCAGCTCAGGCTTGGTAGTGTAGCAGGCTAATTAGCCGGTCGCAGGGATGAGAAAAAAAAGATATCTCTCTCTTCCTCCTCTGCTCCACTTCTACTCCTTTTCATCTCTCATTCATGAGCCCTTGGTGGTGCCCTTGGCATTGGGTATGTAAACTATCAATTCATACCATCACACACAGACTCAGGACTGGCATTATAAAACTGTACCATGGTGCATAATGAGCACACAGCTTAATGAAGTTGTTTCAGAGGTGATGCTGTGTGGAAACGAAAAATCAATGATTATTTCACAATCCTGACACATATTTGATTAAATATGAATTTAAATGTAGTTTGGAGACTGTGATGTATCCTTAAAAGAAAGCAAAGCATATATTCATCTTCAAATGAATAAAAATCATTCACTCATTTATTCATTCATCACTACTGTGATCTTAAGTACAGATTCATATGCTCAGTAGTTCTTGTTATTTACTCTGAATCCAAGCCCACATAGTGACCACTTCCTGTGGCCACAGCGAAACACGAAGAGTGAATTCCAACACAGAACACACTGGTTTAACCAACACTACTGATCACAGACTCCAATCCAGCTCAAATAAACAACACTATATCATGTCTTCTCCTTTTTTTTTTTCAAACTTCTGATTCACAAGAAAACACAGATTTCAGAACTGTGTAAATCCAAAAGTACCAAAAGAGGGATTTGGTATTGGAACCAAAATTGTCAAACATTGGCTGGTTCCTGTTTCTCAAATGTAAGAGTTTGCTGATGTTCTCAAATTTAAATCACTGGAAATGAATATCTTTGAGTTTCGGGCTACTGATTGGAGACATGACCTTGAGCTCTGAATGGCTATTTTTCTGATATTTTTTTAATTTAACAATTGATTGCTTAATTGAAAATAATCACTGGTGGCCCTACAATCAATTATTCCAGATTACTGCTTTCTGTGCATTTGGCAAATTTTATTTTGACCAAAGTCTATCAATCAACTCTTCCATTGATCAGGAACACAATAGCGGAAATATCCATCTAGGAAAGGGATGTGTTCCGGCTTTACAAGCAAAAGATAGCTGGCTGGCTGGCTGGCTGAGAGAGGAACTCAATCCCGTCTCCTGCTGAGGGGGAGACGAGCGCTGGCTGTCGACAGGCACACCACCTGACTACCACACAGCTACTGATTTGAAACGGCAAGTCAAGAGAAGTCAGGAGTAAATAAGAGAGATAGATAGAGTGAAAAACAGAGAGAAAGAGAGAGAGAGAGGGGTAATAGATTTCAAAGTGTTTTGGGGGAGTAAACAGATGGAGTAAACACAGCACGAGGGAAACCAGGGGACTCCCACCGAACCCGCTCAATGTGTCACTGACACTGCAGAGCAGAATCAACAAAGTGCTCTGAGGGCAACATGCACACAAACACACACACACACCTACACAATCACACACAGTTCACCAATTGGCAGGATGCTGGGACCCAGAGCTCCTATCCAGAGCAGTGACAGGCACATGGAGAACAAGCTGCCTGACAGCACATGACAACTCCTCAGCTTGTGGAAGAGGAGAAAGGCATCTCCTATTCTACTTTTAACTGTGGCTTTAACAAGTGGCCTGCATATGTGCTGGTGAAAATACAGTAACCTAGATATTAAGTGTGAAATATCTCTGTATTGAGGCATAGCTATAATTTACCTTCTTTCATCTCCTGATCATGCTCTAAACCTCATCCTAGCACCCATCTGTATTGCTTCTCTCTCCAATTTCTTCCACGCCCCCAGACCTGCTCGCACGCCCAAACTCTGCTGCTGTGTGCCAGCGTACCAACAGGCCTGTAGGCCTGTCCAAGAGAGAGACAGAGAGGAAGAGAGAAAGAGGGAAGGTAGCCAATTAAGATTGGGTAATGGGAGAGTGAAAGTGAGCGAGTGTGTGTGTGTGCGTGCACAGTAGTAGGGGTGAATTCTTGACTTCAAGCGTCTGTAAGTGCACTTGCTCTTGTGTGTGCATGTGTGTATGTGTGTGCAGCCACAGGCTGTGCACACAGCCCAACTTAATTTAGCAGGCCCAGGATTTTAACACAGGCCTGAAGCTAGCCAGCAAGCTATAGCTGGACCAGAGAGCCAGAAGTTAACAGGCACATTGCTCCCCTAAACCCCCTGAGATCTCGTTCCTACCCTGAGGGGTGAGAGAACTCATTTACTCATTGATGACCATCACTGATCATATCCTTGTGGTCATATCTTTCCATCAGGTACTTCATTACAATAAAGCTTTATGGAGCAAAAACTTTTCCACCCCAACTTCCAAGACCTAGACAGTCGACAATGCCTAAAGAGGTACAGGGCCCTCAGCTGTCATTGACAAGAGTTCTGACACAGTTTGTGATTGTTTGTGAAGCTGACATTTTGGAGGACTGCTAACACTTGCACTGCTGTATACAGACTGACAGACTCTGCTTGTAAACCATGAACAACAACAGAGGACAACAAAGGTGGCAACATCCATGTTTCTATTTTCTCTATGTCCCCTGGAAGGGGAGCTGAAATGACATGCTACCTTTTGTATGTGTGTGTGTCGTACCCATGTGTAATGTATAGTATGTGTGGTGCATGTGTAGCATCAGGGCTGAGATGGATGTGGCAACATGGAATTTTTGTACTGCAGTGGGGCATGCCCTTGACGTTGTTGTCAGTGATAAAAACACAGATGCAGCAACAGTCTGAACACAAGCACACACCTTGATCACTGGTGTTTATGGGAATTCATGCCTGGGGACTTAACACAACAAAACAGTGTTGGATTGCGTCTGAGCCTCAAAACAAACAAATATGCCAAACTAGCTAAGCACATAGCAACCAAATTTCCAGTTGTCTATTCACACACTGTTTGGCTATGGAATTAATAAATATTGCATCAATAAAAAGCGGATCAATTACAAAAGATGGTGGGTGGATGTAGCCTACAGCTAAAGATTGCAGAGTGACAATCATACTGAACATAGAATGAAGCATGTGTGTTTGCGCATGCATGAGGGAGTGCATTCAGGCACTTCACACTGTCTCTGTGTGTCTCAGTGTGTGTCGTCTTATTCTACGAGGTAATAGGCAGTCAGTTTCACAGCCAGAGCATGACCTAGAAAGTGAAACCACGTCGGCAAGGGACTAAATGTGTCACATGGGCTCAATCATTTTCTCTCTCTCTGAAGACAGAGAGAGAGAGACGGAGACAGACAGAGGGAGGAAGAAGAGGAGAGAGAGAGAGAGAGAGAGAGAGACGGCTTCTACCATCCCGCTGCACTCAGAAGCTAATTAAGTCATTTGAAATAGCCACAGAGGGTACCTGTATGCAATCTAGCCAAGGCAAAGGGTTGATGAGGCTCTGCGAGGCCCCAGGCTAACTTAAAAAAGAAGGTAAAGGAAGGGAATGAAAGAGCGGAGGAAAAGGAGAAAGGAAGAGGGAAAAAAAAGTGAAGTGGATTTTTTAATTGAAGCCCAACTTGAAGAAGAGCATGTGTGTCTATGTCTCCTTGTGTTGTGCAGCAGGAAAAAGGTTAAGCATGCCCCCAGCAGAGTATGTCTGCACACACAGACTCTCAATGGGGAGCAGGTGGGAAGATGCAGGGATGGAGGGATGGAGGGGTGCAGGAGAAAGGCTGTGGATAATTGAGAGAGTTCACTGAGCGGCCATGTCGTATGGTGTGCATGTGTGTGCGTACCTGTATGTGTGTGTCACCCTATCTCCAAGAAATTACATCTATATACAACTAATTTGCAACAGCAACTACGTAATGCCAGCCAGATTATGTTTTCTAGCAACATAATGAGGAAATGTTAATAATGTATCTGTCCGCAGTGACCTGAAGCACACTACAGTATGTGTTTATTAACATTTAACTGAAATCACAGTCTTTTACTAACCTTAACCAAAGTGCTTTTGTTGCCTTAACCTAACCACCAATGCAAACCCCAGTCTCTGGTGTCAGATTCCTGCCCTTTATACGCCCACCTCCCTGCAACTCTGGTCTATAAATGTAGCTCTTCCTTCACTTATAAAATCATTGCCTCTGAAAATAATCCAGGCAGAGAAAATAACTAAGATATATATAAACGTTTATTCTAGGAGACAGGGTTGCTCAACAGCACATTCACACAAACGCACACCTGTGTGTCCCTTCTTAAGACACACATGCTGAACACACAAGGGACATTTTCTAATTGTCAGTGTACGCAAACTTTATTAACACTTACAGATGACAGCGACAGACATTTACATACAGAGAGAAAACTGTGGAGCTGCTAATCCAGTCAGAGAATGTAGAAATAAAGACCACAGATGATATAGGAAATATGCAGCTGGGCTTGAACAGAACACACACATCTGAGGGTTTTGTGCCTTGTGCCCTAACATGCATGCCCTCACCAGGGGCAAGCTGACGACACCAGCGACTGAACTGGGTCACACACACACACACATACACACACACTCGCACAGACAGTATAGACTGCGGCATTGGCAGCATGGTGATCACAGGAGAGGGCAGACAGGGGGCTGGATGTAGAGTGATTGGACTATTCTAGGTCAGCTCTCCTGACAATGCACCACTGTCTCCTAATGTGGTGGGCTAAAGGATAAAGGCTGTGTTTGGCCTGACATTACAGCTACACGTTCCAAAAGGAATACCTGCTACATACAAAGAGACACGCACACACATAGTGCTCGCGACGGCACAGTCAGAGCCAAACACATATCTTAAATCTCACAGTCACACGTACACGCTTGCGAGCATGTACAAACTGGCACGTAAACCACACGCATGTAATGTACACATGCACACATCTAACAGTGGCAAGGGAGGTTTAGGGCAGGCTCAAGACCCCCAGAATTGGATTCACCTCCCTCTTTTTCCACCCTGCTCTAATAAAGCTGTATGCAGCAGATCTCCTCTGCAGCCTATAGAGAGAGATCAGCCTGTGGACTTCAAAGAGGTTGCAACTAGGTCACCACAAGACACTGCAGTCAGCTAGAGCACAGTCTCTGGTCTGAGACATCTCACTTCTCTCCCTCTCCCTCTCCCTCTCCCTCTCGCTCTGGCTCTCTCTCTCTCTCTCTCTCTCTCTCTCTCTCTCTCCCTCAATACAATGATATCAGTGAAATTAAAATGGATTATGGTGCTTTTCTCTCTTGTCATTCCCTGGAGTCGTATAGCACCATGTCATGTTACTGTTACTATAATGTTACTTCTTTATCACTGTCCATCAAAGCCGGTGCTCAGCAGTTCAACTAATGTTTAATTTAGACACAGAGCAAGAGAAATGTGGAAAGAGAGAGGCAATGAGAAGAGCAAGAGACAGAAAATGAGACAGACACCAAGCAGAATGCAGAAACAGCCTAACCCTCCATGGTCACACACTGCCATCCTGATCTGTCTTAGGTCAAAGAGACAGTGACTCTAAAGGCGACTGCACTGCACTTTGGATAAAACAGACACAGAGGCAGACTGTGAGATGAATGGGAAAACAGGAACCTTAGAAAGAGAAGGAAGAAAGAAAGGAGAGAAACAGAAAAACACTTGGGGGTTTGAACAAGGTCAAAATGAACAGAGAGCTGCTGGGCCATGTTGCCTCTCTGAACACCGAGCAAAACACAACAACTCTGTTAACACAAGAAAACAGCCACCAACATCTTAAGACGGATACAGAAGATATAGAGAGAGGGAGTGAGGCAGGAAGAGGGGGTGGGCTTTGCACAGGTAAGTGAAGGACATAAAATATAGTAACTAAACACACACACACACACACACACACACACACACACACACACACACACACACACACTTTTTCTGGTGTTACTTTAAACACTCCAATATGAAAAAATATTATAGAACAATAAAAGCTCTTTCTTAAATTGGTAAATGTATGTGAATGTCAGTTCGTGTCACTGTGCGTGTGCTTTTGTAGGCATGTGTGTGTAAACACGTGTGATTATGATCGTGCAAATATGTTACACACAAATATGTATGTCTGCAAATGCTTGTGTGCCTGTGTACTTGGGTTTTCAGCAATGTCTTGTCTACCTGTGTGGCATCTGTGGTGCTTAGAGTATGTGTGTTCTTAGCATACATCACATTTGCAGAGTGGAGAACAAGAGTCTTGGAGCAGCTGGTTATCTTACATACTCTGATCCTATATCAGCATTTAAGTTAGATCTTTGTTTAGGTCAGTCTTACACAGCATTTTAACTGTCCCAGCACAGGAGAAAAGTCTGGCTACTACTCGCAAAAGTAGATACTGTTCAATTTGTTTGAATAGGACTCTTGATTATGTATTATGAAAATGCATTTGATGTGACAAACAGTCACCACACGTACATTAAACAAACAAAAAAAGTACAGTTCCGACGTCTTAAGGCTCAACACTAAAAACTTAGCTTATGCTCAGATCATTTTGTTTAGGTAGGGGAAACGATTAAATACTTTATCAATGCACTCAGCACCAATGTCCTGATAGGGATATAATCCTTTGTCTGCTGATCTATCTGACACAAATTATAATTGGTCAATAACTCAATTAATGGCCAAATCCTAAACAAATAAATTAATTAATGTTCAGGAAACAATTCCTGGTCAAGCATTTTTACTGGAGGGCTGCACAGGTTGCGCATGTGCAGAACATTCACCTATCACTGCAGAGACAATGGTTCAGTTGCCGAAGGCGATACCTCTGGCTTGGGCGTGCATTGCTACAAACACAGTAAGTGAGCCAACACCTCTGTTATGCACATACTAACATGTAATTACTACGTTTTCATCTCTGGCCATTAGATAAATATCTTAAAAACAAAACTATGCCTGTATTTTTCATGTGATGAGCATAATCTCAATCAATTAAAGGCATAATTTTAATTGATTCATGGGTATACAGTACTTGTGGGTGTGTGGGTCTGTGTGTTACAGGCATGACAATTTTCACTTCAAGCTTGACTGCAGATGTTGTTGCCTTCTTCAGTCACCCAATGAAGAGCAGCATGTCGGTGCCTCACCATCCTCACGTGGTGTCCCGACCAGAATGTGATTCTGCGTTCTTACTTTGGTCACATGCATTTACTTGATGCTTGCTTTATTTGGGTGTACAGTATTGGTATGAGTGACTGTGTGTGTGTTTTGTCACTGTAGCTGTGTTTCTGGGTGTGTGCCTCAGCGTACTGTGTTCTGAGCTCAGGTTGACATTCGTTTGACTGACATCGGGGGCGACAGCAGCACAGTGGCATATGGTAACCGCCTGCTAACCGCTAAAACTTGACATCAGCGCAAACAAGTCAGCCAAGCATGGCATAGTGTGCTCCTAAGAGGGTTAAGGGATAGGCTGTCAGCATACGGTGGGATAATAACACCTATCACAAGCATCATAATACCAGATAAAGGGGAAGGGAGCCAGATCAAATATACAGGTTGGTGGTGACTCCGGCAAAACCAATGACAAGTTACACACAAAAAAATAACAGGTAAACTGTAACGGATCCAAACATGTGCTGTGTGGTTGTTGTGGATCCTGATCTCATTGTTACACAGCCGAAAATGTAAAGAGACTCATTCACACAAAAAGGGCTGCCTCAAACATGGCATTTACAAGCATCTCTCACTTAGATTGTGTTTACAGGTGATGTAGTTGGATTATATTCACACCTGGCCTTAACATGTCTCTTTACACACATCTAACTTCTCCTTCCTTTGCCAAAACAAACATTGTGACACACATCACTTCCTCACACAATATTCATACAGAAGGTGACAGTAAGCTTTTTTTGAAAAGTAAGCTACTATGAGAGCAGTCTGATGCTTTCTGCTTGGATCTGTGTGCTTAATGTTATCTCTGCCTATGAAGCTACTATGAATGGATTCACTGCATTTTCACATGAGACCAAATGCATCTCTGAACATGTCAAGAGGTGATTTGGTTGACCACACCTTCAATTGGTCTTTGCTTTTAAACATGGATTTTTATGCATTTTTGTGTCCAAGACAAACTGCATGTTGCATGATGCATATTGCACAGGCCACAAAAAAAACACACAGACGCAAACAGTTATTCACTGACCCACTGAGCTGCAGAAGACAAAAGAGCTGCAGACAAATCTGATCACTGATGTCATCTCTCCTCATTGTCTCATCTTTCTTTTGCACAGACAACACAAGCACACATCTCGAAACACTGAGACACTGCTGTCACTGCCATGATCTGATGTACCGAAATGTACATTTCACATCCACAGAAAATGCAGGACAATATCAGTCTCAAAAGACAGATAAGCCTTCAAATAAAGATTCCATCTTCAACGTCTGGTCACAGAGAGGGACAGAAAACACACAAGAGCTGACAGCTACAAGACTCTAATTCATACGAGTGAACACAGATAAAAACGCAGTTTCAAATAAATGCATGGGATATTACTGATCATCTATATATGACAAATAATCCAGTGGGCCAAATGATTGAAAATAGCGTCCTGTTGTTAGCGTCAAAACACTACTGAGGAAAAACTGTCTCTAAAAACTGTATTTCAAATTTCTACAAGAAAACCAGAGCCTTCTCACAGCATCTATTTTCATTTCTAACCACAGAGCTCGCACTAAAACTATTAACAGAAAGATTTGTTGTTGTTTGTCTCTAACCCTATTGTACCTCCTGGAACCCTGGTAACCCCTATTTAAGCACTGGGTTTCCTCTCATCGATCAAAGTGTGGCACACACAGTCTAGGAGCATGACACTGGCACTGGAAAGCTTACAGCAGGTTTCAACTTTGACCCAAGAGATGCTCAGCAGCAGATTGTGTGTGTCTGTGCTTGCTTGTGTTTGTGCGTGTGTGTACTTGAGTGTAAATTCACATACGGGTCACCTATCTGCTCACCACTAGCTCCTCGCAAAACTCAATTTCCTCTCGGAGTGTCCACAGCTAAGCACTTTTAACCTCTGGAAAACCTACTGCGATGGAGGATACATGCAAAATTTACAAGAGGATGAAGCGTATGCCTGTGTGTGTGTGTGTCTGCGTGTAATATTAATTGACTCAAACACATATACCCACCTGTACCCAAAAAAGAAGTAAAGGCTGTTACATTACAGCTGTCAGATACTGAACATGTTGCTGCACAGGCTGATGAATTGTGGAAAACATTGTGGAGGATTTTTCTGTGCATGTCTTTTGTGTGTGTGAGTGTGTGTGTGTGTGTGTGTGTGTGTGTGTGTGTGTGTACGCCTGTGTGTGTTGGCCGTAGAGGAGTGTTCCCAGGGAGAGAGTGAGGAGGTATCCACCACACACTGCCTGGGGCCCTCTGGAGGAGAGACTAAACAAGACCTTCCCATTGGGACGCGCACACACAGCCTGCAGCTGCAAATGACCTACTACCCACCTCACACACAGACATACGCGCACGCACACACACACACACTCACTCACTCACACACATGAAGAGAAAAGCCTTTTAGATTATATAATTTGTTAATTTCAAGAGCAAAAATAAAGTCAATTATCACACGTGGACTAATGAATGTACACTCCCAAATATCAAAGTCTTCCTCTCTCATTCTCTTCTGTTTTTCATCCTCCTGTTCTTTCCATACTCCCCCAAGCAACATGGTGGCATGCAGCCTGGAAACTGACACACCAAACAACTCTCAACAGCTTTTTCAATTATGTGCATCTATGTTTGAATGAATGTGCGTGTACAGTGCATCCAATAAGTTGTGTGCTTTTTTTTCTAACATCTGTACTTGTCATGTTCAATTTATGGATTCACAGTGGTGGTTCCTTAACTTTTTTTAAAACCATGGCGCCCTGGTGGCACACAAACACATACTCATGCAACCTTTTAAGCTTAACATGACATAGTAAATATCTGTTATCAACATTTCTTTTAGGTCTATTTACTGTGAAAAATATATAATGAAATGTTATTAAAAAGGAACACCAGAAACTGGAAACAAATCTTACCACATCCCTGGCCGGTTTTTACAGCATCCCAGGGTTTCACAACAGCCATTTTGGGAACCACAGATCTATGACGCTACGTTTAAAGTCAGTCTGTTCAATTTGGATTACTTCTAGATCAAGAATCCTCTAATGCAATTTTCAGGTGTGTAAATCTAGAGGTACTTTGTACAAAATAGAAAGCATAGAAAACTTGCCAGAGTTAATATACTGTTACTCTGAAAGTGTTAAAATCAACACTTCCTATGTTTATAGAGGCCAATCAACACTTATTAACACAACATTTGCTGTGTTTTCCCCTGAATTGCTGCTCTTAGCCCAAATGTGAAATATCATAATGCATGCTTGCTCACACACTTGTGCGAATTACGTATCTCGCAGATTTGCACTGAATGTAAATTACAGATGCCACTGGTAATTACGATAATGACAGGAACTCCCAAAAGAAAATTCATTTTAAATGGGGCTTGATACATAACGTGAAGAACATGTCCTACACCAATGACATACAGAAACAATGATAAAAAAATCATGAGATATGACCTTTCACCCACAGTTTGTGTTTAGAAAATACTTCAAATCCATGGTAAACTGTCGTTCTCATTCATCAGTGTCTTGTGAAACAATAGCGTGCGTGTTTTCCTAGAGGAAGCCTGAGGATGAACATATCTTCTTCATATCGTTCTCTGACTGACAAATAAAGGCTCCCTGCCAACAGAAACTCAATGAGACCACAATCAATATACTGCTACAAGGTGCACACACACATGCGCAAACGCACACTCATATAAACTACACAGATAGGGAATGATGTACGATTACCTGGAGCACATAACAATCAGCTGCATGCTCATACAGTATGCACATGCACACACTCTTGTACTGCAAGTGCACACACACACAGATGCGCGCACTGAAAGACACTTAATATGCAAATAATTTTTTTTACAACAGGGACAGCACTCCATTGTTCATGTGGACGAAGGGGGGCAGATAGATAGATAAATAGGTCTCTAGATAGCTAGCTTGGACCCCAGTTGATGAGATTTCACATACAGCAGCAGCAGTGCTGTTAGGACAGGGAATACCACCACAAAATAATGTTTTCTCTCCCTCTGATCAATTTTTAATTTGGCCCGTGCAGCCGAGCCCTTGGCGGGCCTGGCCCCGGTAATTATGGTGGGTTATTGACAGCTGCCTTCCCATGGGAGGCTATTTAAAAGAGGTTTAACCCCTGAGCAAGTCCAGGCCCCACACCCGCCTTTGAAGGTGTCAAGTGCATTGATCTAAGCTGCGGGATGTGCTGGGACCTCTCCACCTGGAGGTGTGTGTATGCCTGTATTTGCGTGTGTTGGTTGCAGGGCTGCTATTACAAGGCCATGGCAAGGCGGAGCATCTTTTGACCCCTACACAGACACACCCACACACACACACAGGCGCACACACAAACACACATACAGAAAGAAAATGTCCTCTGGCTAAACCTGGCTGGCTGGATAGAATGATACCTATCTGGCCCCTGTAGCCACCTGATGCCCCGAGATAGGCTGTACACACACTGTACATACAATGTTATCACTAGGCTACACACACACACACACCCACACACACACACAAACAGGTTAACTCACAGCTCGGGGGGAATTAGAAGAACTAATGAGAAAGGAGGAGGAGGAAGAATGGTGATTGGAGAGACAGACAGAGAAGAGAGAGAGGAATATCCTCACAGCACACAGGGCCATGACACAAGACAGGCAGAAGCCAAAGTGTGAAGCTGATGTTGAAGAAGACATCATCCAGCTAAAAAAGGAGGAGGGGGGGCAGCATGACAGAAATTAAAAGAGGATTTCTGTGTTTGAGTTTGTCTGCCTCGCTGCCCCCTTTCAGCCTCCCATTGAAATTCTGGGCAGATACAAACCCCTAGGCTTTTGACACACTTTTGAAAACACCACACCCCCTCTTTCTTTCCAGTGGGTCTCCAGTGTCGAGCCTGACTCACTATCAAGAGAGAGACAGAGAGAGACGGAGAGAGGTGGGTGAGAAGGAAGGAGGCGAGACGGGGGCTGTAGATCTGTTTTTGTATTAGCACCTTCCAAATTAAATTAAGTCATTCTTGAAGGCTTTTTCTTGTTTGTGTGTGTACGCATGCAGTTAACAATTTGGGAATTGTCAGACTTGATATTGTTGATCAATTAATTCATATTTGAAATATCTAACATGCTAAGAAAGACAACTTTAAATTGCTAAACTTTTGTTTAATTTAGGTGAGCACTTTTAACCATTTGAAAAAAAACTGAACTACCAACAGAACTTCTCTAGAAATCACATATGTATCTGTATGGCTGATAAAAATTACTACAACTTCTACGAATACTGAAAATTAATTGAGATTGAATACAAAGCATTTCGGGAGAGAGCATTAAAATTGATTCCAGCCAATAACACTGCAAAAACAAAAACTGACGACTGCAGAAAAGTTGGGGGAAATGTCAACAAGTGATATAAAGTCGCTACAAAATGTGGTCTTTTTCTTTTCTCACACTCATCCACATGAGTGATTTAGGAGAGCCATGTCCTGACAACAGTATGTATGTGTTCTCTTTCAATTCTGACACAAATTTACACAAGTTGAAAGTGCTCCTCTAACTCCAACAGCTATCCATACACAGATACTATAACTAATGATCCCACCTTTCAATACTTCCTCCTTTCTCAATTATTCTGTCTGTAACCTCACAATCTACACACACACTCTCTCTCTCTCTCCCTCTCTCTCCCTCCTGTCCCACCCCCCTCCAAACCCCTTGGCGCCCACCCTCCACCTCCACCATCTCAGTCTTAGGATGCAGAGCAGTGACAGGGCCAGAAGGTAATGATACAGCTGCCATGATGCAACAAGCAGACCTGTCGACTGTCAGGAATTGAAATCATGAAGGAATAAGCTGTCATTAAGAGGCCCTCTCCCAGTAGTGGAGCTGTCAGACGCCTGCCTTCTGCCTACTCTCTCTCTCTCCATACTCCCATCTCTCCTCTACCAGTCCCACCCCATTTGCAGTCACTGCCTCGCCCTCCTCTCATTTCTCTCTTCCTGCTTCAATCCTCTCTGTACCCCTCTCCTTCTTTCCACTTCTGTCCTCTTCCTACCAATCGTAACCCTCCTCCCTCTCTGCACCCCCAGACACCCCCCCCCAACCCCATCTCAGATTCCTCTTTTCCACCTCTTTCCCCAACTCCCTGGTTGTTGCTGGAGCAAGCTCCTCTCACCTGTCATTTTACCTCTAGGCTATGGGAATAGCACCACTTCCATGTGCACACACACACATGTACATAAAGTCAACATGTATGAGATCTGCACACACAGCACGAAGGCTTCCCTTAACCCGGTGCTACTGTATACACTGTGCCAAACACCACAAGCACACCTTCTGCCAGATGTGATGTGTTTGTGTCTGCGTCTGTGTCTGTGTGTATGCTTTCTCTGTGTGCACACGTCCATTTGTATATATTTTAGACTTATATTAACATATACGTTTTGCCAGCTTATCCATGTGTCATCATCATATAGCAGCATGACAAAGATATGTCATATTTGTAGACAGGAACATGGTGGATATGGGAGGCAGAGACAGGCGATGGGGTGCAAATGTTGTCTAAGAGACAGGCTGCCCCAAGATTCACCCCTGAATGTGATGGTGTGTGTGCATGTATGTGGTGTGAAGGGCCTGATTAACTAGCGCAATCAGCTATTTTTCCCACAAGCCCCTGATTGGCAGTGGTGATCCCATCGGAAGAGAGGAAAGGCTGACTCGAGCTTCCAAGGAACATGGTTAAGAATTTCAGAGTGGTGCTTTAACACACACATATGCCGTAGTCTTGTACTGCATGCGCACACAAACATTACAGTAGTACTGTGTCTGTTTTGTGTGTGTGTCTGTGTGTGCTCATGAGTGTGTGTTTTGTAAAGCCACAAGCTCCCCCCATATTTCCCCAAATGCACTCCAGTTGACCCTTTGCTGCAGGCTTTGAATTTCCAATCAACTTCCCATGAGTAACTTCACACGAGCTGCACTCGAGGCAACAGATTCCTGCTACGAAACATTTTTATAAAATGGGGCCTAATCTAAACATAATAAAATACATGCTCAAAATGTCAACATCTGACCCAACACTGCACTTAACAAAATTTGCAAATCAAAAATATTGAGTAATTGTCATAATGCCAGAGTCATACAGCCACACAGAATCAGGTTGTTCTAAAGATGATTTACAAATACGTTTCCATGCTAAACTTCGAATGTCTACATCGATGACAGTCCCGTTGGAGGAATATTACACTTTCAGATCTCACATGTCTTACATGGCTGTGTATCAGCAGCCTATTTCCAGTTCTTTTTTTAATGAAGTGGTGTAATATACTTCTTTCCTCAAGCTAGTTCATCAACCTCTTTCTCAGTTAGTCATTTCCTGCATTTTCCCAGAGTGGTTTTGACAAGTCAGTGTGAGTTTTGCATTGCATTCAGCTGTGGGTTATGTGTGTAGGTGGAGAGACTAATACTGATAGCTAGAGCTGTCGTGGTATTGTTTTCCTCACCGCACAAATTAGCGAAGCCATTCAAACCGCCGTGGTAACCATCATAAAAAAAAAAAAAAAAAAAGGAACCTCAGATGTTACAAAATAATTGGTTCCTAAATACCATAAACTTTTCAAATGCATTTATTCCTGTAGTAGTCTATTCTTTATAGCCTCTATAGTCTAAATGTCTATCTTTATGACTTATGTCTCTAAATGTCTTATCATGTCATTCGGCACGTCATTCTTTATGTCAAGCCTGAGAGAATAACTGTTGTCCCATCACTTGAGCCACTCACTCAGCGGTGAAGTGGCTCAGCTTGACTCTGCGGTGGGCGTGACGTGATTGCGTTACTGCGGAAACCGTGGCGGCTCTACTGATAGCCACAGAGATAGCAATAAAAAGAGCTTCCCGCTGAGTAAAAGCGACCACCTGCCCAGTTTAATAACCCATAATAACTATTCTCATAAAATGTATTATATATTATATTACTGTATAAATGTAGGCCATCTATTCTAATTTTCATTGTTTTATCATACTGACTAATTATGTGGTATAACTTTTGAGCATACTTCAATCTCAAGCATCCACTGAAAAATACCACACTGAATAACCACTATAACGCATACTGCTGATGAGTATGTAGTATGTCACTAGTTTCAATTATTTTGCTTGTGGTTTCACTGATTAGTTCCTCCCTCTCTGCCTGAAGGGGAACAAATCATCAAAATCAGCTAATGGCATGTTAGGTTGAGAGGAACACCAGCAGGCTCTTGGCCCTCCGTGGCACATTGCATTGGAGTGGTATATTGCTCTGTCACAGTAGTAATGGCTGGCTGGCTGTCCTTGAGGTGGTCTCCCCACAGTCTTGCTTGTTCACAGGATTCTGCTCTTAATATGGCGTAACGCTGCTGATCAGGGATTTTGTTGTTGTGTCTGTATTTGCTGTGTCACAGAGCTGTCATCCCTCTGTGCTGTCATTCATTTGAGAGCTGTTGACCAAACATGTTTTATTGCTTGTATTCTGCATATCTGCGAATTAAGGTACAGCAAATATAACTCTACGTTTTCTTCAGATGGTACAAAACTGGTAGCTCTAATTCCTGTATATTCATACAGGAATCATCCACACAATTTTCACAGTATGACATACTAAACCACAAACATGCCCCTAATAGATGCAGACAGCATGCATTGACTGTAAAAGTGTGTGCCTGTCTTTCCAGTGCGCACACGGAGTACAAGGCATGTGTGTGGTAAATGCCTGGATGATGATTTGTCAGGGTGTAAGAACATGATTTCTTGTTTACTATGATGAATGAGCAACACTCACACTACACACACCATGTTCTCTATATCTAAGCTGTCACTTTGGCTCTCTGCAGCACAACACTGCCTTCTCCAACTGTAATACCAGCCAGGGTAACTGTAATTCAAAGACAGTCTTGGGGTAGCTGAATCATCCGTTAGCACACACATGGACACACAGGCACGCAAACCCAACCTCTCCCGTTGTTGTACACAGCAGGAGAGGGCTTTGCACAGCAGTGAAAGTCTTTAAGGTATTCAGATGGACGAAACGGGCGAACGAGGGGGAGAGGGAGAGCTGGATCTCTTCTAAGTCAATTTGAACAGCGGGCCGATGAAATTACACAGGTAGTCGTGGCCAGGCTGGCAAATGAGCAAAGAGATGGGGATGAAAATAATAAGACAGACAGAGCCACTTTTTGCTTGCTGACACACAGTTGTATACACTCGTGTGTAATCATATGGCAGAGAAAGAGAAACTAATCTATATTTTACATGATTTCTTCCTCTCTCTCAGCTCAGTCATCCATGAATACATAGTACTACATAGGAAATCATGCATAATAAGAATGCATAAATATTTTTGTGTTATAGTTATGATTATGTTGAGGAATATGCTTCATTTTACTAACAAGACAATATAAACCTTGATTCTGGGTTGAGAACTGTACAGTTATAGTGTTATTTAAGATTATGCGTTTGCACCTGTGAATGAATGTCTGCTTGTTGTTATTTGCCTCTGTGATTATATGATGCTGTGGAGTGCTGAAATTACTCATACTCATATAATTTCTCATATGACCTTAGGACAAAGTTTCCTTTCACTACACACTTGTGTACATTGTAAAATGAAGTGAAACATAATTGAGTTGACGCAGTACATCCGGAGACTAAGCTATGAAAGCACACAGCAACAACAAATTACCACAACCACATTTAAACCTCCAGTCAAATAAAACAAAATACCACGACACAATGCCTCTGACTGTGCCACAAAGTTTTCCACAGTGCAAACTATTCAAACCAGCCCTTCAAATAAACAGTGTGCCTGTGTGTTACATTTGTAACACCAATATCACATCAGGCTACTGTGGTAGTGGTGGTACCAGTGGCTGCATGGTGAGCACACTGCATGCCTTTTTTTTTACCCCAAAACCCACAAGCCCTGCACACCACAGACATGCAACAGGTTATACTTTGCAAAGGATAAACTGCAAGAAAAAAGAAAATGAAGGACAGAATTTAGTATTTATTTTGTCCTCAGTGCACCAAGCTCATCTGTCCATCTTAGTGAAAGATGAAAACAGGGCATCTTGGATCAAAGATCAAAAAATCAGATTGCTCGAGTGTCTTTTGTTGTTCCCCCTACCTCCATGGCTCTGGTGATGAAGGGGATCTGCGTCCCTGAGTCCAGGTCCTGGTTGATGATGAGTCTGCGGGCCCACTGACCGGCCCGCACCACACCGCTGCCCTGGATCAGCACCAGTAGCTTGGACGGGTTGGACAAGGCATTAGGGCTCATGTAGATAAAACTGGAGGGCTCATCGTCTGTGGCATCTACCTGAACGTTCAGGGAAACACAGGTTACCTTGTGTCACTGACGCACATCAAAATATGTCAAAATCTCATATAAGGAAATATGTACACTTTCCCAGTGATGTTCACTATTTTTTTAAACTGCTGAACTGCTTGGGACATTTTACTCAATCAAAATCAAAATGAATCCTTGCCGTTCTGTGCAACAGCAGCAAATGCAAAGATGATCAAATTGTGATTTTATAATTAGAGCTTTAATTTCTGTTGCTTCAACGAATCGCCTGATAATGATTATGAAAAGAAACGTTGGGAGTTCTCTTATGTAACATGCATGAGTTTAAGGAGAAACAGCCTACTCCTCTGTGGCTTTTGTAATTAGAAAGCTCATATGCATCACCACACTAATCATCAATAATCATGATTAGAAAACAGCCTTTGTGTGATTAAAACTGAGGCAGAAAGTAATACAGACAGAAAGAGAGGCTAAGCGAGTGAGTGTTTGTGTGTGTGTATGCGCTCCGTCCACATCCCATGCGTCGTCGCATCCCTCCCAAGTATGCCTGGAGGAATCTCTAAGGAGACAAACACTGTCCATAAAAGCCATGGGTGGCAGCTGCAAGAACTTAATCCAAGCAGACAAAGAGAGCCGAGTGTGGGGGAGAAAATCTTACCCTTTTTTCTCTTGTGCTCCCTCATTCCCTTTCCCTATACTTGGCTGCAGTTAATCTTCTTAAAATCTGCGGTCACAAGTTCAATGCCACGCAGGTGGACAGACCCACCACTAACACACAAATACACACACACACACGCCATATACATGCAGGCGGGTGGGCAGCAGAAAAGCAGAACAGAGCCATTTTCCAGAGGAATAATGAGATAAATAGGCCAGGCAGATAAACCAGTAAAAGTGTATAGGGGCTAATGAAAGGCGCTGAGTCTCTGGCTAGGTGATTTATGGACACTGTTAGTGCTGGTGCTAACTCTGCTTCTAAACACCAGCGCTGCCTAACATCCCTATAAATGCAGCCTGAAAAATGATCACAACTTTTAGAAACAGAAAAAAGAACAGGAACGGAGGGGTAAAGGGGGGCAGAAAGAGACAAACATGCTTCCAACAACAGATAAAAGGGATCAAGTGTGTGCTCTGAGCCTGGATGAGCTGGGCAAAGAATAACTCCATGATGGCAGAGTAGAAAGTCCCCTTCAGCGCAAATGAATGCAAAACAGATTAAGCATCAGCATGCTGCGCCGCTGCGCCTTTGAAATGACACGTCACAATACAGTTAATTTGTTGAGGAGACACTTTTACACAAAGGATGTGGGCAGAGGAGGGGGTAATAGAAAGAGAGGAAGTAAGAGAGAAACTGAGTGAGATAGAAAAAGAAAGACAAAGACTGAGAGGAGAGCTGACTCCTCACAATCCCCTTTTCTTTATTTTTTTTTAAACAGGACACTCAATATCATAATCACACTCTGAAGCCTAAGCATTTACGTCAATTTTCATATTTAATACTCCCTTTAATCTTCAAGGGCATTAAATCAAAGAGGAAAATGCCTCTTTTCACTCTGGGTACTTACTGGCAGGATTGCTTTAGTCATGTTGCACTTTTTCTCCAACAGCTCATAAACATACTGAGTGATGATCTGGAGAGAAAAAAAAAACACACACACACAGGCAGACATTACATTGATAATACTGTCTACTGCAATTAATATTTTCATATTGCTGTTGATACAAATCCATCCCAAAAAAAGTAAACTAAACTGTTGTGTGTATGTGTGAACAAGTAATAGCAACCACTGTCATACTTGCAAACAGAATAAAAAATACTATTCAAAACCCTTGTTTGCCCCCTGGCGTGTGTGCGTGTGTGCGCACATGAGCTACTTGAAAGGGTCTGGATTGTACCGTGTGTGTGTGCGTGTGTGTGTGTGTGTCTGTGTGTGTGTGCGCGTGTGTGTGTGTGTGCGCGAATCACAGTGCAGTGAGAGTGTTGAGGTTGTAAGTGCCAGGAGAGGAAATCTCCTGTACAAGCGAAGGGCTGATGTAAGTTATGTTTATCCCCGCAGCCACAGCACTAAAGAACCTTGTATACCGAGTCATTCCAACCCCAGGCCAAGCCTTTCATGGTTCAGTGACATTAACAACTTTCTATTCCATTTTCCTTATTTTCTCTTTCCTTTCCTCCTTCCTTTCTTCTCTCCACGTCTTGCTCAGCTGAGAACTGAAAGAAACACTCTGTGGAACAGATTTTCGACTTTTGATCGGATGTTAGAGAAAGACAGAGGAGTAAAGAGTAATAACAGATGACAGGGCACAAAATCACTGGCAGTAAACTGTGTTGGAGATATTGCTGCTGTGATGATGTCGCCCCAGCATATGTCAGGACAGACCCTATGTCCAGTCCGTGTCATGACAATGCTGTGTTAGGTGGAGGGACAGCAGGGAGAGCTGTGCAACATGCTGTCCTGCCCTGCTGTGAAGTTTCACTTTGGTTAGCTTTATAGCATCAGCCTAACTAAATCAGGCAACCAAAGGCTAGCAGTGGCGCCACCGCTAAAAAGCGTGTCCGAATCCCAGTCACGCTCTCTAGTCAGAGACCGACCAACTGACATACCCCAAACACAAACAAGGATCAAGAAAGTCATGTCTCACAGTACAGATCATGCTTAGCTCTGATTTATGTGTGGAAAGGGATGAAACTGTACTAGTATTTGATAGTACTCACTTAAGTCAGTGGGATTCATCCTCTGGGGACCACTAATGTCTGTATAAATCTATGAAAGCCAAATTAAAAGTAAACACTCTGTATAAGGTACAGTATATGTACCAGAGGTGTAGTACAGCTGCATGACAATAACACAGAATCTCAAAAAATAGTCAGGAAGCTAGACTTAAACTAACATGACAACATTTGTTCAAGTTCCTTGGAGGAGTAAGAAAATCTCTGCCGCCACTGCTGACATGACTGGTAGAAATATGCAGCAGATTAATACCAAAAAGTGAGAAAAGCCAAGACAAGATTCTTTTAGGCCACAAGCTGCTTAGCTTTATAATTTTTGGCACACAATACAAAATATTTTCTATTCCCATTAACCACAGGACAATGAAATTATACATATCCCTAAATTACATGTTCCAAACTCCAAACACATTTTAAATGGCATGAATTTGAGAGAATGTCTGCTATCTGATCTTGAAGGTGGCAGATTATTCTCCACACAGCTGATCTTTCACAGTGGAAGGAAAGGACAACAAAAGGCCAAAGTTAAGAGAACTTGAAATGGTTTCTACATTTGAGTCAAATGTGAATTCTCATGAATAATCACAATATTGCCATGCTCTTTTATTCCTGAAAGAAACTCAATCCTAACTTGATTTACTGCTTATAGACAACATGCAAGAATAAAATTATGCACCAGACACATATTACCCTTATGACAGCCAATCAAAGGCCAGCAGACAGACTAAATGAGATGATCGATCTACTGTTTGACCCTGTAAAGGGAGGGGAAAAAAAAGCTAGAGGAGCTAAAACAACCTCACCTCACCCCAACCCACCAAACCTCCAACAGCTAATTCACTAAAATGTCAGCCAGTCTGATGAAGACTAAAATGATTCGGGGCCTCAGTATGCTAGTGTTTAATGACATCAACAATAAGCCTCACAGGAAATTTCATTTGCACTACGTTATTTGTTCAGTGCCTCAGGTGGCTCGAAAACCATCTGATATGGAATAAGGAGAGAGACGAATGGAGGAGAGAAGGGAGAAAAAAAGTGGGAAGAATGCAAGAGTTTCACTGTGTGAATGTGTTTCCGCTGATGAAAGGATACTATAACAATCTAACATCCAAATTTGTACAGGCTGTGTAGTAATCTCTATGTTTTAGCTCATACTATAAACTGCCAGATGACCTTTTCAGTGAACAATATACGATCAGATCAAAGGTCAGAGCTAAAAAAGTGAATAGTTGCAGCATTCCAATGGATCATACTCAGAAAATATTTTTTAGAAACAATGGGATAGACTCAGAGCTGAGGCACAGAACTCACGTAGTGATGCACACACATACTCGCGCACACACACACACATGTGCACACCCAGCCAACCTCCTTCTGTGTGGGCCTCTGTGGACTATGTCTCAGCAGCTGATCAGTACAATAAGAAAAGCCTCTTTGTCACCTAATTACCAATGTGTTATAAGTGCTTTAATGAAATGCCTGCAGGAAGCAACGCTGAGTGCCTGCATTGTCGGGATTGGATGATAGGAGAAGCATGAGGAGTGGATTTGCCAAATAATATTAAGACACACAAAGGGACACATAGGGAGGGGGTGAGAGAGAAAAACAGAAAGAGAGAGAGAGAAAGATAAGAGCAACCTGAATCAATCCAAATCAATAGGTTTCATGATAATAAGCATGCTTACAATGTCTTTCTATCTGCAACAAATATATAATATCATTCATGCTGACAAGATATTGTACGGGTGCAACATTACATAAAATGTCAATGTAAACTTGGATTCCCTGTCTATCATAAAACATGTGATCTGAAGTCCCAGACTGCACAATTCCAAGTCCAAAGACATAGTTTCCCCCAACGGAGACACACACACACACACACATAAATGACCATGACTGACAGTTTATGAAACATGTAGCCCTCACTATGTAGACACTACAATGACCTGTGGGTCACACAGAGTCAGACTTCACTGAGGTAAAAAAAAAGAAGCAAAAATAGGTAAAAAAAAAGGAGATTTCAAGCAGCAATTCAATTGTCTTCTAGGACACCCGGGTGATGATGTATCCCTGAACAACGGCAAGCTTTCTACACGACCGTGCGAGCGATCGTGGGAGAGTCTGAAATAGACCTGCTGCGGCTGAGGTCACCTCTGTGTCTGTGGTTTGTTTGGTAGGGGAAGCATTGTGGCGATGAAGCAAGAACAGAGGGATCAGGGAGGAAGGAAGGGACTTAGAGGAGGGCTCAGTGGGAGGAAAGAAGGAAGACAAGAAGGGAGAGATGGAGAGGTAATCCCCAGGAGCCAGAATCTCGTGCCAGCTCCCACTGTGGTGAACAGCTGAGAGGAGAAGGAGCTGTGGAAGGCGGTATGGAGGGGGAGAGAGAACAGTACAGTACGTGGCCTTGATAAGAGCCCTTTAAAGTGGGTGGGCTGTGACTTCAAGTCCAAGCAAACCTCTGGTCATCCCCATAACAATCTCTTCATCACACTCATAAACACACCGGGCCAAGGTCTTAATGAAGACCGCTGTGGCTGCAAAGTTGATGTTTTTTAAACTCCTCACTACAAAGAGAGAGAAAGACCTCCCACATTATGGGTGCACATGTGTCAGTTAATGTGCGTGCGTGTTCTCCCACTGATTAGAACAGTCATGCCTGGTTTGGCTGACCGCACCTGAGGCTATAAGGAGATGATCCTTCCCGGGCATGCACAAAACAAACATGAGGAGGAAGAAAACCAGAACAGGAAGAGGAGGATAGATGAAGACCATGAGTAAGGAAAATATGAAGAGAAAAGGAGGATAGGAATCAGAGGGCTATAAAAAAAAAAGAGGCAGGGAGGATAAAGGTTGAGATGGTCAAGGGCAATGGAAAAACTGAGGTGATTACAGGAGAAGAAAAGATAGCAGTAATCTCAAACCGACCCTGAGAGGAGATTACAAATCATGATGTGTTTATCAAGATTGTTCTAAGTGTCAAAACGATAAGTGAAACACAAGACTGTAATAATACAAATAAAATAATACAAAAGTCTTTGTGTATGTCAGGGTAATATTCAACTGAAAATTTCAGCTATAGCACAAAACTTCATAAAACTAATTTTGAATTATCTGAGGTCATATTTACAAAGGCCTCATTGGGTTTTCAGTTTAAATAATGTAACTGAAGATATTCTAACATTTACTGGGGGCCCATGAAGCCACACCGGTTTGTCTCATAAACTCCGATTACCAACCATGTGCACAAATATACTCAAGACAGCGAACACATAGTGTACAGTATACACAAATACACAAGTAGCTCATGTACAGACACACACACACCTCTTGTCTCTCTAGTCCAGAGCCCTCTCCAAAAGCCACTTAGCCATAGAAACCAGAGAGCAAGAAAACGCATCAAAGCTGTTTATATAATGAAACTGAAAGAGCTGCTCCATGCCGTATCACTGACTACACCCAGGAAAGCATTCCTTCTTCTCCAGAGAATAGAAGAGAGGAAGAAGGAAAAAAAAAAAAAAAAAAAAGAAAATCCCCCGAACAATGCAGCACAACAACAGTGGCAACAACAGCAAAGCATACTCAAAGAGAGAGAGACTGTGAAAATGAGAGAGAGCATGAGGCAATAGAAAGGTTGTTTATTTTAAGTCAGCCTTGTGTACCAACAGAAAGTGGTATTAAAATAGGGCCTATTGTTGTGAATTTGTGATCTGTCAGTCCATGTGGGAAACAAAGAGAGATAGAGAGAGAGAGAGAGACTGGTGTTATTCCCATGAGGTCTCTGTCATTCTTCTGTCAGAGGAGAGAGGGCTCTCCAGGGGAAGAGAAAGTTCTCAGACACAGACTGACAGACAGACTGTTTACACTTAGCGTAGATATTCCTCTCTCTCGTTCCTTCTCCTCCCTCCCTGCGCTACTCATCCTAATGGCATCGTAATGACCTCCTCAGGTGTTAACTGAGAAGCCGGTGGAGGGCTAATTCAAAGTAAAGTACTGTTTGCCACCGTGGGTGCCGGCGGTAGCGACAGATGCCAGCGCTGTAACTACCAGCCCTCGTGTCTTTTCTCTGACACCCCCCTCAACTACTCCCACCCCCTGTCCAATTCCCTTCTCTTTCATCAACTCTAATCCACCTCACCCTGCTCCCTGCAACCATTTTTGTCTGACTGTGTCTGCTTCCTCCTCCCTGCTCTCAGCAGAAGCTGCAGCGGCAGTGTTGAAGTGTTTTGGGAATGGAGACGTGATGGTAGTCAGTGAATCAGGGCAGACAGCTGTCATTTATAGTCACTCTTTAGAGAGATCCCATTAGCTTCCCAACAAAATGGTCCACGACTGGTATGGGGTCTCCTGATGCTTTAAGTACAGTATGGAGGAATGTCTCTGGGGTTCCCACCATGGGCCTGATGCAACACTATATGACTACACCATGACATTTTATAAATTCATAGCACCTCCACAAACTAAAAATGTCATTCATACCTTGTTGGTTACTATTGTTTTTACTAAACAGGTTACTACATTTCTGCTAAAACATCTAATGCCATACATTTGGGAAAAAAAACATTGTTTAATATCGTACAAAGTATGTTCTTTGCAAAATTACTTGATATAACATTATTTCCTAATATAGGTCACTATATTTACCTGTCTGCCCAACATCTAACCCTAACCCATACCTCCAGTATTCTTTTCTTTTACCCTCCCTCTGTCTTTTTTTAAAGATGATGTTTTCTGATAGAATTAAGATTTTGTGACCATTCACCTTCAATTTTTATTCAGATGCTCTTTAAAGGCCCTGATATACTCAGACACTGTTACAGAGGAGGCGAGGTGGGTGTACAGCGGACACACTATTATATATATATATATTATATTATATTATCTTAAAAGCTGGTCATAATTTCTCTACTGTTCCAAGGAAATTCTTTTGCCCTTCTCCTTAGTGTTTTGCTCAAGGACACTTCAGCAGGGTCTTAAACCTTGGCCAGCTGGTCACTGTTATGACAACACCCAGCATCCATAATGCGGAAACAGAGGGTGACAGGAAGAGAAGCATAACAGAGAGACAGCAGAGTGTAAGAGACAGACAGAAAGAAAAAGAGAGAGAGAGAGGAAGAGAGGAAGAGACAGAGAGAACGAGAGAGAGAGACGGCTTTCTAATTCAGCCATCTGGCTAGCTTTACTTCATTATAATATTCTGGCTGTGTGTGTATGTGTGTGTATGTGTGTGTGTGTACAAATTTGTGAGTGCCTTCCATTCCACAGATGCAGGCAGAGCAGAGAAGAATCCTCATTTATTAACAGCTTAATAGAGCTCCATCTGGGCCAGACCCTATGCTTGTCTTCTATCAGAGAGATTCATCACCGAATCACAGGAATTAGACTACAACTGACACCTACACACGCTGAGGTGACCCTGCTGCACTGAGCAACACCGCACAGATAGCCTGCACTGTATTACAGCTGTAATATTACAGCCACTACAATGTCACTACACCAGAGTTTTTCAGTCTTGGTTTGTGTAACGCGTTCGACTTGACTAAAACAAAATGGCGCAATAAGAGGAAAATAACAATAATAAAAATATACCGTACATTAGATCAGTAAAACAATTTATAAACTGGGGTTCATTGAGATCATGAGATGAGATCATTTCTGTCTTTATAGAGTGCACCCAGAACTTGACAGGGATAATACAGTTTTTTCAGCTTTCCTATTTGTCCTACTTATCCAGAGACACAGACAACCATAGATACCTTTTTTATGCTACTGCCATACCTTCAAATTACACAGAGATATAAAAAAACGGCATCAGCGTGTGAGCTGACTCTGGGTAAAAAGGAAAAATAGCTAAATCTACCAAATGAACTAAGCATCCCTTGAAAGAATTTAGTTTGAATATTCAATAACCACGTGCCCCCTTAGGATATTCTCATGCCAGAAAGCTTATGGTTTGGAGAGGCCAGCACTATTCTCCTGTTGACTCTATGTTTGCACTGAGTCAATACATCGGTCAGCTGAGTCAGCACATTCAAACCGTTGAATTTGTGTTATTTACTCATTGTTTTAATGATCTTTTGTATCTGCTTTCCTTTAACCTGTCTTGTTCAATAAGTGATTTCCTACATTTCCCACAATGATTTTGCACAACTCCCGACAAACTTGCCTTCCACTTTTATGTGTGTAAATATAGCCCATGGTGTCCAAACAAATGGAACCAGTGCAGGTTCTCAGACATAGCCTCTGCAAATCTCTCCACATCACACCATTTACTGTATGGGAAAATGTTTAAATTATTTTTTTATAGATTAAAAATGGAGAGTTAAAAATGATTCACTGCTCTTGCGCTAAACTCAAATTTTCTTCCCATCTCTTTCTTTTGCTTGGAGGCCATCACACCAACATCCTCGCTCTCACTCTTTCTATCCGTCCCTCCATTCAGACGAGGCTGAAGTGCAAATTGGACATCTGGTGCTGTGATGTGTCTGACAATACAGTCGCCTACCCCCCCTCCACCCCCCCCCCTTTCTCTCTCTTTCTCACACACACACAGACACACACACACACACACACACACACACACAGTCCTCCATACAAAATACAGGACCATGAAGATATAAAGAAACTGAAAAGAAGAGAGTAGGGAGGGAGAGATGGACAGAGGTATGGAGGAAGGGAGAGAGAGAGAGAGGAATGTGACTGAACATTAGGGGGCAATGATGATGCCATTCTATTCACACTGCCAGGGGCAAACACATGTACCCACGTCCTTGTGCCATCACACTCAGCTCTCAGGCTGCATTGTGGTTAGCTCTCAGACCGTCTCAGGTGGCAAGTTGATAGATGGAATTGAGGTATGTTGGGGAGACGTACTGACCCACAACACACTTGTCTGCATTAAAGTTTATTCTACATTTACCCTCATGACTTAGCCCACATTCAGACCAAAATCAGACCTGCATTAAAACAACGCATGGTGGTTGGTGGGGTTGTGTTGTGAATTTGGAGGCTTCTCTGCACAGAGGTTTATAATAATCATGGAAATTTATCATGGTAGCAATTATTTTGTCTTTCATCGCGATGATTATGAGACTGAACAGTAGAAATACAGTTATTAAGTAACCTGCCAGGAATGTGCACTTAAATGTATTGTAGATGATTGTCCGATGCAGTGTATTGCTGGATGATGTTGCATTACAGCAGGTTTACATTTTTTGCCCCCCTGTGCTGGAACCCCTGCCGTGTCACCGGACAGGCTTCATTCAAATTAATAAGCAGTCTGTGTTTTTTCACGCAGGGCTACTATCTGAACCGAACCTTTTACGCAGAATTCAGGAGAGGAATGAGACAAAGAGTTGATGGACAAACAATGACAGAAATTCCAGGTACGGATACATCTCGACCAGACTGACGCAGAAATAAACACGCAGGTATGCCTGTGTGACACACACTCTTAAACTCACACATACAGAGACTGACTAAGCAGCATAACCTACTTTTACAACCAAAGGCATACAATTCAGTAGCTGTGTCTATTTATAAAAGAGCATATTTCTTACCAGCAAAAACAATGCATTTGTACAAGCAAGGTACAGTATTCATTTTCTTGAATCATCTGTGGCCTAAAAACAACAGACAGATAATACTGCTTATTCAGGTAGTGCTTCTGTCTTCTCAGCCAGTTAATCTCCTGCAGCACAACTCAGACAGTATATGTTCTCATTACACGAGCTCATATCAACACTGATTGACACCGTTTCCTTTTTTCTCCTCTGAAGAAGATGCTTCTGTCAATTTTTTAATCATGGGATGAATAAAATTTGCATACATCCTGCTTGATGATTATTTGTTTCCTCCAAATGTTTGGCCCCCCTTGGATGCCTGAGTTCGGTTAGTTTAAATGTCTGTGTGTTCTTTCAGGGCCTTTGCTTGCCTGCTACCAAATGTTTGTTTCTGCAGCCTTTTTAGATGCTGGTAGATAGTGTCTGAGCAGGCAAAAGAAAAGAAGGGAAAAAAGCCTTCACAGAAGGCTGGCTCTCAAAGGAGCCACTGTATACCTGCATTAGAAATAATAAAAACACCCAGGTAATCCCACAAACAGGTCTATCACTTGCTTTGAACTTCAAAGAATGCACACAACAATTAAAAGCAACATAGCGGGGGATGCAAATAAAAAAACAGATTACAAAAGAACATTTGTCTCATTATCTTAATGCATATTGCATGTGGTGGTACTGTGGGAGTGAATTAGAGGTGAACTTTAGGATGGATATATGGTGATGCAGTTGGACGACCACGGAACTTCATAAGTGTGTCAACTTCAAAAAAGTGTCGGCAAGATTTTCAAGCTGTATGTATTTTGTGGAGTCCTTTAAATAAAAGTTTCCCACCATATAGTCCACAGACGCACAGTAGCAAAAAATAACAAAGGCCACGAGATTTATCCAAAGTCATGTCCCATTACACACCAGTCCGAAGAGATTCTTTTGTTTACATGTAGTGTCAAGCCCTAAGTCTCCATCAGAGCAATGTATGCAGACCTCCAGTAATGTGTGCATCACCAACAGGTTGCTCTATACACCAGCTGCCATATCACGCCTACTTCTTTCCTGGTACATACTTTACATTTGATTCAGGTTCTTGCTCAGAATCAGAAGATGTATCGCTGTCCAGTTCAGATTTTGCATTCCTGAATTTAACTGGAGTTATGTGACAAATTTGACCTCAAACTCAAGTCATACCTCAACTAAGCTGACAAGAAGATGATTAGGGTGAAATCAATTGTGCCAGTCTGCCTCCACGGACCATGACCTTTAAAATACTTCCTCACTCTAATCTGACAGAGGCCTGGACCACAGGATACACCTCAGTTAAAGACATTCTGTGGCAGTGGCATTTAGGTGTTATAAAGCACGCTACAATGCAGTCCATCCAGCTTAATATGGAAGAATTTGTTAGAGATCTACCGTCCATACACACAAATTTTACACTGTAAATGGTGTGGCAATTTATGTCCACATCATGTTTGAAACAGAGCTGGAATCATGTCAGTCAGCCTACTCAGGACCTTGTAACACTTTTGTAACTCTTACACAACTCAATTAACAGCCTAATGAATGGATAAAGCACACAAAAAATAACAATGTTCTTAGACATATACTGCACATGTATGGAAGTCAAAAGGAATTAAATGAGAGTCAAACTTGATTTATTGTATAATTACATTGGCCTGCTAGCTTCTGGACTGTGTAAAATAAGAAGCATATGGTCAGCATTGAGTTGCAGGAATGAAAACACAATCAACTTAAAACAAGTAAACATCTAAAAAAAAAATGGCAGTCTGCGTAAGACTGGAAATGCTCTTCTTTCTTGGAGGAAATACTTTACAACTTGCCCTCTCCAGCAGTTCTGCCACCATGGTGAGAAAAATTGACATGACACTATTCAGTAAGGGGTATCTACAGTATATGTGAATGCCAAAAAACACACTGCCTTACACCAATATAGTAAAGCAATGTCACAGGTGCCATGTGTGATAAGGGCTTATATGCCATGTCAATTTGTTCCACAAAGAATCAACAACCATTGCTACATCTTGTGAAGCCATGTTACAAATAGCCTGGGTCAGGACAGAAAATCCTAATAAAACGAGTAGGCACTGCAAAAAATTGCTGAACCTGGATGGCCTGAAAGAATCCTAAGAACCCCCATATTATTGCTTACTGTAGTATGCCAGTAGAGAAAGCAGTATGTTACCTCTCCCAGAGCTTCATAACGTTTCTGGTTCCAGCGGTGGAGATCCTCTCTGGCATTGAACACAAAGGGTTCTCCTGTCTTTATATGTCTGAGTTGCCCATCTGTAGAAGACAGACAGAATGAAAGGAGGAAAAAAAAAAACGCATCTGTAATGATAATTGATATGTGTATATGTGTAGGTACTGTGGGGGCGGGGGGGCACTACTTCTTACTGGACATGTATGCCAAATGATGCACTTCAGTTTTTCATTGCTTATTTTCTCTCTCCCACTTGCGCTTCCTCTCTTGATCCTTTCACTTCCTTACTCTCCCTCCCTCAGCCCCCCCATCTGGCAGGTACAAGGCCTGTGGATGCAGCAGTGTTCTTCCAGTCACGACTCCAACGGCCTTCTGGGTAATCTGGCAGGCCAGGGCTGGACAGCTGGTATGGCACAAATTCTCTTTCCCTCTCTCCCTCTTTTCATCCATTTAAAAGCCTCTCCCTTTCCTCTTCAACTGTGTCCATCTCTCTCTTCCTCTCCGTCCTCGCTCACTCTGGCGACAGGCCACAGGTCTGTCCTGGCTATTGCACCTGAAATCTCTAAAAGCAAAGACTAAAGGAGGTGTGGGAAAGGTCCAGAGTGTGTGTTTGTGTGTGTGTAAGCATGGAGAGAGAAAGGTGGCCTGGCACACATCAGCCACAACGACAACTGCTCCTTACAATTCCTTTGAGGATGCTGTCTGGGCATCAGCCAATCACCCTAACCAGCATTGCTTACACACTCATACACACACATAAACACCCCCGTCCCCTTACACACACACACACACACACACACACGCACACACCAGCAGCTCCAGCCAGGAAGACCAGGTGTGGTCATACAGTAAGTGTCACTAGGCTTGAGCATGTATAGTTCAATGAATTGTTGCCACGTCGCCATTATAACACATAAGAATTGAGTGAGAAAAAACAAAAGATCTTTGGGATAATGTTTAAGTTATTCATCATAATTTAGGGAAATCAGAGGAGTTTTAAACACATCCAGGTTTTGTTTCATATAAAACAGTCATAAGACGGTAAAATGCTGTTCAGACAGGGTACTACTTTTTTTCTTAATAAATAATTACCCTCGTGTGGCTGTTGAACCACTAGGTTTATACCTTTGCCAAGAGCCCATCGATCCTGCGGTTGACACTACAACACAATAAAACACTAAGCAGTGTTAAATTTAATTTTGACCTTCATGACTGCAGAATTTGAAAGAGCTAAACCACTGAAAAGTACACATACTTAACCCAAATAGCCAGGGGGCTCTCATACTTTCTCAATTATTGCACAATGTGAGAAAACACATCTAAGATATAAATAAATATATATGTTTGCAAGATAAAAGAATGCATAAGCTTTTTTTTATCTGCCTCTAAATTGCCACCATTTTCACCCCTCTATCAATGTGATAAATCTTACATAGCTAATACACTGTGTATTACAGTACTTGCTTTCGTGGTTAGTTGTAATGTAATCCTGAATCGAGGTTTGTCATCATGTTGCATTAAAAAGCAGACTTGTGCCTGTGAGGTAGAGCAGGAGAAGGGTTGAGAAGTTAGGATAAAGCAGTGTGCACAAAAGTACCTTGAAGAAAATCAATTATGCATTCATGTAGGGGTGAGGATCTAAACACTACCGCCTAAGAGAAGGGAGAGAGGAGCTATAATGAAATCCTACAGTAGGAAAGGTGTGTGTGTGTGTGTGTGTGTGTGTGTGTGTGTGTGTGTGTGTGTGTGTGTGTGTGTCTGTGGGCATGAGGGAGGGATGGAGGGAGAGAAAAGTATGTGTGTGTGTGTGTGTGTGTGCGGTTGTGTGTATCGGGGGGTGGGTGTGGGGGTGGGAGGGGGGGAGGGGATCTGTGCCACCGCCTCCCCCAACACATCACATCCTCTCAGAGGAATAACGTTTTCTCAACTTTTATCCTCTTTTTCTGTCATAATTAGCATTCTGTTCTCAATTTGGCCGCTTAATTAGGTGTACATAACCTTGGATTTCCAGTAATGGAAAACCGGAGGGCTAGCGAGATGAAGCCATCAAATTCAGTGATTAAGATACCTGCAAACTATTGTACACAGCCTCGTCTGTATTCACATCATTACATGGTCAAATTAACATTTTTGTTCCACCTGTCTCGGGCAAAGGTATCCTGGGTGTAGCTATAGAAATGCCTGCAAGCCAGGGCGACTGCGAGCAGACATACAGCACTAGAGACACTGCCTGAGGGCCACCACGGCTTTAATAGAAATGCTATCCTTCAAAAACAGGCTTGAGTGGAAATTGACAAGACATACAGATGGGTATAGGTGTGTATGTCTGTGTGTGTGTGTGTTTGTGTGTGTGGGCAGGTAAGTTATGTCTCGGTTGCGGATTTTGAGCAGGGCAGGGACAGAAATAGAGAGATACGGAGGAAGGGAGAGAAAAGAGAAGAGGGGAGACAGAGAGGTGAGAGAGAAGAGACGGGAGTGTCTCTGAGTGTGTTCCTCCCTCCATGTGAGACTGAGTTGGGACTCGAGGGTGAGGTAGGGGGGACGGTGGGTGGGGGGTAAGTCTATGTGTCTCTGTTCTTAGGCACAGCGAGGTTATGCAAATGCTCCGTCAGGCGGAGGGCAAGGCTGAGTAGGTTACTGACGGGCCGTAGAGTACACAACATGTCCCCCACTCAGCCAGCCAGACAGCCAGCAGAGACACTGACAGAGAACAGAGGGGGGGGGGGGGGAGAGAAAGAGACTACAGGGGAATACTAAGAGCCAAAACCACCACCACCTTTCCAAGCCTCTCTCCACCTGGTTAGATCAAAGCGAGCCAGGAGAATTCTAAAGAGACTTTTATATCATCTGGACCAACACCACTCAGCTCCTGGCTGTCACTGTTAACTGACAAACAAGCACACACACACACACACACATGCACGCACACACACGGACATTCACACCACTACAGTACACCTGTACCCCCAAAATGTCCCAGGTGACACCAAACACAGTTTTGGGTCATTAATTCAAAAACAGTGATATAACACTGAACAGAAGACTCTCTTAGGGGTGTGTGTCCATATCGCGTTTTTCTCTGGCAGAAAAGTGCTGGCAGGGCACTGGGATGAAGCGCTGAGAGAAGAAAAAAAAGACACTGCACGTGGGTTTTGTTTCTATGACAACAATATCTTAACAATTTCTATGACAACATATCAACACTCTAACCACTGTTGTGTGATAGACTAGCATCGCCCTTGTGCTTACTAACTATCTATTTGTTTGACATTGTTTTTCATTGCTTGCCCTCATACTGTGAACAGATGAGCTTAATAACGGTGATGTCCCCGCTGTCACAGCTCAGTCTGACAGCCGTAGAACAGTGACGACACCAACGCCTTTCTGAAAAAGTTCAGAGATTTTCAAGTAGAAGCTCTCGGAGCGGCCGCACAAAAAAAGTAGGAACGCTCAGAAAAAAAGACGCTGGGTGCAAGGATTTTTCTCTAGGCGGCCACACACTGTTGCATACACTCTCTCCTCACTGGGGACAACTGTAAAAAGATGCTGGCGCTCAGAAAAAAAAAAAACACTATATGGACACAAGCTCCCATACTGAAAATGTCTCTGTACAGTAGCTTTAACACAACTCTAGTTGATGCAACCAACTCTATAGAACAGATTGTTCTGCAGCACAAATTTGAATTCAGTTTTTGGACTTTTATCTAATCTTTGCTTTTATTTGAAATACATGATTTTTACCTCATCAGTGAAACATTCTTTGGTGGACATAATCAAGTTGTGACAAGGGGTCACAAGTAGACGCTGCTTCATTTTAAGGGTCACAAGCTAAAAAGATGTGGAACCACTGCTTTAGACAACAGCTCACTGACTGCGAGGAGAGACATTTCCCTGCAGTTTATATCTACACCTCATGCAGCTGCCAATTTAGTGCCAAGATTTAACTTTATTTTCACCTGTGCCAAAGTATTTAGCTTGGACTTTAGTACTCAGCAGTGATGTTCTAATTTATTAAAGTGCATGGGCTTTGGTGGTTTTTCTTAAAGCAGAAAGCTTTATCTACTATTTGGCAAGCCATGGAACTCATGGTGGCACTTGTGGTTTATGGTTTGAAGTTTTAAATGAGCACTCACATTCATTGAAGGCATATTCAAACTCCTCCAGTGTTTTGGGGAAAGTGAAAGGAGGTTCATCTTTCTTCATTAGTTCATCTAAATCTATTCTTGACAGCAAATCTGAGGAGAAAGAGAAAGTCAAATTAGTGACAACAGTCATGGCTGCTTTTCTTAAAGAAAAAAGAAAGTCAAATTTACTTGTCATAATCACAGTAACAAAATTTTAACCTTAGCATTTCTAGCAAAGTGACATACATTTTACCTCCATAAGGTCTCCCCAATTTCGTTAAGTCATGAAGCAACAGCACCTTCTATGCCAAAGTTCCCCCTAGCAGATTAAACTAAAAGCTCTTCATTTCCAAGTGGCGCAGGAGGTGGAAAAGAAGATATTCTCGTCAAATAATAGCCAAACCAAAATGTCTATAATCATTTTTCTGCAAATTTTCTAACTGAAGTAGAAAGAAATTGCACAAATTGATCTGCTAAATAAATGGTGGGTGAATCTGATTTACTCAAGGTTAAGTAGAATAATTCCTGTCCTGTGCTATTTACTTTATGGGCCAGCAAAAAAGCCTACATATGCACTTCTAAGGAAGGCTTTCATAATCAAAAGACAAATATTTAAAAGAAAATCCTGTATTTAGAGTCAGACAGGCCACAAGAATTTTAAAGGAATGCATTCACGAATCAAATGGGAGGAATTGCTCATTATTTCATACCAGACTGAGACAAAACTTATTTTTCTGTGACATTTATTCTGCTGTGGCTTGTGCAAAATATTCTTGTATTTCTCATTTTAATAATCTACCATTTTAACAGTAGATGATAACATGGAAAAAAAAAAATTCCTTCCAGTCACAAGGTTGTGTGGTGTTGTAGAAACACTTTTCTAGGAGGGATGAGTGGGCTGTACATCATCAACAGTGCAAGAACAGGAATTATGAGTTTTACAGGTATTAGACAGGTCAGACATGTTGGTGTCCCTGCCTCCAGGTCAGCATAGGGGAAAAACCTCACTAGGGTCAAAGCAGCTGACATTTCCAGGGGAGTTTGCTTGCATCGAGTTAGTGAGGATGCAAGTGACAGCTCCAAAACAAGAAGTCAGAAAGTTTAACTAAGAAGAAATAAAGAAGAATAAAATGAATACATATAAATAACAATAAACTTGTTAAAAGTTACATCAATCTGTGCAGTATAACTGATCCTGTAAGTTACAACTGTAGGTTAAGTCCACTCTTCTCTCCTCTTAACATAAACGTTCCCTCTTATCCTCTGTTCCAAGAGCACTACCTCACTTTCATATTTTCATAGTATTGCTCCATATTCACCTTTCAGTGCAGTAGTTTTCTCTCTGTCCTCCTGGCCAGCTACCTGGGCCATGGCGATCCACAGTATGTATAGGGCTGGTATGGCGGCACAAAGATGAGAAAGCATGGGCTCTGTGCTCCCAGAGATCACTGAGATGTGTCCTGTCACATGCGGGAATTGACAAGAAGAAAACTAAGAACTAGGATTTATCAGTGCTGGAACACATAAAGCCTACTGTGTGTATTTATAAGAACTAAACCTTTTGACCAACTGACCAAACATGTACTGCTAATTGTCTCAAAGCTTGTTGCACCTGTAAATTGGCAGTGAGCCAGAATACAGTTTACTGTTGAATCCTCTGTACAAGCTCTGTGCTTTAACCTCAAGTTCAGCTAATTCATGAGCTTGCGGAATAAAACGGATCAATAAGCTGCAATGACACACCGCATAAACATTTAACTACCACTGTCTGTCAACATTACTGCTATGAAACATGTAGCAGCAGCAACCGTGTGCTCGCTCAACTTTGCACCCGTGCCACAACTTTAATTCATTATGCAAACATAGCAAAGTTATTCTTGCTATAAAACGACGCTGCAGGCAGTAAAACCGATCATTATCACACGCTTAAATACCTCAGACTGCTTCGTCATTTACCCAACAACAGTCAACATCTGTTTAATGTTTCGTATTCTTTAAAAAAAAAAACAACAACAACTCCGTGATGTGTGCACACGCTCTGCATGGAGCTCCTCACTGCGAGCATGTAGAGTAGGTATAGTCGTGCTTTTTTTTATTTCACATTCTTTAAAAGCCAAACTAAGCACGGAGGTTCGCAGAGGACGAGTTGTTTTACAGTAGATGCATGCATGCTTTTTGTTCGACTCACGCACCATCAGTAAAAATGCGACTGTCCAGTTGCTGCTGCTGCTTCCTTGAAATTTCTACAAACAGGAAGGACTCTGAGCAGTGCAGAGCATGGAGAGTGTGAAGCTTCCGGGTTACCAGGGCAACGGACTGGAAGGATTATTTAAAGACACAGTAGCACAGCAGCTGCTTTCAATTTGTACAGATGTTTTCTGTAGCCTGTGATTTTTTTTTTTTTTTTTTTTTACCCGTTGGCTGCGTTTGTTTATTGTTTATATCAGACGCCGTTCATATGTAAACTTGCCTTGTGATGATTTTATATTACTGAAGGGGATAGTTTTATGTGAAACAAATGACACTCAACTCTGTACTCAGAAAGTACAAAAAAGAGTCATAATTCTGTGAGAATACAACAGATTAAAGTGAGAATAACTGGCCGCTCAAGGCTGATTTTAAGACAGTGGTGGAAGAAATATTCAGATCTTTCTCTTAAGTAAAAGAAGGAAGATTACAATGTAAAAATACTAATAATCTCAAGTAAGAGCTTTGCATTCAAAATCTTACTTTAGTAAAGGTATATAAGTATAATCAGCGACGTGTACTTACAGAATCAAAAGTAGATGCAGCAAAATGACGACTCAGTAATATTAATACATTTTATATAAAATTATTATGATTACTAATACATAAACATGTAGAAACATTTTAATGTTATAGCTGGTTGGGTAGATTGGTCTATAACAATGCATCATACTCGACATGATTATGTTTGGTTTAAAATAGTGAATCTTTAAAAGGTTAGTAACACGAGCTGGAAAAAATGTAGTGTAGGGAAAAGTCTAATATTTGCCTCAGACATGGAGTAGAAGTACAAAGTAGGAGAAAATGACTCAAGTCAAGTACAAGATATATTATAAGTACTTATACTTAAGTACAGTGCAGTCTTTGTTTTGACATAATAATACAAGAGAACAGTGATTAGCTGTATGTATTAGCTCAAGCTGGCAGGAGGGTGAATTGAGTGCCATCATTATATCACTGTTACCATGACACACCTGCCTCAGCACTCTGTATAGATTTTACTTATTGCTTAATAGTTGGCTTCTCCCTTAGTCAAACTGTCCTTTATTCAGCTTTTTGTTTAATATTGTCTCCTACATTGAGTAGAAGCCAATATAAAAGAGTAACATTTGTCATCTGTGTTACCTTAAATTCAGTATTATTTATCCTCTAGAATATTTAGATGTTGGATACCACCTCATGGTGATTTTCTATCTCATCATTTTCTCTAGGGAGAAGCTGTTATGTGAAACCTTTCAGGTTTCAAGACTCTTCTCACAAACCTGTCAGGTTGACATGGATTATCAAAAGGGAAAGTAAAGAACTTGAATTCATGGTTAAGATGTTCATCATTGTGACTAGACGTGCCAGACTGATACGGTGACATACCTTGTTCACCTGTACAGTGTACCTGCAATTGCGCTTTATGACACTTGCTTTTTGATTCACAGAAATAGCCTCTTGGTTAAAGTAAAGCTGGATGCCCTACTTCTGGATAGCCTCTAGAAGTTGAAGCTGTTTCTCTGGGGAGTTGAGCTACCCTGTTTCCTCAAGCAGAGCCCTGGAGATGCTACAAAGAGAGACCCAAATGAGAAACAGAGATGACATATTGTGGCATTGATCTCCTCTGAGTTTGACAAGATAAAGGAGATACTTTTCATTCTGCACACCTAGAGTCACATGACTTGGACATAAGTCACATTTAAGTTTCTACAGTATTGACTAAATCAAAAAAGTCAAGCAAATCAACCAATAACTGGAATTCACCTGGAGTTGAGCCTAATGACATAAACAACTTGATACCCTCACCAACACAAAAGCAGTTGTATAATGTCGCCTGTGGCTCTGAAGGGAGCTATTCAAAGTTTGAAAAATTTGACTTGGACTTAGTAAAAAAAAAAAAGAAAAAAAAAAAACAAGAGAATGTGTTATGAACTGGAGATGTGGTTGTTGTTAATTACTTGAAGCTGAAATTTCAGGAACTAGGACTAGACAAAGACACAAATGGAAACCATGGTGCTCTGGCTGAAAGATGGTCTGTCTGTAACACCACCATGCTGGCTGCTAAACTACTAATGCTAAAGATTGTTGTACTTGTGAACAGATGTACAAGTGAAACCTACGTGTTTCTGCTGTGAGAGTTTGCTGTGGAAATTTGATTACTGCTGTGACTGTTTATCCTGTATGAATATGTCACAACTCAGGGATTCTAAAATGTTTATATAGGCCTGATAATCCCCAAATGGATACCGAATAATAGAATATTTCGTTTTCTTTGTGATTAATCATTCTTTGTAATGATTTGTTTTGAATTATACTGTCAGCTTTTTTGACAGGTGTCTTCTGAACCTATCACCTGTCTACAATAGAAATACAAATGGATAACCCTACATGTATTTACTCCAGGAGGGAGAGGGAAAAAAAGGAGATCAAAGCTTTTTTTTTTTTCACAGAAAACAGTTATCTTAGAAGAACAGTTTGGCAAGCTAAATACTGTTTTTCACCAACACCAACTGTTTTGTTATGTTAAATACAGTACATTTACAAAGACTAATGGTGCTTTGTTGCTGTTTAGCCTTTATTCAGAGTCAGAGACAGAATTCAGTTGCTGAACATTTTGTTGTCTTTTGTATTCTCTAAGTGGCTTGGCGATCATAATCTTACTACATTTGCATTGAAAACCTAGTTAAGGAAAGGAACATCCCTCTCTGGAGCAGGAAATGTTTTCCTCGTCTCTCAAAGGAATTGCAAAGGGTGTGCGGTAGCCTTTGTGAGCTCAAATTATATTCTTGTTGTTGAAAAGAGCTTCGTTTGAGTTGTTTAATCCTTACTTGATCAGATGTAATGGGGAAGAACACATGATGTTTTAAATCAAAAACGTAATGCTAACTTCATAGTCATAAATCATCATAAATTATTGACTGCACAGAGATCACACAAAATGATCATATACAACAGAAGAATATTCAATAAAGTGAGAATATATGAGAATATATGATTTTATTTTCATGTTTAATTCTAGAACATTCCATCTCCATCTCATGAATAACAAAACACGGACAAACTTGGAAAAATATACTGAGCAATCGTATTACACATAAAATAAATGTTTTCTCAGTTTGCACAAAATACTGACTGATATTACATAGTGGGGCAGATTTTTGGGACACACTGCAATCAAAACATACATCATCTTGCTTCCCAACCGTAATATTTGATGTTTGCTTTCAGGAACCAGGAGAAAGTATGCTGACACCAATGTCCTTACATTCACTGCCTCAAAAAAAAAAAAAAAAAAAAAAAAACTTCAACTACCTATGATGATCACACAGTCCCATCTTGTCCCAGGCAAACAAATCCAGGCTCTCCATTTCCCAGAACTGATTTCTGGAGATGTGCTCCAAAAAGATGAAATGCGTCTGATGCAGCATAGAAAAGCACAGAGAGTTTGTCTGAGGGGTGTGCATAAAGAAGGAGGCGCCGACTCCCTCACTCTTTTTGTTGTTACGCAGTTTCTTGTCCTCTCACTCATGTTTTCATGCATACACATATGCAAATTTGCAGCATACAGCATATGCACAAACCCAATTACACCTACAAATGTGCACACACACTCACACCCACACACACAAACATACACACTCTAATACCTTGAGAGCTGCGAGTGTGTATTACAAGTAAACATTTACAACATGATAAAAATTCCAACTGCTTGGGCTGTTATTGGGCAGCGCTTTTATCGGATGTTTGCGGTCCCTCCTGGGTCTGTTCTGCCACTGTCTCATCAGCTTCAGCAGGGTCCTGCAGTCCCGGGCTGCAGTGGCAAACAAAATAGGCTCTTTGAAGTTCTTCTACCATAGCTTTCTCTCCATCTTCCAGCTCTGCACCATCCTCCATCTCCCACCTGGAAAGCACAGAGAGCATAGGGAGCGGGTGAAGCGTTTCAGACAGAACATCAGCTGTTTTAATACCAACAAACATTTATGTCTATTTATCTCCTCCCGCTGCCTGCAACTCGGCTTGGGTTTAGCACAGAGTGAAGAGTAACCCGTTGTCCAAATGCATTCTCTCACACACACACGGCAGACCACGGCTCTCCGCGGCTCTACGAGCTGCACTTTCACTCTTTGAGTTCTCATACGGGAGTCTTCTTCTCTTTCTTTCTCCATGATGTGGGGGTCAGTTTCACAGCAGTCTCTGCTGCTGTGATACACAATCAGACTTATACTTTTGCTCTCATGTGAACACACACAGACTTGCAGGCATCCACACACACACATAGAATGAGGACTCAAGGGATGTTCTAGTGAACATTAAAACAGAAAAAACTTGGGGGGAAAAAAGAATACATTCTTTTGCCCCTCTGTAGGACTGTCTGTCTCTTTCCCTTTCTGTCAATCTAATGCTTGAAGTGGCTAAATCATGGTGTAACAACTTCATAACTTCATACCATCCATGTTTGGGTGACTAATTTTTAGCATGAAGGAAAGGGCTCCCCATATCTTGTTGCTTCCGTCTTGTTAAACCGCTTCTACAGCATGTCTCTCCATCACAATTTCTAATTCTTAGGGCTACAGAGTGGATGGTGGGCTTCAATATGAAGACATCAAGGGTAGTCACGTTATATGTAATTCACTCTCAGTATTTCAATGGAATCCCTTAACGAGTGACTGTGGTCAATCAAATCCATATGGAGAGCTGGCTGAAGGCTGTCTTTGAGCCGCCGCATCACACTCCTTCCAAAGGAGAATTATATCTGTCTGACTGCAAACGATTGCATTTTCATTGCAATCTCTGCGTCTCCTTTTATCCCGCCCTCCCTCCCCTCCGATTCCTCACTGTATCTTCAAACATGTACCATATAGTTGTGCTCTGCGCGTGTGTGTGCATGAGTGCAGTGTGCTTGTGCTTGAGCAGGAAGAGAAGGGGTGAAACACGACTATATCATGCACGTGTTTCATGCATACAAAAAAGCGGGCCTCTCAATTCACTTTAATGGAGTTTCAGCCTCTGTCATAATGTGTATCTGGCCAAATCAGACATCCTATTTTTTTTTGCTTCTCCGCCACTGTCAGTGTGATAATTACCGCCTGTAAGGGGAGGATCTGTTTATGTAAATATGCAGCTTTGACACAGAGGTTTCTTCTAATGCGACTGCTTTCTCTCTCAACATACAACTTCAGTTATTTCTAGTTTCTCTGTTTTCGGACTACTTTTTGTGACAGTCTGGATCTCTCTGTCCATCCATCACAGAGCGAGTGGACTGTTTCTCAAACAGGAAAGAACAAAGAGAAGAGTAGTTAAGTCTGCCTTTGATGGAAGCTGTAAAGAAGAGTATTTCTAGTAAAGAGTATCTTTAGGAAAAAAGCAGATAACTACTAGGGGCAGACAAAATTGCCACTATATTGTTTTTTCACTGACATAAAATTAAAATCAGTTCTACTAAATAACCATTATGGGATACAAATAACACTCACACAAACAAAACAATACAAATGTCACGCAGGGAGCAAAACAAGAACAGAAAGGGAGTGAGGGAGAACAGAAAGCTGGAGGAATGGGGGCCAATAAAGGAGCGAGTGAGCGAGGAAGGAAGACAGGAAGGTACGCTAAAGGTTTTTCAATGTTTAATTTTCAAATAGGATTAAGCAGAATGACATTTAGCTGAAGGTTACAGGCTCAGCATTGTCTTAGCTGATATTGATATGCAGGAGGCGCCCTGCTTGTCACCGGGACAAACACCGTTGATGAATGAGAAGCCTTTCCCCAGGAAGGTGTTAAGTGCAAATTTGAAATGAGAGAGAGGTAGAGGTAGCGAGAGAGAAAAAAAGAAGCAGCACACACAGACAGAGATTGAATTACCATGATAGTTGCCATGTACACTGTCACTAGATAATGTTGCCAAAAGTGTAAATTGTTCTGTAAAGTATAGGTTGCATATTTGTTGAGATTGGTTGATCTCGTGTTGAAAATGAGCCAAAAAATACACTAGGTGCTTTGCTGTGTGTATCTAATTTCAACAACTACAACACAACAATGCCTCTTAGAAATGCATAAGTAGGCTAAAGTTGACAATAACTTCACTGTATCCTCATTTCGGCAAGTTTTCCCCCAGAATTTACATCTTAATAAGGGGAGTCTTACCCTTTAATTCTTATGGGCTCTGCTCATTTTTCATGCATTAATACTGGAGCTGCTGACTTGGCTCTTCCTCTGAATACAGAATAGGACACACATATTAAGACTCATATATTTACAGGATTGATGCCATGGGAGATTGTCTCTGAGTGAGATGAAAAGGCTGGCTCAGATGTATTTCAACGTGAACATCAAATGTAAGCTGTCCTAATCATGAGACAACGCAGGCACAAAACAGAGAGCATCTATTCTGATTTTCAACTGATAATGAGTAATGATGTTCAACAAATTAAGAGCATAAGCCTTGCTCAGAGATCATCCGACAATCAATTTACTTACTGAATCATACTCAAAACATAATGCAGGTGAAACTCTGATGCTTAACTTCAGCTACTACAAAAGACAGATACTAAAAAAAAAGGGAAATGTAATCTGTGATGGAAAAAAATCCAGGCATGGAATGGGGAAAAGAAAGAAAGCAAGAAAGAAAGACAGAAAGAGACAGCAGAAACAAAATTAAAACAGGCAGAGGTACAAGTATAGAGTGTGTGAAAGAAAGTGAGTGAGCACGAAGACAAAGTGCTTGAAAGATCATGAGAGACAGAGAGACAGTGGCCAGTGGTTTCCTCTGCAGCTGTCAGCGGGCTGAGTGGTTTCTCTCAGAGTATTGGGTGTTTGTGCTGCGCTGGGTGCCCTGCCTGCTCTGCCACTGGGACCGCTGTTTGTTTAAAAGGCTCGCCTGTCAAACAGAGAGCGCCACCGACAGCCAGACACTCAGCTAAATGACTCTGACAGCAGCCCTAATCAGAGGCTTCGCACATTGCCGCAGGGCCTGGAGGATCCATCATAACCCAAGCCTAAATATTTAAAGTGCTAAACTTTCCAAAGGTCAGGCCTTTCCATGCATGCCAGGGCGACATGTGTCAGAGAAGTAGGATGAGAGGGACGGAACAAGCGAGAGAGAGAGATGCAGAGTGAAAAGAAAGAGAGAATATGATTAAATGTCTACTTGCATTTCAACCCTTGTGAGAACCCCTTTCAGTTGTAGACATTTGAAGTCAGGTTACTTTTAGTGAACGGGCAAAATTTTGACTTCAACCATCTCATTTGGGGTTAGAAATTGGGATTAGTGTGAGAGACGAATTTGACAAGATTTTTGGGTGTAAAAATAAACATTTCTCAACATTTCACATCACAAAGTGGAGATGAAACGAAGTGCCATGCCATTGGTCTGACGGGCCATTATTCCGAAACCCCAATAGTTCGAAAAACTTCCCATTGGACCAAAAGCCCATTAGTCCAATGGCCCATTATCCTGAAAACAAAAGACAACTGCTCTGAAAATACACTCTCCTTGGAGTTCTTTGCCTTTAATATCTAAGTGTATTTTGATGTGCAAATGCAAGGATTTTTTGTTTGCCCATTGGCTAAAAATATCAAGGCTTTAAAAATAGATAAATCAAATTAAAATAATTAAATTAAAATGAACAAAATACAATATACAACTTGACACTTAGTCTACCCATTGAAATTCCTCAGCATAAGGCAGATATCTCCCAGTAATTTCCATTGTCAAGCTTCTGCAGCATGATTTTGCTATTACATAGTAGCCTACTAATGTGTGTGAATAGGAGGTGTAATGTTAAAAGCACTTGTGAGAATGTCATCTCTACTTCCCCAGAAATATCAACTTTCTTGTATTTATCTCTTAACTTGATCCAACAGCTGTCCAATGATTATGCCAGACATTGTTTCCTGTTTACAGTGCAAGCACAGAAGAGACAAATTGCACATCTCAAACCCAAATTGTTCCTTTGCACCCTAGGCAATGCACTTAACTGGAGTAGAGAGTAGGCTAATACCAATCAAAATAATTGATGTTAACATAAGCACACTGCCCAGGGAGAAAGGGAATGATGTGTTGACCATTGAAATGCAATGACTTTCCTTTCACATGATCTGTAGGCCTGCACCTCTGTTTTCAACAGCACATCATATGATTGTTTATATTTCATGTTTTTTTTTACATAAATCATGTACACCTAAGCTATTTACAGTTAACTCATTATCTGGTCTAAAAATAGCAATATAACACACTGGAAAGGCTGATCAAATCTAGCCTATTGGAGAATAAAGTTTTGAGAAAAAAAAAACACCTTAAAAATTACTTTCATAAGTGTTACAAAGCGGGTATCGGCAGGGCCACCATTCAGTAACCATTTTTATCCAAGGCTAATGCACAAAACGCACAACATGGTGTAAGGAAGATGTGTTTATTCTTTTTATATTTAGCTATAATTTTTATTTGAAGATCAGCACACATCAGCCTACAACTGTGGCTGTGAAGTAGGCCTACAATTAGAACACATCCTGGGGATGAAAAGGCCTGGCATCAATAAAACACAGAACTTGAAGACACTTTCTCAATAAACAATAAAATAATAAACTTATATATCTCTATCAACATTACAGAGAATACAGGGCTGGAGAATACAGGATCCTGGGAGCATAGGGCCTATAGGGATGGGACTACACAAAATTGTACTGGAATGCTGCACAGCATTCCAGAACTAATCCAGTGTGCGGACCCGCTGATTATATTCATGCTTCAGACGCACAATTCTTTCCTCCAGGTGCTGCCATTTTCTTTTTGGTAGTGGCTGAGGTTATCCTTGTTCAGCAGCTGCAGTTGATGTTTCCACCAGACACTGCTCATCCTTATGCTGCCACAGGAAAATCCACAGTGATGGATGCCTCCTTTGCAGGGCCAAATTCCACCGAATGAATAAAAACATGGTCAGATAACTGATTAAGTTTGTTAAAATGTTACTAAATTGCAATTTAATATAGTTAAGTTCTTTTTACCTTCAACAAAGTTGTTTGTCCGGTTGATTGACATCCTGTCGAACATGTTCCACAGTTGTGGTGAAAACTGACTGCCATCATCAATGTAGTTTTGCTCACTGTAATGGATGAAATGAGCCAGACTAGGAAAGCGCTGTGTTAAGCAAACTGTAGCTCTATCAGTTGACAGAATCCTGAAATTCTGCCTCACTAAAGCCAATGGCAGGTGTCCTATTGCCATGAATTTCTGTACACATTTCCGTAGCCTGCTATGCCTCTGGATCCGAAAGGTCCAGTTCCTTTGTTCGTCTCCATAAGCTCTGGCAAAAGTGGAAAAAACAGCCCATGACCAACTCTTGGACAGTTTGGTCTGAATTGCCAACAGCAGTGAACTCTCAGTCACTTATTATGCACTGCGGTCTCCATCTGTGCCCAATTACACACTGCACCTTGCATTTGACGTGTGTCAGTACCTGCCTGTATTGACCATTTTGCCAATGGCACCACTCTACCCATGTACTTACCATGAATTGTCACAAACTGCTGGTAAGGCCTTGGGGAATGTGATATCAAATGTATACATCTTGGCACCTGCTGAGCTTGGCAAAATTCTCATCAGTACCAAAAATCAGAACTCCTTAGTCGTTGTCCTGATGACACAGAACGTTAGTTTCACACCATGTTTCAGGCTGCCCATTTTCAACAAGCACCTCATTCATATTATGTGGTATTGGTGGTAAAAGTGAGGCACGTTTCTTATTCAGTTTTGAAAGGACCTTACTGAATTCAGGGACATGGTCATCCTGCTGGGGATCTCTAACAACCTGATCATATTCCCCTTTTACAGGTTTTGAAGGGTCAAGCTCAATTGCCTCAACCATTTTCTGTTTAAGTGCACTGGACTCAATCACGTTCATATAATTTGGATGATTGTGATTTGACACGCTTATGACATGGATATTGACATTTTCTTGTTCTATGTTAAATGTATGCAGTTTGAATGAAGGCATTGCAGATCTTTCACCAACAACACCAGTAAACAGTCTTCTGTTGCTTTGTTTTTGGTAATGGTACCCTTCGTGTACCAAAACCTTCCCTTCTCGATTTCCTGGCTATATGGATGCCATTAGGCCTTCTACTGACAATCAATGGACGGCAGTTTGGATCAAGTTAAGAGATAAATACAAGAAAGTTGATCTTTCTGGTGAAGTAGAAGGGACATTCTAACAAGTGCTTTAAACGTTATACCTCCTATTCACGCAGATTAGTAGGCTAGGCTACTAGCCTATGTATTAATCATGCTGCCAAGCTTCTCAATGGAGATTACTGGGAGATATCTGCCTCACACTTAGTAATTTCAGTGAGTAAGTGTCATGTCGTGTATCTTGTGAAATGAACCTATTTTTAAAACCTTGACATTTTTAGCCAATGGGCATACTAAAAAGCAAACACTCGAAACCTTTTGTAATTGGTACGTTTGCATTTGCATGTCAAAATACACTAAGATATTAAGGGCAAAAGATGACACCCCCCACCCCTCTCGTGCCCACTGATTATTCAGTACCATGGACAAGGCTGTCAGTCACTGAACTCCAGCAACTACAGAGTGTGTATTTTCAGAGAAATGGGCTTTCGGTCCGATGGAGCATTTGTCAAGCCATTGGGGTTTCAGAATAATGGGCCTTTAGACTAATGGCCAGTCCCCAAAATTGGTCCCACAGTAACTAAGACACTTAGATTCACCACAAACCTACAAAAATTTTAAAAAATAAAAACTTGAGAAATAAAAAACAAGCTTCTAGACAGCAGCAAGTGAACAGTCTGCCCAGAGAACGCTGGACTCGCCAACAATGGACAAACCTTTTCAACCACTGCTACTTGACCAGAATAAGTTTTCAATTCAAGCAGCTTCTTCTTGCTGATGTTAAAGTTCGGAGTGTAAGGTTAGGTGTTTAAAGGTGATAGGTAAAGGTGAGGTCAGTGGATGTAGTCGGTGGAACGATGCACATACAATGATGTGTGTACTATGTCTGTGTGTGTATCTTCATCAGACTAAGTGTAGCCATGCCATGTAGTCCATGCTATCTCATTTCACGCTCTTGCACTTGGCCTTTGGTGTTGCAGCTCTACAGACAGCACTGAAGTGTACTCATAGTCTGCCGTGCACTTTTGCACGCAGGTGTCTGCAAAGTAGAGTGCATGGGAATGAATCCTTATAGGAGAGAACACAGAGGACTTTTGCGAGGAGACAGAAAGTGTTTGCCCGTCATTAGTTTTTCAGTGACTTAAATTAGTTCTTTAGCAAGCAAAGTCATAGTATGTAATACACATCTGTCCTAATCTGAATTCAATCTGCAGTATACCTTGAAATAAAGCAAAAAAGAAATAAAAATGCATCTTTCAAGCTCAGGGTGACACGACAAACTAAAAGGAAGATTAGAAGCCTTGTAAAAAAGGAAACAAGTTATTATTTGGGAATGGATACTGTACATTAGAATCTAGTTCAGTTGGGGTAAATGACAAGTTCACAATACGGGGCAAGGGGTCATCTCTTTGACTCAATTTCCATTGAGAAGCAAACATCCAATTCAATTTAGATATGTGCCTGTGCAAGGCCATGAGCCAGAGGGAGATTGTAACTGACAGCCATTGGACAGCTGGCTGGATTTGAATATTGACGAGACAGAGACTTGACAGAAGGGATTATGCTCTACCTTCTGATTTACTAGCCGCTACACTGATCCATTCTATTGTCAGATCAACTCAATGTCAGGTCTACAGTATGTCCGTGCGGTGCGGTGATGCCACTCAGTATTAGGACCTACCTGAGATCCATCTCAATCCAAAGTGATGTCCACTCAAAAGATACAAGACACACACTAAATCAACAAGGACAAAAAATATGCAATATCAAAGCAAATCTATTTCAAAGCAAACACAAGCTGCTTCACTCTAATGTTGCTGTGTTCAATATAGACAAACACAAATACATACACACGCAATGTTTGTATGACAATACTTAATTTTTTAACTGCTAGCCCTAACCCTCTAGCATAACTAAGTAAAAGGAGTCCTGTAAAGAGTCTGACTCTTTCCTTTTTTTCTCATGTTTCTAATCTTGTGATGATATCTTTATTTCATATCTAAAAATACAAATAAACAAACTCATACACAGGTGCACACACATGTGCATGCATAAACATCTGCATTGTCCAATATTATGTTCACTGCCTCTTTTCAGTTTTGAGTCTTTTTGAACAAAATTCAATTGTTGTATCCTTACTCAACAAACTTAATATCCAAATTTCATTGAACGTATGTTGATGCTAATATGTTTGTGTGAGCATGTGGGTCAAAGCCACAGTCTTACCCACGTCAAATCCAGCCCTGTTTCCCACCCAGCACGCACCCTCCCATCTCGAGGACCGCCGAGAGCAGGCGAGTCATGGAGCGCCTGATCAAAGGGCCTCGGACTGATCTGTGAAGGCCCTTTGAAAGGACATCCACAGTTACACATGTTGACACGCTTGTACGTGCTTGGGCACAAACACACACCCTGAGTGTCAGGGGCATGCATACACACACACACACACACACAAATACAAAATCACGAACACGCCATCGCTTTAAACTTCAAATCCAAGCAATGATGATTCTAGCACATCAGAGGGCTAAAAGCGCCTTTTTCTCAAATACACCACACACACAGATGTATACACACACAAACACAGATCCTAATGCCAACACCACTGAGGACTCCAAAGACAGAGAGAGAAGAAGAAGAGGGAGGTGGAGGAAGATGTAATGTTGTGACATATCTCTTCTGAAAAGTTCAGGTTTGGGATCACAATCTACTGGTGTATAAAGACTAATGCAACAGACATAATGACTAATGTAATAGACCTATAAGAATAAGAGACATTTAGTACTACATTTAGTACAGGCATAGCAGACAGACTCGATTTATGGCATGCATGTACTGGACAACGTATTTTAAATATGTTCTTACGGGTTACTATTTGATTTTTAAATATAAATGAATACATCATAGGAGAGCAACTTGTATTTTATTTAATCTGCTGTTGCGTTTTGCCTCCACCCTCCTGAGGCCTCCATTAATTTGTGTGTTGCTGGTGATGGTGATGATGATGATGGTGTTGGGAGGGGGAAGGTAGTAGTGGATTCTACAATGGGTACCAACGTATAGAAATGATGTAACAATAATATTTCTTTAGCAAAAGAACCCAAATTTGCTTTCATACAAGATATCATTCTATTATTTGAAGAAATATAACTGTGTATTCACATCACATGACCACATATTTCGAATCCTCTGCCTGGCTCTTTCTACCTCCTCACTATTCTCTCCAGTCATCCAGGGGAAAGTTTGTGTAAATTTGCAGTGGCTTAATTACTGAATAATTTAGACCATGCTCCAAATTAATGTAGACATCTCCATATTAATGTGTTTGCTCACCTATTCCACATTTATTTGTACTGCGGACAGGAGGGTAGCAATTATCACAGCATATCATAGCAGTTGTGCCAGTATTTCAAACATCATTAGGCGACTTGTCCACCACTGTGTGACTGTGAGCACTACTCTGTTGGACACAGTTTGGTACATTCCTCAAATAGGCTCACAGTGGTTCTGTGGGTAAGATCTATCAAATCTTGCTCTGGAAAAAACGGGTGAGGAGGTTTGTTTGTGTTTGACAAGGTGGTGTCCAATTTAGAGTCCTTGCTGTTTGTGAATGTATTATTATGAGCAGAACACCTGCCACGTCTACACAGTCAATGTCCTCTGGTCAGGGTAGTATAGTGGCTGACTAGCTGATTGCTCCACGAAGACACTGAGTTCTGCACATGGCCCAGGAGGTTGACAGCTCTCTGCTCCTCTAATCTCCTCTCCTAACCCCCCTTTTCCCCACCTTACCTCACCTTTCTTTTCTTCCTCCTCAGTCTCCTGACTGGCTCTTGTTAGGAGCTTGGCTGAGCAGCCTGGCACCTTTCACTGAAACAGCACCCAAGAGGAGGTTGTGACACAGAGAATGCGAAGTGTATGTGTGTGTGTGTGTGACCTCTCTCACTTGAGCTACTGTAAATCATTATAGAAAGGCCCTTCGTTAAATAAGCCAACCACCTTGGCACCTTTCAGTCGAGTCCCCTGTATGCCTGAAACCGCCTCTCAAACTCCCACTGCATGGGGCACAACAATTAATTCCGAAAAGGAAACAAAAAGCAACTACAAATACATCTTAGCTTTTGTTTTCAGTCTTGCATTTCTGATGTTTGTTGACAGGAATAAAATGACATCTTTAACAACTGATGCATGTATATCTGAGCATGACAACCCTCTTTCATCTACCCCATATGCCCATATGACCACCCTGTTCCTCCTGCCTTCACCCTCCACTTATATGTTACTGCAGTAACAAGGGGAGGCTAAGCTAGTTGAGCAGTCAGTAAGTCAGCCATTCAGCCTGGCAGGCAGGAAGGCAGGCAGAGAGGCAGGTACCTCTTAATGGCTCCAGTGTGCCTGCAGGTCTCTAGGATCAAAAATCTCAGCAGAGCCAATCTGTCTTTCCCCATGAGCCAAAGGGAGAGAAGGACAGGGGGTGAGAGATGGAGGGAGAGAAATAGATAAGTAGGCAGGTAGAAGATAGAAAGCAAAAAGAGAAAATGTACTTACTTTGACAAGAATAAACATTGGGAGACAAAATGCACACACAGATATATGTGCACATAACATGCACATATCGTACATAATTTAACTACAAGTATAATCTCACACACAAGCTAAAAAACTACTATGTAAGACAAAGCCACAGGTTCAACCTGAATGCATTAAGTTTTTTGACTGGGTCTCCTTCATATCTGTCAATTCCTGAATCTTTATGAAGACTGCGTTAAGGCGGGGGGGATGATGAAACTCATATGACGTGTCGTAGAAACAAATCAGAGGGAAAAAGTGTTTGTAGTTGTTCCAAATGGCCACACTCAAAGGTGGGGTGAAAAGCTGGCTGTCATAGAAAGGGGCGAGACGCGATAATCGTTCAAATGAGGATAATGGTGCATACTTTCCAATAACCTTTCCTGTAAGGAGTTCATAGTGTTGCACTCCTTTGAACAAACAAAAAGTACCAAGTAGTTGTGTGAAGAATGAAATGAAATGATGAGCTTAAGAGAGAAGTGCAAATCCTGCCTACTTTCTCCCCTCTGCAAACCTGTCCAATTGCTGTATGAAGTGAGCATGATTGTCAGATTTCCAGTTTAGGAGACTTACAGAAATTGTCCTGATGCTGACCCCCAATTCTGACCTCAGAGAGGTGTCTCTCTACGATTTGTATCAGAATTATTTGAAAATTTCATTGCTAACCTTCAAGCTTTGTATCCTTTGTCCAGTCTTGGTACATCAGTTCTCTACAATCAACAATCTTTTCTTCCATCTTCTGCCTTTTCTCGCAGTCCACCAACAGCCCAGGCTCACTTGTTGCCTTCAGCCTTTCCCTGCAGTCAACATGTACCTTCAATTCCCTAGTCCAACCTCCTCTGCCACCGCAAGATGTGCAGGTCCCCAACTTCCTTTAGAGAATAATAATTAAAGCCTCCTTTAACATACCATCTCCTTCCGTGTTGTGTGTCTCCATTTCCTTTCAACCCTGTCACCAAATGCATAAAATATCACCCATGAATTAATGAACAAAGATGATTCAGATAAACAGTCAGTAGCTTTAGATTTTGCCCTCCACACACACACACATATAAGCACAAACACTGAGAACAAGCATTCACTCATGCAATCTCCCCACTGAACAGCATACAGAGGGAAAAAAAGATGTTCATTGTGATTTCACCTCAATGTGCTACCAGGAAATAGCCTATTACTTATTCAGTACTTTCTCTTTGTTATTTGTGCATATATAAACTGTCAAATCTACTAAGGAGCGCTGAGGGTTGAGAAACTGCTACTTGCTCTCAGACAAAGGCCTCACTCTCAGACATTGATCTGGCAAAACTTCTATTCAAACCCCTCCACATATTTCCATAGCAACTATGAATAAATTGCATTTTTCAGCATATTCAACTTTTTCCTGGATTATGTAGTGGCTTAGTTGGGTAGGTTTGCTAGTACGGCCGATTTCATGATGAGAGATTGGGTTGAAGAACAGACAGACAAGTTGGAAAAAAACTGAACTAACTGGCTCCCTGTCGAGACATCAACTACCACATCAAGACTAATGCGAGCAGACAGTGCAAATTGTGGGATTTTTCACAGTTGTGATACAACATGCAATGACACAACAATGGCTGCGTTGAAATATTTTGGATTGAATCAACTTCATCAAGTGCGGTGTCGTCACTCATTGATTACAGTCCCTGCTGCAGTGCATCAAATCACTTATTTACAAGTTGACCAATCTGACCAATCACAGGCATTTAATTCATGCACGCCATGGTTAACTGGTCTCTTCCTCCCAAACACTGGTGCTGTAAGAGAGTGGTGACTTCTCAGGCAATCTGCAGGCGCAATATAACTGGACAATGCAAGGGGTAAATCCTTTTGAGTTGGTTGCATGGTTGCAGGATGGAAATTTAGCTTGATGTCATTGACGTTTAAACAACAGTTGCACTATGTAATTAACAAGACAGAGAGCTGTAGCTTCATCACTGCAGTCAATATCTAAAGCAACAAGAGCCACAGGAAAAAGGCACCCACACATATCATCAAGGTAATTGCAATAGCCTAGTACATAGTACTTGGCGTTTTTTAAGCAGAGCCTATCTAAGTCACCAGGTAAAACTGTGTTGTTTTAAGAGTATATCACTTGAAAATACCTGTCAGTAGTTGCACAGTGTGGTGAAATTAACTGACACCAGTTGGTGTGTAAATCCTCAGTGACGGCCATACTGTAAATAGTGCAGTGTTCAAGCTTCATTCATAATGACATTATTAGCAATGGGCTCCCGTGGTTTTTCTGGGCCTGCAATGCACTGATTAGTCCATGCAGACATTGATCTCACCTTGCTATGTTGTGTGTGTGTATGTGTGTGTGTGTCTTGGCTTGGGGAGCTCTGTTATTGTGTATCAGATCAGGGCCTTGTTCTCTTACCATTTCAAACAGTTCATTTTCTACCATGCTAATGGCAGTTTTAGGGGGTTAAGGAGATAAATAAATCCTTGCTGTCACTTCATTTAAAATCAAATGCCACTTAATTATAGCTGTATGTGTTTTCAAACACTTTGCATAATTTATTGTTCTGCTCCATCCTAATCTCCAGATCCTTATCGCATGTGCTCTATTTTACCCCCTCTGTCCTTATAATAAAATTATAATGCTCCCACTCTCAGTTTTCCTTTCTCTTTCTTGCTGCCAACAGCAGTGTGAAAGAGATAAGGAAGGCGATGAAAAGACATTTTTAAGTTGTGCCTCACCTAGTACGGATTTGATGCTGTAAAGGTCTATTGTCAACTCAGGAGAGCGCGCACACACACACACACACACACACACAACCCTCTGGCAGTGTCGCAGTTCTTACAACCAAGATACAAACACTGTCAAATTCTATAAAAAGAGCGACGTAACATCATCATTCATGATTTTGTTATAAGCGCACACGTTCCAAAAAATAACTAATGCAAGCATGCTGACGAGATTTTTTAACCTTTATCCATGTGATGTCAAGGAGCTTTCCCTGATTTGCATGTGTACTGTACAGACCCACACTTTCATTTCTTTGTAGCACTAACGTGCCAGAAAGAACTACACACATTAGTGACATTAATGTACTAGCGAGGTGTAGGTCATAAAGGGAGGTGAGGGGCACTAATATGCTACTTTACTGGCTGAGGCTGCCATCATCAACACTAAATGTCAGATCACATCAGTCATTTTCTCTCTTTTGGAAAAAAATAAAAAGTTAAAAAGTTGGCATTCTGTTCTAGTGACCTTGCTCACAACTCAATGAAAATTTCTTATGAGATTAAATTAATGGGCCATTAAAATAGAGGGGCAGAGAGAGAACTTTAAAAAGGCCTTAATTAAATTGCGAGTAAATGCAAAATAACATTACACTGACTAAGATGGATTTAATGTTGAAAACAAATCAGAATCATTTTATTCACTAAACTTAATAACTTAGGAGAATTTGGTGTCACTGACAGACGCAGATACTGACAACCTTTGCACACACACAGCATGACCCCAAATCCATTGTAAGTGCAAGAGTTATATAATAATTTATATGCAGTTAGACACAGTGGAGTATACATCTCACTATACATTCATGCAATCACCATTTCTATCATTTTGCATTCAGGGAGCATAGTGTACTGTATAGCTGCAGCTGCTGAGGGAGTGGTAACGTAATTGTCCGGCAGTACAGTGGACCAGAAGACAGATTTAATCCTTGTAATCAGTGGATTTTGATTCTTGAGCATTTATATCATTTAACTAAGTACAACAAGTAAAGACCTAGTTTAAATAAGCAAACACAGGCAACATCTGAAACTATCATTTTTGACAAGCCACTGATTAAGAAAGCAAGTAAGAGCTCCAACTGTTTTTGATTTGAAAGCAGCACGTATTTTGTTGGCAGTTGATCGTGTTATTTCTTTACATAAAATCACAACAAAAATACCTCCTAATAAGTACCTTACTTTACTCAACTTGGGCAAATAAAAGCCTTTCATATAAGTTGGTGAAGGATACACACACACATACACACACACACAAAATCTGTAACACCTCCATCAATGAGCTTCAGTCAACGTGAATTGGGAGCAGATGGTGTGTGCATACCTAACAAGATGTGTATGCGGCTTTCTGTTCCACAGAATCAGAAGCAGTAGCTTCAGTGTTACCATAACTAGGTAATGGATGGGAGGAGCATGCAGTTGTGCATCCTCTCTGTGGGCCTTCCATCCTGGGCCAGTCGATGGACCAGACAGGCTGGGGCTTAGTATATCACATAGATCCCATGGCTGGACAGCAGAGCCGACAAATACAAGTCAATAGGAAGGTACTGCTTTTGAATATTCACAGTAGTGTCTAGTGGCAGGCTGCATATTAATTGGCCACAGAAAAATCGTGCTCTGTCTTTGATGCAGATTTTGTAAAGATTCCTTGACTGAGAAAGGAAAGAAAAGAAAAGGCAATCCGTGAGGTGTGCATGTAGTTGTGCGTGTGGTAGTGGTGGTGTTGGGTGTGGGTGAGAGGTGAGGTTGTATTCTCTTGATTGAGTGACTTAACAGCTGGGTCACTTAAACCAACACAATCAATGTCAGTCAAGTCAATCTGAGTTCAAAACACAGAATTCATTGCAAATAAACTAATATTGTATAGTATAAACTTCAGATAGACACCACTATATAATTACAATAAAGTAGATTGCTTAGCCTCAGAAAACCATCAATCATATACAGTATAGCCATTCCAAACATATTCCCTATAGAGAAGCATAAAGATATTGCTATTGAGCTTTTGAAATGTCAGGGCAATGGAAACCCAGGCATTGTGCAATTACATAATGATTATTGCAAAAACTTTCTCCCCCTCACTCAGTGTGGCTGTAATATGCAGTGGATGGCCATGGGGGTTCATTAGTGAGAACAGGCTGCTGTTGAAAAGCTCTAGTTTCACCTCTGATCCCGACTAATGTGATTTGGACCTGAGATTGGTAGTGGAGAGATTAGATGCTAGCTCACCTCAGGGTGGGAACCAGAGAAGGAGACATACATCAATGTTGTTTGCTTTCAAACTCAAACGTCTTCTTACCTCTAATTTGCTCTGAAGCATCTGCAAAAAGTGTCTAGAAAGCATTCATCGCCTAATTTATTTTGCAGTGAAGGAGAATTGGTGGGGCTGAGCGGGTGCTTGCTAATCCACTCAGTTACATTTTGGAGTGCATGATTTGGGCTTTCATAACAAATCAATTGATTTGTTGTGAGTAAGACTGGAGAACCGAAGACCAGCTATGGATGACAACTGTGTTAGCATTCTCCTCTTATTACCTCATGGCTTACCCCCATGGCCCGCACTGCCAGTCGCAATGTCAGACTACTCCTTCTTTCATTTCCTTTTCATTAAGCCTCTGCGCTCTCTGTCACTTCTTAGCCTCCATCCTTACAGACCCTCCAATTCCATCCATATACTCCTTGTGCCCCCTCCACCTCCTCCATTATGTCTCTACCTCTTTCCCTCATTCCTCTCTCCCCCTCTCATTAGGTCATAGTTGTGGTGATTTGTCAGGGTGGCTGTGTTGATTAATAGGCCGACGGAGCCCCTATATTTGGGGGCTGTCAGCGGGGCTCCAGAGTGCCAGGGCCACCCCGCTGAGCTCCCTCACCACCCAGGTGGCCCCATTTGGGCTAAATGAGCTGTGAAGGGTCCCGGCTATGCCCGCCTGCCCCACACTCAGACGTTACGCACAAACACACACGCATGCATAGACACAAAAAGGCACACATGCGGGCACACACACACATACACACACACACACACACACACACACACACACACACACACTCTGAGATGCAGGCGCACATGCAGGCACGCTCACGTACTCAACACCCTGGCTCTCACTGCCACGCACCCCTGCGTTCCCACATGATTTGTCACACTCCATCAATAGACAATAAGTTACTGCCACTCTAGCCTGTCAATGGGCCCTGTCTTCAGCAGACCCCTCTATGGTGTCTCCTAGCCCGAGGTGGGGGGGTGGGGGTGAGAAAGGGTGAAAGAGAGAGAAAGTAGCGATCATGTAGTAGTTGAGAATGAAAACGGAGAGGAATAAAAAGAGTCAGGAAGAGAATGAGGATGAGAAATATGCATGTGTATGAAAGAGAAAGAAAATAAAGACAGGTAGGTGGATAGAAAAGAGAGAAAGAGGATGCAGGAGATATTAGACAAATTGCTTTGCTATGCATCCCACATCCCAATGGAGGGTTTACAGAACTCGTCCTGATGCACAGGCAAGTAGCCAGGTTCAAGGAAATGGGAGTCTGAGCCTGTGTGTGTGTTCGTGTGTGTGTAGAGTAACATGGTTCAGCTGCTCCAAGCCAATTGCCTGGCCTTGGAGTCAGAGGCAGGTTGTGTGCATGAATGCGTGTGAATGCGAACGTCCCTCTTTGCAAGATTATTTTTGTTCTCCCCAAACTAGGAGGGGGAGACCTTGGTGAATGAGATCATCCTGCTGTATTGCACAGGCACACACACACACACACACACACCCACAAATGCACAAGCACACACACCTCCACAATGATTCAATCTGATGATGGGTATTGGAGGGGAAACTGGAATCTGTGAAGGTCAGAAAAGTCTGAACAGTAACATCCACCACTGCAGGCTACTGCCACTGTCTCCACTCTTACACTGTCATTACTGCTGGCTGGCTAGCTCTCATTATCAACTTACTTTATCAAATACACTTCATTATCAGCTTGTCCTTAACAGACAGATGGGATGGACCCTCCAGCAAATGACAGAGTAACTGGTATAAAGTGATTCCTTTTAAAGTCTATTCAATGAACGGGTCATAACACATATAGTCCTCTGCTATTAGTTTATCTGTGATTTACACTTGATTGGACATCTGGAGGAAGAAAAAAAGTGTTATGTTTCTTCAGAAAATACTGTTTAATTGTACCAATGGCTATGCATTATAATTACATCTGAAGTGATTATAGTCATTATGAAGTCGTTATTTCTGAGACTGTTGAACATATGAAAGGCGGATGGATACACTGGCTGAATAGACAGCTGTTACTGAAGATGTAAGTAACAGACAGCCCTATCACGCTGGCAATATGGACGACCATGAAATTAAGACTCAACGTATAGTAATTACAATGACAATGAGCTTTGTTCGACGTGTCAAGTATCAATCTAACACTTGCCAGGCAGCTTTCATATCATAGCTAATAGGCAGTTGGCGGGCCAGGCCGTTGCCAACCACTGAACCAAACTATTCATAAGCCGGCCCTTGTCATTGTGCTTAGCAGTTGACGTAACAGTAACACACACATCAGCTACATGTGCCCCCATGCAAATGAGTGCATTAGAGCAGACCTCGGAGAGCGGAGCGTGGCCAATAAATCCAGCCAGGGTGAGAAATGTAGCCTTTACCATGCGTGTCCAACCCCATCTATTTAACCTAATTACACACACCATACCAGGTAATAAAAGTCTGCATGCCATCAATTCTGACATCCCATCCAGGGCACTGAGAGGAATGTCTATTAAGATCTATAAATCTTCAGGGTAGTGATCTTATCTAGGTATAAAGTGTGTGAAAGGGTGTCTCAGTAGGCGGCTGTGTCTTTCCTCCGTGAATGTGTGTGTGTGTGTGACAGAGAGACTGAAGTGAGTCAGTATAGCTCCCATATACTTTTGACACGTATGTATGTATGTGCATGTCCGGCTATGTGCCTTTTCAACTACTTGTGCATCAGTCTGCTGGTACTGTAATGGAGCACACGAGTGAGTGAACGCACCCGCCTGTGTGCAGCTGAGTTGTAAGTCAAATTCTGGATGCAGGAGGTGCCACACAAAGAGATGAACCCACCGATGGAGTTCAACCATCCCTATTCTCTTTATGGGCCCTAATCCAAAGTGGAAAGACAAAACAACAAATAGCTGATTCAGACAGCAGTAAAACACGCCACCAATCCTGGTTTTGGCCGACTGCTTTTCCTAACCAGGTGTTTCATGTTGCTCAATGACAGGCTTGTCTGTCATGCCGGAGGCCGGGCGGAACGTGGCTGCAGGTACTTTCACTTTCCGACGTCACGCCTTGCGATTGGTTAAAGAAAACAGCATGGAGCTGCCGCAGCCAGTGTTTTAGCCACAGGCGGCTGGAGATAAATAGATGTAGTCACAGTAGCTTCACTTGCACTCTCCTCGCCTTTGTCTGCAGCACACCTGAGCTACACCTGATCCCCATCCCCACCCATGGATGTGGATCTTTGAAAGAGAGGATGAAGTGGTAAGGTGAAGCAATTCACAAAAGGAAGGGTGAGGGGAGTGAAAGACAAATAGCTGAGAGGTGATGAATCCTATTGTAGGAAGCCATCGCTGTGAACCATTTCAACTTTTCACCTCTCTGGCTAATTGGCAGAAAGAGGATCATTCATGTTAGAGTGGCAGCATTATTGCATTAAACACGATTAAATATACTGGCTATTGGGTGAGAGATGACAGCTTAGTAAAAGGAGCATGAATAAAAATAGAAATATTATCTAGGAGCTCACTAAAACTACTGTACAGTGGCATACAGTAGTTCAGCTGTAATTGCAATCATACTAAACGATAAATTGTTTTTAATGTGGTTCCTGATATTTACTTTTATAAAACATTGAAACCTTCCTTTCAGCTCTATGCAATACTCAATAGACAAGTCAATTTAGTGCTTCCACAACCCAAATATCAATGAAGAATTTGCCCTAACAAGCAAACATTTCAACAACCATAATGAAAACAGCCATACGGGCCTGTCTCCAACTCACTCTCTCTCTCATCATTTTGATGGCATATCACCCACCCAGTCTGCAATTTTCAGCTTCCTGAGAAAAAAAAGAAGAAGAAAAAAAACAGGATCACCACACCTGGATTTCCACTCCAGGATGTCATCCATGGAATTCAGCAGAAAAGCTAATCCATCAAACTCTGTAAAAAGAACAGCGTGGGTGTGTGTATTTTCTATTAAAAAGGATTACTCCATTACCAAAACACACCCGGTTTGAAAAGCCAGCTCAGAATATACGGTTTGGTAAATTGATTTATTACTGATTTATCTCGCATAAGCCTAAGACAGTGTTGGTTTTTGGATAAGTGCAGGCTTTGTGTCACAAACAATTACTGTTTCATATAGCTGGCTAAGAAAAGCTGGTGAATTCGCAGCGGCTGCTGTCAGAACATCAGGCTGTTGTGGCCCCTGTCACTGCAGAATACGCTAAATGGCTAGGATTGATAGCCAAGTTTGCTGGGAGGAGGGACTTCTTTCTCATTGCACTTTGTGCTTAGTTTGAAAATGGCAAACCCCAAAATAGTCACACATACAAACACATCTGCACAAATACAAAGATTTATAAACAGAGGCACATATAGAGTTTTATTCATGAACGTACACACGACACACAAAGGCGGTTAAATGGTGATTCGCTGTTGGTTTATGAAGATTATGCTCTTCTTCATTGTCACATGTTTGCTGCATTGTGCCTCTACTCTCTACAGAGCTCACAGCTTCAAAGCTCCTCCAGTGCAATTGTTGTCTCAGTCACCTATTATAAACAACGCATTTTTAGAGAAAAGGCAGTAATTGTGCAAAAGTGTGGCACAAATGGTTTTGTAACATTACTGTATGCCTTCCTTCAATGCAACCCATACACAGGACCCTGAAAGCTCTCATCAATTGAAGTTCTGCTTTCATCCAGCATAAAAGCTATGTTTGCAATTGAGCTTTGGTGCTATACCTTTCCTCGCCTTTACCCCCAACATCTCCGCCTTGTTTCATATGAGTGCACAACCACAATGGCTTGAGTAATGGGTCCAAAATGCCTTTTCCTTGAACAAAATCACTGTTTTTGTGGGTCATGCGGAGGTAACTGAGACCTGTACAACTTGAACAGACTACTGCTATTACTAATTCCTCTCTCTCTCTCTCTCTCTCTCTATTCTAATAGTGAAACCATTCTGCAGTATCTCACAGGCCCCATCATTTAGCCTGGCTCAATGCAATATACACACACACGACAGAGAAAAAGTAAGAGAAAGAGAGAGAGGCACACAGAGAAAAACACAGGGGGAGAGAAAGAGAGAACACAGGTCAACCACAGAGCTTTTTCCTTGTTTGAAAATGTCAACATCAAAGAGAAGCTTCTCTCCATTGGTGGGGGCGTGCTGGTGGGCTGTGGATGTTTCCCTGCTGCAGAATGAATTGGGGTCCAAAGCCAAACCAAGAGCAGTCTAAAATAGCCTGGTGACTGGGTGGTTATGGCCTCACATCTTATATGAGTCGAAGCCGCATGCTTTTAGTGCCCAGTGGCTGGCCTTGTTTGCCGCATTACACTGTAACTAGGATGTATAGTGGGAGAAAAGTGCTAGAGTGTTACATTGGCACAAAGGTTTTGGTTGAAAAGTTATTCTTAGTTTAAAAATCCTTTAATTTAGCTTGTAAACGACAAACATCCTGTCATAAAAGTTAAATTATTGACAATTTTGCTTTTCTCTCACTGTGTGTCAGCTGTAAATGGACCCAAGACACTGCCAGTTACTCCGAACTCACATCCTTTCACCACCTGCTGACGTAATATCCTTTGACATGTATCCTCTATCACATATGACAGCGTGTTGTGGGTGTGAGCACATATGTGTGTACGTACATGCATGTTTAGAAGCGTGAGCAGGCTGCAGACAGTGGCCACTGGGAAATCAAGGAGCACTTTGTCATGCATCTTTAAATGTGTGACACTGCGTCTCATGAGACGGCGCCTGATTGGTCTACGAGGCATCAAAGAATGACGGGTGAGTGATGGCCTCGAGGGGATATAATGTGTGTGTGAGTTGTGTGTGTGTGCTGGCTGGGGTTAGAGACACAGGACAGCACTGTGACATGTCTGGGTGGCACCCTGTCAAAGCCAGCTGGCAACGTCTTATAATGTTGCCATCAGGGAGTCATACGCCACTCTAGTCTCAGTTTTCAAGATTCATATAATTTTAACCCATATGTGAACTTCAACACAGAGAAAAAAATTGAATCAGCTTTTAACCGACCAATCACTCTTTACATAGAGATTTGTTGGACCGTGGATATCATAATGAATGCATGTCAAACAAGTCAGGAACAAGAACATACAGCATGTGCAAGTACCAAAAAACTCACTATCAAAAATTCACACTGTAAATTAAAGGAACTCATGTTTTTACATTTGACATCTTGCCATCACTTTAAGAATAATTTATAATGACTGCACAATAGGATCAAGCTCAAAAGCCCACACCACCAGCATTACAACCAAGTCCATAGCACAGAGTGCAATTCTGTAATCAACAGCACGAGACATGTTTCAAACGGAATGCACACTGTAAAAAAAAAGCACGGATGAAGAGAATATATCAGACAAAAATATTGTGCTGTTAAATATCATTACTCTTTTATGTTTGGAGTATTTCTGCATTGTATTAAGGTATGATGTGTGTTACTTTTTTGCTGCAGGGTGCTTAATTTACTGTACGTCATCAGTCTTCCTGGTATCACTGTAGTTCAGTTGGTTTGCTACATTTCATAGAAATATTTTTGACCACCTGCAGAGACAAAGTGTAAACTTGTTGCATTTGATACAGAGAAGCAAGAGTCATAGCCTTCTATTATCTTTAGTTTTCTGACTGCATTGCATTCTGATCTACTGGGGCTGCTGTCACTTTAGTATCTCTGCCTCTACAGTGATGGGGTTTTCTTTGTAGGACTGTTGAATACCACTGCAACTCTCTCTAGAAAGAAGATGCAATATTTGTTCCCTGAAAACATAGTAAAAAAAATGAAAGCAATTTTCAGTCCATTATTTGTTAAAAAAAAAAAAAAAAAAAAAGGTTTTCCAAAATGACAGAATAATCAAGAAATTAGATGGTTAATTTTCTTTTTTTCCAATTTTAAATAACTGATGTTCCGCCTTTCCTTGAATTTGTTTTGTGGAAACAAACACATTGCCGTCCTGTTTGAGGCAGAGCACCCAATGGAAATTCACTACAGCTTCCTCAGCAAACCTATTTCCTCTTGTGAACTATAAAGAAAGTCTTTGCTCTTTAATTATGTTGCACTGAAAATGTGCTGATGTTATAGATGGGTGAAATATTTCTAATTTTGCTGCTCTGGACATGTCTCTTTAGACATTAATTTGAGGGAATAAAAAAGCATACCAACAAAATGAATGCAGAAAAGATGCAAGGTGCATAATCAATGGCTGTTTTAATGATGCTAAAATCTTTCAGGATGGATTTCTCATTTAATTTGAATATTTGCAACCATGAAATGCAGACTGAGTTATGATATGATACAGTGCATTTATAGTAAAGTCAAAAACACACAAGAGTTTTTAAATCAAAAGTAGAACAAATAATGGGGATTTTTTTTAATAATACGATAGGGTGTATGTAATCTATAGTAACCCTATTATTATCATGTTGGAATAAGCTTGTAGTTTCTTTAAATGCAAAAAAGAAGCAACAGCTTCATCCTCTGGTGTGTGAATCATGTGTGGCTGCTGTAAAGAAGAGCTGAAATCCAAAACCAACAGGGGGCAGGCATAATTACCGAGCATGTCCCTCATATTTACTATCTTTTAATAAGCTACTGACATAGAGCAGACAATGGCCTGTCATCTTTATTTTGAGTTTATTTGTATTATGTTTAGTCGTATTTTCATCAGTGTACAAGGACTGGCATGGAGTGAGAGAGAGTGTTTAACTTTGTCTCCCTGGTCTCTGGTTCTGATAGATGTTACCAGCTCTTACCACCCGAGAGGTGGAGAGAGAGAGAGAGAGAGAGAGAGAGAGAGAGACAGAGAGACAGAGTGAGGGAGGAGGAGGATTTACGCTGGCACCGCATTTTTGTCCAATTAATAGATTGCCAGTGTGTTGCGTATTTTGCATGACAAAGGAGGGTAATATTAAACTGCCATTTGTAATGAAAATGCACTTTGCAAATTAAAAAGTGCAGAAACCCAATTTTTCCTACCTCTTTAGGAAATAAACAGTCCTTAACCAATTAAAGCGCATTGTAATAATTCTGTGATTTATTGCAGGTTGTTTAACTTTCAAAACTCGGCTAACCTATATTAAGGTCACAATCCATCATGTCTTGCATGGAGTGCTGTGGAGTAATGGCTGTTGTATTAGCTGCTTTTGATGATAGTATGAAAGAAGTATTAGCACTTGTCAACAAAACTGCTTACAACATAACATTAGCATGCATGAGCTGCGTCGCCTATTCATTATCTTGGCAGCTCCACACACGCGGTTACTGCCTTATAAAACATTTTGCCAGGCCGAGAGCACACGCACACTGTTTGGTTTTGTGATAGAGTGGCAACATGCAAACCAAGGGGCTCGCTCTGGTTGCAATGCAAACAGGTACCGGAAAGATGGAACAGTCTCTGTGAGACATAAGTGAGGATGGGAGGAAGAGCGAGGGAGAGAAGGAAGGAATGAGGGATGGATAAAGGATAAAGGAGATCACTCTCCATCTTTGCCTTGATTACTCTTCTTCAGTTAAGCTTCAGTCTCTGTGTTATAAACACACTAGAAAATGTCCACTGGCTGACAGCGGAAGAAAGGGAGAGAGGACAGGGGAAACAGAATGGATGAATGCAATGAGGGTGAGAGAGAGTACAATGTTATGAAAAAGCTACCAGCCTTTAGAGTTGAGCTGAGGCTGAATGATGACTGGCAAGAAAAAGGTAGCGCCAGAAGCGATACGGAAAGAGGTAGACACAATAGAAGCTGAGCTGTGAGGGTAACATTTGGAGGGCTGTTGAAGCAGATACAATGTGGAGAAAGAGAGAGCTTCAGTGGTAAGAAGCAACTGATTTGAAAGACAGAAAGATGGAGATGATGAGGGGGTTGAGGGTGAGACATGGGTTGAAATAGAGAGAGAGAGAGAGAGAGAGAGAGACAGATGTAAACACAGAGAAAGAGTTACAGCTGAAGGGCACGGCAGGGTACCAGCCAGAGAGAGAAAGATGCAGAGATGCAGAGCGTTGTGACATGGTGACATTTGCCTCCACAAATGGGCTCTCTGGCTTTAGCAGCGCAGTCTGGTGCGATGCCCCCCGACTGTGAGCCAAGAATGCACTTAGCTCAACAAGAGCAAATGAATGGCCCTGTTTTGACTTCTACCATTACACTCCTTCTCCCTGATAGCTGGTGCTGGGCAGAGTGGGTCTTTGTTGGAGCACAGGGATCCCTGCGTGTTTAAACACCCCTGCATGGTCTAATTAGTGTGGTAAATCAGCAGTTGGATAATATGTGGATTCAGTACTTAGCCCTTGATTCTGTAGTTCTTGTTCATCTGACTTGCTGCAATTTGGAGGCAACTAAAATTAAATTCAAGGGTCAACATACATTGTTAACATAACAATACACTAAATTTCAAACCCATTTCAAGATGAAAAGCAGTAAAGCAGATGCCAGTTTGTTATCTGTAGTTCCATTCTCATATCTGGACATACTGTTTGTTCTCAATGGGGGCATATAGAACCATGCTCTTTACTTCCCACACGGATAAATCTGAACGTATACCTGTCACAAACCACACAAACACCTGACTAGCCTACAAACATGTCAACAAGAGCCCATTTAGCAGCAAAAGCCACCATGCCAGCTACTCAATAGAGCTAATTACATCACTGAGGATTCTCATGTCCTAGAGCAGCACTGCTAAGCAGCATGCTTATATTATTTTATTTAGTGTTTAACTGGAAGTCCATTCTAGACACATTTTCTCATCTCTTGAATAAAACACACAGAAGTCTACTCCTCTTGTGAGAGACAAAAGTGCTCACTCAAAAGTTGTGCTGGGATTTTTTTTCCACTTAAAAATACAATTATACTGTCAACTAACATTAAAATGGACCAACCAACAAATTTATTTATTTATTTTTAACAACATTTCAACATCTATTATTTCATACTCTTTTGCATGTGATAATTTCCTCTTTAGAGAAAGTGTAGGCACTCGACTGAGTTAAGAGTAAGTACGCAGGTAAAGGAACTAGTTGCTATTTTGGGGAAGTAACATATTCATGCTGTCAGTGTTGTTGTTATATGGTGTGTACATAGAGTACCAGGCAAAAGTTTGGACACATCTACTCATTCAAGGGTTTTTCTTTGTTTTTTTTACTATTTTCTACATTGTAGAACGATACTGAAGACATCAAAACTATGAAATAACACATATGGAATCATGTAGTAAACAAAAAAGTGTTAAACAAAAATATCTTTAATATTTTGGATTCCTCAAAGTAGCCACTGTTTGCCTTGATGACAGCTCTGCACACTGTTTTGAGACCATCAGTTATCTTGTACTGGTGTAGTGTTGGTATACAGGCAATAGCCCTATTTGGTTACTGTAGTAATCCATATTACGGCAAGAATCACTCAACTAAGTAAAGAGAAACAACAGTCCATCATTATTTTAAGACATGAAGGTCAGTCAATCTGGAAAATTTTAAGAACTTTGAAAGTTTCTTCAAGTGCAGTCGCAAAAACCATTAAATGCTATGATGAAACTGGCTCTCATGACAACCGCCCCAGGAAAGGAAGACCCAGAGATACCTCTGCTGCAGAGGAGAAGTTCATTAGAGTTACCAGCCTCAGAAATCGCCAATTAATGGCACCTCAGATTAGAGCCCACATCAATGCTTCCCAGAGTTCAAGTAGCAGACACATCTCAACATCAACTGGAAACTGCGTGAATCAGACCTTCGGGGTCAAATTTCTGCAAAGGACCCACTACTGAGGGAGACCAATAATAAGAAGAGAATTGCTTGGGCCAAGAAACACATGAGTGGACATTAGACCAGTGGAAATCTGTACTTTGGCCTGATGAGTCTAAATTTCAGATTTTTGGCTCCAACCACCATGTCTTTGTTAGATGCAGAGAAGGTGAACGGATGGTATCTGCATGTGTGGTTCCCACCGGAGGTGTGATGGTGTTGGGGGGCTTTGTTGATGACACTGTTGGCGTTTCATTCAGAATTCAAGGCACGCCTAACCAGCACGGCTACCACAATATTCTGCAGCAACACGCCATCCCATCTGGTTTGTGCTTTGTGGGACCACCATGTGTTTTTCAACAGGACAATGACCCAAAACACACCTCCAGGCTATGTAAGGGCTATTTGGCCAAGAAGGAGAGTGATGGAGTGATGCATCAGATGACCTGGCCTCCACAATCACCCAACCTAAACCCAATTGAGATGATTTTTGGATGAGTTGAACTGCAGAGTGAAGGAAAAGCAGCCGACAAGTGCTTAGCATATGTGGGAACTCCTTCAAGACTGTTGGAAAACCATTCCAGGTGACTAAAACATGAAGCTGGTTGAGATATTGCCAATAGTGTGCAAAGCTTTCATCAAACTTAACAGTGGTTACTTGGGGGAATCTAAAATATGAAAGATATTTTGATTTGTTTAACACTTTTTTGTTTATTACATAATTTCATATGTGTTATTTTTATAGTTTGATGTCTTCAGTATTGTTCTACAATGTATAAAATAGTACAAAATTAAAAAAAAAACCCTTGACTGAGTAGGTGTGTCCAAACTTATGACTGGTACTATATGTTTTGATGTTTTAATGAACTGCTGGATGGGCCAAAGACAATTTTCCACTTCTGTTGTATTCTAATGTGAATAATTAGTGTGAAATCTAACTTTATCCAAACATGTGCACACACACATACATGGCCATATACATCCACTGTATTAATACATGTATAGAAAGAGCTCTGTGTACTCAGACATGAGGAAACATGTAAATGCTCACTGGTTGAACCGAACATTCTGACTCGGCCCTTCATATTGATATTTGGCCTGTAGCACAGTTACCATTACATGTCTCCATACACTGTCTGTCTCTGATCACTCAGTCGTCCAGACCTGCTATGCATGTGTTGATATTCAAATCTCTCTATTTTCCTCTGTAGATTCAGCTCCCTGATGATTATTCATGTGCATTTAACTCTCAAACAGCCCCTCATTAACTGTGGCACGCTGGGCCATACGTTGGGCCAAATTACGCAGCTTTGACATACACAAACCAGCAGGGGGGAGGGAGGGAGGGAGCGGAGTCGTCAGGATAAAAGGCCTGGCTCTCTACTTGGTCCTCTCTAACCATAGATAATGGCTGCCAACGTGTCTGTATGGTCTTTTAAAGCAATCAGCACTTTCACTTTTAGAGGAGTGGGGTTGGGGGTGGGGGTGAAGAAGGGGGAGGCTGAAGAGCAGGAGGAGAAGGAGGGAAAAGGGGGGTGAAGTGGTAAACACTGAGACAGGATTGGACCCTCACCATCAAACACACAGATGGTAAGGTGGGTAAAAAGCAAAGTCGAAAATTTTGACTAGAAGCAAGAGAGTTCCTGAGTTGATCTATAAGACAGGGATATTTAATTTTATCATTAATTGATTGGTATCAGTTACATAAAGCTTGATGTATTAAAACACAGCAACTTATTCCTTGTAATAAATAAACTGCAGCCAGGAGTTTTGACTAATGATATACACACTGACAGTTGTGGTAAGCCATGGGAGCACAGCCAATTTGGCTTTAAAAAAATTGGCATTTTGTGACTATTTCAGCAACATTTTGCAGGTGTTGCTGTTGGCTAAAAACTTCATTTGAACCTTAGTGTTTTGTTCATGCTGGGGATGATGATAGGTTGTCCAAATCCTGCCCAAACCTTCCAGCCACAATAGTACCAGACTAAAACTACCCTCTCCACAGATACAGTACATAAAAAACTATACCACACTATACTGTACAAAACACTATAAGTGACCATTATAGGAAAGCTGTGATGCAAGCTATAGTTTCTAATGCAGGCTTACTCAGGTACTTTAATTTATGCCTGCACTGTGAAGATGTTTTATGTAGGAAAATGTAAATATCATATTGGGACTTGGCAGATACTCAATATTAGATGAGTTCATGAGCAAAAAAACTTGATTCAGACATCCATACTAGAGACTTGCTCTGGTTCTAAGTGATAGCTAATGAAAGATGGCTGGTGAGTATGTACTGTGTAAGGATAAGGAAGAGTTATTGAATTCTAGCGGCTAATGAAGTTAGCCAGGAGATTAAAAAGGGGCAGAAAATCTAAAAGGAAAACAGGCAAAATGGTTGTACAATGAAATGATAGCTTACATTGACATTTAGAAGTGATAACAACTCTTCCTCTTGTTGCTACAGTTGTAGTCTTATTGGAGTCAAGAGAATAATCAAAACCTTTTTATTGATTAATAGACGATGTCCTAATAATAGTGATCACAGTTAAATAGTGGAAAAGCCTAACAATGGATCTTGGTAATAGACAAATCAACCCTTAAAGCGGCAGAGAAATTAGCCCTCAAATATACAATCACTATTACAGCGAGGTGATTAGTCTTTGTCTGACAGTCTACTATACACCCTTGGCCACCACACATACACACACACACACACACACACACACACACACACACACACACACACACACACACACACACACACACCATTAACGTTTTTGATACTTTGTGGGATAATGCAGGTGGCACATGCCAACAACAAACTGACAAAAAAAAAAAAAAAGATTTCAACACACATCTACTATGGAAATAATGTATAAGGCCATAGTTCTGGTTTAGCCCTGCAACAGAGCTTACATTCTGAAAGTGTGGTGAAATAAACATTGTCGGACTGACGATGACACTTTGATATGTGCTGGCCAAAGAGTCAGGCTTGTGTATATTTCTGGGTCAGATTACTGCTCACTAAGGAGAATTTTATCATTTCAGAGGACTGATATGTTTTGTATTTGTAAAACGAAACAAACACTATAATATAAACAGAGTTCAAAATACATCCAACATGAAAAATTACATGTTATTCGATTCACATCACTTAACTATATAACCATTCTAGATACTGTGGTTGTATTTAGTGTATAGACATGTCAGTCACTGAGTCTTAAATAAGAGAGAAATTACTGCACACATCTGTTATCGGCTGCATGTTCTGACGTATCATAATAACACTGAGCGTGGGAGAACAAGTTTTGGATGACCTCAACCATCGACTAAACTCAACATAGCCATTACAAATCAGCCTTCATTGAACCGCAGGCTGAAAATCACTCATCATTGCCTCTCCCTGCACGTAGTTGGGCAATCAAATCAAAATGCGCCCTAATTTGACAGTTGCTATGAGAGTGACCTCAGCATAATGTGAATAACTACCCTTTATTACGAAGAAGAATTGAGACTAATTCTACATAGCTTGTCACATCTGACGTTGGACCTTAAGGTTTGGGGGGAAGGGTTAGCGCCATATGCTCAGTATATGACAGCTACATCACAGCATAGAAGTGTGTACTCCTCATGGGATGGTGATGGCCCCAGTGTGTGTGTATGTGTGTGCTTGTGTGTGTGTGCTTGTGTGTGTGAGTATCACAGATGTTGCAGTCTGAGGTCTGGTGCAGATGGCTTTGGGCATACTTGCCAGTGATCTCTTTCCAGTGAGAACAGCACCCTCACACACTGCTACCTGGACTCTGTTTACAGGATAGGAAGTGACATGCTGCACACACACGGACACAGAGAGACACACAGACCTCATATAAAAATGCACAGCACAAAAACTCACCTAGAGTGATGCTTTTTATTCTCCTTGACAAAACAGGTCAATTAAACACTTCCTAAAAGAATAGTGTTTAATAGACCTGTTTTGTCAACTGTTTCATTCCAAGCTGAATTTTTGAAGTGTGAGGAAATGCTTGAAATGAAACAGTTCTTTTTCTATGAATATCATTAGAAGGTTTCTTCACTTAAAAAGCCCTCTGTCTCTGACTAAACTCAATTGTTTCAACATTTTCCACCTTACCTGATTATAACATTTAAAACAATAAAAAAAATGAATTTACTACAAGTGTTAACCCAATAAAAACACTTTCAAAGCTTATGTGGGACAAAGCATATTCCCAGTTGGTATGTCTTAGATAGATTAGCCTGCTAATTCTGAACTTTCTTAAGCATAGGATATTTAGTGTTGCTACACGCTCTTCATTGACCAAAAAGGGGAAAAAACTGCTTATCATACACTTTGTAGACACAGTTATGAGACATGAGCACAAAGGTTAATGTAGACCTCCAAGATACTAGGCCAAATTGTAACCAGAGTGTGTGGAAACAGTACACAGACACAGAAGAGCACAGGTGAGCACAAGTCTCTTTCTCTTATTCTATGTTTGTCTCTCTCAGTCTTTCTTTTCCTTCTGTTTGTCAGTGCCTCTCCCTCTCCTTGTTTCCCTCAGTTTCTCACTGGGTAAAGGTGTCCTCTGGGGGATAGAAAGGCCTTGGGGGATTTGTCTTAGTGCAGAGTGCCACCTTGTTGTCAAGGCTGCAATGACACATTTCTTTCAAAGCCACTCCTGACAGATGCTCTCAGAAGAGAAATGTCATTTCATGATGCATTGCAACATCAATGCAGCACATACACAGATAGTTTCTATGATATGTATTAAGATGAAAGGTGAGGAGGTGGATTGGCCACGGGCCAGACAGATTATGACATAAGAGTGTAGTAGCTCAGATATGACTACCTCATGGCATCTCATGCCAGTGACTGGTGCTCCATCTCTGAAGTCTATGACTTTAATGCCTTAACCAGATGTTTCAAATTTAATTTGATTGTATTCTAATTAGGGGTATTCTTTTTATTTTTAAAGGATGCATGCAAGTAAATATGCAGTATGTGTTTTTAAAACTTGACATGACATTATTAATGTTTTTGTCAACTACAGTTTACATACAAACATACAAACAAATTATTTATAAAGTGAGTGAATAAATCTATTCCTAAAATAACAGCTTATTATATTTTTTACAAGTTGGTTTCCAATAATCAATTAAGCAAAGTAAAGAAAAATAATCACTTCAAAGTTTACCACTCCGCATGTTACATCAATAAAGCTATACAGCTGATACTGTGAAGCTTCTTTTACGTAAAAGTCACACACTGCCATGAGTATGATATCAGTCTAAGAATCACTGCACTGAAGCTGTGAGAGACAGACAGACAGACAACAGATTAAGAGTGTATGTGTACATGTGTGAGTGCATAGATGTGCTAATAGGCAAAAATGACCATCATAAAATCCACTTCCTATGGCGGAGACGAAGGAGGGAGCATACCATACGCTGGCTCAGTAATGTGTTCATTAATGTGTGAGAAACCAGGATACAGGCAGCAGGGCACTTGTCACAGCATTTTACTGGATGAAGAAGTTAATTAAATGAGGGAACGCGGGATGAAAAGACAGAGAAATGGAGGAGAAGTCAGGAAGGACCGAGGGGTGATTGTTAACAGGACATCTGGCACAAGCTTGTTTCTCTCTGGGAGAAGACAGAAGGGAGGGGGAGATAGCAGCCATAAGTACTTGACCTTCCACTTGTCTGACTGGCAAACTCACATACACAAAATCAAACTCTAAAAAACACACACCAACATACAACCACACACATATGCAAAAGTGTATGCGTTTTGTGTGTGAACAGGTTCCCAGAGAGCAGAGAGAAACAGTGTGAAGGTGAACAACATGGCCGGCAGGGTGCTGACACGTCAGAGACGGAGACCAGAGGATGAGATCACTGTCCCGCCTGTGGGCTAGAATGGCATCAGGAGCCCCTCTTGCATACACATGCACAAAGAAAAACACACATGCACACACTTCAAAACATAAACAAGCAAGCATGTAAGCCTACATACACACATACTGTACGCACTTTTGTATGCACACAGGTACACGCAGAGACGCACATACTTTCTCTGGGAGTATGCAATGAGTGTCTGTGCCTCTTGCATATGTGGCCCCATGCATAAACAATGTGCCCTGAGAGACAGTAGAGTGATACTATGGCCCTTAGCACAAGTCCCATGAGCCTCTCTGCACCCTCCATAACCGCTTCCAGTTTCTCTTTCTCTCTCTCTCTCTCTCGCCCTTACATTCTCACACACACACACACACACACACACACAGAGGAAGGCAAATGAACAGTAAAATACACACAAATGAAAAAAGGAGCAGCACAAAGAAAAAGCACAGAGAGAGAGGTGTGCATAAAAATGAAGCACATAGACACACACGCTTACTGATGAGCACAAGCACACATGCACATACAGTGAAGCACACTAGCACACTTGCACAGACAGACACACGCACACACACACACTTGCACCAGCGACTTTCAGAAATAACAGAAGCAGCTGTGTGAGCTTGCGTTGTGAGATTACCTGCAGATAACAGAGGATACCTGCTGTACATGTACAGTACACACAAGGTGTAGTGGAGTGATTGTACTGTTAGTGCTGGCTTATCACCATTACTGAGACGAAGCTGAGCTACATATACTGTGCATACAGCAAGAGCAAGAATGTTTGAAAGATGTGTACTCAAAGTAATAGTCTTCCACAATTTCCGGTAAATACATTTCCATCTTGCTACCTATTGCGGAGTGATATAACACAATAATGATTCAACTCATGGACACTTCATTTTCTCTACTCTTCTTTCACTTTCACTGTTGCAAACATCTGGTGGCAGGCCAGTCTTTCAGGAGAAAATTCCTCCAGTGCACAGGAGGACATGCATTTTAAATTTTCAGCAGCAGCAACAGCAGTTTGATTGAAATAAACATAAGAGGAAATAGGTGGTTAGAATTTGCAGCACAGCTGTAGGAATAAAAAAGTGCCATCGACAGAAACTCATACGTTAATAACTTCACTACCAAGTGATCTCCTGGAAGTGTAAACCAAAATGTAACTGCAATGAGCAACTTGGACCTTCATGGGTTTAAAATAAGAACACAGGTTGAACACACACACAAAAAAGAGGCAGATGTGAAAACAAAACCCAGCCACATGAGGACACACATGGGCACTGTGAAATCATCATTTTGGCTGCATGTGCAATAGAATGAGGGCAACTAAGGTGAGGATGAAATATATAGAGGCAAATTCGAGATGGACATTTGAGAACGGGGGAAGTAGAGGAAGAGGAGACACAGAAAGAGCACGGGAGAGAGACAGAGTGAGTGAGTTGGCGAAACAAAGAGGAATGTCCTCAGTATTACGAGGGAGATAATTGAGATATCCAACTCTTGACAAAATGTGCTATTTCACTGGTGCTGGGAAAAACACAGAAGTGGGGGGGCGGAGAGGGGGGGTGGGAGAGAGATGGAAGAGAGGGGGAGAGAGGGAGAGAAGTCTAGAGGGAGGTGACAGTGGTGTATGTGGCTGTGCTGTCTGTCTGACCTGATTGCAAATAAGCGAGGGAGCTCCACCGCGGCCCAGAAGCACTTCCTCATGCACACAACTCTGCTCTCTCACAAACACACACAGTCTTTCCCTTTAATAAGACTGCTTAATGGTGGCTGTACACACATGCCACAGCAGTAAAATCTGAATGCATGCATGTGTATGTGTGTGTTTGTGTGTGTGTGTGTGTGTGTGTGTGTGTGTGTGTGTGTGTGTGTGTGTGTGCACGTGCACATGCATGGATACGTGTAACTGGTGAGGAAAGGGACAAGGAGGAGGAGAGGGTTGCTGTAGTGAGACAGCAAGGAAAAGGGGGAAGAGAGGGAGGGGAGGAGGGAGGGGCAACGGTGGGTTTCTGAGACGCATTTGCAATTTAAAACACGGTTTGGTATAATGAAAATGTAAAGCAGTGGTTTTATTTTATTCAGTGTGGCAGGTTCAGATTCCCAGAGAAGCTCCACTCGAGCAATCAGTCCATTAATAATTGAATTTTGTTCAGGAGCTGTGCATGTTTGTGTATGTGAGTATATGAGTGTGAACATACGCGCGTGTAGCCCATGTGTACACATGTGCGTATTATGAGTGTGTGAAAGTGCATGTGACAAACCTCTCTTCTCTTTCCAGCTGCTGACCCTAATATGAAGCAGCCAATTAGAGATCTTTATTTAATTGCTGGGCGACTCGTCCTCGCTACACACTGCCACGCTCTGCCAACAACTGGCACTGTGGCACTGGGGCAGGGCCAGGGACACGCACACATACAGTACATCCATGCATATGCACACACATACGCACACTCTCATAGAAACATGCACACACACAAATGCAAAAAAAAAATGCCTTGATGATAATTCCCACAGGAACATGCCTTGCTGTAGCTGGACTATTTTAAGTCCTACAAGCAATATTATTTTGCTTTAATATCAGCGACCAAAATTACAGTATGTGTGCACCAAAACATATATTAACCCTCAAATGGTTCATTAGACATAACTATGAATATATGTGTAGAGGAATTTCCTCTTCTTTTAGCTCTGGCATGTCCTTCATCCCTCTCTCCTCATTGACTGCTCTTTCTCTCTCTAGGCCCTAACTTCTCTCCATCCCTCCTCTCTGCCCTAAATCAGGTCTCTCTCCTCACCCTCCCTCCTCCATCTCTATATCTGTCTCTCTCCCTCTCCCTGGCTGTCAGAGAGTATCAGATCAGTAGTTAGATCCATGGCCGAGGCCAAACCGGCCTCTCCGCTCTCAGCACTCTACCACAACACATCATTACAGCTGACAGCAGGACTTCACAACGCGCCGTACACACACACACACACATGCAAGTGTGCATACAAACACATACAGTCATGTTTATGTGCATGCTCCTACTCTCTCTCTCTCACACACACTCAGATAGACACACACAAAACCGCAGTTACAAAGCATGAGGTCGCTACACATTTAATAACAATCCCACTGGAAAGATTGGACAACTTTTTGCCGGATGCATATTCACTAACACAGCTGTTTTTTTTATTGCGTAAATAGTTTTTTACAGATCACTTGGTCGGGTTTCATAAAACACAGAGATTTAAAATGAAGGGTGGAGATGGGGGAGGAGGGGGAGGGGGGGGAGGAGGGGGTGGGTGGGGGGGGGGTACCACTTCCAAAACCAACAGCAGCAATATGCCAGCGCTGGCGGGGAGAGTTAGCCTCTGTGTAACACTTCCAAAGAGAGGGATAGTCCCTCTTACAAGCCGTAAGGGCCAACTGGTATGTGTGTGTCTGTATGTGTGGGTGGATATGTTTTTAAGCCACGCTGGGGACTTTAGAGCTCCTGCTAAAGTGAGTTTTACACACACACATACACACATACACACAAACACTTGAGAATACACCTGAGAATACGCACAATCACCATGTAGAACAACAAATCTAACACTTTGCCCACTTTGATCGGCTACCCGAAAACAAGTCAGTGGTGGTGGTGGTGGTGGTGGTGGGGGGAGGGGGTGACTGGGTGGGTGAGTGGATATGGGGTGGGGGGCTACTGAAAAGAATTGGGATATAGTGCCCAAAAAAAAAAGTGCCCACTTCCCTCCCCTCTGGTAAGATGACAGGAGGAGAGTAGAGGGAAAAACAAAACACACTAATCTTCTGGCTTCGCAGGAAGCCACAAAGCATCATTTACACAGCGGAGTTAACAGGAGAGCACCAGGCTTCCTGATTTGCAGCGAGCAGCCTTGTTCTAGATAGAGATATTCAGACTGTCAGTATAAACTGCTTCTGTTTTCGTTTTGCATTTATTTCAATGCCAGACTCAGGGCATAAATTTTTCATCACCTGCTAAGCTATGAATAAAAGATTAAAAAAGGAACTGAGAGGGGAGTGGAGGGGAGGGAGGGACATAGAGCGAGAAAGAGAAAGAGGATAGAGAGGGAGAAGAAGGAGAGGTACAAAAAAGTCTAACAGATGTGGTGCATGCGGTGCAACGTGCGAGCACTGTGTGCATAGTGAGAAGGTCTCCCTCTCCTCTCTCTCTTTGCCCCCGCCTGCCCAACTCCCCCCCACTCCCCCAACCCCCCTGCACCACCATCCCAATATACCTCTAGGAAGAGAGCAGTGGCTGCGGTGCAGGGTAAAGATGCTATAATGAGCGGGAGGCAGAGGAGCATCTCACCTTGGCTTTTTATAGGATTACCTGAGAGGTGAACTCTCTGCTCTGTGAGAGGATTCATCAGTACATCCTCTCTCTCTCTCTGCCCTCAGCGGTCTTTGACAGGCAGGGCGAGAGTGAGATGTCGAAGAGCTGCCGGAAAATTCTATGCAATACAGAGCTGACAGGTTCAGGTGCGGGTTAAAGAAGGGAGAGAAAGAGAGGGATGGAGGGAAGGATGAAGAAATGCAAGGATATGGAAGGAATGCATCTTGCTCTCTAACTCTGTAATTCTACTCTCTCTCTGTTGATTTTATGAAGCTGTACATCTTGCCTCATGAGGACTATGAGTGTTAAATCTGTATATACCTCACACCATTACTTCCTCTCTGCCCTGCATTGACAGTATGCCACCTTTATTGTCAGGAGTGCTAGTGTCACTTGCATACTTGAATCCTCAGTTGTAGTTAGATAATAGACATGGCATTTTCTAGTATGTCCACTTGTGGCTAAATATAACAAGTAATGAATACACACACACTTGCAGACCAAATAAACAAAATGCAACTATTCTGATTATTGTTTTGTTACTGCTGAAAATTTCAAACATCAGTAGTGGTTAGGAGGTAGAGGATTTCATTATGTCAGCACTTATTTAATTTTTCTCCTGTTTAGTTAGGAGATATTTTATAGGCTAAGTGCTGTACACATTAAAAAGAACAATTAGCTACCTAGAATTCTCTAGCTATAATCAGTGGTCTTAAATTGTATTTTCGGTGCTTATCAATGTACTTCAACCCTCTTATCTGATTAGTGTGACATGCAAAGCAGAACTACCTGTTGTTGATTGTAGCAGTAGAAAATAAGGTTAAAAAAAGTTCAGAGTGAGGGTGACAGGAATTACATCTGCACAGAAGTACCCACATATATACTTATACCTTATACCAATTGACCTAATCAAACAGGATGTAGTCTAAGGAGACAGGGACATGGAGGCAGTGCTGTATACAACAAAACAAACTGGGTCTACATCATGTCAGGCAGTGTGTATTTGTGTGTGTGTGTGTGTGTGTGTGTGTGTGTGTGTGTGTGTGTGTGTGTGTGTGTGTGTGTTTGCATGTACACAGTTGTGTAGGTGCTCAGGTCTGCAGGGAATCAAGATGCCTGATCAAAATAACCACTTATATAGATGGGCAGTCACAGCCCATCCACTCAATGCAGCATCCCCACAGTTGTACATATATACATACATAAGCATACAGATGCAGTCATATGACCTTGTCTCAACATGTAAAAAATTAATGCTAGACTCTCTTGAAATATATACATTACACTGACACAGAGATAAAGAACACCCACTCGCTCTGTGTACTTTCAGACACACACACACACACACACACACACACACACACACACACGAGAGTGCAGGCACAAATGCAAGCATACACGTGTGTTTGTGACCTCATGCACAAACATGCACGCGGACAAATATATTGTGTATAAATATATAAAAAGCCAGAAGGTTGTAGTGTATGTATGTGCAGGGTGAAATTCATCTCTGGTTAGAGTAGAGGTAATATATCCCACCAGGACCTGTGTTCCACGTAGCAATTTAAAATAATTATTGTGAGACCTGATGCTAGACGTCAGCCCCAGCCTTCTGCATCTAAATGAGGCTGAGTGTGTGTGTTACCCAGTGAAAAACCATGGTGGGGACTTCCCAAACTGCCTCCCATAGCCTCCTGTTCCTTTGCAATGGTTATGTTTTATTCTATTGAGATATATGAGTCAAATATTCTCAATGCAAACCAGAACAAATCAGTACAATATGTTAGACATCTGAAGAGCTACCAAAACAGGGTAATGATATCATAATTAATGTCAGAATATAAAATGAAAGTAGAACTATTAAAATTTTAGAATTTGTGCTGCACGTTTCTGTGAATAAAATATGTTTATCTGCCCTGTTTTGTATGCAAATGTGCTCATAATGATACTGACACTGTAAATCAACAGGTTCATCAGTGGGCATTCAACCACAGTCCACAGTGTCCTCATCATTTGTAGAGTTTCTTGGACAAAAAGTACAGATACTGTATGAATGAAGTGTGGGAGGAGAATACTACTTAAAGCAGTAGAGAAATATGAATGAAGGAAAAAAAGAAGAAACTATAATCCACAATAATATATAAATTCACCAATTCAGGAATGTTTTGTATGTAGCCTACTGGTAGTACACTTATCAAATAGAATTTCCAATATAGTGATTAAAAATGAAAAAGTGTTCTTTTACTTTTTTTTTAAAAAAAAAATAGATTTGGCCAGTTGACTGTGTGAAAGTTGAATAAAAACTGTGAGAGGGGTTTTCTAACATGATGCCATCAGTTTGCCCTATGCACCGCACCTCCTACTCTTTCACCTCCTGCCACTCGTCTCCTCACATCACCACCTACTCACCATCTTTCTGTCTCGCCTCCTTTTTGTTGAATATCCGTGTCACTCTCCTTGTCACCCCTTCTTCCTCTGCTCCCTGTGGTAACCCTTGTTGCCCTCCCTCTGTATCCCCTCATTTCTGAGTCTGACTATTTCTTCATCCTCATTTACTGCAATCTCAAGCCAAATTTTGTGAGCACTCCCTCCAATACCATCTCATCTCAGTCAGGAATAAGGGTGAAGGCCATGCCAGAAGGAGTTGGCATCAACCTGTCACCCTACCATTCCCGCTTCCTCCTTCTGCCAGCCTGCTTAATCAAATTACCCCCCTCACCCATGCATACACAAGTCCATTTCTCAATCAACTTCCCTCTATACCACTCTCCCTCCTCCTTGCCCTTCCTCTTCTCATCTCCTAAAACTTGCTCCCTCTGTTCTCTTTATCTTCCAGTTTCCGACAGACTGTGTAAAAAAAACCATATAAGGCCACAGTCCAATTGGCAACAAAACGTATGTGTTAACATGACTATTTTTGTGTTTGTGGGTCTTGGTGACTTTGCTTGAGTCTACGTGTTTGCGTGTGTGAACGGTACAAAATGGCATACTGTAACAATGGCTGAGGCTGCTGTTTCATCCTAATTAAATTTCCCTCCTCTTTTCTGCTTCCTTCGTGTGCCCGCTTGCCCACGCTCCAAATGTCAACAGAATTTGGGCACATGGAGTGGCATCTGGTGCCACATCACCCAACGCACATGGATACAAAAAACCTCACAGCACGCCGAGTTAACCTGGAGTGCCGCCAAGCCAGCAGCTACGCGCTAGCTAAGTGCCACAGCGCCAGTCAAGTGCCCGTTCGGCTGTGCGCCCACCCGCATCACTGCATCGCTCACACACATACACACACTGGCGCTTTCAAACCTCGATGGCACTAGGCGATGACAGGGAGACAGAAGGGCCTTGCCTTGCTGAGCCGCTCCCTGCCCCCAGCACATACTGTACAGCTCCCAACCTAACCCCAGAGCCATACTGTATCCCCATACCCTCACTAACAGTCTGTTAATGTGGGCTGCAGACACAGAGAGATACCAACCTGCTATGCCTGCGCTCAAACACACATGTGCGTGCTCTTATAAGGAATATACATGTGCGGACGCAGATATGCACACATACACATTACCAATTCCACTGCAGTCCAGACATTAAAATATACACACAGGCATACATTTACACACCAACATACACACACCAACACACATACCGACACAACTCTTCTTTGATTGAACTGTCTCAGATGGTACCATTAGAGGCTGGGGTCTGGCCTCCAAACCACAGTGTTCCTCTCAGCTATTACGGCTTCCCAAGGTTTGCTGCGAATTTGGCATTTCTAGAAAACACTTAAAGACACATGAGCATGCATGCACAGACACACACACACACACTCCACCTGGCCTAACTTTCAATTTGTTGCTCTTAAAAAGTGTTTGTGCTGCTTAAATCAAAGGACACACATGTATGTGTGAAAAGAGAGGAAGAGAGAAGGAAGAATAGACAGAGAGAAGAGAGTTCAGCATTTACCAGTGAGGTCAAATATGTTTTAGCTGTGGGGATGATATAACAGAGGAAAGGAGAGAAGTCTCCCAAATATTGACTGCTTTAGTTCACAATACTCATATTCTTATAAAAACACCACTCAACAGATTTATGCCTCCCCGTGAATTCAGGGACCCCTTTTTTTCCTCACTTTCCCCTCTCCTCCCTTGCCTCCATGCAGATTAGAGTTGACTCTCAATTACAGTCCATCTCCGAGCACAGATGACAGTGTGAAGCAGGTCCAAATAAAACACATCAGGCTTTTCAAATAGGCTGGTTCAGGACCACTGAGCAGCCAACAGCTAGCCAGCCAGCCAACTCTGTATACATCCATGGCTGTGAAGAAAGCTCAAGGAAGCTGGAAAGCTGTCCATGTTGCCTAAGCCCAACATATGTTCTATTCCAATCCGTGTCACTCTTCATTTGCCTGTTTGTCCCCCTTGTTCTAGACAGCTCTCTCATTCTCTCTCTCTTATGTTGGCATTTTCCTTAGCAATGTGTCTTTTCCATCTCTTCTTACCTTCTTATTCTCTTTCTCATTTTATTTTTAAGAAGTTTCACTCTATTGTCTTTCCTCTCTATGATTTGGTAATACTTGACTGGTTCTTATTCCACATTAAAATATTTTTGCATCAATCAGTGACCGGTCTTCTCTTCTGTATCTGAATGCTGACCAGCTCCATAGCATTAGACATGTTGTCATATGGCTGTATCTTTGGCAGAACAAGATCAAGACAAAGTTTGGAGAGGAGGATGGGAGGGAAGCATATCCTGGTCCATTTGCACAAATTTGGCTTAGTTTTGAGGCAGTATACATATAAAAACAGACACAGCCAGGCATGCAGAGAGACAGATAAAAATGGGCCTTGGTAGCTGAAAGAATTGGGCTAAACAAAAAAATCTATTTGGCTTGTTTGTGAAGGAGATGCTCCATGTTATTTGTTTGGTGCTTGTCTTTCTATTGACTGAGATAATCAGAGAGTGATTATTTGATGTAGGAAAACACACAAGCTCACATGGTGCCTGCCTGTTAAAATGTAAACACATAGAAAGCAATAGCACAGCTTTTCATCTTTACATGAAATGACGCATTGTACTGTATGTTTATTGTACTAGATACACATGGTGTCTGTGTGTGCACGTATTTGTCAAGTGCACATAATATACTTAAGGTGGTGGTAGATGAGTGGTGGTGGTGGTGGTATTGAGATATGTTTGTGTGTGTGTGTGAGAGCTTGAATGACATTGAGCTCCACATGGGCATATACATGTGCAGGTGTGTGTATACGTGCACCTTCTATAAGAAACCCACTCAGTGTGTGGCCTCCACTTAAGCGGTTGAGTGCGTTTGGATCTGTGTAGCCACTCATACACCAAAGAGAAATAAAGCAACTGCTGCTGTGCCAGCTTAGTGTGGGCAGGACAGGCTGAGGGGTAAGAGAGAGTTCATTAAGAGATTTCAAGGCACCTGAAGTTCATTTGTCTCCCTAAAGCATCAAAACAGGATAATAAGGAGGGGAGGAGGGAAATGGCAACATCGAGTCATGCCTTTGTTTTTCCTCTCTTTAACAATTCTCCCCTTTAAATACCAAAGTACTTTCATCCTTATCTGCTACTTGTCTCTAAATTTCAATATGAAAAAAATTCTTAATGCGTTCCAATGTCAAGGTTTAGCTAGGGCAAACCTGTCTTCTGTTATAATGCAGTGCAGATAAGGGAAAATAAAATTACTCACAAGAAAATATTTCAACTTAAACTGCTGGTCACTTCCTTTTTTTACTGCCAATTAAGGACATGATGTTCAACTATGTTTTGAGGGAAAGTAGATTTCAAAATATGACCAATAGTATTTTTGTTGCATTGTATTAAGTGTTGTGATTGTATCCTGATAACATAGCTGATATAGTTTGATTTGAAATCCATGCCTCACTGGACCTGAAAACTTGCCACTGCCTGTATCTAGCCATTGCATAATTGATGGGAGTTAATTGTCATTTAGTTTCTGTTCCTGACCTCCCTCACTTGGTCTCCTGGTTTTGTCATGTGTGTGAGCAGTGTATCTGTCATTGTACCTGTGTGTGCACTCTTGCCCCTGCCTTGCACACGGCCGGTGCTAAGGCTAATAAATATGCTCTTATAATCCTGCTGCTGGTGTCATCCAAGTGTCACTGGTAGACATAAGGCAGGGTGACAGTGGGGCGCCCCTTGCAGTGTGTGTGTGTGTGTGTGTGCTTAATGTGACTTTGCTTGGATGAATGCATGGTTGTGGCTTTGTGTTGAGAGCTAGCTGTGTGTGTTTATTTGTGTATCCTGAATTGTGTGGTATGTGTGTTTCTGTGGAACTGATTAAGACACACTCTAGTGTGGTGGGACACCTGGTCTTGGTGGGAAAATGGGCCATGGGCCACCAGGGCAAGAGGCAGGGAGAGAGAGAGGCAGGGGGAGGCAGGAGGGAGGCAAGGTGAGCTACTGGGAAACACTGTCATCCACTTCCGCACCAAAAGGACTTTTAATTTAGCCACAGTCAGATTAGACCAAGGCACATGGCATAGGTGGAGAGACACACTGCTGCCAAGTTATTAGGTAACCCTGAGTGGGCAAAGTGACAACACACAAATAGATATACTATATGAACACACACACACACTCACACACACACACACTTGCAGGTCTCTTGCGGGGCTGTAGGGCAACAAAAACAACCATGTGTGTATTTAGGACATAGGTTTACTGACCTATGCTGAATGGATAGCTCTGACATCACTACCAAAGCTAATACAGCATACACTGTGGCAAAACAGACAACACTTTTGTGATGAGTTTGTTGAGTAAGTTCTCAAACTGCGATGAGATGTTGCATTGCATGAACTAAACCATGTGCATAAATCACACATTCAGAAAAAATACCAATTTCAATCACAAAAACTTTAGAATGACAGAATAAAAGATGGAAAATGGAGATGGACTTTGTTGGTGTCTATTGTGTTTTGTCCAAACGATTTTACAGAGGACCAGGTATTTCTTACACCTCCCTTAAACTTAAAAACCAACCAAGATAATCCACATAAAGCATAAGTGGAGTATTGCTATAACCTGTGAACTGCTGTGATAAGTGCACACATGCACACGCACACACACACACACACGTCTAACCCTAACCTTAACATAACCCTAAACTAACCTTAACTTTAAACCAAGTCTTCACTCTAAAATTAATGACTTGCTTTCAGTCCCTATAATGGAGGCGAGTCCCCACAACATGACTGTGTAAACAGATTTACGTCCCCACAACATGAGGAATACAAGAACCACACACACACACACACACGCACACACACACACACACACGCACACACACACACACACCACATCCACAGTAAACATAAAAAAAGCCGGAGGCAGCTTGCAAAAATGAAGTAACAAAGCTAAGCAGGAATGGCAGTTTTCTTGGTGTCTGTTTAGACTTATAGTAATTGCTGCATGTCTGTCATTGCCGACGCAGGCGAAGAAAATGTCTTCCTCAGCTGCTCCCCTGCCTGTTTTGTTCACTGCACTTGTGTAAAGTGGGAGAAAATAAGTGTCATTCAATGAATGCAGCTATTCTTCCCATGACAGCTTCATATCTGTGAGTTGGGGGGAGGCCACCCCAAAATTCTCCTTTCTGCTGGTAACGCCTTTGACAGGGTGTTAAAAAAAAGGCCCCACCTCTTTGTCCAAGCATGGATAAGCAAACACACATATATTGATGTGCATACACACCTACGTCCCACTCTAATAAGTTTTTACACACCCACTCAACAATGCACAAGGACTAACATTCACACACACACACACACACAAGCGCACAGAGCAAGCAGTGAAGGGTGTCTGTGCTGAGTGAATGGATGCCCTTTTTAACCCTGCTCAGCAAGGGTCCCTGTGTTAATACAGCTGATCAGATGGCTGAAAGAGAGACACACAGAGAGAGAGAGACAGAGACAGAGATGCGGCTTGAAGAGTCGAGAGCAGAGTAGAAGAACTTCCCTATATTCTTACAACTATACCTGTCCATCTGTCTGACCCTGTCTCACAGTTTCTCTCAAGCTCCTTCACCCTCACTTTCATATGCAGCAGGCAAATGGGTCAGTTGCTATGGTAACAACTGAGAGGCCAGGGATCTTCTAGTCTATTAAGAAAAGTGGGGGAAGTTGTCACCCTCCCACCCACCCCACACACACTCATTCAGTTGAACAGTGTAGGGAAAAAGAGTGAGATGGGCTGTACCGGGTGGAGTGGGATGCATACAGAGGCAAATTTAAGTTTCAGTCAAACTAAAAATTTGCTGGTTTGAAAAACTGTAATGCAACATAATGTCTTCATACAAGGCCAGGGCAGGGTTGGTGATGACAGTGCTGATGAGTGTGAGCACAACAAGAAAATCAGACCAGGAACAGGACGTTTGGTGAATCTGTGTTAAGGTTTATAGGATTTACAGCCTTACTTTGTGTTTTTAAGGTGATACAATTGACATATTTTTGTATTTGGGTTGTACCCGCAGTTCAACAGTGTAAACTAATTGGAAGAAAATGTCCATGGTACATTCTCTGTATACAATCAATGTTTGGAAATTGTTCATTGCATAATCCTAACGACTGCGACCTTTTGACCTCTCCAGGAGCCTATAGCCCACCTGACCACTATGCTTTCCTGAACTGCAGAGATAGCCCCGCTGATGGTGCACTCCCTTGAATATTTCAATAATCAATGAAATATTAATAAGCTGCACCGAGATGATGAGTAGAGGAAGTAGGGGACGGGGGTGGAGTGAACGAGTGATAGAGGGAAGGACTGTGCTATACGAGGAACACAAACCGAGAGAGAGGTGGAGGAGAGAATTCTTGTGAGTTTTTTTTCCATTGGTCCACAAAGTGTGGTAATCTTTTTCACTGCAGACTGAAGAAAATTCTCCACAACAACAACAAAAAAAAAAGACAAACATCCATAGCCCATTATTAATACAAACGGAATAGTTAATAGCAATCTATGAAGACTAATAAGCAAGACATTTGTTCAGCTTTGTTCACTGAGGCAGGGCCTGCCAAATCAAAACTGGGGAGCAGTCATGACTGGTCTCTGATATTACCTGAGATTATTGTATATTGTATAAAGCTTAGTGGCAGAAAGAGAGAGAGAGAAGGAGATAGAGACAGAGAGACCCCTGCGGCTCACACCCTGACGTGTATGTTACGCTCTATTAAATTAGCATGAGTCCAATATTAAAATAATAACATTTACCTCCACAATAAATGCGTTGGGTTCCAAAATCAATACCTCTACCCTATAATGCCAAAGTATCATTACAAATAATAAGAGCAAAGTTGTTGCATTATATTGAGCATTAGATTAAAAAAAACTGAGAAGGGCATGCACATATTATAGATTAAATAATTTCATTTCAAATGTCACAGGTTCCTATAAGAGTTAATAGAGTTACATTGTTAATGTGATTGTTTTTTGTTTGTTTGTTTGTTTGTTTTTTGGGTAGAGGGCAAAGAAAGCAAGAGGTAATAATGATAATGATAACATAGAAAAGAAAAAACATTCTTACACCAGTATGTGCTCTCCATATTTATACGCATTACACAACTTTCTTCAGGGACGAAGAACCTTTTGAGGAATTCAGTTTCCCAACCTGTGTTTCCACCGGAGGAACCAGGATCTAAATTAAGTTCCAGGGATATTGTTTTACCCCCCAAAAAATCTGCCCCTGCTTGGGGGGAAGCAGTTTTCAAAAGTACAGGAAGTTTGGGAGTGCAATTTGCAGGGATGACCATTTCTGATTGGTCAAGCACAAATACCTTGTACACAACTTGTATACTTGTGTACTTGTGTAGGGCTTTATTCAAGGAAGCACTTTAAGTCACTAAAGGACTCATATCACTCAGCATCCACAAAGCAAACCCATTAGTGTACCCTCCAGAAAAACTACTCCACGCATCAAATCAAGGAGAAAAAATCATTGATTGAGGCACGCACATTAATTAGTGAAATAAAAAGGACCTAAATGTTGGAGTGGAGTGATGATTGTATCATCTTTGAGTTGATAGAGTTGAGTCTAAAGGTGAGAACAGAATGATAGGGAACTATACAGCTGGATTGTGAAGGTCCCTGTCATGCTGTCTATGGCCTTATTGGATGAGCCACTCTCAAGGTACTCAGTCTCTATTCAGAACATGAATCAATGGCTCCTGATTAGATTTCGGGGGGTTACTATGCTGTTTTTGTTTGTTGTGACATCTTTCCTCGCTTTGTGAGGTCTCTGTGCTCCTGCCTGACAAAGGCACCACCTCCTCCGATGGAGGAAGAGAGAAATGGGGAGACAGGAACTGGGGGAGGGGGATCACTGAGAGGGACCGTCAAGGCTGTTTCTTGTCGTTCCTTGTTGTGTTGCGTTCCGCTGTGCTGTCGTGTGCGAGTGTAAATGTAAGAATTTGTGTTTTCATGTATCAATCTTAGTGTTTTTGTGACCATGTGAAGGCATAAAGCATTTGCAGTCATGGAGCGCAATTTGTTAAATATGTATCAGCAGTGTGCGCATGTGTGTCTGGTCTCAAACAAAATCTGATTTATTTTTCTCTCTATGTCTATTCCTGGATGTTCCTGCTAATATTAGTCCCTATTTTGTAACTGCCCTTCCATTCTATTCGGCAGAGGAATAGGGAAATGAAAAAAGAACATGACGGAAAAAGGAAGAACATTTGCAAGTGATGAAGGCTCCCAAGTTTCCAAGTGTTCATTAGACTAGAAAATGCAGGTCAGAATGACATTCTTTCTCATGTTCGATGGCCACTTCAAATAGCGAAAGTCCAAACTGGAAACAGCCCACCACATGCCTAACTCTTTCCCTGTATGAGTCACGTGATTTTTGCTCAGTACACACCATATTGCAAAATCCTCAGTAGAAGAAATGTGTCGTGGGGAACGTTTACCAGAAGCTGTTATATATCCCACTGCATTCCAGCCAAGCCAAGGCCGAGCCTCACAGCTATCACAAGTAAACTGCCTATGTGATAAGGGGCTGAAAGAATCCGATAAGCTCTAAATCTAAACAGGGCCAAAGCATCTGCCTTAATAATAAATGTGCCATGCTAAAAGGTTACTTGAACTGCCGAATTCAAATTTAATTGAGGCTGTGTGTTGAATAATTAATCTTTTTCCCAGAGAACACAAGGCGCACTGGACAAGCCAATGCTGAGAGCCCAGAGAGGCGGAGAGGAGGAGAAGAGGAGAGGAAGAGAAACAGGCAAAGATGGAGGGAACACAGCGAGGAGTGTGCGCCAGCCCACGCCACGATCCCATGAACCCTGCCAGAGCGCGACCCACTATACAACACAGTCAGAGCATGATGTCATCCGCCACATCATCACCCTGGTAACCAGCCTTCGTGTGTGTGTTTGTGTGAAGACGGGAATAAAGAAATCAACCTTTCAACAACTGAACCCAAATAGGAGAGTGAGAAAAAGAGCAAAGGAAGGAATCAAAGCTTTCGCGGCGAGAAAAAAAGAGCATCATGAGATGATAGTTGGGATTTTTGTTGTTATTATTGTTGTTGTTGGGGTACAAAGCAAATATAAAGAGAAGCGTTTAACATCTGTCTTTAATGTTTGTATCAGTTTTACTCCCTCTCATTCTTCTCCTCCTTCTTCTGTAGGTATTTCAGTTGGAGGCGTCTCCTTAGATCTGTGCCTTTTAATGCTGACTGCCGCAAATCTTTTGAGGCCGACTACAAAAGCAAGCTGGCAGTAAACTTTTCCCCCTGAAGGAGAAAAAGAGGAGTGCTGTTTGGGATCGCTCCACTCTAGGGAATCTCCTCCCCGACACGGGCTGATCTGAAGACGCCATTGCCCCTCCTTTGCCCCGACTGGCCCCCGAACACACACACACCTGCAATAGCAAAAGAAGCTTGTGCGTGTTTGGCACGGCCACATGTCGACTGATTTAGTTTTCTCCATGCACATGAATAAGTAAGGGGGCTTTTATGTATCATTGTTGCATGTTTATGATGTGCCTTGCTGCCTGCAGTACACCACATTTCATATGTAAACATGATATTGTGCATAATCATAGTCGTTTTATTGCAACGGTGCTGTCAGGTTGCACTGCCTGTCTGCCCTAGCAGCAGATGCAGAAGCAGCAGTCCTGGTCTTCTAGGTTTTTTCCCCCCCCTCTCTCACTCTCTCTCGTCCTCCTATCAGCCCTCTCTGGGTATAAGGCAGCTCCCCTCCATTGTTGATCTGACTCTGGGCTCTACATTGCTGAGGTGGCGGATTGTGGCGAAGAGATGCCTCTGTCAGGAACGTGCTTATCCTCTCGCTCTAGCCACCCTCTTATACATAAAATATCAAACATCTGAGGGACAATATGCTGACCTGCTGTGACCTCCACACATGCGTCCGCACACAAAAGGGACACACACACGCATGCAGACGCACACGCTGGAAAACAGAGACACACACACACACACACACACACACGCGTGCACAGATGAATGCTGGCATACAGTGACACACACACAAAAAACGCTCAGAGAGCTCAAGTCGGCTCACATCCCCCACTCGTACGTGCCTTGACTTTTTTCCATCACCACCGCATCCCTCAGATGATGTATTTGCGACATCTGGCGGTGCTCGCTATATTCATGGGTACCGAGATACCATGTGGGTAGGAGGGAGAGAGAGAGCGAGAGAGAGAGAGGAGAGAAAAAGAACCGTGGTTGCCTGGGATGGCAGAGCGACTGAGGGAAAACAAGGGGAAAAAAAGAGCAGGGTAGAGCGAGGGAAAGGACCCCTAATCAGGGGGACATAGACGGACGGATTCATTGGCAAATATACTATGAGTTGCGCGCCGTAAAGCCGCAAGCACCTCGAGTTCCATAGCAAAAGGCTTGGGTACCCCCTAGTGGGCGCCCAGCGGCAATCTGGCCCTTTTGGCGATGGTGGGGTGTGGGGGTGCTGCGTTGGGCTGCCATGAATCCATAGGGGTCAGAGGTCAGCCTTCTTGAGTTGCAGTGACATCATGACAATGGGACACTTCTAGAGCCTCAGAAACACAAGCTGATCTATTCTGCTAAGGCTAAGGCACCAGGCCCCTCTTTTCCCACACATTCACACCCTCTGCCAGACAGGGAGTGAGGGAGCGAGAGAGAGCAGAGGGGTGAATGTGTAGGCCTCACCCCCAGAACCCCCACCCCTCACCCCATTTTTCTTTCTTTCTCTCCCTCTTTCTTTCAGGGGCTAGATTAAAAGAGATGGCTTAATTCTGTCTAATTATCCACCCTTACCCTCTCCCTGCTTCTCCCCCTCTTTTTTTCTCTGCCTCTCCCCATATCTCAGTGTGTGGATACTAATTAGCTGATGTGAATTGTATCTACTATACAAATAGACTGGGCAATTATGTGAAAAAATTATATTCCTGCCTTTTAAAACATTACACATTTGTACCACCAGTACTTGTTTTCTTTTCCCACTGAGGTAGTACAGAAATAATCCAGCAGTCTTTGCAGTGGACCAATCAACACTATGATACCATGAGTGATGATATTCATCACACATTATCAAATTGCTCAGATAATTGCAACACATAAGGGGAAAGCCTGGTGTAAATGCCTGCAACACTGAACGGCACTGTCGACTAAACCTACAGCATTACTACAATCTCAACATTAGAATACATTTGATTCATTCATTCAGTCTAACTGTATTAGCTCAACAATAAACAATACATTTTCACCCACACGTTCATTTGCTTTATGTAATAATAGTGCAATCTCTGTGTGTGCATATGTTTGTATGTAAGTGTGCGCGTGTGCATGCACGTTACATAAGCAGAAATCACATTAATGAGATCATACACTGGTGTTGAAAGTGCTAATTAGTTGCTGGGCTGAGGGTGAGGAAACTAGGCGAGGATCCTAGTGACTTCAACCATTGTTTCCTAATCCCCTCCACACATTCATAATTCATTCCATCATGGACAGCAATAATACAGCGGCGCTCGTTTTGTCTCTTTTTCTTTCTCTCTGGTTGGGGAAATTATGATTTTCTTTTCTTTTTTTCTTCTCTTTTTCCTTCTTGCTGTGAGGTTTCACTGCGATCATAATAAAATGTGCGAGTGAGGGATGTTCGCCTCGGGACCCAGCTGTCGGGCCACTTTGACAGCTTCATTTGTGGTGTCGCTCTTTGATCCTTCCTGTCACTGATATCCAACGCCACTGAACATACATTTGCCCCCCAACCCAAATAAATAAATAAGTAGTGAACTGTGCAGTGTACAGCCAAGTGAGGCGAGGTTTTCAAGCTAGTTGGCTGTTTGCTACATCTGCTGTGAACTGGCTCGCCTCCACCCTCTTTGCTCTCCCTCCACTGCTGCGATTCACCGACACCCCCAGGGCTGATCCCTTTGTAAATGCTCTCTGACACACACCCACCCACCAACATACATACACACACACACACACACACACACACACACACACAAACAAACACACATCAACGCACTCACAACCCTGTACAGAAATAACAGCAGAATCACTTCCAACAGTAACTCCCTTTGCATACAGTGTATATTCCCAAAGTGCACCATTATTGCATGGAAGAGAATAAGAAAGAGAGGCGTTGTTAAGATATGAAGACAGAGGTGCAACACTAAACAACAGACAGAAAAATACAAATGCACCTGGTACAAGGTACGAGTAAGGTTGTGATACAGAGAAAAAAAAGATAGCAGGAGGGAAAGCCGGAGGGGGACTGATTATGATCGGAGCTGTCAGGTCTGAGATGCTGAGATGACAGAGATATCAGCCATATCTGCTCTCAGTGATACAGATACAGAGAGACAGATATCAGCCCACACTGGCCTCCCACAGCATGGACGCAACCTCCTAAATAGGAAGTGATGAGCCAACAGTATTTATTGCTTTATGTTACTGTGTGTCAAATGACACACTTATGCACTTGTAACCTACATGTTTACGCTTTGTCAACTTCATGCTTAATGAGTTAATGAGAAATTTTGCATGACTAACCAAATTTTGAACATTTTAAAATTCACATTTACACCAATAATATTCAAATATTAAAATACAAAAGTTCTCAAGCCCGGTCACACAGTCACAGTGATGGATAACAATTAATTACAGTGCAACCCTATAAGATCTCCTGTAGTCGTGGTTATGCCTTCCCCACTCTTAGTAGACAATGACCTGGCCTTACCCTGGTACAATTACAGGTAAGAACGCACTTGTGATGATGCTTGTCTTATCAAACCTACAATAATTACAATGAATATAATGCTAACACGAGAAGAATACAAGAGACATGAAACAGCAGACTATCTTGTAAAACTTTTGCTACTGACTATCCCTTTGGTTCACTGATGTTTGTTTTCTGATGTGAAAGACTGCGAACCAAATTTGTCGAGCTACAGTCTTGTGAACTCAAATGTCGCTGCTGCAGCATACAACCAAAAATGCCTCACTCATCATTTCATTTGCACTTGACTGCTAGGATATGGGTGCCTGAAAAATAATGCTGTGCATTTTTTTTAAACATTGTTACTGGTATCGCCGTAGATACCAATTAATCAAAAATATCCAGATACCACAGCAATAATTACACCACACTGACGATAGACTACCAGATACCCTGTATCATAAATTCATAAAGTAAGCAAATATTTCTATCCATTTTGCAATTGCCTTGCCTTTTTTAGTATTCTAAGTGGTATAGTCTTAGTATTCTAAGACTATACCACATGCACTAAGATAGATATGAACATAGTGTACATGTAGGAGAACCTCCTTGAAACGCCTATACTGTTGGCAGGCTTTGAGATTACCGCAGGCATTTTGACCTCTCCACCAGCCATGTGGGCATCAAAACTACAGACCCCACAGATACCCTTGGAGGAGGTGGGTAGGCCTTCCAAGAAAGAACAAGAAAAAAGGGAAGGAGAGAGATGGTAGTGGGCCCAACTTTTTCTCTCAGTGTTTTTTTGATAAAGCATCTTAGGATGAGAGTGTACGTATGAGCATGATTACAAGAAAAGAAATAGAAAAGACGAGAGCAGGAAGGGACTCACCTTGAGAGAAAGTGAGAGTGGGGGTGGAAGTGTGTATGTGTGGATGGGCTCGAGCCACCTTCCAACTTCCACTCTTTTGTAAGGTGTATGTTAAGTACTGTATAGAGAGCCATGGAGGGCTGTATGGAGAGCGTTGGTGGAAGCTCACCTTGAGAGGAAGAGCTAGAGGGAGAGTAAAACCTCCAACACCCAGATGAGACTGTGTAATAAGCACAGAATGGACAGATACCAGTAAGGTTAATATGAAGGACAGTGGAAACAGAAAGGCCACAGAGTGATGCTAACCTTGAGAACAGTGAGGGGCAGAGGGAAGGTCTACCACATGGTGATAAGAAGGGCTCTTTTAAAGAGCTGGAGAAGGAACACTCAGACAGGAGGGCTAGGCAGGCTGACTGATTGCAAGGTACAGTCCAAGGGTCACACTCTGACTCAGTCAGGGTAGGGATACTGGGCACATATGCATACACACACACAAAACAGGCTCACAAAACCCACCAATTCACACACAAACACCAACTTGTCCATTGACACACAAACACACACACACACAAACACTCTATACCCCCCTGACCAGCTCTTCATCATTACAAGTTAAACTCAAGATGAAGAGAAGACAGATTACAAAACAGATGGAGTGATAGGAGGCCAGATAGGAAGAGACAGGACAGGGAGCCTCGACAGTAATCTAAATGTCCTTTCCTATGATTGTCATTGGCATTCTTATAGACTGGCATGTAGCAGTACAATATGTCAAATAATACCACTCTCCGTTCAGTCTGCTGTAAAGGGTAGAGCAGTTTCCATAATGTCATAAGAAAAAAAAAACAACATCTAAAAAAGATGCTTCCAGCAAGCCAGGTCCTGCATCTTAAGAATCCATCAAGATCACTAAATGTCTCCAGTGGCAAATTCAATCAAACAGACTGTTCTTAACAGTCATGACAGAGAAAAGATACAAAACAAAGATGTTTTTTTTAAAGAAAATGAAGGAGAGAAAGAATTGATTCCTGCAAAGGCAATTCACCCCAGAAGAAAAATTCCAGCGCTTTGCCTTTATGTTTCAATTTTTTCTTTCGCTCCTTCCCTTTTTCTTTGTCTTCTGTCAAAAACAACTTGGGCTAACATCGCAAGCTGTCACATCAAGGCCATCCCCTGCATCTTACAAAAGGGACAATTCTGCAGTTGGATGGAGCGGCAAAGCTCCCAGACACCCAACCATCGTTTACACACGAGGTGTAAAGACTGGGGGGGGAAAAAAGGCTTTTTCTATTTGAACCAGAGTTTGTGCCCTGAGGACAAACCCATTATAGCACAGTGAAGGAGGTTTTCCATGCAATAACTTAACAAACAGATATGGATGAATGCTCAGAGTGGTAGGAGATCTAAATTCCAACATTTTAAGCTATTTAAAAACAATGTCAGAATTTTAAGCGCTGAGGTTTTTTCCTCCCTAATGATGACTGCATCATGACATCATCATTATCTTTCCTTACAGTACAGCACAAAAAATGCATTAATTGCTTCCTAACTAACTTTGAATATAGTTACAATGTAGCTGCAACATGATCACAACCAAATGCTATAACAAAGTCTTTCATCATGTCTGAGTGGACACACACACACACACACATAAACATACAAAACACACACAAAACACACACAACACACACGCAAACACACACACACACTTTCAACATCAGCAAATGCTTTCAACCATCAACATCATAGAAGCCAGATAAGTGTGCCCCCTCTTTGCAACAACCACTGGGGAGGTGAGAGGCCTTGTAGTCAACATGCTGAAAGACTACTCAATGATCAAAGACTCAGAAAAACATGACCCATGATGGTTTCTCTGAGAAGATAGGAGAGAGCCAGAGCAGGTAAAAGGAGAAAAAGTTGAAAGAAACAGAGTAAAAAGCTGCAAAGGTGGGGGAAACGGATAGCAGGAGGCAAGGAGAAAGGGAGAGTGCAAACACACACTTGCCATTTGCCACAGATTGGCAGCCTACTTGGTCATCACATTTACAGTATATGCTGATCTTGCTTGCTTAGACTATTATTAGTTGGGTATACATTTAAATTAGGCTTTTAATTTACAATAACTGGTAATTTGTTAGGAAATGTGCTTTTCCATTCCACTTATCAGTTCTTGAAAATGAAATATGGATCTTCTTTGCTTCCACCTACATCAGAGTTTACACACTTGTCAATGCATTAGTTTAATATTTAAAATATAGTTGGTTGGAGATGCTGTAGCATTTAAAAGGCTTGCTTCACAGAATAGAGTAGTGATACGGGGAAATGGGTGATAATTATATCATGCAAGGGAGGAAGTCTGCATGATCCCAAATAATTTACTGTAGCATGTGTAAGACTACAATGGTTTTTTATTATCTTCCTTGTCTTATGTGTTATTGTTCCAGTATTAGGGGAACAAACTCCAGTAAAAGCCACTGTAAAACAGCAACATTTAACTTGAGCAATGATAAGACAGAGCAGGGTAAGGCAAGGAATATTATTACTACTGCCATAGCTGAGGGAGAGAGAAGAGGACAGGAGAGGAGAGGAGAGAAGAGGAGAGGAGAGGAGAGGAGAGGTTGAGTCCAGCTGGAGTGTTCGCTCCAGCTGTCTATAGATTTGTCAAGACAAGTGTCAAGACAAGTGCACCTCTGTGCTTACCTGTAATGGCACAGGGGCAGGAGGGCGGGACAGGCTATTTCAATTCAGCGAAAGTGTGTCTGAGTAGGTCTAAGTGTTAGAGTGTACATGTGATTGTGTGTGTGTATTCGTCTGTGAGACAAGAGAAAGAAAGATAGAAAGAGAGTGATGAAGAAAGGCAAAGAAAAAGTGGAAACAAGTGTAGAGGGAGCTCATGAACAAAAGGTAGAGGCACAGAGTACAAAGATGACCGCATTAGAATATGAATCCAGGGCCTTGAGCACTCTTGGCACTTAAAGAACCCCTAAAGTCAAGTGTCAACTATTATGTGCCATCAGTGGCGACACAGGGTCACAGATCAGGACGGATGAGGTCAGCAATGGTGCTCACCCTCTCTCTCAACATGCACCATTAAACAGTCCCACAGTGTGCAAAAAGGACTAGCTGTGATTTGGGTGGAAAATGGGCTTTGCAGTGACAGGAACATCTATCCAGCCTTTTACACAGGAGTTGGGATTTCCTTGTATAGGAGAAACACCATCTATGATATTCAATTATGTGAACAGAGTCAATATTTGCATAGACACATTCAGCTAATGATGTGATATTTTACATAATAAGTGACACGTACATTAAAGGCTGTAACATTCACAGATGTACCTCATTTCCTCCGTTTAACTATCAAACAGGTACAAATACAACACACAGGCAACATGCTGAATGTATAAAATGCTTCAGTTGTTTGCTGTTAAACCAGCTCTGTAATTACCTGAAGGATGTTTTAATTGTTGCATGTTCTACTCTTAATATTAGTCAACGCTTTAGCGGCTCTCCAGGTGAGATTGATTGGATAAATCAGTCGGAATTATGGGAAAACAGGAGGCCTGCCAATCAGCAATGTGCAAGTGAGTGTGTATTTTTAGTGTGTGTGTGGCTGGGAACGTGCCAGGGCATGAGCACATGTACATGTTTGTTGGGATGTGTGTGTGCAAGTGTGTGTGTGTGTGTGAAAGTATATAAGGCTGACAGCTGGGCCTGTTCAAAAGGCTTACCGAGCATTCTGCCTGTTTGGGAAGCAACAAGCACAGTCTATCTGAACAGGGATCTAAAACCTGTGTAAACAGCATAGTACAACGCATGTAAACAGCCACTGAGTAAACATACTATCATTCACATACCAGCGCAGAGGCAGCTCTGATACACTGTATGATACACATGTAGTGTAGTAAAAAAAAAACTTTCACATCATAACTGTATTGGTCATAGGTCAAAAAGAGAGAGACTAATACTCTATTTCAGTAGCAGAACTGGGTGGGAAACATGAGAGAGACAATGTCAGTGTGTGTGTGTGTGTATGCATGTGCATGTTCATGTGTTATTGTGTGTTTGCTAGTGCACAGAGTTAGTGTGAGTGTGTGTTGGTACTATATTGGATGTGGGGTTTGTCAATGTGTGTGTATCTGATGCCAGTGTGTGTACATGAGTATGACGCTGCACTGTGTGCACGTGTGTGTGTGTATGTGTGTAAACATGTGTGTCAGTCCATCAGCATGTCGGCGTCACAGCCCTTCACTAAGTCCCAGATTAACAGTGACAGGCAGAGATCCCTCTAATTATCTCTTCCTGGACCACATGCAAATGGCAGAGCTGAGCGGAGAGCAGCCATTGGCTGGGGCAGCCTGGGCGCCGCCGACGGGCTAATGAGCCTGGCGACAGGATACAACCTCATGATGTACCACCAAAACAAACCCTCACCGTCACACAGGCTCACACAGGAGCACGCACACACACACACACACACACACACACACACACACACACACACACACACACACACACACACACACATTAAGTTTTAGGGGTTTAGTTTATGCTCTCATCCAGAGTTTCTTACACTGAATGAGTATGGAGTATTTTTGGCTTCTGCCAGTTATAAAATTAGACTTTCACTTTACTATATGGGGATGGTATCTCTCATGCTAAAATGGTGTCCTAGCACACCCATAAGCAAATTATGCATGTACTGTATGTGTTAAACCGCTATACCTAATACAATCATAGGCAATATCAATGCTACCACAATTACTGTTGGACTGATATGAGTGCAGTTCTTCTTGACTGCTGTATTTACTGACACTGTAAACTAAAATTTTATTATTAGTTTTTCAATTTAACATTGAGTTTTACAGAAAAATCCTTCAATGCACTCATGAAAAAGTTCGACATTTTCTGCCTGGTAAAAGCCTAACTCAGTGTCACTCCAGGGTCTGAATAAAGATGGCACATGGAGTAGAATATTTAGAGAAAAGAAGACAAATACAATGATGGACTGGAACAGACGGTCACAGTCTGGCTCTTGACAATGGACTGCTGCAGTCAGCTAAAAAGTCAACTCAGTAAATCAGCAGGAAACATGGCAACAGCGTCAAACAGTCCTCCATATCTTGAACTGGGTCCCAGTCCATCTAAACTGGTTGACAAAACTGGTTCCAGGGGCAAAATATGGAATTATTTTGCTGACAGAGCTGACAAAAACAAATACCCAGTGGACATTCTACAATCTCTGAACAAAAGTTGTTACAAAGCTCCCAAAATCAGGTGTGGTAACAAAATATTTGCAGTTAACAAGTGTGATAACTTGGCTAAGTATAATGACCACTGTACTAGGATGTTATCATATCATGTTTGTGTGCACCTCAGTATTGTAGTAATACTGAATTTGTTATATATTTCATTTAAAACAATATATATAATTTGATTATATTACTACTGTACTGTACCACTGTCAATGCAAGACCACAGTTTCACTCAAGTAATCTGGCATGGCTCAATTGGCATTTTACTGAGACATGTTATTTTAAGTAGGCTGTATAAGAGATGATAGACAGATCTCTCACTTATTTACTTAAACGCCAACATGAACTCTTCTATTACATGACAAATACACAATTTCTCTGGGCTGTCATTGATCTTTGCTTTTGATTTTCACCCTGACAAAAACATGGCGGTGGTTTGAAAAGAAAAGTGTTAAATGGGTGCTGAATCATGGCTCATTTTATATTTATAAAATCTGCTCAAAAGGTTTGTGAGCTTGCAAGATGCAGTGGTGTCATCCTCAAAATTCAGGCATTTTAACAACAGAAATTCATTTCCTCCACTATTATCCATACTGAAGACAGAAACATAGCTTCCTCCTGCTGTGTGGAACACTGTCTTTATATTTGTACCATCAAACACCCCAGTGTATTTGAGGAGCCTTGGGACTTGCCATTTTTAATCAGGAACGGGTGGCTTTGTCTTGTCCCTGTTCCAGCCAGCATTTCTATCCATCCTTGGAGGGCTTTGCAGTAGATTAAGTGGCATTTTCATTTAGCTCTGATGTTACCGAGTCTCTCCAACTATTTATCCATCCAAGGTTGGAAGTTGGAACAATCGCAGAGGTTGCTATTTATGTTATGAAAGTATCCAAAATCACAATATTTATGGGAGGAAATTTAAAGATGTCACATGAAAGTGCTGAAAGTTCACAATACACAGGGGATGACCAGGTAATCCTGTTGAGAGGCTTGTCCTATGGCATAATCACTATGCAGCGACAATTCTGTCAGTGAATAGTGATATTATTGTAACTATTGTTAACAATTGTAACCAATTCAAACGCCTTGGGAGTGCAGATTGAAGCAGTAAAATGGTTGGAATGTGTTATATGATATAATAACCAGATGGGGATCGTTTCATTTTCGCATGACTACATGAAGGAGGCATGTGTATTGTACCCCTAAATACACTGTACAGTCAAAATGGCACATAAAAATATTCTGACTATATGAGCAAAACGCACTACGCCAGCTGGCTGAATTATATCTTAACCTGTGTATCGTATTCAGTTTTTAAACTTAACACAAATGTGTTGCCACTTTATCAACTTTCATAATTAGGATTTATTTAGTTTACAAGAGAATGTGGATCGTTGAGATTTGAGGAAAATATATTGTTGAACTGTACTGTACCACAAAGTACAGTCTGCTGTAACCACAGACAACAGAGCAATGTACAGTAATGACTGATGTCTCATGTCTCTAGAATGGTTTGACCATGACCACTCTCTGAGAAGATAGATTTGCCTCGACCCTCCAGCTCGTTTTTAGAGGGACAAGACAAATATTTCAGATGTATCACACCGAGGCATCACGCTGGAGGTGAGAGAAGGAGAGTAAGGGGAGACTGGGAGATAAATACAACAGTGGCGAGAGAGAGAGAGCAGGGGAGAGAGGAAAAGTGCGGCCTGCCTGCCTGCCTGGCTGACAGTTGACTCTGTTGGATGTGACTTTCACAGTCTGCTGGCGGTTTGTGTGGAAGCTATCACATCTGTGACTGGCCGTTTGATTAATGAGCCTCTCAGCTTGTCTGTGCAGTTTGAGGAGGGGCCACGGCCTTATCCCAGGCATCACTGATTTATTCGCCTTTGGAGCAAACCTCCAAATATCACACATACTGAAATATAAGAGTGAACATTCACACACATGCAGGCAGACACATGTACGCCCTCCATGATATGCATACAGTATACAAGTTGGTGCAGTGCAGATATGTATGCACTAAGGCAGGCATGGAAACAGATTCATGCGCACAAGCTCGTCCCTCTCTCCGACACCTGCTTACGGCTAATGAAAACCTCAATGTGTCAGTGCTGTCCAAGGCTAGCAAAGACAAAACACACCATGTATAACCAAGCAGACAAAAGATGTATTCTGTCTCCACCAACACAAACTCCCATCCCTAGCTGTCAGTCAGCAGAGGGTCACACACAAGGGGATCAACGAGAGAAGAAAGAAGCCCTTCCTCAATGACACATCACACTCTCCTGATTTTCAAAAGTGACAAGTCTTTTGAATTTCTGGCCTCGCAAGATGGAGAGCCTGATGATGGCTTGAGAGCGTTTCTTCTTGTTTCTTTGGCAGCGACAGCCATGAAATGTCACTCTGGCTAACCTTGAAGCTCTTTTCTCCTGTGTTTTTTTTTAATGCTTTCAAGACTAGGGCAACCAACTGCTCAAAATGGTATGGTAGCATCACCCTTTAAGTCAGATAAATGAATCCAAACAGACTTCCATGTACATAAATGTGAATTAGTGTGCGCATACCCTCACACAGGCATGCACATGTGCTCACACACAAATACACAGCCCCACCAACCACTGGCACACACTCCCTCATTCCCTGAAGCGTAAAGTAAGACCATTAATCCAGACACACTGAGATCCAGCTTCTCCCCAGGTTGATCAGCGTCCGTGGAGGAAGACGAACATTCTGACATATTTGTTTTTATTTTATTCCCTGAGAAAAAGGCCCACCATATGGCAGCACCCAGGAACAGATGGCGATTGCCCACTTTCTGAAAGCACAAGCGTCTATCGCCGCAATTTAAGGAGCTGCTCAAGCAAGAGAATGCCACAGACTGGCATTTTTCCACAAACTGCTATTGTTATAGACCTAAGGGGTAAAAGCAACAATGAGACAATGCAGAAGAAATGCTTTAGTGTTCAGTAGTTACAGTGAAGCTTACGTTATTATGCTACCAAATCTATGGGTCAATGCTGCTAGTACTCTCTTACTGTCAATGTGCAGAATAAAATGGTGAAGATGAGTGCTTTCTCAGGATATTAGCTATGAAAATAGCAAAGGCCAAAATATACTGAACTTTAAAGACACTGTTGGCCAATGTATGAAAATAATCTTTGTACTATCCAATGCATTTTTAGGAAACGGGACCCAGAGCAGTGGGCGAGTTTTGTTGATGTAAGTATGAATGTCCTTGGATGATATTAGGTGCTTGTGATGGAGTAGAAGAGCTGCCCTGTGACACATGAAACTTCATCTCTCATTCTTGGCTACCCCTTATCAAACAGGTCAGGGGACCTTCTCTGACTTAGCCACACACAAGCAAACTGGCTAAAAAAGTCACCTTGGCAGATGACAGTTAAATTGTGACTCTAGTTTCCAGCAATATCCCATACTTTTCTCAAAGATTTGTTGTATTTTCCTTGGATGAAAAAGAAAAATGACATAAAAGACTACAGTTCATAAAGGCCTTGTAACACACAAGAAGGGCCAGCATTGCTGCCATTAATTCAAACCTACAAAGGAGTTGTGTTGCTTTTGACTGTTTCCTACCAAAGTATGCTGTGACAGTTATAAGTGTTCACTAAAGAAAAGAGGATTTCAAAGGTGACCAAGGACAAAGCAGACGAGTTATCCATTTATCATTAGTTGAAGAGAAACTATTCACTATCAGTTGAATCACTTAGTCCTTTAACTCAATGCCTCTACAACAAAGAGTGGCTCATCACTTGAAGCCAAAGATTGAGGCAATATGGACACATTTCAATCGGTAGATCATGATAATAAACATGAACTCTTGGTGCACAATTTGTTCAAGGTGAAACGTCAAGTGCATATTTAAACTAGGCATGTAATGTCATTCATTTTAGCATTTTAAAAGGGAACTCAGCTTAAAAGCTGCTAGAGACTCATGATGAAGGGAATAAGTGAATATACATCAGAAGGCTTGATATAAGTCTATGAAATTTACTGTAGTCTTACCGAGGTCTGCCTATGAACCTTGAATGTATGACTGACTGTATCATGTGTTGTTTCTGCAGTATACCTGTTTCATGAGTCAAGTGTCTATCACTATCTGTAATATAGTCTAAATGACTAGATTTAAGAATAGAAAGAGTTGATGGAAGTGTAAAGATGTAGTTATGAAAAGAAATGTGGGAATTCAGAGCAAAAAGGATTTACAGAATTTAATTTTGTATAGAATCTGCTAATGTGGGTAAAGCTAGGTTGGTAGCCTCGGTCTGGCATTTAGCTATCAGCAAACTAGTCAACCATTTATTCTCCCAGTCAGTCCATCATCCATTTATCAATCCTTTTTCTTTTGATTAGTCAGCCACAATACCATTCAGAACATTATTAATTCATCTAAGTTATTCCACTAAGCATCACTTACATACATTGTACCAACCAGTCAGTAAGTAACCAAGTCAGCACACCTGTTAGCTACCCATTTAGTCAGAAAACAAGTGGGCTAAAAAGTTAGTCCACCCACAAGACATCTATCTATCCATTCAAACAGCCAGCCTACCAGGAAGCCAGGTCGACCAGTCAGCCAGTCAACCCTGGGGGTCCTAGGGTAGTATTAATCAGTCTGGTTTCTGCTGAAAAGCTCAATCTACAGATGATGGATGAGCCATCGTGCTGAGGGAACTGAAGTGACAGGTGACAAAGAAGGACACACACACCTGTATAAATCCACTCTCCCTCCTGTCTGGCCCCGATGCTACACCGTCAAGGTAGCAGGGTGAAAGTGTATGAGTGTGTGTGTGTGTTTATGTGAGTGCAGGCGCAAGTGTCTCAGCATGTGTCCTGCTCTGCTAATGAAGTCATCTGAACAGTGATTTAACAGCCCTGGTATAAAGGCCTACTGCCCTTAACTCATAGCCGTGCTCCATTAGAATGTGATATAAACCCTAGGCACAATAACTGTCCTGCCACTGTAACAATATATAGCAGGCCAATGGACCACACTGCTAACTCACACAGTCCAGGGAGTGAAAAAATTATTGGCTGTGTACAGGGAGGGGAAGTCATTCAAGGAGACTAAAAATACAGAACATCACAAGGTCACAGTAACAGGTGTTTTTGTACAATATGAGACAGTGTCATTACAATGAATATTGTCAAGTGTGTAAGATTATATCCTGTGGTTTGTCCAGCAACTGGAGGTAGTAAAAGAGTAATTGTTGTGATGCCTCGGTGAAAACAGCCGAGGGCACTTCAGTCTGCACTTATGCAGAAAGCATTATTCTTATCTACACTAACAAATGGATCAGTGGATCTGACATTAGTGCGCTTATCCTGTGAATGGCCTTCTATAGCTTGAGAGATATTTTTGAGTCTGAGATGGATGCGAGAAAAACTTTGACAGCTTACATGTCGCCAGCCGTGAAACTAACTTCCTGCTCTGTGACAGCGTCTCAGGCAGAACCAAAGCCATTCACCAAATCCTCCATGAAATCTGCTCCTCTGGCCCAACAAAGAGAGGCTAATGAGGCAAATGACAGAATCTCAGACATTTTGATACTGTGAGATTAGGGTGAATTATATAACCTTTACCCCCTCCCACTCCCATCCTCCCTCATATTTTTTTGGTGCCCTGTCAGTATTGACTGCTCTCTTTCTCTCTCTTTATGTCACTCACACTCTCAAACTGCAAGTCCAATCTCTTTTTTCTCTCTCTCTCTCCTCCTATGTGACTTCATATCCACTTCATTCAGCTTCTATTCATGAATGCCCCAACATTAATTTGGTTCGGTCAAGCAATGACAGTATCTGTTTTAACATGCAACAAAGCAGCATATAAGGGGGGAAAGAATGGAGTGCGCGTGTATTGATGTGTGTGTGGGAAGGGGGGGGTAGAGGCATGAGGGCGACAAAGCTCGTCACAGCACAGCATAGAGCTGCGTACTTCACCCTTATTAGACCTGTGTCCTTGGCAGATGCAGAGCTTGCCCTTTGTTAGAAAGGTGTGTGTGTGTTACAATGGCGGTGATTTAGAATGGATTGGGCGTAGGCGTGGAGACAAGGTGCAGTAGCCCCATGGCTCCCTGATAGCTGGCAGCGTGACAGCTGTGAATGGAGAACAGGGAACAGCCTGAAGTATTGCCATCTAATATGTGTCACATACCTGCATAAATATTTATGCCCGTTGCAGAGCAGAACAGGAGAGGGGGGTGGGGGGGTGGGGGGTGGGACATGATCGGTGGACTTGGGTGAAAAACTCTTCAATCAGGTGACACCAAGATCTGAGCTAGCCGCCCTTTTTCCATCCCTAACTACTTATTTGTCTTGTTAGGAGAGTGGGCATACCTCAATTACCAAAATCTGCAAACATTTCCAGTTGTCAGTCGCATACATGCATGTGCATCCACAACGAAAGGAATCCATGATTCACCACACGCAGCATATTATAGTACTCCAATATCCTTTTTCCAAAGAGTTCTTTCCACAGCTCATCCTGGAAGCCACAAGAGCCCATGGCCTTTGAACAAGTGGTAGTTTGAACCTCTGATGAAGAGCAGCTAGGCTATATGATCCCCAATGACTGAAGCTTATGCCAAACTTTTGTCAAAAGGGAATTTGGGGGTGGAAGGAACGTTGCTTTAGAAGTCCCAAGTAAGCACCTCATTTTGTACAGGTAAAGACACAACTGATGCATCACATGCCTCTGTGGAATGGGGCTTTTATTTCATGAAACGACAAAAACACCTGTGAGGAGCAAATTAAAAACATAAAAAGACACACCCCGTGGTCAATCAACATGTGTATATGTAACAAGTGAAATTACTGTTTTACCTGTTAGCCAGCAGAGTTTTGAAGGTGACCTGACTCATGCCCTGAAAGGCTGGCAGCAGCCTTGGCCAGTCCCATGCCCAGTCAACCACAGCACTCTGTTGATGTATGAGGATAGCGTATTGTTAGTTATTAATCAGGGTTAATACCATCAGTGCATTACCGCTCCAGCTGGGACCCACTAACAAAGGAGGAGGGGGATCCCCAGCGCAGGCCACCAACACCAGGCGATCAATCATGTCCGCACAAGAAGGTTTTTATTCCAATAAGACAGCAATTAATTTATAAATCCATTTGGGGGGATGTAGCCATCATTTATAGAAAGATAAATCAATTTTGGGAGGTAGTCGTTACTCTTCTGACTGCTCTGCTTTTTTCTCTCCATCTTCAATGGCACCCCGCCAACCCCCCCTCTCTCTCTATCTCTTACTCTCTCTCTCTTGCTCTCTCATTTTTGCCTAAACACACACACACACATTCACACACACACACACACACACACACACACACACACACACACACACAGAGAGAGAGAGAGAGAGAGAGAAAAACACACTTGGCACTAGCACCATATTGGGAAAGCAAATAAAAATCAGATTGCTTTGATTGCCAAAATGTCACTCTTAACTCCAGGCTGAGTTTTATTGACAAAAGGAGGAGAACTCAACTCGTTCCCTCCATCCACCCATTCCCCCTCTGCTCCTTCCTCATAGGTGATTGATGGATGTAACTTTTTTTTCTCCTCCCTCCATCTTATTTGACAAACAACACAGGCACCTGAAGCGGAGAAGGCATTTTAATCATTCTCTTAATAAGGTGTTTCTATGCAAAGCTATGCAGCCTCCTGTGATAAGCCGAAAACAGGCCAAGTCTTAGGATTAAAACGTGTCTGTTTTTGAAAAACAATAGCGTCAACGCAGCTACATTACAAGGGATCACAAATGTATAAATACATTTAATCCATGTTAAAAAGTAGAAAGACACACACAAGCCTGTCTTGAGGAAATACTAGCCTTTGTTGTTTGTTTTGTGTGATATCAGCAGTATTTCCCCTGATAGTAGGAGGGAAATGAGGGAGTAGCTGACAGCTTTCACATTGAACTAAAACTACCTGTAGCTACAGATATCTCCTTTAAGGAGGAAAAAAAAATCTGACAATTAAGTGAACATCCTGGTGGCACTCTTGGGGATAAGTTTGGGGTAAGAGGGTATATGGTTCAAAGCCCCAAAGAAGCGCACTTTAAGACTGCACTCTCCTTTAACATAACTCATTTTTTATAAAAAGGAACATTTCTCTCATCTTTTCACCTTTTCAGCATTCTTTTCTTCCTGCCAGCCTAACTCCTGCTTGGAAAAGGCAGCGACCTATGGAGAATAGGGAAGCTGAGCCCCAGAAAGACCTGACAACTTCAGAGATTGCCACAGTATCCAGTTCACTAGAGACTCAAACAGCTCCTAACCTTCAACATTACGCTTCTGGCCTTAGGAGAAAGTAAAATGACACGACCTTGCGCAACACAAGTACACCTACACAGTGAAAAGTTTAAAGACATAAAGAAGCACCAAAGAATCTCTACAATATTTCAGATATTTCATAGAGCTAAAATAAAAACTAAATTAATTTTTGCTCCCAAAATAAACCGCGATGATAACCTAAAAATATCACCTCACTTGACTAACCTGATCCAGCTTCTTTTTTCCAATATGCTCAAATTGGTGGAGCGGGTTGAAACAGGTAGTGCCCACATGACCATTAAAGCCAAGGTCAAAGTTCACCAAGTGAGGAGGATCATCGGGTGAGTCTGTTTCTCCACTCAGTTTAGACATCAGCAGTTCCTATATCCAAGACAGAAGGGGAGAGAGGATAGAAACACAGGAGAGACAGAAAGGAGCAAGGTTTAAAAAAATCCATATCATGACTGACAGAAAATATTCTGTAAAGAAAAAAGTTGACACTAAGACCAACAGAGGGAGGCGAAAAAGTTATGTACAAGTAAACTAAACTTCCCCAAACTGAAAGAGCAACAGAGTATACAGTACCCTAGGACATTCAGCATACAGTATATTGACATTTACAACATTTTTTGCTATTGTAATATTTATTTTTCACCTGCAATAATGATGATGAAGAAATCTGACAGTTTTTCTTCAGTGACTTCCAGTTTGACTGACTATTCACAAGAGTAGAAATTAATCAGAGCTGTTGTTGGTGTCCTGCAAGATGTACAGTATAAAGTAATGAATGTGTGTATGTCTCAATGTACGTGTGTGTGTGTGTGTGTGTGTGTGTGTGTGTGTGTGTATGTGTGTGTACATGGGCATCCTGTTGTGAATTCACTATATTCCCATCCGTCAGTTTGACATGGCCTCCGAACCGCCTCTCCCTCCACCTCACCACCAGCCCAGTCTGCCCCTGACCTGCATGTTCTTGCCTCGACCTTGGGTGAGTAGAGATACTTGAGCTGAGCGGAGGGTAACTCAGAGGCTACTTGGGAATCCCATTCATATTCTATCAAATTGCTACGCAGAGTTATAGCTATTTATGGATTCCATCAACAGCAGTGCTATGTATAGGGTGCTTATGTTTGTGTTATTCCACTGTGTGTCCTCATAGACAGTCTATAGGACACAGCTTCTCCTAGCTCTTAAGACACCCTATAACTTATAACTATACTACTATATATATATATATATATATGTATATATGTATGTATGTGTGTGTATGTGTATATATATGTGTGTATGTATGTATGTATATATATATATATATATATATATATATATATATATATATATATATATATATATATATATATATATATATATATATATATATATATATATATATATATATATATATATATATGTGTGTGTGTGTGTGTGTGTGTGTGTGTGTGTGTATATATATATACACACACACACATATATATATACATATATGCATGTATGGGATGATGAATCTGATATAATGTTTATATATAAGATGTATGTCTGATATTTGTGATTGTTTTGTATGACTTTTATATTACTTCTTTTTTCTGTGTACTTTTTCTATGTACTTTATTAAATGTTAATTGTTTGGGGTTGTTTATTGCAGATTGGATGTTTAACCACACGTGCCATCATAGAGTTTGTCAGCCTATTGGTGTGCATAATGTATAAATATGTGTGTGTTTTCCATTTTTAAAACATTTTGACCTGACAAAGATCAAAGTAGGATTGAAACATTGTCATCATTACACTTTTGTGGCTTGGAGTAAGTGTGGAGATGTTACTTTTTTTCATTAATGCTGTCTTCTAATAGCCTCGCATCTACACAATATGTGTATAATTACTCTCCGTCAACTTGTTAGTACTGTCAATATCATTTTTATTATTGTTATGAGTTGCTATTATTTTTTTGGTTTTGAATGCATTTTATTTGTGATTACATTCTGCAACAGATAATTAAACTTTATGCTACAGTACTTAAGGATTAGTCTGGTGATATGTTTTTTTTTTTTTAACTTCAACAAATCTCATGAAAAGACTAAAACCAACAATAACTGATGTTGCTAAGAAGTATTGTTTGTGTAGACAAAGCCTAATAGAGTACAGCTTATTCGTCTCTGCCGTAGACCACCATTCGAGACGTTCTTAAATATATACATCTTCAGTAGGAACTAATGGGCTTGAGGCTCAGTACCACAGACAGGCTGGGGAAGATGGTAAATGTATAGAGACAGACTAAAGCAATGTTGGTTTTGGTCTTTTCATGGAATTAGTTGACAGTAGCAAAAATACAGAATATCATCAGCATTATCCTGTAATTGGTTTTCTCCCAGATCGGAAGAGCCATTGTGGAAAGGCGCAGCCTCTATATGGAACATGTGATACAGTATAGCATATATTGTTTTTTTGGTTGGCTTTTAAAAAAAGGAAAAGCCTACCTGAAGAGGTGTTTTGGAATTCGAGTTGCCAAAAAAATTCTCTTAATAAGGTAACTACTTTTTAACTATGTACTTTTTACTTACTTTCAAGAGTCCAATCCTACTAGAGGGCATGTTTTACCATCTGCTTGAGGGAAAATATCACTAAACTCTGTACATACACAACATATAACATCTACATTTTGATTTACTTGAATTAACTTAGGCACTTTCTTGGGAACTGCTACTTTTTATTTTGTTTAACTTTTTTTTCTCTGAAGTGAATTCTGATTTTTTTTTAAAAAAAGAATCACTGCTCTTTCTCACTCTGATCTCCCCGTAAGAGCTCTATACTGAATGTGGTAACTCCATGTGGCTCCCTCTCCTCCACATGTGGTGAGTGTATAACACAGGAAATCACTGTAGGTTTGCACCCTTGAGGTCACCTGAACAACAGAAGATCAGAACAAGCAGACATCGCACAGGCAGCAGCCCTCTTCCCTCTGTCTCCCCCTCCTGAACAGCCTGCGGCCTCAGGCCAGCAGCCACCTAATTGCTGGGGAGAGGGAGTGCTTCCCTACCTCATTGCCTTGGATGATGTGATAGATCTGCCTCAGGTAGTCCCTGCCACCTGCTTTGTGGCAGACCTCCAGCAGCATCAGGCCTATTTTCTGCTCAGTCAGTTCAGCTGCAGCGACTCCACTCTCCCTTCCTCGCTCAAATACGCTGAGAGAGAAACAGAGACGGGAAGAGGAGGAGACGAAGAGGAGAGAAATCACAAAGTCAGAAAAAACACAGAGTGGGGCAAAGAGAAAGGGGAGAAAACGGAAAGAGGGAGGGTGAGCTTGTATCTGCATACTACCTCTGGCTAAGGAAGTATTTTCTAGTTTAGAGAGGAATTTGGGATAAAATTTAGAATTTGCTATACAGAAGAAAATTAACTGAATCACTACTGAGTTTAAAATAAATGGGTTCTTTTTAGTTTTTAGACAAACCATTCACTCCAGAGGGCAAATCGACTCAAAATGCAATTCTTGGCACGAATAGAAATAGAAATATTTCTTTGCTCCAAAAAGTTGTTTGAAAACCAGGCAGCCTGGTCAAGGGTAACACTGGTGAAAGTGAGTGAGAAATACATACAAATTATTGAGCAACTGATAAAATAATTTTCACTGTTTTCATTACTATTCATGAGATACATAGGGGAATTTTGACCGAAGGATGCTGGTGCACTAAAAATGATTGGTGTGTGTGTTCTTAAGTGTGTATATGTGTGTGTGTAATTGTGTGTCAAGGTCCTCACGCATGTACAGTCCCCAACCCTGGCAGACACCTGCATCATTTTCCTGCCCTTCTTGTATGGATGGATATCAGACTACCTTCCATCAAACCTTTTCCTTCACATACACTTCCTGTCATTGTTCTCTCTCTCTTTCCCGCTGTCCATGTCTCTCTCTCTCTCTCCACCTTTGTAATTATAAGGTGGCAGAAACGGTGTTGCCTGTCAGCCAGCCATTGGCTGCTTGACATTGAGAGTGGCAAAGGAAGAGGAGTCCTGTCTCGTCCATACATCCCCTCATTCTTTTGCCTGGCGGCCCAGCGGTGGTGTTGTCGACGATGGTGGCTGTGCATCCGTGTCAGCACCTGCGCTGTATCCTTTCCTGTCCATCACTGTGCAGGTGAAGCAGATGATTGGATTCAGTCAGCGGGGTGATTAATGAGGGCCCCTCCGGATTTGGGACAGCCTATCAATCATGTCATTAGGGCCAATGTGCCCTGAAAGAGGCAGACCTCCGCCAAGGAATAACTGCATTCATCTTCATCTGTGTATGCATCCCGTCAGCCCAGCCAGGGTCACCATGATGGAGAACAATAATCTTCTCTTCTACAAATTACTTTGCAAAGACAAGGTGGGTGGCGTGGGGAGGGGGTTACAGTTGGGAAAGGAAGGAGGGAAAGTGGGATGAGGGAACAAGGGTGGGAGGGCTCAGAAGGGGCAAATGTTCTTTGTAGAGGGGTTTACTCTGGGTAGGTGTGTGTGTGTGTGTGTGTGTATGCACGTGAGATGCCAGTGAGTGAAGTGCCAGTTGTTTTTGGAGTTATTACATCCACCACACACTCTCTCTCCCTCTCTTCCTCTCTTTCTGACACTGTATTCTGATTGTTTACAAGCCAGGCGTCACTTCCCTGTGAAGGTTAGTTTAATGAATAGTAATGATCCCACTGAATGCCTCCGACAGGTGATACATAATCACTCTTCTTTCACTTTTCCGCCTAACCCCCTTCCCACCTCTCCACCGCTCTGTCTCTTCTCTTTTTTTTTACTCCAGTCTTGCCTGCTCTTCCTGTCACTGAAACAGACAGGATTTCCTAGAACTACCCATTATCTTCTCAGTGTTTTTATTTATTTCATTCTTTTTTTTTTTTTTTTTTAATTGTAGATGTTGTGTTAGGACACTGAATCACCTTTTTATGAAGACGGATGCATCCAGAGTTTGTTATGATGAAGTGAGCAACCAGAGACGCAATTTCTGGGAACGAGCTACAAAGCGCTGAGCCAAAGGTCACAGATCAGCCCAAAGTGAAAGCTGTTTTCCCATCACTCCAGCCTGCAGTCCACTCAGTCAGACTGCGTGTCCATCATTTACCACAACAAACATCGCAGAGATACATTGATCTTACACATAGAGGTTTTCTATGAAAAATGATCACAATGATACGATACATCATAATTTGAATGCTCAATTAAAAAAGGCATATCTACGCTGCACACTCTTTCCATTGTTTTATTCAGCATCTATATTGAATGTCAACTGCCTAAATACATCATCAGTCAGTTTGATCTGTTTGAACCTCCTCCTTCAGACCACCAACCCTCAACCTCCATCTTACTATTGATAAATCACTAAAATTATCTATTGGGAAATTAGTATTCAGTTTATAAAAAGCTGTTTTTATGATCAAAATGGTCTGAATAAAATGATACCTCACATGAATAATCAATATCAAGTGAGACTAGTGATGGATTACGCATAATAGCACTTTCCTGAATGCATGAAAACGTTAATATAAAATACTATACTAATATAAAATCGATACCATTTTGAATTTGACCTATTGCTAAATCCCCACAGTTGACCTCTCACCTGTCTGAGCAAAGTTTGCGGGCCTTCTGCAGCTGCATGTTTGTCCATTTGGGTCTTTTTTCTTCCAGAGCCTGCAGCACTTTGTGCACTGTGGGTTTGGGAACACCCTGCCAAATGGACAACCAAGGTAAATGAGTAAGAAAATCAACACGTGGCACACATCAGCTCAACTATTATCTGGGTTACCATGCCAGTATTTCTTTTAAACATGTATAAGTAAAAAAATGTATACTTTCAGCTTGTTCATACCAAGTATAGACTTTGGAATAACCTTCTTTAGGAGATCAGGGCTGCAAACTCTGTCTGGTCTTTTAAATCACTTTTAAAAATCCACTTTTTTTAAAATTGTTTTTCGGTGAAATTGCTTTTCATTTATATTTTATAGCATTTTAGTTTGTTTTACTCTCTTTGTGACTCTCTACACAGGATGCAGCTCATTTTGGCCACTTATATTTAACATCTCATTCTTTCAGTTAACCATACCGTATGACCACAGGTGAGATTTGGAACATAACCACAAGCTTCACCTTTAGACGCAACTCCCACTTAACCACAATAGTCCACTATAATGTCCTACCTTACGCTCTTTGGTGAACAAGACCCCTTATTATTGCAATTATTGTTATTATTCAAACCTTTTCCTTTACCTTCTGTTGAATGCCCATTGAAGCCTGCAGGCACTCAGCCAGCAGGGCCAGGCGGTCCTTTGCCCCACGGTCCAGGGCCAGCCCACTGATCTGTTCTATTGTGTCTGGGTCCTCCAGGCCCTGGATCAGGCAGTTTAGTAGGGCCCAGAGCAACAGGCCCACTAAGCGCAGCTGCCGGCTATGCTGGGAGAGGTGCTTCTCTGCCACTTGGAAGAGGTAGCGGATAGGGAGAGGCAAGGATGCTACAACCAAGGGCAGGTTGGTGAAAATGAAGGATAAGGCTTGAATGGCTAAAGATATGACAGCTGGAAGGAGAAAGAAACATTAGCTGTTAGTTTTTGTAGAAACCTAAAAAAAATTCTGATAGCTCGCTTTTCTTGAAAATACACCCAGTCCATACATACACTTAGAAGCAGTCTCCTTTCCTCGTGCTTCCAGTGATGTGTAGTTCCACTCCTTGGGTACTTTAGCCAGGACACTCTCCGGTACATCCTGCTTGAACGTGGCTCCACTGGGCTCCTCTGTGGCCTGCCAACCCATCACCATGGAAACTAGGTGTACCAGGAGGCTGTTGGTAGACTTGGTGACTATTTCCCGTACACAGCTGATCACTACAGGTACACTCCCTGTTGTTTCTGACAAAAAAGGTGAATGAATTTGGCAGGTAAAGAAGGTTGTTTGATAAAAAATATAAAGCTTAGCTGAAGCATGTAGTTCATGTTAGGTTGTGACCAGTTGTGAGGAGGACTGGGCCAGTCAAGACACTGTGAGAAGAAACCCAAATAACAGGCTAAAAAAGTACTTAATTGTCTCATTTTGGATTAGATGTTTGGCATGGAAAATGTCTGCTCCACTAACTGAACTAATGCAGCTGATTCTTTGTAGCTGTGTCCTACAATGGCACATGTGCCATTGTGTTTTTTGACATTCAGAGACCACTAACTGACAGAGTGATTAGCTGCTGGTCAGAGCTTAGTTCAACTGGTAAAACAAATTATGCACAGTTGAATTTATTACGCAGACATATTGCATGTTGAAAAAGTACTCCTGTATTTAATTATTTTAAAAGTGGACATGCAGCACAAAGAAGTCTCTCATTTCACCATGAAAAAATAAGACCTCCAACTAAAAGCTTTTAATACCATTCAAGGTCTTAAATCATGTATAAGGCTATAATCCATCTAGTCATAATAGTGTACTTCATCTGTGTCAGAAATGACGCCACTTTTCAAACAATGGGAAAAAAACAGAGACATAAATAGCAGTGCTGTGGTATTCTGTTGAAATATCTGTAATAAAGCAAGTGATATCAAGTTAAATTCAGATGTTTTCGATCAAACCCAGGTGGCCTGACAATAGAAATCTTACTACGTTCTCCAGGTGCACTATGTCTTTCATCACTCTGCCCTTTCATATCCTGCTCATATTGATAGCAGAGCAGCTACAGCATGAAGTTGTATGGCACCCATAAACTTCCTACAGCATCGGCTGTAAAACCAAAGGCTACAACAGAAAGATATAGTACAGTGGCGGCATCGGAAGTGCTCTGAAATCTCAAGGGACACTTTACAAATGTGTGACCTCAGACCCATAGAAAAAGAGGAGAGCGGAACAGAAAATGATTTAGCTTTTTGAAGGAGAAGCACTCTGTGGCAGGTGACACCTACACCTATTTTTCAAAGTCACTTGGTTTTCAGACTTTATACCGCCAGCTACCGTATTGACTAGCGTATTGATTTGAAACAACCTGCTACTGTGTGATGAAACATCAGTCTAAATGGAGAAATGGTGAAACTCTCAACGTAATCTATGAAAGTTAAATCAGTGAACAGTTTAAATAGAAATGGGGGCACTGGGGGTATCCTGTAACCAAAATTATAATACAAAGATTTGGCACGGTCCAATAATTAAACTAATTGCCCTGTGAGGATAAATGATGATTGGATGACATTGAGAATTTCTCTCTGGCTCACTCTATCTCTTTTTCCTTCTTTTCCTCTGTCGACCCCTCCCTTGCTCTGTCTCCATCCAAATACTCTTCTCCAATCACCCTAATTTATGCTACAATAATTACCACTCACCCAGGATATAAAAATCACCACCAAAAAGAGCTCCATACTCCACAGGAGTTCTGATTAAGCTCTGTATCAAAGCTTGTACCAGAGAGAGGCGGGAAAAAAAAGAAAGAGTTGGGAAGTAATTGCAGTCTCTGTAACAGCATATTAAAGTCATTCTTTAACTCACGTGCATGCAATGTCAACATGGGGCCTACGAAAAATAGAGATATTCTTTGTGGGCAGAATTACTCGTATTTTACATATTGTATACATTTTTGAAATAAGTTAGAGAAGTTTCGTACATCCATTTTTTTCTTACCCAAGAAAGAAATTGTTGTGTCTCAATAGCCTGGGAAGTGTGACAGGAATCAGTTTTCCAACTCAACATGAAATGATGGCGCTGACTTGTTATTTTATCATCACTTCATTTTGTATTATCTTACATAGTACATTATACTGCCCTGAACACTGAGAAATGAAAGTATGAAAGATATCAAAGTTTATCCTGTGCTCCACAAACGCATTTTTTGTCCCAACAATTGCACATATTATTTAATGACATTTCATTTCTATGAACATGAAAGTTTTTAGTACAGTAGCCTCTAGTAAAATAAACTGTATATCAACCTCCACATCGATATAATATCAGTAATATTGGTTGGGAATACAGCAGCCTGTAGTAATGACTCCTGAACTACAACATTATACAGCAGCTGGTAGTTACTTTACCTGCCAATGTATAGAGATGTCCCCATATGCAAACCCTCTCCAGGTATGGTTGAAGGGCCTGAGTCAAGGCCTTGGGAACATTATTCAGGCAAGTGAATATGTTGAACAATGCGACTATGAAGTCATCTCCCGCCTTGCAATTCTCTGTAGACACTTCTAAGCCACTCTCCTGACAAAAATCTGAAAAAAAAAAAAATAGAGTCAGTCTAGTGAGACACTTCTACACACAATACAAATAAATGTGTGTGTATTCAAAATGTCAATGAATTCATGAAATTTTGTTACTCAGGGGCACTTGATACACACACAAACAACAGGATGCACAAAGAGATGAAAAGTCTTACCCATACACACATATACTTTCAGTAAGTAGTGTGTAGGTGAGTGTAAAATCTGTTTTTTTGAATTATGATTCAGAAAATATCAACCTTATAGAGGTAGGCAGTAAGAGATGTAAAACCCTATCCTACGAAACAGCATCTTTCTTCGCACAAAAACACAATGGAAAATGTCAAGGCTGCCCAACCTGACACATGTTAACAGAAAGGGTGAACAAAAGGCATTGTTGAATAGAAGGGGAAGAAAAACCCACATCTGTGTTAGATGGAGAAAAAAAACAGACCAGAACAAGCAGAAAAAGAAACAGATTTCAAAGCCCCTGGCTGTGGGATCCACAGCACATGGAGACAGGAAGTGAAAAGGAAGAGGTTTTGACAGGGTGTCCTTGTGGGGGTTGCTGTCTGAGCACAGGGCTGAGGATGGAGGTGTGTGTGCGTGTGTAACCCATATGGATGTCTATATACACTATGTGTTTTCTGTACTTACAAGTGTGTGTGTGTGTGTGTGTGTTAAGTTGACAGGGGTTGCTGAGGAAAGGCCCATTGCTCCAGAGGTGGCAGACATCCAGTGGTCTGTCAGTCTGCAGTGTGGGAGATGACAGCTATTTGAATAGGATAGTGTATGCAATGCAGCAGTCAATGAAGGGGTGCCGTGATGGAGGGCAGCATGACTTCCTTCTGACTAATGCTGGACTATTTTAAAATGACAGGACTAAATTAGCTGTTGCAGTACAGGGCCAGTAATATCAGCCAGCTTAATAACAGGCAGGTAGGAAGCACTGCCACCACTCAAGGTCCAAATGAGAACAGATTTCCCCTGTCTCTCTCTCTAAGTCTCCCTTCATGTTGTCCACTCTTTCCTTTTCTTTCACAATCATACATCCAACACATACACTCACAAGTTGTCAACCACCTTGACCTACAACAGTCTATTAGGCAGCATTATGTGGGCTATGCCGGCATCTTGTTCTCTGCCTGTCTGGTAATTGGTCCTTAAGGAGAGAGTGTTCTGGATATCACTGCTGTGGCTGCAACGGTCCAAGGAAACAGTGGTGACTAACATTAATTTCCACTTGGGGTGCTGGAGAGCATGGCAGGTTAACTAGATGCCTTTTAATAATGATCCCATTATGGAGCAGCAGATGACTTCAGAAAACAGATGACAGTGCACTGGCACATCTCGAGTTTCCACTACTGCTGCAGCACACAATAATTCCAATGTGTTTGTGTTTCTATGTTGATTTCTCTAGTGCTTTTTTCTATTTTTCCTCCCTTTCCGTCTCTAAGCTTATCCAACCTTGATACATAGCCAAAACATACACCTGTTTATCTTCCGGACAACCAGTCAACCAGTCACAGGGGACCCTCTCTGCAAACCTCTGTAATTGGAAGCAGGCACGCTGATGATAATAAAAAAGGCTGTGTGTGTGTGTGTGTGTGTGTGTGTCTGTGGTGTATGTGTGTGTGAGTTTGTGTGTGTGTGTGTGTGTGTGTGTGTGTGTGTGTGTGTGTGAGTACCAGAAGTAATGTAATGTCTCCTGATTCAGGGCAAGTTGTGCAAATGCTTGGAAAACTGTTACTGTATTGTGGATATGGAGATATTATCCCCCTGCATTTTCAAATCAGCAATCAATGAGAAGGTTAGTTAGTTAGTTAGAAGGTTAGTTTGGTAGTTAGCTTTCCAGTGAGTTAGTTTGCTTTGATAAGGCAGAAATACTATACTAACAACACAGTTGAAAAAGAGCGATTGGTGAAATAAAGTTAGCATATTAAAAACAATTCACTGCCAGATTTGAATGTGTCAGCAACTAACTTTCAAAATGACTGTAACACATAAAACTGAACTGACTAATATATATATATATATAAATATGTGTATGTGTGTGTGTGTGTGTGTGTGTGTGTGTGTGTGTGTGTATGTATGTATGTATGTATGTGGCTTATGGGACTGTAAGTGTTCAGTCAAGCCGTTCCTTCTGTCTTTCTGCTTCCTGGTTAATTAGCCCGTCACTGTGATAACAGGCGAGAGTCAGCGCTTCCAGCATTGATTTACGGCAGCATGTAGGGAGAAGCATTGCAGAGCCTCTGAGCCAGACTCAGACCGAGCAAGGGAACGAGACAGTGAGAGTTGTTATTAATGAGGTCGCTATAATGTGAATTAATGTGCGAGTGCACAACAGTCTTTAAAGGTTAGACTGTTGCTGGTGCGGAGGAGAGAAGAAGGAAGGGAAAATCTTTAAAGGTCACCATGTGTGCTCCGCCTGGGCCTGTTGAGTGTTTATTACTGCGCTCTATTGATTTAGTGATGATGATGACCAAGGTGAAAATGATGATGATGGCAAAGATGATGATGATAACTTCATAAAATGGATAGAGCTCATCTAATATCCGTATAACTTACTTAGGATCTTAGAGAATAATTAAGACACTGGTAAACACCTTCCCACACATAGCCCCTGTGGTATCGACTCTGTGGGTCCACTATCATAAAAAAGGAAATATTAAAGAGAAAGGCTCATATTTTTATTCTAAAAGATAGACAGCTAGGTATGTACACAGCTTATATACACACATATAGACACTGTGCCCTTCATCCAATAACACCTACCAATCCATCTACACCAGAAAGAGAAGACTTACAAGAGTTTTCCAGGAGTATTTGGGGCAGGTGACAATCTCTGTAAAGCAGCATTCGCAGTAGCAACCCGGGATTTCTTCCTGGGTCAGAAGTCAGCAGCCTCAGCTGACATGCAGAGGCCGTCTGGCCCGTAAGGCCATCTCTGAGAGTGGAGAGAGGGAAAACAAAGTTGACAGTTCTGCAGTGTCAGGTGAGTGAACAGATAGTAGTCCATTGTGCAAGAGGCAACGAAGGAGGAAAAAAGATTCACAAGTGAAAGACAAAGACAGAAATCACAGCTTGGATGACAATCTTGGAGGAAATAGTATTTATGCTACAACGGTATCTTCCTTCAGTGTCACTCACTCCTGATGTGAGTTTAGTCTGCAAATGCCTTCACTCTCGCTTACTTATAGTGTGCACCGGGAAGGAATTAGCTCTAATCTTGGCCAGCTAAAAGCAAATTAACATTTGGGAGACAGCCAAATACATGAATATACAGCAGTACCCCCCTCCTACATCTTTTGTATAACCAAGAGGCTGCAGCCAGCTGTGGGTAATGAGCCATATCCTTGGTGTGTGTGTGTGTGTGTGTGTGTGTGTGTGTGTGTGTGTGTGTGTGTGTGTGTGTGTGCGTGCACATCCTTCGGTGCCTATGCTTGTGGTTAATATGTGTGCAAGTGTGAGAGCATGCTGACATGTGTGTGCCTGCATGTTACTTTATACATCTCAATAAAATCTAATGGAAGGAATGGACAGAGTTTGTCTGAAGAGCAAGGAGGCGGGAGGCTGTACAGGGGGTGTCTGCCCAGAAATTAACCATTCTATTTGAGCCAGAAAGCTAGAGCCGGGTGCACCCTGCTGCTTGACTGAGGAAAACTATGCCTCGATCTGACAGCGCAATTTATGATGTCACTGGGACCGCAAATCCAGAAGAAATCCTCTTTTAACTGCTCTGATAAATCTACCCGGCTACAGCGCAGGGTCAGCTTACAGAACCAAGACATACAGATACAGACACACACACATATGTGCAAAGCAAAGAAGAAAAATGCAAGAATGTATGCGTGCACAGAAACACACATAAAGCCAGAAAACAGAACTTCAGATCCTTTCTTTATAGCCTGTAATGCTAGATGATTTATTTATGTGCTTTGTGATTTTATTATTGTTTTATTTAATAACCATAACAATGGGTTTTATTTTAATGAGCTGGGGAGAGATCTGGCCACAGAGAACGGGTCCTGGATGAGGACCTGTGGATCTGGCCCTGGGCCACCAGCAGGCCCCCTGGCGCCCTTGCATGCAGGCAGGAGGTGGGAGCAAAGAAATAAAGAGGTCATAAAAATAAACTAATTTCAGCTCTCCAATACATAGGAGCAGGAGAGCGGGAGTTAGTTTGATTTGTGCTCCATCAGCACGCAATGACATCACCTCTGGCTGTGAGGGAGATGAGAGGGGAGGAGGGTGGAGTCAAGGGTGAGGGGGTAGAGTGATTGACTGCACCTCGGAGGTCAGTAACAGTAACTGGACACACATGTATGCATGTACACATTAACGCATACATAAGCACATACACACCATAACGTACTCTGTTGACGCCTCATGTGTAAAGCCCTCAGCAACCATCAACATAAACAAAATCAGTGTCAGCGGCAATGGTAGTTTATGTTATTTTTTTTTCTTTCTCAGCTTGCATCTGTGTTATATTACCACAGCAACTCTAGCTTGAAGCCCTCAGCAATGTGTAAGTCTTGTAATATAGCTGCACGTATGCTGCTGTAACTCCACACACACACACACATATGGTTCTTTATACAGTGGGTGGAGGTGTGTGTGATGGCTTAGCATACCAGAGTGTGTGTGTGTGTGTGTATGTGTGTTTGTGTGTGAACGTCCATATGTCTGTCTACTGTATGATGGGTGATGGATGGTATAATGGTTGTTTTACATACCGTATGGCCTGCTCTGTGAAGAGGTCAGGGTCTATAGCATTTAGCCAGTGGACAAGAGGGCTGTCAGGCTGGTGTGGCATGGACTCCTTTGCAGGATTAATCAGAAATGTCCTGGAGGAAGACAGATCGCTCATGGCAGTTTTAAACAATATATCTTCAATATACTATCCTCTCTATTGCAACTGCTTCCAGGGAGCCCATTATTTCACTTTTTTTTTAACATTAAGAGCCCACTCATTTTTATTATAAAATCTAGTGTGGGGCTAAACCTGTTTGAGACATACATGTTTCTAGAGTCGGCAGCTACAGCCACATGACTATCTCTGCGCTCTAGTTTCAAAGTGACAGTACAAAAACTATGGTGTGCTTAGGTCATATTTTACTAAAACATACCTGTACAGCAAAGATAGGGGTGCTGTGACAATGACGAGGACTGTCAGGAGTTGGTCACACAGGCTTTGGATTTGGTAAGGCCAGTCTGATCCGCCCGCTATTATGGCAATTGCTGAAGAGGGGTCGGAGTGCATCAAGGCCTCAGGACTTTTACACACACTCCACAAAAGCTGCTCCACATACAGCAACACCGTCGTAATGTCACATCTTGCACACAGAGTAAGAAAACAGAAAAGGTGAATGTACAGATGAAAACAGAAAAGATGAGATGTGAGGGGAATATGTGAGAGAGAGAGAGAAAGAGAAAGGCACTGTCATGTTGAGGCACTGAAAGAGAACATCTTCAAAGGCTAACATCCACCATTACATCATGACATAACAGCCTCATCGCACAGCCAGTCAAATACCAGAACCTCCTGGTGATTTTACAGTTGGAAGGTTAAATGTACTGCTGGCTTTGGATTTCACTATTAAAGTCATTGCTTTTACGTTTAAATGCCCATAAATCTGTTTCCTCAATTGGACAGGGGGGAACTGCTCATCATCTCTCATCTCCTAATCCCTGCTCTTCCCTATGGCCTAAATCGTTATTAGACCCACACAGGGATCGACTGATACAGGAGAGGTGAGGTAGCGTAAGAATACCCATGTGAGTGCTATACACATAGGAAACTTTGAGAAACTTTGAAAAGCCATCTGTTTAGCTTAGACTTACACTTTACAATTGTCTCTCCAGACACACACGCATCTCCAAGCAATATAAACCTATAGACTTTGTGTTGACATCATGGGGTGCTACACATGTACACTGCACTTTGTCCTTGTCACTCTTTCATCCTCTCACTGTGTGTCACCTGCTCATTATCATCATTCAGTTACATATTAAGAGAGGTAAGAATGAGGATGAGGAGAGGATGACCTCTTGAGCCTGTACAGACAGTACTTCTATGACGCACGAACACAATGCTCAGACCTCCACCAACGGCCCCATAGGAGCCGAGTGAAATTAGGCCAACAGTGAGGAAGAGGGAGCAGAAACTATTTAGGGCTTTGTCTAGGAGTTCTGATGTAATAACTGAAGTCAAGGTAATTTAGGATACCATTATGTGTAGCCAAGTCTATATTCATATAGGCTATACAAAGATGTGTGTAAAGAAGGTAAAGAGGGAGTTATGCAGCTCAAAACATAAACATGTAATCACTCAAAGAGGTACATACACAATATCTTAAAGGAATAGTTTAACAGTTTGGGAAATATGAGTATTCACCTTCTCACCAAGAGTTAAATGAGAAGATTGACATTACCAGGAAACCAAAGTCAAATTACTGAAACTAATTATCTTTTTGGATGGAAAACATTTATAATCTCATTTTATGCTTGCTTTGGAGCAAGTGTGCGATACAGATAGAATCTTCCCTTTGACTTCATCACAGTAAATGTAATTTCATGTTATGATATTGATATATATTGTGATTTTGTAAATTTTCTGGAAAATCAATTAAGAAACCATTTGCAGATGTAATACAAGACATGAATATCTGCTTTGGGCTAAACCAGTGAATAAAATACCTGTTGGAGAAATTATGTATGTACTGTACACTTTTGAAATCAAACACTGATTTGCAACTTTTCCCACAACAGCAAAATACAACAAGAGATATTAAAGGGATAACTTCCGAAGAGGATGGCGATGGTCGACAAATTTGTATTTAGAGAACAGTATTTATTGTCACAACACTCAACCCTACTCTGCAGGCAAGTTTGAACTACACTGATGTGCTCAAACAATGGGTAATGAGTCATACAGCAGTGTACGACTAGATTTTGTATGTTGCTATTTTAGCAGCATTTTAGCAAAATTTCTCAAGGTAATATAACTATATCCAGTATAGGACAAGATAAAGCACCTGATCTGCAGGTGTCTCTTGTATGAAGGCTGGGCCCTGGCATATCTTTGCACCAGCAGCTGTAAGGTCTCTGACAGCACCTGGCCGAGCACCTCTTTGGCCAACTCCGCTGGAAGGATAGCCCAGAGGTCGCTACGGAGCCCACACAGGAAGTAGAACCACATCTGCACCGAGAAGGAACAGCGCTCGCCCTGTGGAAGAGAGAGGTGGATGGGAGGAGGGTGGGAGGACAGGGCGGTTACAGATGAAGATATATTATGATATGGACATTAACAGTGAAGGAAAAACACAGAGAGCAAGAGGAGATAAAAATAGAGGGGGGAGAAAGAGAGAGGGAGAGAGAAAACATGAAGGAGAAGAAAGAGAGAGACAGAGACAGAGGCAGGTCTGTCAACACCAGGATGTCTCAGTGGTCACGCCACCTGCACTCTGCACCTGGGTTTCTGCCCCCACTGGGATTTTAGACTGCTTTAAAGTCCTGAACTGGAGAACACATCACAACAGGCATACACTCGCGCGCACATACACGCTCACACATACAAAGAGAGAAAGAGAGAGGGGAGAAATTGAGAACTTCTCTGCGATAACGTGAGCAAAGACAAAAGATAGTGAGACAAAAGAGAGACAGAAAGAAAGAGGGACAGATGGAGAGAAACATTACTATCCTAGCATCCTTAAGAAAAGATATAGAATTAATTTGTTAAAAAAAAACCTTCCTCTTTCACCTCCACCTGCCCAAATTCTTCATGTTTAACTTCCAAAAATAAACTGTTCCAGCGGATGATGTGTGTGGCGGAGATATTGACACATCCAAAACTCCTCAACTTCCTCTTGTCTTCAACTCATCATGCCTCTCAGTCCCTTTCATTTCCTTCTTACTTCACCTCATCTATCTCGTTTTTTTAGTTCTCTCCCTCCTCTTCCTCCCTTTCTTCCCTGGAGCCAGTCATTTAGGGATCGGTGTTTGATGGGGAGCGTGACCGAGCTCTATGTCCGGGATTAGGCTGCCATCCTCCGCCTGTGGACTCAGCAGAGCAAACCCAGACACAGACTTTGGATCCAAACCAAGAGCAGCCACAACTACATGTGTGGTTGGACTGTTTTATCCCTTCATTCAAGACAAACTTATTTAACTAGCCAGGTCAACTATGAACAAATTCCTATTACTGATGAAGGCCTGGCAAGATTGAAGACTGAATCTGGGACAGGGAACTAAGGATGGAACAAACTTGGAAACTCATAATAGCTTTTTGTTTTTTTCAGATGAAATTTAGCAGTTTGGCTTTATCCATGACAAGGAAGGTAGCCAAGGTCATGTTCTTAACTTTCTTTGATCGCCTCAACTGACCTCATATGCTGTTAATAAAGCATATTAAATATTTCTCTGCCAAAAACTATTCAAGTGTCAATATCAATGTTAAATAACAAAAGAGAGAGAAAGAACGCAAGCTGGAAACGGGTCTCTCTGGAGCTGTGCTGAGCCGCGTGAGAGCCAAGACACAGAGCTGTGGATCCAGGAGACAGAAAGCATTCAACTACACATATACAACAGACATCAAAAATACAGATACATACATACATACACACGCCAAATGAAATGCACATTCTGAGATGCTGCTGCACACCCACACATGCATTCATCTGCACAGATGCACACAGGCATGCTTGAACAAAAGAACACACCTGCGCACAGCAGGTCTGTCTGACACCATTGACCCAAGGAAGGAGGGAGGAACAAAGGGAAAAAAAGGCAAAAGCGAGGTAAAGTAAGAAAGAGAGGGGAGGTTTAGATTGGTTTAAGGGCATAAGGTAGGGGAGTTCCAGGGGCCCTATGCTGTTTCCAGACAGTCCCAGTGTAGACTGCAGACTTCAGACAGCTGAATCCCTGGAGCCCCCAGGGCACCATGGAAGCCACAGATGTTCTCAGGGAGCTCAGAGTAGAACACTTGGTTAGAAGAGGGAGAGTGGGAGGTAAAGGTGTATTGTGGGAATAAAAAGAAGAAGCAAGAAAGCTCTAGAGTATAATTCCTAGAGTTCCTCAAATTTTACAGAACAAGCCTGCTAAGACACGTGGCATTAGAATTTCCACTTTTTACAATGAAAGGAGGGATATCAACACCAGACAATTTGAAGTTTTTCTTATGTGTTACTGTTCCTTTTGATTTGGCAGTAAATAAGTAATATTCAAATAGGCTCCACTGATATATCATAATTGCTAGAAACTTTAACAAAGTTGCCTTGGGTAAAATCAAACAGATTTCCGGGACATGTAAAGATACTTTACCTCGTAGAAGGGCTTGGGGTCAGCCCAGTGGTGGCTCTCTGCGTCCTGAAGAATGCAGGTGGAACAAACTTGGATACAGTAGCTGGTCAGCTGGTCTCTCAAGGCCTGAATTATATCTTGGTACTTCTGGATAGGGAGCAGGGTCAGGGGTCTAGGCAGTGAGGAAGGAAACAAACCTTGGGATTACCTAACGGTAATGGCCGATGCATAATCTATAATACATATGGTATATTAAGAATAAAGAAAGGGACCGTTGAGGTCAAGAGTCCAATAGAGCAAAATCCTGTAATCTAGATGTATGATTGACTACTGTATATTCAGGGAGCTATCAAACAAACATGAGGTGAAATGATTAGATGAAAGAACAGATGATTTATTCTAAAAGTTCAGTGTGACATTTCATATCCTTTAAATCTGCCTGCCTTGATACTTTCCAGAGAGAGGCAAGAGTTTAACAGGGGTGCAGGAGGCTTAAAACCACGGGGACTGAATGGTGTAGAGAGGGGAAAGTGCTTTATGACCGGAGGGGGCACAGTGCAAGTGCAGGTGGAGGGGTGCACAGGGCCAGAGGTGGGAAAACAGGAGCACCAAGGGCACCAGGGATGCCTTTAGAGGGGATCTGCGGAGAGCAGAGGTTAAGGGGGTATTACGGGGCATAAAAACTCACCAGATGTAGACACAATATGGGTGTCATTACTGCCTGTCAATCACTTCCAGTCTTTTTTTTTCTTATTTTCTATGCTCTCCTCTTCTTAATCTCAACTTTACTGGAGGAGTAATCTCTCTGATCCCTTCATACTCTCTTTATCTCAGCTTAATAAATATCTTTCTTCAGATAGGAGTCATGCATAATGTTGAGAAAGAGGCTAAGCACGGGTAGAGAGATGTGGCAGAGATTATGAACCAAAATACTCCAAATTTGTCTGTGCTGTCCTCTTGACAGCCATACTTACATTCATACTCCAAACTTGGTAACAGGATTGAGTAGCAACTGAAATTTGATGTCTGTCAGATCATTGCGTCAGCACAACTTAATGTCCTATACAGTCACCATCTGTGGGTTGACACATCATTTGAATTTGGCTACAGTATGTGTTGTCAGTGTGATTATAACACAAAAGAACATATCCAGTGCAACTCTCATTTGTAAATCCAACATTTGGTTCTTTGCTGGAGGAAAGTGACAAAGGTGGCGTTTCAACAAATCTATCTCCATGTTTCTGCTAATGCGTGCAGCCAGTCAGCCCTACTCACACAGATACATACATGTTCCACACAACTCAAATCTCATGTTATTGTTCCTCTGGCAAAGCAGCCATTACTGTAGAATAGTTGGGCACTTCTACATAGATTCTCATGTTATTCATTGAGCTCACAATATTCAATCAATTACCAATAAAAAAATCTGTCTGTCATCCACTGCATGCCGGAATAAACCATAGATAGACAAAAAGACAGATATTGTAGATATAGATAGATAGTGAAATGAGCATATACACAAATTCACTGCAGCCGATGTATCATTCCCCTCCCATGCAATCCCACCAACACACACACACCCTCTCCTTACACTTTAGCTAAAGTAGTAGTTGAATCCTTCAGCCTGGCATGGTAGTGCTCCAGTCGTTGGTGCACATAAATGCAAGTTGCCAGAAGAGCAGGCAGGTTCTTCAGAGGTGCAGAGGCTGGTACCTCCAGGGCCCTCTCCTCTAAACGTCCCAACATGGCAAACGCTGCCCTGCCACACGCCTCCACGAAGTTTGATCGCACCTCCAGGAGAGAGCTGTCCCTGCAGGCTGCTGCCAAGGGCAGTAAGGCATCCAGCTCCTCCATGATTGCACCACAGAACTGAGGGTAGAGAGAAGGCAAAGACAAGACAAGATGATCTCAATAAGATAGGGAAAATCTGTCAGTAAGAGAAAAAAGTGGGGGAAAAAAACATCAGAAAGGGATTTGACTAGATGTAAATAATGGAACAATTGCAAGGACTTATCAGAATGACAAGGATTTTAGTCAGAGCTGAGTATTACGCATGTAATTTTTCACTAACATTGTACAAGCCATTATAGCTGAAAAGCAAATATCAGTGCAAATGTAGAATACAGATGTAGAGACACTGAAGACATGCCCTCTACATAAACTTTGCTGCTGAACATGCATAATTGTTATCAGGTCAAATAAAACCTTTCCATCTGAGGATACATCAGCACTGTCTAATTTTATAACAGCATGCATCATGTTAGCCACATTCAAACAGAAATGTTACACATGGGAAGAGATGGGGAGTCAGACGTGCTGAGAGGGAAGAAAAAGGAAAGGGTCAAGCAAAGGTGAGAGTGAGAGAGGGAGGGGGAGAGAGCTGTTTCAGCAATGTAAAAGACCTACAGCTTACTCTATAAACTGCCAGAGTAACAAGCAAGACTTATCTCATTTATCCACATTTGTCCTAGAGATAGGCCTATAGGGACAGGGCTGCCTACACCTTTCCCTCTCCAGACGCTGGGAGACAGGCTGATGACAGTACTTTAAGAGAGTTGAGTGTGTGTGTGCTTGCTGAGATACAAATATGCAGTCTGGGTATGTGCTGGTACTTACATAATGCTGTATTAATTAATATAATGATAGCAGTGTATCAATCAGTATGGTTGACACAGTGCTACTTCATTCTTCTTCTGCCAACGAGAGTAAAGTGAAACAATTTCACAAACACGGCACTTGATGCTGTTGATGACAGGAAGCTTTAAGGAGAGTGTGCATGTGTGTGTTGGGGTACGTGCTGGCTGCCAACTTATGCAAAAAATAAATGCATAGCATGCATAAACATTACTGTAGCGTAATAGTTTAATATGTATTCTGCAGACACTTTATAAAATGCACCATGTACCTATCACTGCAGAGAACAATTATACACCATGATACCACTGCCTCCGCTACCATATGTGCCTTCTATAGACATCACATAGCGAACAATGAGAGATGATCAGGCAAGTGCCAAGGAGTCACATATGGGCGTGACGCCAAATCCAAATTTATACATCCATACATGTGAGTTATGAGTCAGGCAGATTCTCAAAAAACCTTAAAACAAAGCATGTTTCAGTTATTCCCCAGAGCTACAAAGCCAGGTCACACCGAGGGAAAAGACATGCAGAAAACTATACCGGTTTAATCAATCAATTGATCACAGCATGTATTACTTGCTTCATAGTAATTCTAGAGTCACACACTCTATTACTTGACTTACTGTACTGGCTGGCTGGGAAGTTCGACATTCTGTCAGATCAGGGCTTCAGCGTGTGTACACAATTGACAATCTCACAATCTCTTTACACTATTTTCTCCATAAAAGCTTCCAGAGGGGTTAAAAGGCCTGGGAACAAAGGCCGTTTGGACAATTAAGTCAATATCTGACTGCATGTAGTCATTAGGAGCTTAGCTTTGAGAGAGAGAGAGAAACCAGAGGGAGACACAACACTGCGCATTACCAGGGTGATGAAGAGCCCTGGAGAAGCATCTCATACACATGCAGAGTTGACTCACACTCCCACAAACACACACATACTCAGCAGACAATCATCCTCACATGTACATGCATGCTCACTCAAAAATAACCACCCGCATGCACGTCCACGTTGACGTCAGGCTGAAACCTTAACTAGCTAAGATCAAAGTCTCGAATCCCACCAGGACTATTGCAGCAAGGTAAAAGAGATCGTATAAAGTTTTTAAGTGCTAGGGAGGCCTGTTTGTGTGCGCAGAATTTGGAGTAGACAGACTAGTTGAGAACTGAACATGCAGGTGAGGGCTTGAGTGAAGTCTGAATACAAAAAAGGCACTTCTGTTGCTATAATAGAGAGCTAACATCAAGGTTAGAAGGGCCAACCCAAACAAGGAAAGTTCAATCCCAGGTTTTGACAGGAGGTTGAGTTCCAGCTGTTGACGAGATGCTATTCTGTATTTGGTATGCAACTGACTGCCAATAAAAAAGTACACTATCTAAAGTACTCTGATGGATGAATGGTATCATCGCAGCCAGCCTATGTATGGTAATACAGACACTGAAGTGGGTTCACATGAAAAAAAGTGAGGATTGAGGTATGAAGATATGAATATAAATGTGTGAAATATTGATCCATCATAATGCCGTTGAACCAGCCATATTTCATGCTTACGTCTTGTATAGTAATTTGCTCTCTGCTCAAACACTTGGGCATGTGTCAAAAAAGGACGGGGGGAATATATATATATATATATATATATAATATCTAACGGCCTCCTCTTGGATGTCTGTCTGGCTCAGTGTTATTGAATGCAAATGCATGCATGTATAACCTTTGGGCTGAAAGGCTCTCATCTTTGAAGCGTTGACCTACACATAAATACGTTGTACAGGTCCTGAGCACAGACAAATTCTGACACTCGTTAGCAATGAGAGCCACAAATACTGTCAGTGTAAAAAGGGCTAGAGGAGAAGGGGAGGAGGAGAAGGCGAGGAGGGGGAGGAGGAGGAGGAGAGAGGTGAGGCAGTAATGATAATAGTCTGTACAGTGTGTGGTGTAGAAGAGAGTAGCGTGCAGCAAAAGAGTCGAGAGGAAGATGCAGGATTGGGAGCTGGACAAAGTTTCAAGGAGTTGCAGGAAGGAAAGTTAGGTAGTTGTTTTGCAATAGTAAATTAGGAAAGAAAATGGAGAGAAGAGAAAGAAAAAAACGGCATAGTGCCACTTTAAATAGAAGTAAGTATATGGCAGTCCAGCCCCAAACGTTGGAGAACCTTTGTAGAGTTAGACATTAAGCCTGGTCTCACATCAGAGACTGGTCTTTCTCCTGAGAAAAGTCAATCTCTGGTGTCATCTTCACCCCTCCCTGCCTTTTCCCAGGCCCTCTCCTCTCATCCCTCTCTCTCTCACTACCCCTTCTTTATCCTGCTCTCTACCCTAGCATCTTTGCCTTTGTGATCACTCTATCTTCTGTATAGCCGTATTCAACACCTTTTTCAAGACTATCTATCCCTCATAATATCACACAAACTGGTTCTTGGTTTCCTCCTATCTCTCTTTTGTCCCCAGAGTCTTCCCCTCAAGTAATACTGATGACTCTTCTCAAGGCCCTTTCTGATCCAGGGTGTCAACTGTGTCAGGCCCAAATCATTTGGGCTGTCTATTATAGAGAGTGCTTTCCGCTGGGGCTACAAAACCATTAATCTTCCCGGGTCTGGATGATGTGTTTAGACCTGCATTGTTCAGCCAGTTAGTAATAGAGGATAAAACAGGACAAAGACATTGGTGTGTAGGGCAAAACATGCTCATGCACGGGGCGAGGAGTGACAAGTTGGGGTCTACATTGATTATGTGTAGATTGTGTGTGTGTGTTTGTATATTTCTGTTTCTGTGTACATATGGGGGCAGAGGTATCAGGCGCGCAACAGCTGAGTTTTACATCTAATGTGACAAATCATGTGTAGGAGAAATTATGTAATCACACTGTAATTCTTAGATGAATAAAACTTACATGGTTAAATATTGTAAGAATGTGCATGACACAAAAAAAAATCATTTCATGTTCTACCAAAACAAACCCTTTCCTCCTACACATAACATCTTTTCTTGAATATGTGGGGGTAGCCATATTTGCATTAAGACATACTGTATGGTGTATTCCACTTTTTGTTGCATCAGTATTGCTACGTAGTGATATAAACACCTTAAACCTCTCTATCAGAGTTCTCACAGGACACAGATCTAATGACACACACCTGACAATGCCTTCCAAAGACATTTACAGCTCTGGTAAGACACTTCACTGTCACTTTCATTATTTCATCATTCACAAATCCACCTGAGGCTACACATTTCTTGTGCTTCCAGCTCTGCTTGTGGCCATTTACAGAGTGGTGTGTCTTTCTTTAGGAAAGCATCTTTGGGTATCCTCTATTATCTTTGGGCACTGTGAAAAGAACTGCTTAAAGCACAGTTTTATATCAATACTTGCATAAAGTCTTAAGGTAATTCAATAGTAACATGAGAGAAATACAGGGTTTGAGGCACACTGGAATCTAATATGGTAACATAAAGTGGATAGGGTGTCTTTAATCATTAAATAGGCTTTGCTCAATTATATTAAGAAAATAAAATAAATAAAATAGTCTTAAAAACTAATTGAAACAGATTAATTAAAGTATCACCTTACTGTAATTATTGTCCAGATCAGATTATTAATGTGTATATAAACACAGCTTGACAAAGCTGAACAGTTCTAGTTAACTGATTAAAATGGCTAAGAGTTGGTGATGTGATGCATATCCCCCATTTAACCATTACTTCAGATCTTAAAGAGAGTAATGAAAATGAAGGCAAGCTACTGCACTTTTCTGATAAAATAATAACAAAGTCCTGTGATCCAGCAACACAGTTGGATGGGTTGGTAAATTCTTCCCAGAGGGCAACTTTTAAGAGACTGTTAACAGCTTTCCGCAATCATATTTTACCATCAAAATAACAGCCATATTTACACCCAAAAGTTTGATTTACATATGAACATTTTACAGTTTGAGCATCTACCAACTGAGTTGTTTAGTTTTTGACCATGTATTTAAAAGGCAGTCAATCTAGAACTGATAACAAGTTCCAGTACTGTGTTTTATATTAGGCTGAAGCTGGGCTACGATTTTGTTTGCATAAGGATTACAAATTGTGCCTTTGAGGGGAAAACTGAAAGATGCCAGATTTGTTTTTTCACTTTTGTGTTTCTGTATAACTTGCAAGATGACCCAGTTGGCAGGCTACTCACTGTGAAACCACTCGACAGACACTGATGCTGACCAACATGTCAATAATTGGACTCCCCTATATTTCCCCTCATCGACAGCGCATTTGTCTAGTTTTGTCACACCAGATACTATACTTGATAAGGAATCATATATAAACATTGGATAACTTCTGTAAACTGTAAATAACTGTAATAGCAGAGTACCTTGACTATCATTTTGGGAGTCTCGCTCTCTGGGTAGTTGTAGAAGGAGTCTTCTCTGAGATGTCTGTTGCTTGCAGTGACGGTCAGGGTGATTAAGATGTCTCCTGAAGAATATAAGGCCTCTTCCTGCTGTAGACTCTTGGTACAAACATCATCCAGCACCACTTTAACACAGTGCGCCATGTGAGGGACCAGCCCCTTAAATGCTGACCTCCATTCAAACTCCAAAACCTGTGCCGCAAAACAGGAAATGAGCAAACAGCCATGAATGCTGAAAGGAATATTTCACCTGTTCTACTTCACTGCTACAAAGAGGCAAATAGTCTTGCCTCTTTGCAAATATAGAGAAAGGTAACAAGTCTAAATATCACTGAATAGTTGTAATAGAATAGAAACGTCCTCGCAGGGTCTTACAAAGGAACACGTACAAAACCCTTACCTCTGATGTGTGGAGAAGTGTTTCCGCTGTGGATTTCTTGTCTTTTTCAAGATCCCTAGTCTTTTTCAAGATCCCTAAATGACCAATAAAAGTGTCTCTTTAATGCAAATATCACACAAGATAACATTTTAAGATATTTAAAATGTCACAATTGATATTAAACAGTAACTGTGGCTGGTCATACTCTCAAATCATGTCAGCAAAATCTCACTGGAGACCAAAAGTGTTCACTAGTTATCACACTTCAAAGATGAATGACTATGTGGTGGTGGTCTGTAGCATCTTTCAAATCTATGCATTATTTAGCTTGAATATTTCCATATCACTCACAATATGCTGTGTGATATTATGTGCTAAAAGCCTGACCGAATGCCAAGTGAGGAAACATGAAAGCCACTGTATAACTCAGAATCAGATATGGGTCACATTGTTCCCATGTCCCCCCACCAGCCAAAATGAGACACAGTGACCGGAGAAAAACTGTACATGCCTCAGAGGGAGCATAAACAGGCAGTAGATGCGAATGGTGATGGCTTTATGAGTCTAAATTTGGGGCTTAGATTTAGATAGATTAGATAGATAGCATCAACTACAGTATATATGGGGGTAATTCTATGAAGGGAGATTGTGTGGATGTGTGGGGTGGCGGGGAGGATAGGGGGGTGCATGAGACAAGCGTACAGGATGTTGGGTTGGGTTGCAATTAAAAAGCGTGAACATCAAGGCCACAGTCTCCTAATCAGAAGGCGAAGAGTGAGACCCCAGGCGAGGCAATTTAGGCGAACAAGACCGCATGGAATGGAAGAAGGAGGAAGCAGCAAGCGCATCACTTTTTGACCTTTAAGCCCATCTGATGAATTTCTGGTAATTAAGCCGTTTGATTGCCTGGAATTAATGATTTGGATAACTGCCCTTTAAAGGCTGTTTACCTCTCTGTAAATTGAGCCTTTCTGCAAGTCTTGTTTTTGTAAATGTAACCTTTGTGGAAATTACTCCATGCACCAAAAGCTTTCATTTAACATCTCTGTAGCAGCAGTTCAAAGGGGAGAGAGGAAAAGGGTACTAAAGGCTTATATAACACCCAAGATAATTCCTTACTAAAATAACACATTTCTTCAGACACAACTCAGACATCCTGCTAGAAGTAACAATGTGTGTGTGTGTGTGTGTGTGTGTGTATGTGTGTGTGTACATGTTTGTGGGGGTGTAACTGGACTGTTTATGCCTGGCGGGGTCACACACATGCAGGGCTATAGCCAGAGTTTTAGAAATTCTGAGGTCATGAGTCCCGTTATTGAAAAAAACCTGCATTTTTGTAATTATTTGGATTATTCATTATTGGATTTTATTTATTCATCAACTTTTTGATCATTTTCTGTAAATTGACCTCCCTACTTGATGGTCTAATTTCTGCTTCAGAACCATCTCTACCATGTCAGCCATAAAACTTTCTCAGGGAAATGCATAATATATTTTAAGATTTTTTTTGTCTTAAAATAGTGAAATGTAAGGATATTAGGTCTAAAGATATACTGAATCAGCCTTTCAAATATCTGCCATGTGTAACTTATGTATTGTATAATGGAACCTCAGTCTACTAAGACTTCCAAAATTCCCAGAAAAAATATAGAGAACACAACCTCAGAGGTCAACAACCCTGATTACATGTCTGAAATGTATGTGGATGTGTGCATTTTGGAAGGAGTCGTACCTTTTACACAGGGAGTCTCTCCTGTGCAATTAATGAAGGTCATGTTAGTGACCAGCTCCTTAATATTGCTCTCAAACCCCAGCAAGGTGCAGGCCAGATGGGTTAACGCCCTCAACTGGTGGGAGGTCAAACTGAAGCTTCTGCTTTTCATGGGAAGCTCCATTGGCGCTGTGAAGAAAGAAAAAAAGAAAGAATAATAATAATAATGTAATAGTGGAAAGAAAGGAAAAATAAACAGTGTATGTACTTGTGAATGTATGACTAACATAGAAATAGAGGAATGAGAGCCGCACTACAGTTTACAGTTCAGTAAGGGAATAAACAATTTCATGAAAATAGTTTTTCAACTCAACCTCCCAACCTGCATGCACTCATCAGAAAACACCCGCCATCCTCAAGTCTTGCCTTGAACGACACCTCTTATAAATATCGACCCATTCATGTTTTCCCAATACACAACATAAACAAAGAGACAGTGAAAAAATATGCAAAACTTTGCTCCCCGAGAAGTCACACATGCACATCCTTCTCTCCCGGCACAAAACTTTTCTCCCCCTAACCCACCAATGACCCCCTCGGCAAATATGGATTTCCCATTTTGGAGGCTGCCAAAGCCATCACCCGGGGGATGTTCCGCATTAAGCTGGAGAATGGGCGGCTGGGAGATGCGTTGCCATACTCCCAGACACATGCACAAATACTTTTGTGTGTCCGCTTAAATGAGCTCCTCCACTGCAAAGGCATTTGGGAATGGATGAGCTCAGTATTAGCCTTGACTCTGAAAGCGCAGAGATGATTGAGCGTTGAGAGGGAAAGAAAGAAGAGGGGGGCCCTTTTCCAATAATTGTAACATTATTGCCTCTGGATCCTAATGTAATTTTGCCATATTGTTAAACAAAATCTGACAATATGACAACACACTATCCCCAAGGATGTGTGGTTTAATCATGCATGAGGTTTGATTCTGTGTGTGTGTAGGTATGTGTGTATGTTTACATCAGTGTTTATGAGTGACAGCGGATGTAATTTTGTGTGTTTGTGTCTGTCGGGTGTGCACACGCGTGTTTATGTGCATGTAATGCAGGTCATTATGAATAACTTGATTTGTAGAAGACACTTTCACACACATTTGCACATGTCAGTCTTCCAAGATAATTGCCATACTGCAACCAGACTCTGTGGTCACCATGGAACATATTCTGACCTCAAGTTTGTTTATGTTTGCAATTCTAAGCGTATACATCTATTTATGTCTATGTGTGTGGGCATGCATGGATGAAATCGCATGTGAGCAGCGGCGTAATTATTTGGTGTGTGTCTGACTGTGTGTGCATGTATGTGTGTATGTGTGTGTTTGTAATTAAGCTGCATGGGTCTGCAGCTCAGCAGCTCCTCTGTAATGGGGTCCAGTGGGAGCCTGAGCTAGAGAGACTACCTCGTACTGCATGTGTACATGCGTGACCTGGCTGACACCCACGTGGCAGACTCATTCTCCAGCTTGCACATTCGCACACGCACCACCAATCATGTCTATTTCTGAAGTCACCAGCAAATCAACACAGAGCTTTCTGTGTCTCAATGCTGGGGCAGACTAAAGCTGTCAAAAACTCAAGAGTAAACAATCTAACCAGATGAGACAGGGACACATTAGAGACAGAGCTGCTGGAGTCTCTAAAAAGCTATCACTATTACACCTCACATCCCACCCCCACCCATCCCACTTTCTGTGGGGCATTAATCTGAGCACAGCATCCTTTAACCACCACTTCATCTTGAGTGTCACCTTTTCTGGAGCATCATCTCTGTCTCTGTCCTTTCTCACCATTCATTCCTTTCATACCCTCAACCTATGACTGTTTCAGTCACTAAGTCACACACTAAATAGTTGCACATGACCTTGATGTTTAGCAATGCTCTGCCTCAGTGTCTCATTGAGTGCTGCCGCCCAGGCTATATAGGTATTTATAGTTGTCTTCCTAGCCAAATAGCCCTATAGCCATAGCAGTCTAGTACACAGCCATCTAAACCTCATTATACCTTTGTCACAACAGTGAGGCCAAATGGAGGCTCTCATAGCTGGTTGATGGAGAGGGTGTGCTTAGAAGCACCCAGGTGTGTCATATAGCGTAGTGCGTAGCATGTCCCATAGAGCAGAATGAGGAAGGGCACTAGCAAGCAGAAGGGTTCAACCAAGGGTCAATGTACTGAGAATCAATAAGGTGCTGAAAGCAGGGCAAAAATCATACAGTATGTTTATATAAGAGAGCTCCTCCATACGGCACTATAGTGTAAGGATGTTCTTATGAACAAAAAGAAAATTAATGGCTTGCCATATTACTATGACAATCATAAATATAGTATGCATCTCTTCAGAAGCCCTCAAAGCAAACAATCTTAGGGCAGGTGGGGACAAGGGGTGGGGGGTGGGGGTTCATAAAGGGCAAGAAAAATGCTAAAAAATACCGAATTCTGTAGGTCTACAGTGGACAGTTTCAGTTTGTAGCTTTTAAAAATGACAATAATTCAAAACAAAAGGAAAAAACAAACGGAGCAGGTATTTTTGGCGAGCCATCAGTCTTCTCCTTGTCTGTCTCTCCTGTGGGTTCCACCATCAGCTCCACAGCACACACACTCTCTCTCTCATACACACACATATGTGCACAAACACACACTGCTCTTGACTGGCAGGGAACAGAGACAGAGGGGAGAGAGGAGGGGATCTAGGGGAAGGGAAAGGGGTGGTGGTTAGGGATGAAAACATGGGGAAGAGAGGGAGGGAAAGAGAGGGAGAGGCGGGATAAGGGAATTCCCTTAGCAGTTGTTATTGATTCCGGTGTTTACGGGCGAATAGTTTAGTGCCGTTTACAAAACAGAACAGATGCAGCCAGTGAGCAAAAAGGTAAACAATTGCTGTGTGGCGGGCTGCCAAATCCCCAGTCTGATGTATTAAACTCACGGTGAAGAGCATTTCCCCTTTGGCTGCACTTATTGCCACTTCATTTCCTCTTCGCTCACATACACACTCTCTCCTTCTTGCCATCTCTCCTCTTCTCTGTGTCTCTGTGTCTCTCTTTCTCTCTCGTTCTCTCATTTATCTGAGGAAAAAAAAAAGAAAAAGGGCGTAGGACGCTTTTTGCCGTCTGGCTAGTTTCTGTCCTTCTGTGACCCAGGAGGCCCAGTTCTTCCTAACAGAGCCATTAGTAGGGGGAATTGCATGTGTCTGACATGGCCGAAAACCAATTATTAGACACTTTCTACCAAATGATGCCCAAGTCTTTGGGGAATGGGCAATCATGCAATAATTTAGCCACTGATTTAATTTCTCTCCAGCACAGCATCTCTCCCTGTCTCATCCCCTGTCCTCTCTTTCTCTCATTCTGTCTCTCTGTAGTGTAAATCAGACCATCAGAGGGGTGGTCTGCCTCTCTCTTACCACACTGCCTGACTGGCCTGCAGTCTTTAATCATGTGATTAAAATGTGTGAAGACAAGCTATTTGTGTTTGTGCAGATGTGCGTATTGTGCAACCCTTCTACAGGTGATGTAAGCATTTGGTCTCAGTAAATTCAGAGACATAAGGAAGGAAGATAAGCAATTTTAGCATGTTATACACAATGTAAATTCAAGGTGCTTTACGTATAGCATAAAAGGCCAAAACACAATCATATAAATAAGATTATTGCTATTGTTCTTGTTACGACCGCTTTTATTTGTATCTGAAATGAGGATAACACACATATTTCTGACCTGGCTCTTTGCTTTCAAAGTGATTGATGGGACCATATAATACCAGGCAAAGAGATTTCGGTATCAATAGAAGGGGACCAAGTATTGACCCTTGTGGGACTCCACATGGTATTGTGATCAGGTTGGAAACTATATTGCCAATGAAAACAAAACATTTCCTGTCTTAAAAAAAGTAACTGAGGCCTGAACCTAAAGCAGTTTAAAACAGTCCTCAAATGTCTCAACTCAACAGTTCAAAGTTAAAACAGCCTTTAAAACATATAAAAGTAACACTTTGAGAGCAAAGCACAGCAGCAGCAGTGAAAGAAAAATGTCAACTGACAACTGGACATGACTCAACACAACTCTGCAAGTTTCTCCTGCAGTGGAATCACCATGTGCTTTTCTCAGCATGCTGTCTGATACAGATGTTAACCAACATACCCAGGGACTAAAATAGGCTGGTTCATCCCTTTCTTGTGTATATGTGTGTGTGTGTGTGTGTGTGTGTGTGTGTGTGTGTGTGTGTGTGTGTGTGTGTGTGTTTTTTTTGTGTGTGTGTACCACTTCCCACTTTCATTCTTACCATGAGGCTTTGCTCTTGGGGTGTTACGCTATGGTTGCTGAGCACTTCTGTGTGTTTCTTTTTGTGCCTGTGTTTTCTGTGTATCCATGCCTCCTTGTGTGCTCATCTCATAGGGTGTCAAGCAGGGTCATGTGGGTGCCTTAGGGTACGTCTGTGCGTGTATGTGTGCGTATGTGGGTAGAGGGCTATGAGCCACAGTGGACCGCCTGCTAGGCCCTGTGACAGCTGGGGTCCTCTTCGTCAGTTGCGGCCCACTGCTCACTCAGACAGCCTTATTATGGGAGGCCGCCTGCTGTGATTCCCTAATACACACACTGACAAGTGCACACACATGTACACACACACACACCACCCAAGCCCTGGTCTCTTGTGGCCCTTTCCCTGGGCACTGTCCAACCAGGCCACAGCAGGGGCCACCTGCCCTTCACAGAAGGGTAAAGTAGCAATATTTGATATCTCAATTAAGCTGCCTTACCAAGAAAGTAGGTGTAATGGTGGTGGTGTTTTTTTGTATTGACAGAGCAGCAGGGCTAACTGCCTCTGCTCTATGTTTGTTTTTTTTCTATCTTTCTCTCTCTTTGTTTCTGTCTCTCTTTGTGGTGAATATTGACAGTGAGATAGGGGTTAAGATTTCTCTGGCTTCATCCCCATACTTGAACGGAGCAGCTTGGATGAAGAACACGGAGGAATGTATTGTCTTGATGGGAGCATTTCATTAAAACCCACTTGTTTAGTGCCCTTGTTCGCATTATTGTTTTCAAGCCCTCAGCGAATCACACTGACTCTTCATCACGAACTGCTGGCTGCTCTCAATAAGCCAGCCATTTTTGTCGGTGCTTTCTCAATAGGAGGTGCCAGGAAAATGTTCATATCCTTGAGCTTTTCAAGAGTGAGACACAAAAGACATTGTGACCACTCGGAGGAAATGGAAAAAAAATAAATGGCATGCATAATACACATTCTCAAGGGCCATGAAACATATTCTTTTCTGTGATTTCATTGGAGCCATGATTTAGAGAAAATGAACACTGACACACACTCACACATAAACACAACCAGAGAGTAAAGACTCAGCTCTCATTAAGATTAGTAAACAACCACTTATGCTGTGTAGTAACTCTCTTAAATAAGGCCTTCTCAGTGTCTACCAGGACAGGAAGAGAGCGACATAAAAAAAGCATCATCCATGAACTGGAAGCGTCACACAAACACACATGCCCACGTGTACACAGAGACGCACACACACCCCCCTACCTTGCCCATAATTACATGGCAGCATGCGGGTGCACGTCCCTGGCTGACAGTGTGTATAAACTCAGGCAGAGATATGATCTAGTGAGGAGCTGCTCTTATTAAATATTAACAAATGCCATTCCCAAGTAGCCTCAATCCCCACAAGCACCTCCAATGCCAGTCAGAGCCTCAGCCTAGCTATCTCGCGTCACTACAGAACCTCTCTCCCTGCTGAATAGGCTGCTGTGCTTTCTCTAAGAAAGAGTTCAAAGAGCCAGAAAGGGCGAGGAGGGTGGTGCAGTGGGGGTGAATGTGCTTTATATACATGTTCTAACTCAATTCTTTTTTATCTATAGGGAGCTGCAGACGTCGTCATATAGGGAAATTAGTGGAAGTGGAATTCAAATCAGTGCCATCAGAATGGGGTTGCAAAGTGTTTGAACAGAATTTCACAACCACGACTTCACCCCTGTGGTCGATTGTTGGGGAATAAATTGCATGTGTGTATGCAGAGAAGTTGGAATGAAAGCTTTTGATGTCCTACAAAAACACGGATCTCCTATGCATACGTATGCAAATTGCCATATGGAAATTTAATGATGCATTTTTAAAAAGGAGGTATTAAATGACTCTTGATCACACAATTTTCTATATAAGCCTGCAATTAGTGTGCATACACATACTAACATTGAGTAAAAGACAAATGGGCAGCCACGTGCACATGACACATGCTCAAGGGTGATTGAAAATACACATGCACTCTTGCAAACCCACCTACCCACACATACACACATCATGAAGTCAAAAGGTGAAAACACAAATAAAACTGCACCATAGCAAATGGGTTTGGTGCTTCTGCATGACTGCACAACTTGTTCTAAAGGTTTAGCAAATTCTGATCACCACTACCATCTGTATTAACAGGAACAATAACTAGCTAAATTGTTGAGAGAAACAGTGTGTAAATTGTCTGTGTGAAGAAACTCTTCAAATGTGACTTTTACTGTAAAAAAAAATCATAAAAGAGTTAAGAATTTGGATTATTGCTTTAAAGTATTAAAACTGTAACTGATGGCCAATAGAATATCATAGCCATGACTGAAAATGTATCCGACCGTAACCTTTTACAGGCAGGGACACAAAAAAATGTAAATTACAGTATTTTTCTTTACTTTGGCAAGGTACACCACACACACACATATATACACACACATACAGTTACATGCACATGCAGACATAGCCCACCCACTTCCCAGCAGACTCAGCGAGGTGTGTTAGTAAGGTTTAAAGCCTGTATTGTTCCTGACCAGCCAACCTGTCGGGCCCACTCCCCAGTCTCACTGCTCACCCCATTACACTTGGAAAACTATGAGAAAATGGGAAAAGACAAGAAAAGAAAGAGAGAGAGGAAGTGGACGCGAGAGAGAGGGAGTAAAGGAAAAGCAGGGAAAAGGAAGAAGAGGAAGAAAAATAAAGAGGGCTGAGAACCTTCACATCTGTCTAGGTACAATGTCAGAGCCTGCCTTTGAGTCGGTAGGGTTAAAAGAGGAGGCAGATCTTGCCGTGAACGCTGTTAAATGGTTCAGTGGTTTGACAGTGGCTGATGCTACAGACAGCGCTGCTCCCCTGGGAGCCTGCACAGTCTCCCGGGCATGGCTCTTATCAAAATATACCTACCGCCTGCCTCCACTGCAGAAATAAACAATAACGCAGCAGGGAAGGAGGGCGAGATCTAAAGAGTCATTGGATGTTTATGAAAATAGAATCACTTTTTGTTACCACTGTCATAATTGTCTAGACAATTATGGGCGTAGCACAGAGTATAGAGAGTAAAGTGTGAAAACAGATTATGCATTAATGTTCGAGCTTTGGCTCTTTAGGAGCCACGGGTGTTTGGGTGGTGGATATGTGGGTTCTGGGGCTTTTTGGGGGGGACTTAAAACATGAACACAAAAATGTAATCCCAGTTGTAGCCCTCAAAGCTGTGTTGCAGCTGATAGTCAAACACACACACACACACACACACACACACACACACACGAAAACCCAGCACAGGCAAAACTGCTCCATTTTACCATCATTACACAGCACGGGTCCCCCGCTCCCTTTGGAGCCGTGTTCTGCCTCCGGTGCTACATTTGACGGTTTGTTGAGCGGCACGTAGGTGTGTAGCCTCCGTCGCGTTACGTGATCAAACAGTCCAACTGACGCATGGCCAATTATCCTGGCTGCCTCCTCTCATCTCACGTTTAAGGAGAGGGAAAGTAAAAACCAGAGAGGGAGATGGAAAGAGAGAGATGGAGGGAGGGAAAGAGGGAGAAAAAGAAGCAAGGCTGGTGGTGTGTTTATCGAAGAATGGCAGATGTAAAAGCACTCTTCTCCCTGTTCCGCAGGGAAGCTGACATGTGCACCATTTTTGAAAAAGTAAACAATGGCTCACACACTTTAAATTTTTTTATGGTGAATCTTTACCCTCAGCAAGCCGTAAATAGGCCAATATGAAACAAACAAAGAGAATATGAGGGGAATTGAGTATCAAAAGTGACACAGTGTGTGACGGTCTGTGCTCTTCTCTTGTCTCACTGTATAACATCACTGCCTGTGCCATGACAGTGACACATACTGCATTAGTGACAAATATTAAAAGCATTTCTTTGTATTTTTTCATCTCTCAAAAGTCTCTCCCACTGTGTAACAAGGTCCAGAGAATGTTGAACCTTGCTCCACCTTGCGCCAACTCTTTCTTGCCTCCCTGTTGTTCTCCCTACATGGCTGTATCACTGCTCAAAAGTAAGAGGAAGGTTGAGATTAATCAATTTCCCCTTCTCTGCTATAAGGTCCTGTTGTCTGAAGCCACCAGTGCTGCTCCACCTTTGGTATGTTATCAAATCAGTTATGATCTTAATAATAAATGAAATTGCTGTGAAGAAGACAGTAAAGATACTGTATGTTAATCAACCAAAACAAATCATTGGCCAATATGGCACAGTACATATTGCCAGGTGCATGGTGAAGAAATAAATTAACTCTAGCTTAAGCTCACTGTAAAGACAGAACTTGGATATAGCTTGGACCTTCTTGGGATCAGGGCTCATCACAGTCATAGTTAAAGTATGTGGTAAATAGTCTTTAGAAGTAGTTTCAAAAGAAACCTTGGCCCTGGAAATGCTGCTCTTCTCTTTTTGTTGGTAGAGAGGAAAGTGAGGCAGACGGGAAACAGGGCAGTAAAAAGAAAGCAATTACAATGGGAACAGCAGTTACTGACAATCACTTACAGAGGCCTTGGCTCTGGCTCAGATCACTACACACTGCAGTTGGAAAGTAACAGAAAAGTAAAAATGGAGAGTAGGGAGAGAGAAAATCGTTAGCCTTTATTGGGTAACAATAAGAAGCGGGAGGAGAAGGGGAGAAATGGAAGAAAAAAAGAGCAGTAAAGCACATCTAAATAAACTATCAATACCACAGTCTAGGAGATAGAATATAAAACAAAATGAGCAGAAAGAGTAAAATAACAGATCTAAAAAAATAAATAAAATGAGCCACATACCTACGGTTGCCCGGGACCTGGCTGAGTATTTCTTGATCTTGCTGCTGAGGGTGGTATTGTCCCTCAGGGCTGTCTCAGATTCTCTCTCCACCGTGGAGGCCAATTCCCGAGCCACAGTGCTGAGGTAGGCTGCATTAAGGAAACCCAGGATGGTGTGCGGCTCTGCTAGTCTTGGAAGGACATGGAGGTCCTCTGTGAGGGCTTGGGTTAGAGCTGGGACCACAGAGCGGAAGCCCATAGTTAGTCTGTCAAAGCCAGTCTCACTGCCTGGACTGGAGCTCAGGGCAGACTGCAGAAGAACCACCACAGATTGGCTTCTTAGGCCCTGGATAAGTAAAATCAAAATAATATATCATTGTAAAATTACTACTGTATCATATTGGTAAAGTAAGTTCACAATGTGGATCTACAATACAAGAAAACAACATAGTTCATGAGTAAACTATGCTTGAAACGCTTGCTAACATATGCATTCAAACACATTTTATTCATACAGAGAATTATGGAATATTTCACAAGATTTTTCACTATTTCAATGTACCTGGTAATGTGTGAGCACTTCAGACTCAGGGTAAAGAAAGCAAAGCTGTTGCAGGCAGTGGATACGTTCAGTGATGGACAGAGCGGAAATTAGTCTGGGCCCAGGACTCTCTGGGCTGCGGGAAGACAGTCGGTCCAGCAGGTAGCGGCGTAGCTGGAGACGCACATCATCCCACGCCTCCTGGATCTTAAGAAAATAATCAGATGAAGGGGAAGTGCAAAAATACACAGATGATCAACAACACCACATTTATAGTAGGAGGTATCTGAATATTTCTCTTTTATCATAAACAGTGCCACTACTATTAAAGTATGAGTATAGCCTGAGCAGTGCATCCTTTTGTTAATATAACTTTTTGTTATTTGTTTAATTGTTAATTTGTTTATTTAAAGGATCCACATTGGCTGATACCATGGCAATCAGCTAATCTTCCTGGGGTCCACACCTGACATATTGCACATAACACATTACATGATAAATATTAAATTGCATTAATATACATCAAAAAATACATCAATATATACATTAGTATAAAAAATGCAAACTTAACATTGATAAATATACATATTGGTACATAAAAAATTCAAAGCCAGTCAACACTGAACATACATTTAGGTAGAATACTAATTAGAAATCAATATATAGATGATATTTAAAAAACTGAGATTTATATAATTCATATGAAGCAGAACACGAATATTGAATACTGAATATTGAAAACTCGCACAGTTATAACTCCTACTATTCAGTCTGTCATCTGCATGCCAGTAGATGCCTCTGCATATTATTTGTGAAGGATGATTTATTTTTTACTTGGCAGATATCGAGGGCTAAATTATTCCAGTTTTTATGGCTTCATAAATGACAGTTTTTTTTCAATAAGTTATTCCTCAGTCTAGGTACCACAATCTGACCGTTACTGCCAAATCTGGTGTTGTGGTTATGTGTGTTATTGCAGTAAGCTATCTGGTTGAATAAAAATGTTGGCATCTTTGAGTTAATGGTTCAGCTGAAAAATGTGGCAATGCTCGATGAAATCCTTTGCTCAATGATGAGCCATGAGAGGGAGAGTGCAACTTTTCATTGTTAGTTCTAATAGAGCTGCCCAGAACAAGTCTAGCAGCCCTGTTTTGTATGACTTGTAATTTTACAAGATTTGTTTTGGATGCAGACAACCATACTGTTGAACAATAGTCCAGGAGGCACAAAATTAATTATTTAGAAACTTGATGTTTGATTGTACATCAAGAAAAAACACTTTCATGTGACTGCAATGCCTCGGCCCATTTTTCTAAAACTGTATTAATGTTCTTGGTCCATGATAGGTGACTGTCAAGGACTAGGCCCAGCAATTCAGCTTTGTCCACCTGTTGTATGGGTTCACCAGATCCAGTCATATACTATATTCAATTCACAAGACGAAACTTTATTCATGGCATGTGGTTGCTGCATAATATACAGCGAAATCATCGGCGTACATTATTATAAATTACTGTGCATTTATAATAATCAATAAAAATTGAAAACAGGAGTGGTCCCAGACAACTTCCTTGAGTTATACCACATGCTAAACTACTACAATTTGATAGACCACTGTTGTAAAAGACCTTCTGTTTTCTAGAGGAAAGATAGCTCTTCATCAAGGTAGTTGCAGATGGTCTAAAACCATAACATTTGAGCTTTTCAATTAAAATATGATCACTGAGTCAAATGCGGCACTGAAATCTAACATAATTGCTTGCACTATTTTTGAGTCATCAATCTCTCTCAACCAATCATCAGTTATTTGTATGTGCTGCACAAGTCAAGTAACCCTTTCTGTATGCATGTTGATATTTAGTAGTCAAGCTGTTGTTGTTATAGTAGTCTTTGATCTGAATATGAATAATCCTTTCCATAACCTTGCTAAGCGCAGGAAGAATACTTAAAGGTCTACTATCAAGCCCACTGAAAGGTAACTTATTATTCCTAAGCAATGGAATGATTTTTCCCTCCTTCCACAGTCTAGGATACACCCCACATAGCTGTTCAATATGTGACTTAAAGGACCTGAAATGTTATCAGCAATGATGTTTAGCACCTTGCTGTCAAGATTGTCTGTGCCTGCTTTGCCATATTCAGGAAGAGTCTTCAGCAATATCTTAACATTTCTAGCCTCTACACAGTTAAATTGAAACATATAGTTGAATTGAAACATACACAGTTGAATTGAACCTGTACCACCTAGGCTCTGCCTCAGATTGTTCACCTTATTGATAAAGAAGACATTAAAATAGTGATATCTTGGGGCTTAGTTAAAAACATACCACCTGATTCAATAAAAGAAGCACATGCATTTTTCTTCCTTCCTATGATTTCATACAAGATATTCCAAAGTGTTTTTACCATTATGTTTAATACTGTCAATTCTTTGCTTATAATATTCTTCTTCCTTTTGTTCAGTTCAGTCACTTGGTTTCTCAGTTTACAGAATTTTAATATGTCCTCCAATAAACCTGATTTTACTGCCACCAATTTAGTTTCATCTCTGTTTCATTAAATTCTTTAGAGGTAAATCAGTCCATTGGGCTGTTTTAGTTTTAGCTGTGAACTTTTTCACAGGTACATGTCTATTAACGATTTCCATAAATATATTCATGAAAGCAGTTAAGGAAACCTCTGGGTCGTCAGCACTGTTCACACCATTCCAATCAACATTTCTAACATCCTCCACAAAGTGATCATTCGCAAATCTTTTGTATGACCATCTATATACAACTTTGGCTCTTGCTTTAGGAATTTTAGCCTTTCTACTGAGAGTAACTATATTGCGGTCACTTAAACCTTCTAGTACAGAGACTGTATTTTAGCATAGCTCAGGGACATTAGCATATGTGTGATCAGTACATGTAGAGGAAGTATGGCCTGCTTGATTAGTGAAAACTCTTGTGGGAAAGGAAACAATTTGTGATAAATTACAAGCACTAATTAATGATAATATTTTTTTCTTCCTTGGGCAGTTACTGGTTATCCAGTCTATATTCATATTTCCAAGCAAATATATTTCACTGTTCACATCAGAGACTCTGTCAATCCCTTCATATAATTGAGTGAGATAGTCAGCATTAGCATCAGGAGGTCTGTAGCAGCAGCCCACCACTATTGGTTTGAGGTGGGGTAGATGTACCTGAACCCACAATGCTTCTACATCATTCAGCATGAAACCAGCACGTAGTCTAACAGGAAGATGGCTTTGTACAAAAATTGCCAAAATTGTCACCATGTATATTTCTATTCCTCCTAAAGAGGGAGAAACCATTAACCAATAACTCAGAGTTCTGAATAGATTAATCTAAATGAGTCTCAGATACAGCCAATATATGAATGGAATTAGCAAGCACCAGATTATTCAAGTCAGGTATCTTGTTCCTTATGCTTCAGATGTTCACATGTGCAATTACCAAGCCTTTGTTTGGGAGCTTTAAAGGGCTCAATTCCATTATTTGGGAGTAGACGCTGCCTTGGTCATAAAGTCAGAAGTGTGTAGTTCAATAACTTTTTCTAGGATTGATGATCAGCTTGTCATACCTCAGCACTCAACTGTTTAATTGCACATTAAATTAATTAACCCAATAACTAATTAAATATTGTAAGGACTCAATTGAACTGAATTAAAAATCATGTATTACCATGAATGAAGAGTCATCTCTGACTGTGTGTAACAAGTGGACGGAGGAGGCATTTAGTTGAGCATGATGAGAGGAAGACGAGGAGGAAGAAGAAGGGGTACAAGGGAAGCAGACACCACACTGGGATGACAGATTCAGCAATAGTTGCAGCGTCACCTCCTCTCTCCCCTCTTCTTCAGACCTCAGGTAATGTTGCTGAATGGAGCAGAGGAGGGATGGAAATGTTAATATCCTGAACTACCTGAAGATATGAACTGTGGACAGTGCAGTCTGAATGACAATTTTATTAGCCACACAGCAGTGCAAAACTGACCCTACGAGTCAGAATAACAATAGTTCTCATATAAAAGGTATGAAAAATGTTCGCAGCCAAATCCATTTACTAACTCCAGGGCTTGTCATGGTCTTGTGAATAAACAGTTAATTTCAATAGCTGTGTGTCAGTGCAACTAAGTAGGAAATTGAGGTTTCTCCACAAAATCAGTGCAGATTGATAAAATCGTTCGAATCAACATAACCATCATGAATTAACAGTAATCTTCATCTTAGTAAATTTCTCATTTTTGAAAAATGTCATTTGCAACTGTTTTATTATCTGCAAAATATATGGTCATCATTTGGAAAATATTAATATTATAATCATCTCCATCAGTCATTGTCATCATCTTAACATATTACCAAGCTTTTGAAGAAGTCCATGAGCTCTTGATGCCCTGTGGTAACAGGCCTAAGACTATTGGGCATTCTGAGGTTGAACCACTGCAGGCACTCTGTAGGGCTGGGCGGACGTTCCCCTGTCCGGGAGTCTCCCATTTTGGCCTGAAGCTCCATCAGCTGCTGTTCAATGCTGAGTGACAAAGAGATATGTACATTGTATGAGACTATGAGCTAAAACAGTATACATTATCAAACTGGAACAGCTACTTCCAAATTTCCCTTAGATTACATTCAAACAACAAAAGAGAGGAGATAAATATGAAGCAGAAAGATGACATATTCAAGCAATTTAGTCTCACCTTTACAGTATTACTTAATAAAATTGATCACTTTTGTATTGCAACTGGTTTGAAGGAGAGCTCTTGCATCTGATGCGTGTTCCTGTTGAATTGCTAGAACTAATCTTCTCCTCCTTCCTTATCCAGACACGATCGAACAAAGTGTGTGACTATCAAGATCTACTGAGACGTTGTCCTAATTTGAAAGAAGACTCTCAAGAGATTAAATATCACCTCAGACATCAAACACACACACTGGGAAGAAAAGCACACAAAACCAACCCCATTACAGTCACACATACACATAGACACCATATTAAAGATAGACATGGACCTATACTCCAAATCACATTTGGCCCTCACTCACTCTCATTCAGTGTCTGTATTATGAGAAGACAGATACAGAAGCATCAACTGTAATGAACACAGACATCGATATATCAGTGTGTGAGTGTGTGCTAAGCATCTGGTGTGAAGTGGCGTTACAGGCATCGGTAGGCATCTGAGACACGCTTCTTGCCGTCTCACGTCTTACTCTTCCCCTTGACACACATACACAAACAGACAAACACACACACACACACACACACACACACACACACACACACACACACACAGCTCTTTTGATTTTAACAGACAGCACCACCTATTCCGCTTTCCCCCTTAATATGACAGATTAGAAATGACATCTTTGGGCCTGACATGTTTAGTCATTTCCATGCAAATCAATGCATATATATTTGCCAATGTAAGACAGTGTGTGTGTGAGTGTATGTGTGAGTGTAGGCCTACATGACTGCATAATTAAACAAGTTATGGTGTTGTGAACAAAGCTATTGTGTTTATGTGTGACTGTGGGTTTATAAGTGGACATGTGCACAAAGCTGCATAAATGAATGGTGTGTGTGTGTGTGGTAGTGCATACAGTAACAGGACTGAAATTAATAATCCGATGACCAATTGCTTGATCAACAAAAATTAATTAAGAAAAGAGACTCAAAGAAAATGTATGAATGATGATCAAATAATGGTATTGGGATTTTCTGCATTAAAATATCAAGATGCTTTTGCATTTCATATTACTGTAATACCTCTGTATTTTTTTGATGGCTTTTATAGACTAAATGATTAACAAAGAATTCAAATAAATAATCAATAGATAGTGATAATACTAATCAGTTGCAGCCATACATATCTGTCTCCCAAACTTGTGTGTATGTGTGTGTGTGTATAGTATACATGGTACAGAGCCAAAGTGCCATTTCCCCATCAGACAGCTCATCCCCTACCGCAGGTCTATAAACTGCCTCCTGCCTGCTCCTGGGCCATGAACGCATCCAGATGTCTTACAATGGCAACACATTAAATAACCGTTCAATCTGACACACTTTCGTTTCAGAGGGGAAAAATGCAAGGGGATAAAATGTTATAGACTGTTACAAACCGCTATCCTCTAGACTGAACACCGCCTAATGCTATCGTTCTCTCTCTCTCTGATTATCTCTTCCTCTCTCCCTTCTTCTTCTTCTTTAAGGCAGGCAGATGATGCATCTCACCTTATTCTCTTGACACCAACTTGGTGACTGACAGAAACCCTGATTATAAAGGTGGCTGTGTTTGATGTCAAGTCATACTTGTTATACAAGTGCAGAACTCTTTCATTAAAGTAGGTCTTTATTATGTTTATTTTTTCCCCTGCCATCCCCTGCATATGTACGTATTTTTTTGTTAGTGTGCATGGTTATGCATTCGCCTGCATTCATGTATGCACGTGATATAGGGAGGATAATGCCCTGAACTTGTGACAGATTGTGTGAGTGCAGCAACTCTTAACTATACTTGCCCAAAGCTCGCTATAGCTGTAAAACACAGATTCAGCAAGGTTCAAGCATTACCAGCATGGCTCAGAACTGCTGACGGTACTGTGTGTTAAAATTAATCGACCCCCACTTTAAACAACAACACAAAGGACTGTTCAGTTTTGTTTGTGTGACCTATGACTTTGCTTTCTCTTAACAGAACAGAGCAATGACTTTCTGAGAAAAGTCAGTGGATACAGTATACTTAAAATCACAACTTTCCTTTTCCCTTTTTTGAAAATCACTCAAGGCAAACAAAATATAAGTGAAGAAATATAGATTTAAGAGGAAATTCAAAAGTAAGAAATGTCATAAACTGAATTATTTGCATAGATTTCTGTTTGATGTCTTGCAAAGAAATAGATGAAATGGCAGCACGTAGCTCTATGCATGTTTATAGTTGGTTCTGGGCTCCACCCCAGGACTTCACATAGACAGCAGGTTTCAAATGGGCCTCCATCTGTAACTCACTTTTCACCGACTGTCGGAAGTTCATTAAAAACAGAAAACGTAGGTAGAGTGCACAATGGATATGAATTGTGTGGTTTTTCTCTAGTTTTACCACAGAACTGAGGTCTGAGTTTAAACCGCAGCTTCCTAGCACTCCAGGATATCCACCGTTTTAGCCTCTTAGAGTCTGTGAGATGTTACAGTGGTCTTTGAACTCAATTTTGCCATATGTGGACACAACAGAGAGGTTGCTGAATTGAAACCCATATGAAGCCATAGACTGAGACAGGAGGGAGAATGTCTTTTAGGCTACTCTAGCTCTGGCCCCATTCTCCATCATTTCACTCTTGCCTTCACTCAACAAAACAATGTACTCTAATGGCTACAGCAACAGTGAAGTCTTTTTTTCCAGTTGCCTCTTCAGATACATTTTCAAGCCTCGCCTCCACAGTTTTCCTCTCTGTTTTCGCCCTCTTTCCTCTCTCTCTCCTCAAAACTCTTACTTTCCTAATTTTCTTTTCTTTACTCTCGCCTTTCAATTACCCCTCCTTAGGGCCATGTGCTGTAAGTTGTAAAGTCAATGTGGATGGTCTGTGTCAAGAAGTCCATCCAGCTCTCGACAATGTTGTGACCTTTTGCCCGCCAGTGTGAAAGCTACCTGCAGCCTAATCAACTTGGCAGGATTAGCTCCGAACCTGATGACTTCCACTGCCAGCAGCTCAGACGCCAAGCAAAGAGACAGAAAGAGAATGAGAGAAGAGGAAGGTAAAAATAGGTAGAATACAGAGGAGTCACAGGAAATAAAACCATTCAACTTTCTGAGTAAGGACGACAATGGACGAACCCGTAATGGCAAAAACGCCGAGGCAGAACTCAACAAAAGACCCAGAGAATGAGAAAAGAGGCAGAGGAAACTGTGAGGAAACGATTCTTTAGGCCTCTTGACAAACATGTCAATCATCTCACCCTAACTGACACACATACACACTCTTGCATTTTCACTAGTGAAGTGAAATCTAATTGTTTCTCAGACAGGTCTAGCTAGACAGTCAACACTGTAACCGTGGCCCCCCCCCACCAACCTTCACCACCGCTGAGAGAGAAAGGGAGCAACCGGAGGTCTTTTATTAGATATGATGGCACATTTCACAGCTCCCTGACTAACAGAAACCCAATCCCGCGATTAGTCAGCGCTTTGACGTTATCTTAAGTTCCTTGTCAGAATTAATTTAGTGTGGGTGGGCTGCTGTGGGGCTGCCTGTCTGTCGCGCTCCGCTCCCCTCCGCTCGCCTACAGGAGGTGGGGGGTTGGAGGCAACGGGGGCAGGAAGATCCCTTTCAAATAAGCCCCAGCTCTAGTCAGTGCCAAACCAGCCGCCTGAGAACTAAATATCTCCTCCATCAAAGGGCCCCATTCTGCAAGGGGAAAAGGAGTGAATGGGGTTGAATGAACAGGCTGAAAACAGATCCCGTCCTGGCCCGGCCTGTCGCCCACTTAGTGCCCTCAACCCTCAGCCCCCCGGCCCGGGCAATGATACCGGAGAACCGATACAGCTGATATACTAACTTAACACACGCGTCACGCACAGCTAAACACAAAATCAACGATATACTGTGAGGACTGCAGATCAGTATTTTTGCTCATTGAAAAGGAACCTTGCACGATAGATTTTATACTGTGGCAGGTTTTCAACTCCACCTGCTTGCACACATATGCCAAATCCTGATTATCACAGGCACTCGGTACATACACACACACACACACATACACAAAATCAAATTTAAAAGTATTGATATTGTACCCTGATCAAGATTGGCAGGCGACTAGTGAGAGCCATTTACCTTGCCAGTGTGAAACTAGAGGCCTGTCTGCAGTCTCCTGGCCTGTGCTGACACTTCATTAGAGGTCTTTTCCTGGTGGCCCACCACTCCCCAGCCCCACTCCCCCACCCAGCCCTGCACCGCACCACTGTCCCATCTGATGAAAACTAATGGATTACAGCTTTTCAATTTGGGGGAGCCAGCTCCGTTGTCAGCCTATCTTAATCTCCTCCAATTAGGAAGCAGCTCTTAAGCAAATCTCTGACATCTGAGAACTGGGAGCAGGCCAGTCACTTTGACCCATAAACAGGCTGAAGTCCTTCACGGGTGTAGGCAGCTCGAGTCCTCCATCTCTCGTCTTCCCTTTCCTCTCCTCCACTTCCGTAATTTGTCCCAGACACTGATAAGTCAATTAGGCAACAGGTGAGTGAGCTGTGGATGTGTGTATATGTCTGCAGGCCACCCTGGTTGAGGCAAAATAGAGGCCTTGCAAGATTTTGTTTGCCTGGATGTGTCCTGACAGTGAAAGGGCTATCCTGAAGTAGTCTGGGAGGAAGTTAGCTGCAGCCTGACAGAGACACTGACCAGTGGTCCCCCACGGCGAGAGGAGGATTGCCTTATTTTTAGCCCATTCTCCATTATCTGGATGCTTTGTTCTCATAATGGTTATCCCTCTCCCATCTGCAGGAACACAAAATAACCCTTTAATGCTTAGAAAGCAGAAAAATGGCCCGGCCTTCGGTAATAAGCCTTGAATTACCTACCCAAGGGTTTTCGTTTCAAGATGTGGAATCTTCAATTATTATGTTCCCATTTAGAAGGAGGAAGGAAAGAAAGAGAGAGAAGGGGAGGGAGAGAGAGGGACAGAGAGATGGAGGAAGGGATGAGTCCCAGACACTAATGGTGCCAGAGTGAGGCTTTGTTCACTTGCTACATTTAGCCTGTCCTTCATCATCTGCCCTCAGCCTCACAACGCTGAAAACGATAAAAGACCTGAAATATAGATTTCTCTTTCTCTTCTCTCCCCCATGTCTCCCTCTTTATCAATCTATTTGTGCTATCACTGTCTGCCATCATTGACAGACATCTATATTTCAGTCTTGAGTGACAGCAGCACTGGAAAACAGCAAATTTAAGTTGCTACACTGCATTTCTTCCATAGCACAAGTTTTTTTTTTCCCTGTAATTAATGAAATTGACCCACCAAGATTGAATTCTTCTTTCGGTGTATATTATTAAATACTTGGCTTTAGATTTGTAAGATAAGAACAATGTAAGATCCAAAGTTTAATGACCTCTTCATGAAAGTCAATACAATCATCCCTTATCAACTCAAACATACATGTGAATAATCATGAACAAATACAACACATTTACATGCACATAAAAAAAAAATATTGAGGAAAAATCAGTTTAAGGCTGAATCAGACCATGAGCTACCAACATTACAATAATGCGGTCACTCAAAAACCCATAGTTACATGCAACTAGTCACATCTCGCCTGACGCACTAGTATTTGTGTGAACAGAGGCAAGTGTATTTTCAGTGAAGTTATCACTTTTCTGACTGCTATTTTCCTGCTGTGCAAATGTGTCTGAATTTTATAAGCAGCCAAGTGTTCACCTGTGCAAACAGACTTTTTTATTCTAATTTTAGTGTCAGTTATAATCAGATTGGATATAATTGCTGTATTTTAGACGCAAGAAAATACAGCAAGAGGAATGATCTTTTCATTCATTCCTCTGCACTTCTGCCACAGTTATACTTAACCTGTATTTATAATGCATATCTATATATATAAATATCCTGCTGAAAATCTGTGTGTGTATATGGTCAAAAAATATTTTTTTCCAGTAGTTGTGTTACCCCGGTTTCTTTGAATCCTTTACTCCGATGACGAAAATTAGGTTTCTTGTTTAAAAGACATTTAAGAAATCATGTTACTGCAGGTTCCTTAAGTGCATTTATTGTAAATTTACACAACTGAAATTAGGGGTTTCTTTCCGCTGAGAACAAACATCTCTGTTGTAAATGAAAAGTCTAAATGTTGTGATGTTTCCAACTGCAGGCATTTTCAGAGGTAATGATTTTGTCCAAGCTCACAACAGATTATATATCAACAATGTATGTGTAAATTACCCTGTGCTCTTCAAATGACTCTGGGATATGTTATGAAAAAAAAAAAAAAAAATCTAAACACATAGACATACACATACACACACACGTACACATCCACAAAGTCCAAATGGCTAGTCTAAGGGAGAGAGAGAGAGAGAGAGAGAGAGAGAGAGAGAGAGAGAGAGAGAGAGAGAGAGAGAGAGAGAGAGAGAGAGAAAATAAAACAGATCAACAAAAAGATGGATGCAATATTTCAGCTTTTAATTGTGATGTCATATTTCTACTGCTGGAGCACTGCTGGTATCACTGCCATTGTACAATATTACTGGTGTGGGTTTTTAAGTCATGTCAATCATGCAGATTGCACTTCACTTTTACATTATTCCTGCTGGTGTCTCTGTACGCAGTCAACATAAAGAAATCACATCTTGTTTTCCCACCTTCAAAATAAGCCATTTGTTTTCCTTTATCTTTTAACAGTAGGAAAAACAACTTCCACAGATGTGAAAATTGACATAAAGACATTACATAATTCATCAAAGTACCGAGAAAGCTTTAATTATGTCTTGTCAAAGTTTTTGGTTAACATTTATTTTATCGTGCCAGTGTTGTGTTCTCTCTAAACTGCACATTGCATTCACCTGACATCCACAGAAAGAAATGGAAGTCTCCACCAGGAAATAATCTCTTAAAACATGCTGTCTTAAAAACTTCACATCCATGTCTTCTTATTTGGGGTGTCATTGTCAACTGGGACGGTTTTTAATTTCAATCTGGCTTTAACATCAAGTAAGTAAATGTAAAAGAACTGCAGGATACATTAACAAATGATTGGGAGACGTGAATTACAAAAAAAAAAAAAAGAGTATAACTCTAAATGACAAGTCAATGCTTTTGCTACTCTAACTGACCTGTTGGCATTGAGTCTGAGTTTCTCCTCTGTGTCCTTTAGAAGCTGTTCAAAGTCCAGCTCACTGGAAACCCCTGGAACCACCAGCTCAACAAAGGCATGGTCTTCAGGAAAATCCCCAGGCCACTCCATACTGCTCTGCAGGGAGGAAGAACTGGAGGAAGAAAAAGAGAAGTGGCCTTTCAGTATAACATGTAAAAAAACAACACATGACATGTTCCAGTTCATAAAACAAAATAATGGAAAAGACAGCAATGGTGTCAGGATTAAATCAACATTGTAGACTGACATCAAACGACTGAGATATCTGGAGTGTTGTATTATCACAGCTGTCTGTCAAGAAACAAACCACAAACACACACATACTGTACACACACACACACGCAGTCATATGGATTGTAATAATTTGAAATTTCCTCAAACAAGAGTCTTATTAGGAGGCAGAAATCAATTGCACCTGAAACAAAAGGAAGCTTATCATCAAGAAAAACAGTTTCCTGCCTCTCCTTCCAGTTCCCCTCCTCTTTCCCCAGAAAATCATTTGCAGTAGGAGGACCCCTGATCAAAATGCATTGCCTCAGCCTCTAACAGTTTCCACCTACTGACACTACAGTGAGTTAACACAGAAAAAAAGACAGACCAAATAAATAAACAATGAGGTGAGATGCTCTTCAGTCGAGGCTTTAAATAAACAACTCATCTCCTTACGTCTCCGCCAGAACTGAGGGCCGCCCCCCTACCCTGTGGTGCTTAACGCTCATGCTAACAGCCAATCCCACGCCAGTGCCGCGTTGCTGGGTCTCATATCAACATTGTCATCAACGCGAGTCAAGTGGAAGGTAATGGAGAGTGTCTGTGTCAATTTGGCTTTCTCACACTCCGCCTCTCACCCCTTCCTCGTCATCTGCTCTGATTTTAATAATCCCTGTCAAACTCCAAACAGCTCCCTGCACTCCGCTCGGCTTCTTCGCTGCTGCATACAGTCTGTGCCACTCTCCCTGACAGGGCAGACAGGAAGCTCAACATTCATTTAGCCTGCACAAAGGGAGGCCTGTCCAGCTGGACAAATATTATTTTCCTCCGCTGACAGCCTCACCAGTTAAGCTTGTCCTTTATTATTTCTCCCTCTCTTCTTCTCTCTTACTGTTTCCCCTCATCATCATGCTCCCTCTGCGCCACTGTCTGAGAAGGGGTCTATACGCAGCCATTGCTGAAAGGGAAGATTTTCAATCCATGGATTAGGAAACTCAACATTGTAATTATATGGGCTCAGCCAGACACTGTGTGTGTATTTTCACAAGTGTCTGTGTGTGTGCTGTCTACAACCACTAAGTGTATGCAAGACAGACAGACAGATGGACAGGGGGTCTGAATGTATACGCTGTGTGTCTGCTGGGTGTTTTCCTCCTGGTCTGCCAACATATCATCTGTTATCTTAAGCATGAGTGTGTACATTCAAGTGTGTGTGTCAGGAGTCTCCAGGCAGCACACAGGGCCTCATTAGTACTATACTTTAAATCATCCGGTCTCTATTGTCTTGTCATTAGCTCTTTACAAAGCAGATGTTGGAGGAGCCCCTGTGTGTTTCACAGTGTTGCAACAGGGACAACTGGGCCAGGCGCTGAGACGCTGCCTGCGTGTACTCTGCAGCTATTAGAACACAGTAAGGAACACAGTCACACACACACACATACATACACACACATACACATCACTGTCCTATCTCTCTTGCTGCTGCCTGTCTACCCCAGCTAGGCTAACACACAGGCCCATTTACAGTAATGAGTTTGTCCTGAAATATTTAGCAGCACGTCCCCCAGGCCGCCGCTTTAAAGCCACTTAGAGCATGTCAAGTTAAAGTCAACATTATTTTAAAGGGGGTACCTAACAGTCTGCTGTAAAGGAAACATAATAAATTAAATAGGTGCATATTCTGAGATCACAATACTGCTGAGAACTATCTCATGCATGCCCAGGGGGGAGCATGGCTTCATTGTTACCGTGTAACCCATGTAGTCCTGCTACACTGCACTGCTTTTGACTGATTTTCTTTTTTAAAAGAAGTCCTGTCTGCTTAGCGATGGGCTTTAGTCTCATCAGATTTGATATAGCGACATTTTCCCTCAATTTAGGGGGCATTAATCCTGTTCATATGTATTGGTCACTTTTTTTCTGTACCTAAGGGAAATATGTGGGCATAACATCTTCTTAAAATATGTAGCGTAAGACTGTTCAGAAATTGCAGCGCAACAACTTGGCATCATCATAACAAATGCCTATGTGATTAGCCTACACTGAGGGAATGAATAATACATGACTTAATCCTGATATTACTTGCTGTTGCTGTTTTGTGAAATAATCATCATCATTCAACAGTATTAAAGTACCCTGAGCAATGAATCAATTACAACCACTGAAAAACAAGACAATATTGTCACACTGGAGCAGTTCATATTGTGTAGCTTATTGTCTCCCAACTGCCATGATTTCAGTAATCGTAAACCTCAACACTTATACTCTGTTGGGCAACTGGTATACATCAAATTCATACACTTAGAAGTTGGTATGGTGGTATACCCTTCACATAAGACAAAATATTTGTCAAGTACAAAAAGAAAATGAATCAATACATCATCAGCTACAAAGATGACTGGTTCCTGCTTGGGCTGCAGCAAATTATTTTCATTTCAAGTAAATCTCAACATTATTTTGTGATTAATTGATTAATTAATTTGTCTATAAAGTCTCAGAAATTCCTAGACCCCAAGGTGAAATCTTCTAATTGCCTGTTTTGTCCAACCAACAACCTAAAGGAAAAAGGTATTTAATTAACAATATTATATAACGGAGAAAAGCAGCAATTAATCACATTCGAGAAGCAGGAGCCAGTTAATGTTTGGTATGTTCTTTCTTCACCTATGACTTAAATTAATTGATCAATTATAAAAATTGTTGTTGATTATGCATCTTCTACTGCCAAATCGGTTACTGACATTTCATCATTAGGGCTTGAAAAGGTATTTTATTCTCATTGATAACAGTCCTTTAGAGTATTTCATGGTGTTAAATTATAACGTATAGGCAAGCAACACACCTAAAAGAGAGTGACCTTGGACTGTAGTCTGACAGCTGCTGTTTTCTAGCTTTTTGTCATGCTGGTCTTTGGCCATGTAACTAGACACATCCAGACCTTTTAGATCACAGAAGCTTAATTCTTTGTCAAATAATTGCCACTGACTGTATTTGATTAGGTGACTTTGACGGGTGATTTGTACCTTTTAATGCTGTCGATTCACGTGGTACAATTACAACTACATCCAAGTTTTATTTTTTTTGAGCTACCACACATGCATCTGTGTGTATCTTACCTGTCATAACATCTTTATACTCTTCTCTCGGTGCAGTGTGAATCCTTTATAGGTTGGCACAATATGAACAGCGTCATCTGCAGCCACTTATTTCTGACATTTATCTACGATACAAATGTGTAGTTATGACAAAACGGTAAAAACCAAGACAATTCTACATCAAACATGCCACCACGTCACAATAATAACTACATTCATGTGATGGATATTGAAGCATCGCTGTGACTGAACGTTAACTGTAACGTTCAGTCACAACGTTAACGGCGCTGGGCAGTTGTTGTTGTTGGCAACAGTCGTGCGGCTTCATGAGCAGCTTCTCTGTCAGAAATCACCTTTCAAATGGATCGATCCATCAGATATTCCCGTTAATCAATCAGTGCTGCATGGTATCCAGTTATTGTGGATATTTCCGGGACAGCAAGCGTCCGTGACAACAACCCGGAAGTAGCTCTATGAAAACTTCCGCTCGGTGGGAAAATCCAATTGGCAAAGTAAATGGGGGGGAGGTAACTTTTAAGTGACGGAAAAATACGCAGCTTTTATTAATTGTAGATATCATTTAAGACAACACTTGACTTTAGAGTAATTCTCATATTTTATGTCAAAAATATCGTCGATTCAACATTGCGTATGCACACCATACATATTACTATGTGAGTGAACTTCCCTCTCCAACAAAATCATCTGTGCCGTGAAGCTGTCAACACATGGCAGTAATGGGCGGTGAACTCGATTTCACACATATTGACTATTTAATTACACTTTTGAGAGACGTCGCCGTGTGTGTCTGTTGACGGAGTTGAACGTATGTTAGGATTAAGGAATCTAACACGCACTCATACACAGGAAACATTGGATGTCGCTGTCAGAGTTTTGGCGCGCCAGCTCGTCACTGGAAGAACACAGTCATCGGTGGCATGAGAGAGGTATCTGATCGATCAGCTGTGTTTAAGCAACTGGAAATCAAATTCTCATAAAGTGAACACGAAACAACGCCGATTTGTGCTCATTCAGTCAACTGTGAGCTAGACTGTATAGCCATATGGGTGTCTATGTCAAGCAATTATGGCAGAAAGTTTTAGTATACCCTTATTTTGTTTTACATGCAAGTAACTTTTCTCAAACTTTGTAATAATGTTGGCTCAGACAAATTACCCCCCCCCCCCTTAACCAAAAGTAACATAATGTGTCATGATGTGTAGTGCAGATCTTCCTGCTTTTCCAATACTGTTAATTAGTAGTGAGAGTACATAGTCAAGTAGTAGTCAAACAAGACTTGCAGCATTATTTTCTCCACTGCAGGGAATAACCTTAACTTACTCAACTTGTAATTTGCATATAATAGACTGGAAACTCCTCTTCTCTTCATTTTCTTCTTCAGGATGGAGAGCTGCACACATGTCTTCCAAATCTCTGGGATCAAGAACCGTGATAAGAAGAGAGTTTTGGTTCAGGGGATCCAGCAGCTGGGTGGAAGATACATTGGTGGCTCAGTGAGTAGAGATCGACATCTTTCAAAAAAAATAAAAATAAAATTGTAGGATCTTCATTTTTTTTCTGACATATATAATAATTATTCAGTCTAAAGATTCCCTACTATAGCCCAGAGTGAGAGTCTTAAAAGTAAACCAAGCAACCTTGAAAACCAAGCAAACGTTTGCATTTTAAAGAACCAGCAAATGTTCATATTTTTTTTCTTCTTCTTAAATGATGAATTTCATAAATCTTGTATAAAAACTCAATCCAATTAATGTTCTGTTCAATTAATCCATCCACAGTCAGGCATTAGATCTGTCTACTACATGGAGCCCTAGGCAGGTTGTCTTGTTAATAGCCAGCCTACGGGGCTAAATCTACTTTTAAGCCCTGAGACTTTGAATCTCCTTTGAATTCCAACCGCAGCCACTTCCTGTGAAAGCTTTTGATTATATTACATTATATTACTGACTGTATATGCTTAATAATATGAGACAGCAGGGATGAGCTACATTCATTCACATGGACAGTATGGTAAACATGGAGAAAAAATTGTCTCTGACAGCAGTTCCTTTTTGACCTTGTGTCTGTCAAGTAGATGTGTTCACACTGAGAGAGACTTCTTTGTGCTTAATGCTGTAGTTTCTACAGCTGATGGATTACTGTAAAGTGTTTCTGATAGTTCTTTGGGATTTAAAGTTTTAGTCCATCATGTGGTCTTTGAAAAGGTTAGTCTAGTGTTAGATAATGTAGGTGATGTAAATCGCCCTTCTGTCTTGCACTTAAAGTTTTAAATTACAGTGTTATTCCCACATGTATGGCTGGGTGATAATTTAATTATTATTCATTAATGTTTAGTGAATTTACTTGTTATTTTATACAAATTCTGTTGTCCAAATGAATGACTCAAAGCCAACTGTAATTATAACTAACAAAATAAGTTATTAATACACATGAAGAGTACTGTCTAGAATAATACATAACAGTGAAAAACAGTTCATTTATCAGTTCATTTATCAGTTGGATTATTTGATTTTTATTCTCTCCCATGATTTTTCTTTAAAAAGTGAAATCCACCTCTGGTTTTTAGTGTGTAACATTTTCATATACTGATGCAATGATTATCTTCCAGGTCTATCAGGACATCAGCACCCATCTCATAATCCCTCAGGTTTTGTCCAGCGAGAAGTTTTTGGCAGCCTGTGCTGCAGGTCAGTCATAATGATTCTGATTATTATGATGATTCAAAAATAAGTCATATTTGATTAGCCTAATTATACTCAGATCACTCATCTAACTGAGCTACTTACAGCACTTCACCGTAGCTCTCCTTTTTTTTTAAGTCTCAAGATTGACTCAACCCCAGTTCATTTGATTTTTGCCTCATCTTGCCTCATCACTGTTTCTGCTGCTTCTCTCCTACCAGGAAAGTGGGTTGTGACTCCAGACTATGTTTTGGACAGTGTTAAGAATGGCTCCTGGCTCGCAGAAGGACCCTATGAGGTGGCCATTTCCACAGGTGCCACATCCACCTTCTACCCTGTCAGACAGTGGAGGGAGAAGGTGGCCAGTGGAAAACTAACAGGGGCCTTCCAGGGCTGGAGGGTTCTTCTTAAGATCCAAGAGCCCACTCGCAGGGCCATGTTCAAACGGTGAGGTGACACACAAAAATGCTATATCACCAGTGTTGAGTAAGTTAACTGGCTTGACATCAGTTATTCTATTCTAAACATTTACACAATCTGATAATCATTCTGTCAATGAACACCAACGAGGGAGAAAATTTGTTGCAAGATATGATAATAAATTAATTGTAATTTAATTTTTCCCAGGCTCCTAAAAGCCGGCAGGGCCAAAGTATACCGCTGTCCTCCTCCCTCTCATGCTTCCATCACTCATGTCATGGCTAAACCTGTTACAGAGGACTCAAACTCCCATAATGCTCCTTGCTATCCTGTAAGCCACATCGTCCAGTACCTTTTTGGGGTAAGTAAGTCTGAGAGACGGATTTAACACTGGATTGGCCTGCTTCTATGTTATGGCCTGAAGTGATTATCAGGACTCATTATGTTATTCTTATTTAATTTTTCCATTCAATTTTAAATATCATCTGTGGTCAGTCATACATTATGTGCAGTTAGCACTCGAGCCTTAACGGCTTTAATTTGTTCTTGCTCATGATCAGTTTCTCAAACATGTTATTTAAAGCTTTTAAAACGAAGGAATAAAGGTTTGAAAATCTTGTTTAAAAGTCTTTAACAATCAGCCTTTTTTTCTCTTTGGCAGAGCAATTGTGTGGATATGAATTTCAAAGTAATGAATGATCTCCCAGCTGAGACAAAGGAAGCCAGTTTTATTGATGTTGACTTCTCCAAGCTGGAGATGGAGCTCAGGGACTATGTCATCAAACAGCAGGTGTGTGCGTTACAGAAAAGCACTAAAGCGTGATTTCAAATCATCTGGTCTACTTTCATGGTCACTTAAATGGGCTGCATTAGCTGCATTATACATATTTGACACTGTTAATGGGGTCTTTTTCTTTAGGGCCGGCCGAGACTGTGCTTCCTTGAATTTCTGGGTTACCATGACCCCCACCGTCCACAGTCACAGGTAGACGTGCATACATACTGTACCCACCCCCCATCCTTGATCACTACTACACATCTCTAAAATAACTGTGTTTCATCAAGAAGATCAGGTCATTCAATTTCCTTTATGTCATACATTTCAATGGAAAGTGACTTATAGAGCGAGGACGCATCATACTCAGGTCACTGATTTAACCACCACTGTCAGCTGATCTGAGAGTTTTGATTGGCAGACCTATTAACATTACTCTCCACTGTCCTGTCCATACCTTACCCAAGTGGATCTCCATCAGATTGCTATTATAAGTGCTCGTGTATTTCCATTCTGTACTCTCTGTACTCCATATGCTATTTGCCAATAGCTGACAGTCAGAAATGACCACAGGAACCTTTGATACCCATTCAGTTCCTATTTCCATTACCCTTCTGCCCTCGTTTTTTCCCTCCTCTTTCTGCTGTCCGTTTCTTTGAGTGCCATGTTTTCTCCTCTTTTCCATATACCTGTTAAATTTCATCATTGTTCTTTTATTCCTCTAGGCAACAGAAACAGACTTCAGCAATGTTGGTAGTATGATAGAGTGTGGTCTCTTCATTGAAGCCTTGGACTCAATCAGGAGTGCAGTGTTCCCAGGTCTGCTGCCACCAGCGCCATACCTGGTCTCCCTCTTAGAGTACGCACAGCAGGTAGGACCAGAATTACTAGACTGCATTAATTTTCACCTGCTGCTGCATGAGCCTCAGGGCCTGTATGAAAGTGTAACGTGTTTTGTAAGATTTCTCGAATTTCCTTCCTTTCTGGCATTTTACCAGGATCATTGTCATTGAACTAAACTGTAAATTGACATTCTTACAGTACATCAAAATATCCACACCACTCAAACTGTTGTCTGTTTATTTTGTCACAGGGTCATGCCACAACTCTCTTCCTGAGAAATTTCCAGCATGTCATGTATAGCCTGCTCATTACCAATCCTCCCTGGCTGGCCCCCAGCACAGTGAAAAAATATTTTACTCAGGTGTTGCAGTGTCCTCGGTGTAAGACAGGCCTGTGGCCTTTTCTAAAGACAGCTATCAGGTAAACTTCTGAAATTTCAACAAATTATTCACTTAAAAATTTGTGCACCTTTAATTTCTTAGAGAGAGATACTTAAACTCCTCTTTCAATTAAAAGCAACCCTATTTGTGTAATTACCAAACACTATAAAATTCATTGAAAAAGTAGTAGTAATTTCTTTCTCATATGTACTGTTCCTCCATATGTCCTTCAGTTACTGCCTGTCAAGTGAGTTCACATGTCACCCTCTCCCTGGACCTGCCCTGCCAACACTGTTACATTTCCACAGCGACCTCCTGGCATTTTTTCTCAAGCTCTTCCAGGGGGAACTCCACTCTGTCACCACTGGGTAACAACACAGATACACATTGTGGGAGATAGGGCAGTCCCTTTTGTTTGTTTGTTTTAAATGCATAGTCCTTTTCCATTCTGTTCATTAAAGGAGCCCCTAATCTTTGTTGCATGGATAGAATTGTGGAGGGATTTTCCCACAGATGTAACTTACATATTCCAGAAATCCTCAACAAATCATTGTATTTTAACTGGCGTGTGCTGCTCCATTTACCCCTGCCTTTCTATGTCTTAGGGATTTTCTATTGCTTCAGGGAGCAGGTGTATCTCAGGTATCAGCATCAGGCTCTTTGCTGTATGGAACCTTCTGGACTGTGTGGGAGCGCACTACCTTGTTGTCTTGTGCTGTGAAACAGCTTATCCAGCTCGTCGTGCAGGCTGCCACAGAGGTGAATATTATGGAATTTATACATTGTTATAATCATTTAGTTGTCTCATATCACTAATATCAACCAAAGTGGCTTCATCAGAGTTATAATCACCCAACAAAAATGTAGTTACTCTGATCCATTTTAGCTAGGATGGTCAGATTAGTGATGTGACTTGACCAAAGTCTTCTTAGAATTTACTAACTCAGGCGTGGGATATTGTTCATCTATCTATCACTGTAGGACTATGCTGAGAGGGACGAGAAGCAGAAGCTGCATCTGGCGGTTACCCTTCTGGACCTCTTGTCTGTGTTGGTGGAGTTCTGGTGTCAGCAGCACTTCAAACTGAATCAGAACCTGGTGGAAAAGGGCCTGAAAGACCTAGCAGAGCATTTTGCCGTTATCAGCCAGGGTATGAAAATACAAGTGAAACAGCCACTTCAGATTTTGGTAAAAATTTGCCCCCTGGAGCAGGCACACCAATTTTGGTGAAATTCCGTCCACCTGGTTTTCAGATACACGTTTGCGGCATTTGTGGTGCCCCCTGTGGGTTGGACTCAAAATGCTTTGGTAGACCTATTTCCAATCAAGGACTTAAGTTATGTGCCAAGATTTATGATTGGACAAATGGTTATTGAGTTATATCAATATCAATCAGGGGTGTGGCCTTTACAAAATTGCATTTTGGCCTTAATTACAGCGCCACCATCTGGCCGATTGGGCTCATATTTCTTGGGAAGCATTTGCACATTGTTTCCAGTTATTGGGCCGCAACGGTTCTATACCTTTGGGGTTTGAACCCTAAATATGTTAAAAAATGAAATAAAATACATGAACTAATTTACTCAGTATTAAGCAGAAGAATTAGGATTTTATTTTTTGAATGTTTAATTATGCAATGGTGTAACATTTTGATGATGAATAATGAAATGTTTTTCTGACCAAGACAGCTTGCTTTTTTAAGTCAAAAGTCATATTTGACAGTATGGTATCTGATGTATTTTCCCTCTGTTCTGTCCTGTAGATGTGTCTCCAGCGGCTCTGGCGGAGCTGGTTGTCAGAGTGTCCTCCACCAGACTTAAGTTGGTGATGGCTGATGCCATATTCAGGAACCTCTGCTGCAGAAATGGATTCACTGTGGGAGATGAGCCCCTCTCTCTCAAGAAAATGGTGTGTATGTTTTTGGCTCTGATAAAAAGTCTGATAAAACTACATGTTTGTAAAAACATAGCAAAAAATAAAGGAATTGAATATACTTTAATGCAGATTTCAAATCTTTCTTATAAAAACACAGGTACATTGTAATTTTGTTGAATTTTTCAACTGTGCTTTTATATTATGGTAAAGAGGAATAAAACACAGATGTTCTGCATTAGTTAACTTGGCAGTGTGAAAATTCATATAGATTTCATTACAATGCTATGCTACAGAGACAAAGACTGCTAGTGTGGTCTACCCATTATGTTGCAATAGAACATCTGGCTTTCTCACTCACGGTTCGTGTCCCCTAAAGACACACAAACTTCCACTTACACTATAAAGGCACTGTCTAACCTTGTGTGTGTATGTGTGACTTCTGACAGGTGCTGTCCTACCTGCCTGCTCTGGGAAGTTTATCTCAGAGTCCCAGCGGTGCTCGCCGCAGGACTGAACCCACCTCCCACAGCTGCACCAGCCCGGGCACCGGCTGCGGGTCAGTTACACACAGCTGTCTGTCTATACCACTTTCAGTCTCAGTTGTATTTTCACAAAAGCCTGAAGCAGAACATGTAAGGACATACGTGCAGAGGTGGGGGCTGCACACAGTATAAGAGTCTAGGACACTAAATACATTTTTAATTAACTTAGGACAGTTTTTCCTCATTTCACTGTCTTATACTAGACTACATTCAACCAGGAGTAAATTTACTTATGTTTAAAGATCAACCTGGGAATTTCAAACGGCAGTTGTGTGCAGTTCATTGCAAGTCCATTGCTCTTCTCTGTCTTGTTCCCACTCTTTTAATTCAACATTTTCTGTGGTTGAGCAAAATTGCTTTGGTCAACTGCTTTAGATTCCCTCCTAGACATCACTTTCTTTATCAATGTGCGTTGCTACTTCCTCAAAAGTTTATGGCGCAATTCCCCCCTAAGATTTTTAAAAATGTACAAAAAGGCATGTATAACAGCATTCATTCATCTTGCTGGTTAGATGCATCGCATGTCTAAAATAGTAGAATTCTTTAACTAGCAGTCTGTCCCTCGACTGTCAAGATTCCACTCATAGGTGTAAGAGTAGAGAGTAAAACGGGTGAAAATGTACAAACTCGGGGGAAATCTTAGTGAAGGGGAACAAAGGAACACCTGGAGAGAGGGTGTGTGTGTGTTTGTGTGTGTGTGTGTGTATGTGGGTGTGGGTGTGTGTGTGTGTGTGGGTGGGGTGGAGGAGCAGAGATGCATGAATGGAGGGACTGAGGGAAAGCTGGGGAGAGGCAAATAGAGGTCAGATGGAGCGTGAGGAGTTGGCATGTGATGGGTCATGCCCAGGTCTGATCCTATCAGTGCGTGCTTGCTGACAGGAGGGGTGCAAAGGGAGGTTAGACCCCTCCTCACACACACACACACACACACACACACACACACTCATATACTGTACACTCATGCACTGCTGAGTCTGATTTGGACAGGAAGCCGACAGATAGACAGACTAGGATATCCCATCAGGCCTTTGTGCCTTCCCTTATGACCAACAGCTCTCAGCCTTCACCCCCCTTCTCCACCTCTCTTAATCTGCCCTTGCATACTAAATCCCTCTTTGCCGTCTTGAACGCAATCACGTACACACACACACACTCTCCATAACCCGTATCAGACATCTGCTGTTCCACCAGCAGGTAGTTGGCCTGGAGAAGGGCAAGAGTCACCAGGGAGCAGGTTCATGTGAAGGCTACTGGTTCATGCACTGACCAGATCCCCTTTTCCTCCCATCACTGCTCTCTCTTTATTTTTTCCCCAAAGTTTGAAGAGTTCTGTTTATTTGAACATAGACATGAGAAGAAATGAAGAAAAAAACAAGGAATGCAATGTGTGTGGATGAGATAAAGAAATGCCAAAGGGTATGTGGAATCATTTGACCCTAAAAGAAAGAATGAAATCAAAATGACAAAGTCTGCGATAAACTGAGAACAGAAACCAAAAGAAAATCTTGTTTCTCCTTTTGCATGGCTGAATTCATGATATTATACATATCGTCAGCGATGTTGACACTGTTATGTTGACACATTTATAAAACTGACACACCCCTCAATCTCTTAAGCTTTCTCAACACAGTTCTCTGTTTTGCTTCAGTGCAGTTGAGGAGGAACTAAAATGGTAACATAACATTATTTTAGGAATACTTTATGTAAGAAATCAACTGTATTTATAGTTAGAGCACTTGTCAGTATTTCACAGTGCTTTACAAGACAAGTCAAAATATAAATAGCATAAATGTGATTGTGGTTTCAGCAGTGAAGTATTGATGTTAAATGGTTCTGTTTTATCTGCCTTTTCAAAGTGTCAGCTTGACACAAGATAAAACTCGGGCAAGATGTTGGGTGTTGAATTTATGAAAAGAGCCGGAGCAGGTCTTAACCGTTGAGCGGAGCCACACAACCCCTTTTATCTTTAATTTCTTGCTGTTAGAACACGTTAGGCTGGTTTACTAATACTTGAGGCTGCTGTGGTAGTGTATGAAATGATGGTGAGTGTGCTTCCTATACACCAACTGGCAGCCTGGCAACACAACACACATTGAAGCCAATCTGACAGGCTGGCTGATTGACTGACTTTAGATGGCTGTTTGACTTGCTGGCTGCTGTTGTCGCTGTAATTGAACTTAGGTTTTCTCCTACTGGCTTAATCACTCACAGTGTAGTGCTGTTATCTTTTCAAACCATTTGACTATGCCATTATTTTGGCTTCATCTCTTAGAACCAGACCTGTGTGTAGCCAGAGTCAACTCGATTTAAGAAAGACCTTTAACTAGACTAACTCAGCAAATATTTGAACAAAAGAGGGACTTTCATCCATTTGGCTTTTTTGGCTGTGGCCTTTTAGTTGGAATTAAAGCAAGTAGAATGTAATATATAGCTTCTGCTTGCTGTGGCATTGGACATGCACTTTCATTATTCCTCACAAGTTTCTTGGGAGTCAGCCACCAAGGGCACATGCTGCTCCAGGCCTAGAATTGATAGCTGGGCCACTGACAGCATGCTGGTCTCCTAAAGTAGACCATGAGGGGAGGGGAGTCCGGGGCATATACAAGCCAGGTGCTGTCAACCTCCACAGCTGCCAGCCTATATGGACAGAGGACACTTGGTTGAAGTGGTTTGAGATGAGAAGTTGTACACCCTCATCAGTGCTTGATATTAAGGATGTCCTGTTGTCCTGGGGACAGTAAAAATAACAAAGATACGGAGTCTGGGACAATTCTGGGACAGTAGAGAAACTTATTACTACAAATGAAATTATTACGTTTATGTGTCATGGAATAGATATCATTTTAATTGTAGGTGTTCAAATTTGAAAAATGCGAGGTGGCACCTGCACAAGCTCTACACTACGTCACATAAGGACTTGCACACTTGCTAGTTTGGACTTGGCAAGCTCAACTCGGGCCAATAATCTCAGAGGACGGGAGGACGCAGCACGGCCATTCTGCAACTGGAACAGCAGCGTCCTCGCTGACAGCACCAGCTCAGCTTCAACATAACTACCTGACTGTACTGTGACAAAATAATCTCAATTCAAAGCTCCACTAATACTTTTTTTTTTTCTCACAAAACAAAAACCTCATTGACAAAGAGATGCATTAAATTATGGCATTCAGTCTGTAATGTAGATATACAAAAAACCCAAACTGTCATGTAACTTAATAAAATAAAACGAAATTTAATATAGACGAATCTGTTCATTTTAATACATTTATATATTTTGAAATGTGGTGATATCTGCACACATAGAGCCCTAGAGGCAGCGCTGTTGTTCTGTCCAGTAAAAACACAAAGCTTCAATTTAAAATTCAGACAAACTAATGTGGCAGCTACAATTGTTAGGTTTCATCTGTGAGACCAACATTTATCTTCCAAAAGGAATTATATCATATATCAAAATGCTGCAGAGACATAAGAGCCAGCAGTAAATTACTAAAGAGCTGCACAGAGCTGTTCATTGGATCTTGAAACAGGTTTGTATTTGCACTGCAGTTTGCAGTGATGCGTTTATTAATCAAACAGTTAGAAAAAAACAATAAGCAGTAACTCAACCAATGACTAAAAGAATAATGAAAACTGACTCTGGATAAACACCTAGGGTGATTTTAATTTTTATTAAGATATAAGTGCAGAGAACAACAAGCAGAACTTCCACGGCAGACCAGAGTGAGTCAATGAAGTGATGCGAGTTACTGAAACAAAGTTATTAAACTGTATTTGTTATGTAGAATGTAAAAAAAAAAAGGACTTCAATTTGGGACAATGGTTGTTAAGTCTGGGACAGTTGAAAGTAGAGTTCGGGACAGTTGCAGCAGGACTGAAGAAAAAAGTTAATTTCGATCCCTGACCCTCATCCCAGACACTCTTATGGACTCTCTCTCTCACACACACAGACACACAGAGCTTGTCTCATCTCTTCTCAGCCTTGTCCCTGCTAATAACAAGCAATGTGACAGGACGCGTGTTTCCTCCTCACTGCTGGGAGCTCCTTCCTGGCTTCTGAACAAGCCAATTACCAAGGAACAAGCCTCTTCCCTGTAATACGGATGGCACTCCGCTTCAATGCAGCGCACATGCACATGCACAGACGTATACACACAGACACCTGTCAGGCTTCATGCAGGCAGATCTCCCATACCCACTCACAGGACTAGTGACAGCCCACAGCTATTAGCACGCCACTACTTTGAAGAGGCTTCACTTTCTTTTGCTAGTTATTCCTCCTAATGTGCTTGCTCACATCGAATTCTCCGTCTCTGCGTTTGAGGCGTTAAGTGGGAGGAAAAGTGCTTTGGAGACGGGAACGGAGGATTGGGTGTGTGAAGTGTGTATGTGTGTGTGTGTGTGTGTGTGTGTGTGTGTGTGTGTGTGTGTGTGTGTGTGTGTGTGTGGCCAACACAGTAGGGGTTTGACAGATATTGTCAGATTTCATATGAGATGATACAGAGCCATGAGGGATTCATTTGCTAATGGCACTTTTCACAGTACAGTGATGCCTGTTCCACTTTCTGTACCACTAGGCCTCCACACTGTCATACTGAAATGGTCAGTCATTGAAACTTTAGACTTGTTTATGTGAATCATGGGTAATCTCTCATTGAATTAGCTTAACGTGTCTATTTTCTCATAACCCCCTTGACTGTGTCCTTTGTCCCTGTACAGAATTCAGAACACTGCGGTGAATGAAACAAGCGCCGAGAAAGAGAACATCCCTAGAGGTCTGAACAGAGTAAACGCAGCAGGTATGGCACGTACATACACACACACACACACACATACACACACACATACACAGACCACTGCTTGACAATATTGCTGAACATTTGCAAGGAGCAGACTTTTAATGGACTGATGCACTGCACTAGGTCATCAGTAAGGAGCGACATGATAGCTCTGTCATCACTTTCAGTTTAATGAAGAGCACATAATGTATGGAGAGAGTGATTGATTTGCATCGGACCACACTTCCATCTAGTCAGCTGTAAGGGCAACTTGGCTGCATAAGTAGGCCTGTCGTGTATGTTCAGGGCAGAGTTTGGACCATATCAACACTTCTGCATTATGCCTCCTCCTCCACTCGTTCTACTTGCATTGAAATTCAACGCTGCTCTTTGTTTTGTTTTGCTTTTTCCTCATGTCTTATTCACCTTTTAAAAAAGTAATAGATAAATAAATAAATAAATGGCATGGCCAAAACTAATGGGTTTCTCGCACAAAACAATAACACATATTAGTACGCACAGTGCACCTCAGATCTCCATTTTAGGGATATTAAATGCAGCAATTAGGGTAGCACTGCAGATATACAGTGGCTGCACTGGTGGAACTTCCTGCAATTAGAGGCATGGCACTCTGTGTGAACTCTCGAAGGTGTCAGAGCTCATATCTCCCCCCTCCACCTGATCAGAAAGGCTCTGTGCTGGTGCGAAGGAGGGATGGAGGGTAAAGGAGAGAAGTGGGGGGGGTGGGTAGGGAGGGCTGAGGCAGGAGACTCAAGGCTGTTGGCATGTGTTGTTTTTCCACTACGTGATCTCTATACCGATGCAGTCGGCATTAATTTTTGATGAACCATCGGCACAGCATCCTCCCCTCTCGCCCTCTCATCCCATCCCATCTCATCCCATTTTCTCCCCGACTCTCTTTCTCTTACAGGCTTTTTCAACCACATATGTAAGCTTACTTTCTTATATGCTGCACTTCTTTACTTTGGTGCCTCCATTAACCTTGGTATCTTTATCAAAGTAGCTGAGAAGAGTTGAGGGATTTAGGATAAACTTCTCTGTTTCAGTGTCTCATTATTCCCTGTTGGCAGAGTAAATGATTGAATCCTACATTAAAGGGGACCTATTATGCTTTTCCTTATTTTCAGTCATATATATAATGTTACAATGTCGGATGTTCATATTAAATGTGGTTAAAGTGTCAAAATAATGAGGTAAATGTATGTAGAAGTAATCCCTGTGATCAAAGAGCACTGGCTTCAGACTGCTCTGAATGCTTGGTTTCCAACGTTTTTTTCTACTTTCAGCCCAAGCCGTCATCGGCTCGACAGATTTCTCTATATGGTCATCTGCTCCACGCACAGTGCGTGAGTTCACTGCTCCACTCCGCTAACATTATGGCATTTTTCCATTCTTTTCATCTGCAGCTATTCATCAAACATCATCGTCACTGTGGCTGTTTCTGCTTGTACTATTGCTCCATGATTATTATTTCTAACTGATCCGCTGAACAAAGAGCTTCAAATATCTCCATATGTTATTGTGTCGACTGGTTTTTAGCGCCTCTAATGAAGCTCTGCTAATTCGGTGAGGAACACGTTTAATTTCCTGTAAATTCTTCGCAATAAAAGTCTCCCCTTATTTAGTCAATTAAAAGCTTTTAATATGAAGTGGCAAAAGTAGGAAATGTTGGGTTTGCATCGGTGGTAACTTAACACGACTTTGTACAACTGCTGCTTGGCAGGCTCCCTGAAAGCTGGCCAATTAGAACAGAGTGGGCTCATCGGGAGGAGAGCCTTAAAGAGACAGGAGCTAAGACTGCCTAGAGACAGAGGCTGAACTGAGGGGCTGCATAATGGGCCAGTATATGATAAATAAGGGTTTTTTTGAAATGTGAATTATGCAAAGCTACTCTAGTGGAGTCCTAGAATAAAAATATAGAGCTGGAAATGAACATAATAGGTCCCCCTTAAAATCTTCACCAGTGGGATTTTTCAATGATGGTCAGTTACGTCAAGGCCAGTAGTTGGTTTTTGGCACAATGAAAGCTTCAGTAATCTTGATTTTGGGGAACTGACATGCCGCCATTACTCTTAGCGCCAGCAAAAGCAGTAGTCTTCAAATAGTTTTAAATACATCCAATAACTGGCACAGAATACCTTCCTAACACATTCCTGACAAATAGCATTGTTACAGGCTTCCAGCAGCTTTCTGGTCCAGGGATCGGCAGGCCAAGCAACACTTTACAGGAGTGTAGCAAGCAGACTGAGGGATATAAAGAGCAACACATACATTTAACTTTTCTATTAAAGTGTGAAACGGGGAATTTATAGAAAAGGACAGGCGGATTTATCCTTTCCGTGCTTGTAAATGCTGAGCATGCAATTACCCCTATAATAGAGGCGTTGTGTCCAAATTGGAGCCATTAAAGTGATTTAACAGTGCGTGGATTGGCCCTGGCATTTGCGAGGATGTGTACACATGGGGTGTAGTGGAATGGGTGTTTAATCACAGCGTTTTAGAGCCCAGTAATAGCAGAGAAGTCCATGTAGAACACTGACGTGCCGCATGGTACAGCTTACTCATTAGTGACTGTAGTTTTTGAGTGGGCTCCACCCTCTGTTTGGGTGTTTTTGATTTTTGGATTGGAAATACGGTTTTGCTTCATTGATTGCCTTCATTATTGTTACTCATACTGTACAACCATTTGAATATTTGTTTTCCAATGTCACATCCGCAAACAGCTGTGTACTGTTACATGGAAGTTAATATGATTTTACAATGCAGCATGTATTTTCAGAATGAAAATGAGATTGAAATTATGAACTAGTGACAGTGTTTTAATCGCTGAGTGTAGATAAATGATTAGTAAAATATCACCACAGAATAGTGGGTTAATGCACTGTATAGTGCCTTTAACTGGAATTTTGTATTGTATCTAAACATTTGCAAGAGTATTACACCAGGAATCATCAAAAAACAGTATTCATTGCTGGTCAGTAAATTATTTGTGTGTGGGATTTCAGTGATTTGTTTTTGAGCATTCTAGTTGTTGAGTTTCAGACAATTTTTTCCACGTTACGTAGTATTATAACACATTACTGTTTAATCACAATACAGTTACAGAAATGTCATTTTTGGAGTTGGATATTAAAATTTCGTACTCTACCTGACTATGAACATAAAGCTTGAAATAAGTTGTAGTGAAATAGCTACTATCAATGTGTTTGTTTTTTAGCATTCATTACAACCAATAAGTCACTATCTTTTTTTTTTATCTTTATCTTTATCCAATCTCCCCTCTGCCAACATTGGCATTTCAAAACATTTAACAGCCTTCTCAGTGACCACAGAAATATTTGTATGATATAACCCTGCAGGGTCAACTACATGATGCAATAAGAAAATTCTCTAAATAAATTTAATAGTTTCTTGCGGAGTAGTGCTTCAGTGTAGGACTACACCAACCATCCAATCATAGACTGTTTATAGAAATTAGATTTTAAGAGGTTTGTGCAGCAACATTTATAAGGGTAGAGAAATATTATAATATACTCTATGCATGCATAATTTTATAAAATGTAGATGTTTCTGAACTGGATATAATCAACATTGGAAAAATGTTTGACTTTCAAAACTTTTAACTTTCCTCTGTGTTGATGTTTTGCATCACATTTTTCAGGAGAACATAAATGATCTTCCTTTTGATAAACAGCGCTTCCATTTCCCCCATTTTTTTTTTTTTGTTTGTTATTTTTCCACTCCTCAACCTCTTTACTACCACTGGATGGCATTTAATACATCTTCTGCATCCTCAAAGACACATCCTGAAAGAAAGGAATTCTTCAGGATGAATAGGATCCAGCATTTTCAATATTTCCCCTACATGCTTTGAAATGCAGGAAACCCTTTCAGTCTGTCCTCCACTGCCTCTTCTTTCTTGCCCCCCTGTTTCCTCCCTCCCACTCCTCCTCCTCCTCCAGCTCCTTTTGCCCCAGTCTCTGCTCTGTGCATGCTGGAGTGGAGCCCCTGTACAGGCGTGGCGTCCTGGGGAGAGCTAGTAAAGCATTTATTACGGGCTTTGCAGTCCTGTATTATACTGGCAAGCACAGAGCCACTCATGCTTGGCCTTTAACTTCCCTCTGAAGTTCAGCCATACATGAAAAGAGGGGGCTCTGGCCCGCTAATATATTCCTGATTTAATATTGTATCAGAAAAAGTGAGGGACGGGGTAAAGAGGAGAAAAAAGGGGGAGGAAAATTGTGTTTAAAAATGTAAATGGAATCCTTGAGAGGTTTTTTCCATGCCTGTTCACTGGTAGTTTGCTGATTAAATATCACGTGGTGACACTGGCAATGCCCAGCGGAGCTTTTGAACCCTGGATCTGTGAAGAATCCTTTTCGAGGCTTTGTGCGTGGGCTGTCTACCATAACTTCCTCTCAAGTAACAATATAGGGATGAGCGGACAGGAAGCAAGACCACTTTCTCACCACTACATTCAATCACTTGCCGACTACCCCGATATTAACTTTGTTGGGCTCGGGGTGTAAGTGGGTAATCTCTGTCTGTAAAAGAGGAAAAGAGCGAGGCGAATTTGCCCAACTCTCCATCTTTAATTTTTTTCATCCCTTTTTTTTTTCCCTTGAAAGATCTCCCCCTTTTCTCATCAGTCTTCTTAATTTGCATCCTCATTGGCGGGTCGTACTTTTTTAGGTCAGGCTTTTTTTTTTTTTTTTTTTTTTTTGGTGGTTGGGGATGGTATTTTATTGGTGTGTTCACCATATGGAGGGGGACAATGGGCAGGACATCGGGCACACCCTAATTTCGGATTTCTCTCTTCTCTTCCGCCTCTTCTCTCTTTTGGGTGTGTTTGTCCGTTGTGTGTGTCCTGGTCGAAGGAGAGACCCTCCTCCACAGAGCTTGCAAGAGGAACCAAGTGGAAACAGTGCTTCAGATCCTGGCGCTTCCTGGCACGGACGTCAATGTTAAAGGTAAGACTTTCTTGCTTTCCCTTTCTCTCACCGTCATCTCACTTCACTCCCACTGTTTGCTCTAGGGTTTCGAGGAGCGATTAACATTGAAGAAAAAAAGAGGAGAGAAGAAATAGGAGTACGTGTGCGTCATCATTGAGGTTAACCTTTAGCTAAAATGTAAAGGGTGTGTCTAGGAAGAGTGGGATGAGTTTGGAGGCTTAGATTTATAGATTTAGAGTCACTTTGCTAAGTGACTTGAACGCCTTTTGATATTTCAGAATGACTTTCTTTTGTCCCTTTAGGTCAAATATAATGACTTGTCCTCCTTTTATGGAAATGTTGTGCTGTTTCAAAGGTTTCTCCGATTTTGTAATCACCCTTTAATAGCAACCTAAATGAACTTGCTTCTCGGTAGGGGGCTTATGCAAGAGGTGATGTCCAAAATGTGATCAGGCAGAACTATGTGCAAAATGGTAAAATAAATTACCGCTGTCACCTCGCAGTTGTCTGCTAAAACGAGGCCCGTGGTAATTGAGGCAGAACATTTTCGGTCCTTTCTTGTCAGATAAAACAGATGTACGTTATGATGTGCTCCAAATGGGCTTTTTTAATATTCCTTGGGACTTGACTGTCCTTTACCATTGTAATTTTGGAAAGTAAGGGTGTAAAACAAGACAATATAGGCTAAACTAATTGGATGTTTCCAGGAAATGCTGGTATTTTTATAATTATGCATGATGTACATAAACGCTGTTTAGAAAACTCCCGAAACAAGAATTTTAAACATTCTAATGGCGCATTGATTAATAAACCTCAATCCCTAACAGCCTTATCTCAGTCATGTTAATGTCCTTTGTCTCATGGCAGTGGAACAGACAGATGAGTCATTGATAGCATTTGTTAAAAGTTCTTCTAAAATTTTCTGGCTTTAACGCAGAGTTTAAAAGCCTGCACCACTTTCAATATTAGTTTAAACCATTTTTCAAGGTGTCTCTTGTTAGTTTCTCTCAATCTGTGTACAGAGTTCCTCCTAATAGCTCTTGGTAGCTCACTCATTAGCTGAGTTGTTAGCATTTAGAGCTCAGCGCTAACCAGCGACTTAGCTGCGATGCAGTTGGTTAACCTTCTCACACCACAAGAAGTCTTTTCAAATCTTTTTTTTTTATACTCCAATACTCCAAAACTTTATTGCCTAATACTGTCATTTTGGAGATTTACATATGTATTCAACTTCTTGCTACCGATAATTCTGTACAAAACATTGTACTTAATTTACTTTTTCCAGAAAGCGCATTCTTCAAATATCGTAGAAGTTTAAATGAACCTTTTTAACCTTAAAGGATACCAGATAACAATTTGTTTATACCTAGTTTATTTATCTTTCCTATTGAGTAAGCATTATTTGTGTGTTTGTTTGTTTGTACATGTGCTTTTGTTGACCATTTAGATCATGCAGGCTGGACCCCCCTGCATGAAGCATGCAACCATGGCAGCACAGCATGTGTAGAGGCTTTGCTACGTCACCACCCCGCCCCTGTCATTAATAACCAGGTGGGAGGAGTCAGTCCTCTGCACGACGCTCTGCTCAACGGACACATGGATATCGCCAAAATGCTTCTGGAGCACGCAGGTAGGTCAACTTCACCAACACAGATGAAACTCTTTGCTTTTGAGTGCGTTAAGTGGTGCAACATGACAGAAAGATTTACTGTCTTAAACATACTCAAATATGTATAGTTGATTTAATTTCTGATGGTTTAATGGTGGGTAAATATTGATAGTAAGTAAGTAAATAAGTAAGTAGAACTGCTTATGCAAAGCGATTGCTAAGTAGCACATCAGTACTTTTGTGAGTGCTGAGTGATTTACACAGGTCTGTGGTTGTTGGCATCCAAGCTGTTGAATGCTGACATTCAGCAACACTCAAGAGTTGGCTGCAGTGTCGCATTCACAAGCTAACATGTGATTAGCTGAGTCATTTTTCTAATCTATACAACAGATGGATGGAAGTACATGAATGCACCAAGTCTGGCAGACTTTTCAGTCGGTCCATTTCTGCAACATAGAAAATGATTATAATAAAAATGCAAAACTATCTTCTAAATAAATACAAACTAAAATTATAAAAATGTATGTTGCTTGTTAATGCTCTGAATGTGACTCAGCCAATCAGAATAGGAGCAGACTTTTTATTTTTTTCAATTAGTTTATTCTGTAGTAGATTTTTAACCCAACCTGTGTCACTGTCAATACCATATATACGCATACATAAGCATGTTCAATTAAAAATGGTTCTTCTAACTCTGTGGCACATGTTTATATTTCCTAATTGGATGGTATAAACCCGACTGTTACCATATGTCTCCATGTAATCCATCTTCCTTGAAGCGATTCATTAAACCAAATGGTCCCCGTCACATTGATGGAATCATATAATGTTAAAATAAAACACCTTTAACTTGTCTGGCCAGTCAGCTGCCAAGAGAGCTAATCTGTAGAATTAGCTATTTAGCTAATGATTTACTGCAGTGGTGGGCTGAGTGTCACTGCTGCTGTAGCCAAGACAAGCTTTCAATTTAATGTAGCCGACAAATGTAGCTGAGCTTACTGACGGATTGAATGCTGCTTTCGACCTTATTAGCAAGGCCAGTTTTATCTTAACTAGCTTCATGGTAGAGCGAGGAACCTGTTGACACTTGGAATTGACAGAGTATCAGACATGAGGTCTTTTTAAAGGGTCACTCCACTAATTTTACACATCAAGTTCAGTTTATTCATCACAGAGAGTACTATTCAGCCCGTGAAAACGGTTGTATAATGTCTTCTTAAAGACTTCCTAAAACTTCCTAAAGTCTGAAAAAATAACCCAGATGATGTCATCAGGGTTCATTCAGCTTGGGCTTAGAAACTTCATATTTCTATATGAAGCCTGTGCTACAATGTGAGGGTGTGGATTTTAAAGACATGGGCTTTTACAAGGCGGAGAAGATCTAATGAAAGCTGCTATTGAGTTGCATTATGGGAAATGAAGGATCCAGTGTTTTTGGAAATGTCAGACTAGAAGTCAAGATTTCTTAGGCTCTGCTTGGATTTTGATGATTCTTTTTAAAATCTCTTGAAAATCTCTCAACTGTATGGAAATACAAATCTAAATCAGTGGACTACCCTTTTATTGTGTACACTCAGTTGTTAACAATTTGTGTGTTATCTGAGGGTATTTTTATTGGTAGTATTGTGGTGAAAGTTATTGGACGAGGACAAGACAAGCTCAGGTTGAAAAACTGATTTTTAGATAAGATGCAAATACATTTCTACTGCTATTTACGTTTACCTACAGTGCCTGAACACTTAAGACTTATAGGCTGCACATATACAGTGCAACAAGGACAAACAGAATTGGTGCTGGGTCCCAGAGGCCGTAGCGGTTGCCTACTTCTTCACTGTATGAATTCTAGATCATCTATATAATCTCTCCCTCTGCCCCCAATGCTTGTCTTCATAATCCTCATGCAATCCTGCACTACAGTGTCTGTCCAAACCGATTATGCTATCACCTCATAAGATGTCTGTTAATGTCTTTTTGACAAGATTAAAGGAGTCAGGATCTGCCGCTCGCGAAATTCACATGCAGGTTTTTGTTGGAATGTGTCACAACAGAACTAGTTTGTGTGTCTGCATGTTCGCGTGCCACATACAGTCTGAGCTCAGGGGGGTTGAAGTGAGCGTGACGGGTGTCAGAGCTCAGGAGAAGGTGGCATAGCTGGGTGTATGGCAGCAGGTGGCAGAGGAGGTGTGTGTGTGTGTGTGTGTGTCTGTGTATTTGGTAGGATGGGGAGGGGGTGCCATTTGCCATCGTTGAACAAGTCTCTCATGTAACATACCTCTGCCTCCGCTCACTTCTCAGTTTGACTAATTATAGTTAATTTGATTCGACTTTCCCATTAACACATGTACATATTCTGTCCTCAAAAAATAAATTAGACTGGGATTGTTTGGTCCCGGAGAGGAAACAAGTGAGCGCTCCTTTTTTCTTTTTTTTTCTTTCTGTCTTTCTTTTTTTTTTTCTTTTTTTTTTTTTTTTTTGCCCTTCGTCAGAAACGGGAGGTAGAGCAAATTAAAAGAGGTCAGAGGAAGAAGCAGCTATCTGTATCTGTAAAATTAGAAGAGAGAGAGTGAGTGTGTGCGTGAGTGCGTGCATGTGTGTGTGTCTGTGCAGCAGACGTCTGGCCTGCTGTCTAGGCCAGGTCTCTTCGCAGGGACCGAGCAGAACAACAGGAATGAGAATACTCTCAATTTGAAACACCTGCAGGCTTGTACATTATACTTCTTTTTCTCACTCGCTCTCTCCTGACTGTTTGCTATTTCCTCGCACCTTGATGGCGGGTTGTCTAAAGGCTACAGCAGGGAGTTGGTGAGGAGGTGGTCCTCATGACTCCAGGCTATACTGTCTCTCATGGTCTCTTTTCCCCGATCTCCATCTGGTTGCCATGGACACCATCGATAGGGCTATTTTTTCTTCTTCTTTTTATATTTTACTTACTTTAAGTCAGTTAAATGTGGAAAGTTTTGGCTTTAGGGCCACATCCGACTTGGTTACTATAACCATCTTTATGTTGTTGTTCATTCCAGTTTTTACTCCAAACTCCAGCAGGTCTTTTGTGCTTGTGGCGGCATGTCTAACACCCATACATCAGATTCCTTTTTAAATTTTGGCCTGGGAGACTCACTGCACTGTCCCATGATAGGAATACAGGCTAGTGGGCCAGATGCATACCCATTTCTCTCTCTCTTTATTTATTATATTCCCAGGTTTTTTGTTTCTTCTTCTGAGTGCCCGCTAGATCTCCTGAAACTATATTTTTCATTGAAGCATTCACCCCGTTGTCCTAGTTGTTTCCAACAGACAGGCTGAACCTAGCTGCCAAGGTTTTGATAGGCCAAAGAGGGCAACACTGACACTGGCACACCAACAAAGCCTTTATTTGGGAGTGATCTCACCCCTTTGTAAGCCTGTCTGCTTGGAGGCCTGTGCTCTGTGTGTGTGTGTGTGTGTGTGTGTGTGCGCGTGTGCATGCGCGCACGCGTGCATTTTTAGGGGTGAATTGTAGGGGGGAGGAATGGATGGATCCCACCCCTACCCCCTCTACCTCAGTCCCTCCAGGCTTATAGAGCTGGCAAGGAAAGGATGCCATGGCTGAGGGCAAGGCTGACTCTGCTCTCCTCCCCTCCTCCTCCCATTGCCCAAGGCCGTCCCACATGACCCTGTGTGAGTGTGTGTGTGTGTGTGTGTGTGTGTGTGTGTGTGTGTGTGTGTGTGTGTCTGGCTTGTTTTCACACATTATGGATGTGGCCTTGGCTATATATTTTGGTGTGTATGTGTATGCATGCACAAATATTTTCTGAATCTCAAATACTGTAATGAGTGTATGCTGGCTTGCAGTTAAATATCTGTAAGTGTGTATGTGTGCTGACATTCCCTTTGCTCCCTATGCTCCTTCCTCAGCTGGTAGGAGTGTTTAAATTTTGCAGGGTGGCCAGGGCAGCCAGTACCCCTGATTGGAATGGAAAATGACCCGGAGCCTTAAGCTGTGCAGTTCAGACCTGGCACCCACACACACACACACATAGAGGAGGCGTGTCATCGAGTGAAGGCGGTGGAGAAATAAAGAAAAGAGCCTTTAAGCTGTCATCCCTCGGCCCTGTGACCGTAATCACTGATGGCGTCCTCTCAATACAGCCCACCATGTTACTAAGCGCAACTAGTCCATCCCCAACTCGTAAACACACACACATTCACGCACACTAACCAACTCATTTAGATGCTTAGAGAGGAAAGAGTTTAGGATCAGAAAGAATTGTTCAGGTATGTTAAAGTGTTTTTGTTGTTGTTGTTTTTCTCTTGTCTAATTGCTTGACTCAGGTTCAAAGAAGGCAGGAGAGGTTGCTATGTACTTCAGTTTCTCTTAGGATTTTTGTGCATATCTTGTGCACACACAAGCGCACACATGCTTGATGCAAAGCATCCAGCAGTCCCTGCAGATCTTAATGTGAACGAGTGTTTGTGGAGCAGAAAGATGTCATTTGCTCACTGGCACAGGAAACACACAATCCCCTTGGACCATTGTAGTCAGTCATGGTTTGTCTGTCTGTTTGTCTATCTCTGTCATAGATACACACACGCACGCATGCACACACACACACACACACACACACACACACACACACACACACAGGTAGTGCTTTAGACACACTCAGGCCTCTTCACTGTCAACACAGTAAAGAAAGTTCATTCCGCACAGCACTTATTTCCCTGTGGGTCCTGAACTGGCAACTGCGAGGAGCTGAGCGCTCGTACTATTAGAGGTGAGGCTGTGTTTTGAGCCCTCGGCTTAACTCGGGTGTTGATGTTTCAACTGCGGGTTTCTCCAGGCTGTATTTCAAGGACTTCCCTCATTGGGAATTTTCAACTAGGTTCTTCTTCTTTCTCCTCTCTTCCTGCCCCTCTCTCGCTACCTACCAATCCCTCCCACCCCACCGAACCTTTCTTTCTTCGTTTTTCGGGTGGTTGCCAGGATTAAGTGTGGAGTTCTATCCAACAGTTTCCCCCGATTGTTCCTCACTGTGCTCGAAGAGGAGAGTGAGACCCCTTTTCAGATAAACATGTGTGCATACGTGTGTTTTATACAGATGAGGAACCAGAGCTCAAGTGGAGTGGGGGTGATGATTTTGTGATTTGTTACCAAAGGTTTTTTGTAGCCTACTTATGCTTAGCACTACTTTATTTTTTTTAATCTTTTTTTTGTAATTAGTATTTTATTGAATTTTACTTCTGTCCACATTAACAATGTGGACATGTTAGAAAAATGCATAGAGTGTGTACTTCAGTGGTTGTAATTTGAGACTTAATAAGCAAAAATTCAAAGTATTTCGCAATGTGTACACAATCTATAAATCAGCGCCTAGGTCTCTGAATCCATAAGCATAACAGAACCTCCTTTTTCCCAATGGACACGGACTAACCAACAGTCTTGATTAACCAAAATAAGCCTCTTTCAGCAAATTTGTTCGTATGATGCCACTGTTGCGGACTCTGTGAACCGTTCCTACAAAGAGGGCTCACCTGGGTTCCTCCAGTTTCTCATTATAATTTGCTTTCCCACCATTATACTGGTCTAAATAAAGTCATCAGCTTCACAGTGAGTTGTCATTTGTGGATCACTGAGAACATTTAGCCATGGGCAGAGCTCAAAGTTGGTCTTGGTAAGGTTTTATACGTTCATGAACCTTTAGCCAGTAGTTGTGAATCATAGGACATTCCCAGAGTGGGTGAAGAAGAGTCCCTTCAAAACTGCAGCACTTCCAACAGTCAGCATTGTCCCTAAGCTTAAGCCCAAACAGTCTGGAAGGGATCCAAGAAAAAGTGATTGAGATTCTTAAACTGGATTAATCTAATTTTGATGTCTCTTGATACCCTCTTAGTGTTTTCACATACTGATACTGATACTCACATATGATCCCACTCTTTCTTTGTAACATCAGTGTTCAAATCTACTGCACAAGTTAACGTCAGCATGACAAGACACAGTAACTGTCTGCTGGAAAATCATTGCATAATAGATAGACGTCCAGTGTTTCCCCTATAATAGTACAGGCCTGGTGGGCCGCCAGACCAAAAAATATTTTTTTAAATGCCAAAAATAGCGCCAAATTCATTCATCCATTCGGAAATCAATAGCGTTTGGGAGCCTCTGAGCAGCACTGTTTCAAAACGTGAGTCAACATCTGTGTCATTACCTGGGAAACTGCAGGTAGCATAACTCCTTTTAAGGAATAAGGCGGTATGTAAGCGAGTGAGTGGTTAAGCGAGAGGGCGATCATCAGAAAAGTGACAGTGAATGAGAGAAGAGCAGACGAAAAGGTTAGCAGTAAGGCCATATTCCAAATCAGGCGGTGCAGCATTCAGCCGCAGGGTCGAGCGGAGGTGTGGGCGTGTTTATTTGTCCTGTGGAACGTAACCACTGTGAAACAATCAGAAACTAACATTTTATTAATATGATTCATCGGCTTTCTTGCTTTTTATTCTCGCTCGACCCCTCAGGCAGTAGGCATAATGATACAATACTAGTTTAGGGAGACCCATGCTACCCTTACTGGTTGGCAACTGAAGCTTTTCTAACTTTATCCTTGGACATTTACCATTCCATAAAAAGTTTTTGCAAATATGGTTGAACCTTTTAAAGTACACATGGGATATGGCAATAGGAAGACATTGAAGCAAGTAATTCAGTTTCGGGATACAGGTCATCTTGAGGACATCGACTTTTCCCCATAATGATAAAAATGATGGTGACCACCTTTCCGTATCTAATGAAATTTTCATAAAAAGAGAGTCCAAATTCTTTTCAGTTATTTTGCTGATTTGTGGGGGAAGAGAATACCAAGATATTTTAAACCTTCAGTAGGCTAAAATGACCCTACCTGAAATAAAGTTTTTGGGCAGTATGAGGCCAGTGGAAGAGCCTCTGACTTAGACCAATTAACCTTATATCTGTATAGCTTGGAGAACAAGCCAATATTATCCAAATGTACTGGGACATATCTAAGTGGGTCCAAGGTAAACCACAATATATCATCTGCGTAGAGCACAAGCTTATGTGTAGACTCCTTAATTCCCTGAATATTTGGGCTCTTAAAGATAGCTGCTGCAAGAGGTTCAAGAGCTTGTCAGAAGAGCCCTGGTGACAGCACCGACCCCTGCCAGGTACCTCTACCAGGTGTAAAATAGGATGAAATGAGACTATTTGTTTGCACTGCTGCCTCTAGGTCTTTATAAAGGATTTCTATCCATCTCATAAATATTTGGCCAAACCCAAAAGCTCTAAGTGTGTGAAATATGTATCTCCATTCTATCCAATCAAACATATCACAGTGTCAAGTGAAATAGCTGCTGGTGGACTGTTAGAATCCCACGCAAACAATGTAATATTTATAAGGCATCTCACATTATCAGAAAAATTTCTACGTCTGATAAAGCCCACTTGGTTCAGATGGATAAGTGACCTAAGTGTTTTGTCTGATCTATTAGCAAGTATCTAGATAGCAGTAGACAATCGACTGAGATCAATCTTGGACAATAGCTTTTTGCAGTTAGGCAGGTCCTTGTCTTTTTTTAGTATTAGTGCAATAATTGCTTGATTGAAGAAGGAGGTATTCTACTAACTTTGAATGCCTCTGCAGCATCCTTTCAAATAATGTCAAAAGGTCTTCAGCATAACATTTAAAAAACTTGGTCATATAACTGTCTTAGCCAGCGGATTTGCCTGCTGTTAGGGCCTTGATCGCTTCAATTATCTCCTGTGAACTAATAGGTGAATCTAAGCCCTCTCGTTGTGCAATACTCGGCTTAGGGAGGTTTAAGTTGTTGAGAAACGATATTATCTCTTTGTCCATGGCAGAGCTTTCAGATGTATAGAGATTTATGTAGAATTCCATGAATATGAAATTTATCTCACTAGATTTGGTTGCCAAGTTGCCATCCCTATTGAAGATTTGGACTCTTTCTGTTTAATGTACCAAGCCAGAATATTTCCCACTTTATCCCCCAGTTCAAAAATAGTCTGCCTGGCCCTAAACAGAAGAAACTCAGTTTTCCTGGATACTATAGTCTTGTACTTGTATTTAAGGTGAATCAGTTCTTTTAAAACCCCTTCGGATACACTCCTTTTCAATTTGGACTCAGTGTTCTCAATTCTCCTTTCTAGATCTATGAGCTTAGCAGCATTAACCTTCTTTTTATGAGAGACATATTGAATAATGAATCCCCTTAGAAAGGAGGTGATCTTGTCCCCACCTTCCAGACCTGTCCTGATACTGTGAGCGCGGTCCATTTCGATTCCACCCAAGTGAGGGTCAATTCCCAGGGACATTGAGATAAATTTGTTTAGTATGCAGTAGTGTCGTTCTTTTCAGCCCCTTCTGGTATCCCAACAAATCTGAGGTTATGCGTCTGGATCTGCACTCAGCAGTAGCCAGTCTGTCTGTCAGTAGGTGTATGTCCACTTTTGTGGATGCAGGATTAGCGTTCTTGCTAGCTTGCTTGGCTTCTAGCCTACTCACTCGTTCTTCCACCTCCGTAATGCAGGAGATAAGGGAGGATAGCTTTGTATCCATGGAATACAGAGATGGTCAAATTTCTTTCAGATCTGCAGTTTCCTCTAATATCTTACTCTGCATCATTTGAATCTGAGCCATATCATGGTCTGTGGCTTTGCTAGCTGCAGGATCTTTGCTAGCTGCTTCTCCCTTGTCCTCATTGGCACTAATAGATACGTAAAGTTAAGTTTATGTGGCTGAGCGAAGTTTTCTTTGTTCCATATTACTGCTAGAAGACAAACTTTTTAAGTCTTCTGACATGTTTTGGTTTCAATTAACCTTTGCCCACAAAAGTACTGATATCTGAACACGTTTGAGGATGAATAAAGGATATTAATCCCAAAGTCGATGAGTCTTATCCCTGTGTCACGTGACTCCTGCTCAGCACCACTTTTATAATGTACACAAACACATATCTTGGCCTTTTTTTTCTCTTGATACATTTAGTCAGCATGAAGGCCACCGGGAGCTAGCTTATCTGAGGAGGAAAGGGTAGAGGCCAAGGAACATTAAACTATTTTTATTTCACTGTCGTCTTTCACCTACAAGGTCCATCTTGAGTTTTAATGTCATATATTTATTTGTAAGGACTACATGATAATTGAGAGTGGTGAACTTGTAAGTGTTGAAAACATGCTCTTTCCATCTGCAAACAAAGCCGAGTTTCAAGGTTTAGTTCATTCCTTTTGTTAGCTTCTGGGCTGATTGAAAGGAAAAACAGCATGGTCATGGGCCAAAGATGATTTTGTTTTGTTGGCCATGAAGATCATTATCTGTTTCTGTGCTGCAGCCCTGAACTCACATCATCATACACTCTATGAAAACAAAATGTTAGTACTCTTTTTTTTCCCCCTTTAAATTAAAACATTCAACAAAGACTCAAGAGAGGAATTGAATAGTATATTGAAAAAATAATGGAGATAAAAACACAGACAAAAAAGGAATTTTACTTACTTGAAAGTCATTAACAAGAAGTCAACAATGTGTATTGAAAGTCAACAATAGGGTGGTGTTTGAACAGTGGTGGAGTGGGTCATATAGTGAAAATGAAGTGTAGTAGAAAGACATTCAACAGCAGTTAAGTGTGTTTGCTTAAACTAATCTTTCAATGACAAGTTAAACCCTGCAGCGTGTGTAGAGTGTTGGTCTTTTAATTGTTACAGTTGTAAAGGCCACCTCTAGTTCACCTCTAAATTGTTAAACCGTCTCAAGAAAACAAAGAGTTTGGAGCTCTACAAGGATGTGCACACAGTGGAAGCAGCCATTCATTCATCAAGAATCTAAAGTAAAGCAGAAGTTACTAAGGATGACTTTCACAGCACAATGTCAAATAACGGCTTGATAAAAAATTGAGAGAGAAGAGGCTCTGTTGCAATGGTGCAGTCACATTCAACAGTATTGTTATTGTTGCCAAAACTGTGTGTAAAGCAATAGTTTAAGTATATGATTGATAATAGGCCTCTCATCTTGTTGTAGTAGGAAAACCACAGGTGTTTCTAATAACATTAACAATGACTCTGCTGTATTCGAGTGCCCCGGTAAGCCTCGACAGTGTCACTGTGAGCCAGCATGCACAAGGATCCTGAAACCAAAGCAGATAAATAGAATTCAGCCATCTTTGATTTTATTATATACACTTTTGTTTTTTCTGACTGACATGTCAAAATGTTTTCTGTCAAAAGGGCCTATCCTGTTCCCACAACTATCCAGAGAGAATTTCTAAAAGATTACTTCCTCCTTGACTCGCCCCTGTTTATTTTCCTTAATTGAGAGGGACGTTGTTGCTGGAAAGAGATTGTGCTGTTGTATTTTTTTATATTTTATTTAGTCATTTTTCAATGCTGTGAGAACAAAATGAAATTCCACTCACCTCTATTATACTGAGGCAGAGGCAGAAACATATACAACTCAAAACCTGGGCCAATAAAAGCAAAACTATCTGCATTTTTTAACTGACCCTTTAAATTCACCCTTTCTGGGTTCATTTAGCAGCAGCCTGATGTTGATGGGATTTTGTGGCATTATTTCCAGAAGTCACTTTAAATTTAGTGGCTGCACATTGCAGTCAAGTAATCAGTTTCTGATCACTGATGGAGTCACCAAATTATTAACTAAAAGATGCCGCTTCAAAACACACTTAGGCCTTGGACATCGATTCTTGGAGCAACATCAAAGAGCCTTTTTTTAAAATTTTATCTTATTTTTTTTAACTAAACGAACACCCCACCTTATGCTTTCTGATTTGCACAGAACATCTATATTGTTGTGCTTCACCTTCTACCTTTGCACTATGCGCACTGTGTATGAAAAAGAGCAAATAATACCAACATGACATAGTTTGCACTGGTCTTTTTCCATGAAAATTATTGTGTATATTGTGAGTTGTGAGTTCTAAAATCAGAGTTGGTCTCATGGTGTCAGTGTGGTCCAACCCGGGTGCTTGTCAGATGGTCCAACAGCTTCTGAAACCCCCTTCCCACGTACCTTTCTGACACTGGAATTGGGGAAGGGGCTGTATCTGACAATTTCTATAACTTGCCGAAACCGTCTGTTTCAATCTGACATTTAGTGATTGGCCAAGTCTGTTGAGATGACAATGTAAGCAGGGTTTGAACTTCTTTCTCAAGCTCTCTTCTTTCATTCTTTACACAACTACACTACTTTGTCACTTTTCGCATGTCACTCTTCTCTATGATGGCAGGCTTTTCACTCTTCAAGTGTGGCTGTTTGGAACAGCTATACATACTTTCACCTTCCGACATGGTCAGACGGCACATCATACAAACTAGTTCTTCCCCAGCATACCCCCACCTTTACGTTTTCTGTGCTCATGGATTCAGCATTGGTTCCCCTTTGCTATAATGTGATTTGTAGGCACATTTCAGTCTACTTATATCAAATTAAGCACTAGTTTGCTTAACTAAATGCGGCTGTGTGCATGTTAATAGCATCATAGGAAACTGTTAATCCGCTTGCACATGAAGATTCAGTGCATGATGTGGTTTTAGAGCCAACAGCTGATGGTTATGATTAGCCATTTCTGATTCAAGAGAGTTCATTTAGGGCTCCACTCTGATCATTTAAGATGCTAATCGCCCACCACTGATCAGCATCCAGTAAATCAGAGTATATCTGATGCCCCCTCTCACTAGAAGTGTTGTAGTGGCAGGGGATTACACGAAGCCAGCAGCTGGTGTCCATGCCTTCACATCCTGCTGTACCTTATCACCCTCCCACACTTCCTGTAAAAGGTTATGATCTGACTGTAATCTGTGCCTGAACCTGTTAATCAGACACAACCTATTAAACTGACCATACTTTCACTGGCTATGTTGAAATGTTCTTCCTCTAATATTGGTCAATTGTATTTTCCTAATATGTAAAAAAAGATACTAATACTAAGATAAAGATATTGGCCCAACCGCTTCATCTAATGTACCCTCCACATTTTTCTCATCCATATTTTCTTTTTGTTTTTATACTCTGATTATCACACTAGAGAGGGGGAGCGAAAAAAATAGGTGAGCGTTCAGACACTGTTGCTAAAGCAGAGAGAGATTTAAGCATATTCACATGTCTGGCCGGTCTTTCTTTTTCCTTTATCTGATGCCTCTCCGCTGGCTGCTCTGGTGCTTCACTTGGTTGGCCTTGTTGTTTTTGCTGTGGTTTCTAGTCGCTAGCTAGCAGCTCCCTGTGGATATGTGATGCCGTGCCCCTGGCTGCAGTTCGCACACTCACCCTGCCTCTCTTTTTCAGGCAGCGAGGGGGGAAGAGAGAGAGAGAGAGAGATAGAGAGAGAGAGAGAGAGAGAGAGGATGTTTACCATGCTGTGGAGCTGCCTGCTTCCCAGCTTGTCTGCCTCAGCCTCAGCCCCAGCCTCAGACCAGAGACAGAGAGAGACATAGGGGGAGGGAGCACTGCATCTTTCTTTCTTTCCTTCCCTCCCTCCCTCTTTTTGCACCAATTTTCCCCTCCTCCACTCTTGCTTTTATATTTCTTGTCTTCGCCTGCCCTCTAAAGGCCAAAGGGCTTTGCGCTGTGTATGTATATGTGTGTGTGTGTGTGTGTGTGTGTGTGTGTGTGTGTGTGTGTGTGTGTGTGTGTGTAGACTGCATCTGGCTGGTGCATCAGGCAGTGGCTTTTGCTCGGCATGTGAATTCCCCTCCCTCCGCCGTAGCTTCAGAGCTGAAGTCTTAGCGGGACATTTTTGCATTCATGTACACACACACACACACACACACACACACACATAAAGGATGGTGTAATTACCCTGTGCTCTCATGTAATACCCCAGGTGTTGTATTTATCTCCACTGCAGCATATCTGACACCCAGTGCCAGCACCTGGATTCACTTCAGTCACCGTCCCTGCACCAAAACCATTCCCCAGCTCATAACTGTGTGTGTGTGTGTGTATGTGTATGTGTGTGTCTGTGTGTAATACAAAATAAACAGCATGTGATGCTATTTTCATGACTTCTGTTGGTAAATGTGTCATTTAGCACTGGTTATGTGCAATGATGTCTGTATGTAGTGCAATTGAGCTGAGTATTAGTACACAAGACTGTAATTTCTATCCCCTGACGTATGACAGTGAGGATTCTGTTGTCCAGTGTGTGAAAGAGTCTCATGCTGGTACGGAGATAAATAAATAGAAAATCATTGGAAAGTTAAAGACACGCATAAAGGAAATAAAAGAGAGAAAGTCAGGCAGGTAAATATGCGACAAAGAGCAGACAGTTCGCATTGACACACACTGTTAGCTTTCAGGCAGACAGATCTACAATCAAACACGTAGCCATACAGTCAGTCGTACCGGCTTTCAGGCAAGCCGAGCCCAGGGCCGTGCTGCAGGGCTCCTCTCCTCCCCACACCAGTGTCATCCCTCCGGTTTGAGCCTGTCTGTCAGCTGGTTTTGACACAATGACGGCAGGGTACACTGGAAAACTGTGCCTCTCAATCTTGCATTTCTTTCTTCTGGCTTACTGATGATGTGAGCGAACAGAGCTGGGATTGACAGACATGACAGAAGGAATGCTAGAAAAGAGGCAGTGGTAGTTTAGATTGGACTGAGAGACTGTAGCAGATTGCGGTGATTTTATTTTGCATTTTTGTGTCGGGCAGTTTTATTGTCATTTCCAATTTTCATCATCAATAAAAGGGAATTTTTCCTGTTGGTCACTGCACACATAAAACACAAGTGCAACATGATTTCCGTTGTTCAAAAATGCAGTTATAATATGGTATCTGGCTTGTAGTGTAAGTGATGCTTTGTGCTTAAATTATTTCTGCGATATTCGTTTACATATCTTTGCCGCTCCAACAACCGAATTTCCCATGAGAGGAGAACATACTGTAGGAGTTTCATTTTACTTAACTGCAAGGAAATTCATGCATTTCAAGAGTGAGTGGTGTAAAGCAATTTATAAATTTAGTTTATGCACATTCACTATGCATGCATGCATTTACTCTGCACATATCTAAGTATTAAATTTGAATTTAGCCTTTCTTTGTTCAGTTTTATATTCGTTATATCTAAATGTTCTTGAATTCTAACCATACATCCAACAGATTATAACACTCACACACACACACCATTTAAGAATGAGGAGCAATTCATATGACCCTGTATTGTGCCAGGGAAAGCAGAAGTATTAAGCAGAAGTGGAAGAAGTAAACTTTGTCCACTCTTCTCTTTTCCTCCTCAGGTAGAAAACACTGCATGACATGCTTAGGTTTGTGCCCCAGGCTGAGAGGATCCTTGCAGAACTCTGTCCAAGGCTGGTCCTCTCAAAGAAAGGCATAGAACAGGATGAACTGTAATGAAAAACAACCTTGGTCTTCCAAAACCATCCCATCTTTGTTAGAGTTCATCCAGAAGCGACAATGGCAGATCTATTTTCCAGCAGACATAGTGTTGCGAGTGTCTGTATGGGGTTCTATAGTGGTGGTTCAAAAAAAAAAAAAAAAAAAAAAACATATCCACATTGTGGTGGACCTGCACCTTTCTGCAGTGTGTCATGCCATGGTCAGCTTCACACATTACAGTCACTCCTACTGGATGAGCATAATAGTGAGGACAGCTTGTTATAGGAACCTGGTGATTATGACCTGCTGTGAGCTACCTCACTCTCTCTCTCTCACACACACACACACCATGTCACTCCGTCTCCCTCTCCCTCCCCCTCGTCTTTCTCTTGTGGCCACTTTGATCAAATCTGTGCTCTTACGTCCTTGACTGCTGCCCCCGACGCCTGACCCCTGCATTTGAAATTTCCCCGCTTATGTAAAAGTTTATGTAGATTAATGCCACAATTTATGCAGATTGAGTTTTTGCCACTCAGGCTTGAAGCACTAAAAGGTAGATGAGCGCTGACCTTCCCCGCTAACAGCTACGTGAGCTCTCACCGATTATCTCATAACTGCTATACATAGTGTTAGTTCTGTGGCAGATAGAGAGATGGAGAGCAATTTCTGAATTCATAACTTTCCATTTTTAACTTTTTTTTTTTTTTTTTTTTTAAAGCGTGTCTCTTAAAACAAGGCTACATTCTGTCTTTTTGTCAAAATGGCATTTGGGAGGCTTAGTACGTGTGGTTTATGTCACAATACACCACACACACGCACACTCATGATTGTCCCTCCTTTAAAACATCATGCTTCCTGCAGCCCCACAGTGTCTGTCAAAGAAAAACAACTGCCAGCAGTGGTATCAACCAGCCTTTCAGCCGTCTGTGTGTCACGCCAAGCCTCCACAGAGCTGTAAACTCGCTCACAAGTGGCCGCAGCATTGCTGAGGTTGAACAGTCAAGTGCCATCAAGAGCAGTTTGCCATAGAAATGGGTCTATCTGAAAGCAAACAAAGGGCTCACACTTAACTCGACCCGCTCCATGTAGGCTAAGTGCGCACAGGCCTGTCTGACACTGGAAAATGGCTTTCAGTCTGAACAGACAAAGCAGAAGAGCAGAAAGAGGAGACGTAATTGTCACTGTTGTAACTTTTCTGGCTTTGAGAGAGGCAAAAAAAAAAAAAACTGTTGCATTCAGCTGTGACTGTCATGTTCAGTTTGAATGTGGCGAGGCAGGACTGAAAGGGTAAAGGCAAGGTTATTGGAGATGCTTTCAATGTAAAGATATTTGTATTCATCATAACATTAGTGTGCCACATCTGTCTCTTTCGCTGAAATATTACCGCTGATCTTCATTGAAAGTGCAAGCCAAGATAGTATTGTGCCACAGTCACAAACGATTTGGATTAGTTCATAAACTTTGCTGGAACAAATCATCCTCACAAACCACTTTTTCACATCTCTATGAAGCGTGAACTTTTAACGGAGCAATTTTCTGATGTCACAGTCAAGGTCTGTTGCGAGTTTGTCACCCGCGGTAGTTCCCTGTGTTAGTGCTACTGTTGATACTGTAGCAATGAGCTCGCTCACAACATTACATCAAAAAGCTAACAGGAAAGCGGAGCCTCCATCAGGTCACTAGCCCTCTGTGCTTTTTACACAAACACAAAGTGACCCGCCCGTCACACAGTTAAGACAAGGTGTCAGCTGAAGTTAGCACTGAAGTGAGCTAAAAGCCCTGGCTGGCACTGAGGCCCAGTGGGAAAACAGCTGTTCACTTTAACTCCTCACTACGCTGTGTGTGTGTGTGTGTGTGTGTGTGGGAGAGTTTCTGTATGTGTGTGTACTGTATAGCATATGGCTTCATGTGTGTGTCTGCGCACTATTTATATCCGTTGCCGTGTCCTGCCATTGACCCGTGCAGTGTCTCTTCCGCCTTATTTGATAATGATGCTTAACATTACACTTATTAACCTCCTAGTCTTCCATTCAAAATCAAATATTTCAAATTCGATCAAATCCCTCTGTATTGTGCAGCTTGCCAAAACTACAGGTGGATGTTACCAGATATAATTTTAAATCACCAAATGTCCTCTGTGCTAATTTCCTCAAAAGCATTTTCAGGTGATGCTACAAGAAACAAGAGGCAACGTAAAGATGAGCTTACTAAAGGTAGAATAAATACTGGTGGGTCATAGTGCATGAATGTTTAGGTAGTGTTTGTATTTAGATTTTCTGTTTTCCGTGTGTGTGTGTGTGATGTGATGTGCTCGTATCCTTGTGCCTTCATATAGAGTTGTCTTACTTGGATAGCGCGATCAGATCTTCTTAAAGACTTTCTGCCTTTGTACAATATAGACGAAGCGTTCTGTGCAACCAGAACAAATTGGAGTTGACTTTTGAGTATGTTTTTTGAAAATAGTCATAATAACATTGATTCTGTAGCACAGTGTAACAGTGCAGAAAAAAAAAAATAGATGCCTGTCAAACATATATATAGGAAAACATTTACAGTCATGCTTGTCTCAGGTTGTTTCCTCTTGGTGCTGCATTTTGAAGGAGTCAGCAGAGGAATTTTGCACCACACACAGAGAACCAGTCGACTTTTAAGAGGGAAGTGCTAGGTCATGCATACAGTCTTTTCAGGCACAATTATGTCATCATGGACGTACAAGCTGTCATGTGCATTATGTGTACTGCATATGTACCGACACCTTCGAGGAACATGTAGCGGCATCGAGCTGTGAGAGAAATGTCTTCTATTGAGGACAGTAAAGGTTGTGTGATCTGACGCTGTATACTTCTGTCCCCTCCAGGCTCAGTTCTCCTCCAACAGACTGATGGAAACGGGCGGACTGCGCTGGATCTGGTCTCTGCAGCAAGTCAGAGGGAGGAGCTCCTCCACAGCGCACAGGTCGGTGACTCTACCCTGAGAAAGAACGTGTCCGAGGTCTTGAACCTGCCCCTCCTTGAGGCCGGATCCTCTCTGCTGTCACACCTCATTTTCTCCTACCGGCAGGAGAGGGGCCTGCCCAGCCACACACAGTCCAACGACAAGACCCACAATCTGGGACACAGGCTGGTTAGAGCCCTGGAGATGCACTCACTTGAAAAAGTGACTTTGGGCTGGACAGACCAGCGGGCAGTGAGGCTGGTGGCGGATATAGAGACACTGTTGGAGCTCGGCAGAGGGAGTTACCTGGAGCAGGTGTCTCAGGCAGTGAAAGAGTGCAAAGGAGAGAACACTCTGTTACTAATGGAGGTACTGGGGGATATGAAGTCTCTGGGAGAAGCACTAGTGGCTGATGTGTGACATAGAATCAATTGAAGAAGAAAGAAAACACATTGAAAAAGACATGAAATAAAGAAATAGGCAAGATAATCTGTGATTGAAATGTTCACCAAAGTGCATCTGTGTTAGTTATATCCACCTCCTGGCCTTCTGTGGATGCATGCCTTCAAACTAATGTGGCCTTCTCTTGTCTTCTCATTCAGGTAAATAGGTAAGCATGTGTTGTTGTTGTTTTTTAAGTTGACTGTAGGTTCATTTCTACAGACATACAGTTTTATACTCATTTGATTGTAACTACATCATAGTTTGGTTCTATTTCACTACCTGTTTTGGTGTCAAATATTTTATACTTTGCAAATATTTCTGAAATGGAAAATGTTGTCATGGCAACACTAACATTTCTGTGTAGACTGTTACTACCTCAAGTTTGAGTTTTTCTACTTTTCTTAATGTTCAAAAATTAGATTGTTTAACAGATGTCACTATTATTTATAACAAAATAAAGAAAAATAAGTTGGTTGAGTTTTACACTTTTATGCTACGAAGTTAAAAAATTTCCGGTGTAGTATTTTAATACCAATAAGTCAGGGGGGGACATGGCAGCTGAAAGGCGCTCTAAAAGATCGAGTAGCATGATGTGGGGGCTGCTGTAAAAGAGTAACATCAGTTCTCACAGAAGTTATCGTGGTCTGGGATGCTTGAGACACTGATGTGCACTCAGGGTCTCCGCCACACAGACAGCAGTGAAGAATGAGCCACTTCCTGAAGCTGAACATGAATGAGGAGAGGGGCTTAAAGCCTGCATGTTTGAGTGGGTCGAGTGGGCGATGTAGCAATGGAGGTGAGGAGAGGGGGATTTGAACCTGAAATGTGAGCGCGGTCGGTGTTGGAGACTGAGATGAATGGTCTTATCCCCTTCGCTGCTACCGGTATTCACTTAAAAATGAGCTTGTTGATGTGGAAAGCACATTGTGCAAGAATCCAGACACTCTGAAGATGATAAAAAATATTTAATCTCATGTTTGTTTTTCCTCTTTTTCAAAATAAGCAACATACATCAGATGCATTTCATTTCTCAAACCAGAAATATATACATCATATTTTCTCATGACTTTCGCCTCTCCTGACCCACCCACGTCTCAGCTCGTACAGTATTCCTGTCCTGAAATGACATTGGTCAGAACTGGGCACATGAGGATGATGTCACAGGCAGGCAACGTTGCAGGCGGAAAAAAGACAGATCTTAGAAAATGAGGCAGGCATACACCTACTTTACAATATCACCAGACCATCAACAGGCATACTGTATAAAATACAACCAATAATTAATAAGTAGTTAGCTATGTACAGTATCATTTAAAAAATAAATAGTCTCATTTCAAATTGGTGCAAATAAAAGTTCTTTTTCCTTTACAGCTGTCAGTCTGATACATTCCTTTATATAATTTATTTTCTCTGCATCATACAAAATAAAAACACTTTGGTTTGCTTGCAAACATAGCCAGAACCAAATAATAAATGACAAAAGAAATGGTATTTGGATGCAATACCACACAATAGTCACCACATTTTGCTGTAAAATAACTACACACAGTAGTAGACACATATCAGGTATTCAAATGGTCCCTTCAGGCATTATAAAAAGCCATCCTTCACCAGCCACAGAGTGTGTTTGTTGAGGAGGCTATAATCAGTCTGCGACGCTGCTCTTGGGGGACAGTCTGTTATTGTCTTTCAAGTGGATTCCTCAAAACAACAAAACAAAATCAATGGCCCTCTAGAGTGACAGATTCGAGCCTGTTGATATTTAAGCATGGAGATGGATGGGTAAAGAGGGAGGGAGGGAGCAGGAGAGGGTTAGAGGGGATGGCAAGCAGACAGACAGACAGAGAGGGTAAGAGGATGATAAAATGGCAGAGGAGAACTAGAGCTGCATTGGGGAGGGGGTTTAGAGTGATAAAGACGGACGGAGAGACAGACAAACAGACGGACAAAGGGGGAGAGCTGGGAACAAAAAGATGGAGAGGGGAGGAAAGATGGAGGCAGGGATCAGTAGGATGAGAGGAGACCTCCTCAAATGTAGCCCGAGCTGTGATCTTTCAACAGATGCTCAGCGCGAAGCCCAGGAGACCGTCCCTTCAGACAGGGTCGCAACCCTGCTCACTGACGAATGAGGGAACCGCAGAGAGAGCAAACGGAGAGAAGCATGATGGGAAGAGGGATCTGAAATAGCATAAAACACACACACACACACACACACACACACATACACACATTGACATCTCAGGCCTAAGTCCCCTCAGAGCCTTGTCTTGTCACACAGCGACTTGCTGCTCATCTAGCTGACGGCCTTCTACACTAGCAAACCCCACACCAAATAACAGCTGGCACTTCTGCTGCACCACACACACATTTACATGCTGACACACACACACACACATACACACCAAATGAAGCTGCGCATCAGTCTACAGCTGGAGGGGAGATACAATTGTAACACACACCAACACTGAGAAAAGCAATATGTCTTTGATTGCATAAACGTGTATACGCAAACACTCTTACATACACAGTTCACATACACAAGCCTCTGTCTCTAGAAAGACAGATCAAAGTTGAGCTGTGGGCGCAGGAGGTGGGGCAGATGGAGAGGGCGGCCAGCCTGGGGCACAGCATCACAGAAGAGCGTGTTTGTCTTTGTGTGTGTGTGTGTGTGTGTGTCTGAAAGGGAGAGAATGTGCCTACTCAAATGGGATGTTTTGTTTTCATCTGTGAGCAAGTATGTACAGTATGTGTGACAGAGATCTCTAAGAGAGCCTGTGTATTCAAGTGAGAGGTTGTCTTTTTTTTTTTTGAGTATGCATGCATGCTTGTGTGTGTGTGTGTGTGTGTGTTCCGTGTGTGGCCGTCGAGCCAAACACGGAGGGAGATGAGAGGAAAGGAGACCAGCCTTTCAAACAAGATTAGGGCTGTGGCTGCCTAAAGGCCTGCCTGCCTTGCGACACTCTGCATAGACTGGGTGACATCTATATTAACACCATGACAGCAGGCCCAGTCTGCTGCGCCTCCTGACAGAGAGAGAAGGTGCCTCACTGACTGTCTGACTGATTGACTGACTGGAGATTTTGACATGTTTTTAACAGGTTAAACGAGCTTACAGCAAAATTATCTGAGCATTTAGTAGTGGTAAACGCTCAGCGGCATCATGTCAACTGTCCCAACAGTGTTGTTCTTTTTTTCCTCTGGGTATTTTTTTAATGACGATTATATAAACACAATCTATGTTTCAATCACTGTACTTGAAACGAATACCACTGCCCACTGCGGTTTGCTTTTTTTTTTTGTTTGTTTTGGAGTCAAATTCTGAAAAAAAAGCTAATTTGGCCATTGCATTAAAGCACAGACAGACAGATACCACCACAAGCTTTCAGCCTGTTTGTCCAGTTTTGTGTTTGTGTAGAAGGACATATCTGGAGGCTACCACTGTAATTACTAATCAACTTGTCTGGCTGAGTTAAGTGGAGACGATCCAAATTACTGGCAGTGAACATAACATCATTACCACATCCAAGAGGGGAAGAAAAGAAAAAGATACTTAAGTACAAAAACAATTAGAAAATATTAATATACTCCAAAAAATCACTTCATAACTACAATATTAGCTTTAAAAAAATGAAATGTCTACTGCAGAGTGATGATGCACAATGTTAGTATAAGGCTTGTTTCCTGATAAACATGGATGCACTGAATATGTCGTTTTGGAGCAGTGAGTAAGAAATGTTCAAATTCGTTTCACTCATTGTGTGACACTTGTGGCGAGCAAACGGACAGAGTCCTCCGAGCTGTCAGAGTGACGGAGAGAAGAAACAAGGAAGGTGGCTCATCACGACAGAGATAAAGGTCATTCCATCCATCCTTCCCACCCGCCTTTAAAATCAATCAAAAGCATAATGGTGATAAGAATAATTCAAGAAATTTCTTGTACTTGTCTTGTACTGTTTTTTTTTCTCTTTTTCTACAAAATTACACTTCAGGAAACTGTACTGTACATCATGAGTAATTAAAGACAGAAAAAGGTTTAAGAGAGGAGAAAAAAAAGGAAAGGAAAAAAAAAAAAAAGGAAGGATAGCTGAGCCGAGCTGGTCCCGAGCCGTCTCCCTCTGCTCCTCAGTGTCCAGTAATAGACCAAGAGAAGAAAAGTGGAGAAGAGAGGAGTTGGTGGGCGGACACAGTCATCTACCCGGGGTTGTTTTTCTTCCTTTTATTTGGACTGGGATTGGGATCCAGTTTCAGCTCTCGGTACTGCACCTGTTAAAACACACAGAAACACATGCACGCACGCACACACAAACACACACCACCCGGTCAGGTGGAAAGAGCAAAGGATGCTTGAATAGCACAGAAACCCTCAAGAGGCTCTCTGGGTCCAGCTGTGTGGAACCGTGGCCTCAGGGAAGGGATTACACACTGATTACAACACACACACACACACACACACACACACAGATGCACATAAAGACATGTACACTCACGCACACACTCACACACACACAAACACAATACACGAACACTGTTCAAAGCTCGAAATACACTCGCACACAGACGCACACGAATGTACACGTACACACGTACTTCCACAGATGTGGAACGGTGGCCTAAGGGAAGGGATCACACAAACAAACAGAGCACAGGGCAAGGGCTCATGGGAAAGCTTGGAGAGACAACAGAGTCATCTCAGCATGGCAAGATGGTGAAGAGAGAAAGGGCAGAGCGATGGGAAAGAGACAGAAGGTAGAACACAAGTCTGTGTATAGCTGGTAGTTACTTCAGTATCGCCTCATTACCCATCACATGTTGACTTGATCTGTTAGCTTCATACATGCTGCACTGAATGTCGTGAGCTTTATTGACCAATCTCGTGATGAGTCATGTAGAATAAAAAGCTAATTACTGTATAAAAGTCAGGCAGAGACATGACATATTTCTGACAAAAAACCACAATGTGAATCTGCACAAAAGCACACTAAGTGCATCATTCATGGTATGAAAAACAAACCAAAAAATGACAGTGCAGAACCCCTCCTTTGTTTCTCTCTTCACTCAGGTTGGGTGAACTGTGGTTAGGCATCAGAAAGTAGTCTGTCTATGTGGAGCTTTCCCTCTTCTCCCTCAATAATAAGTGGATACTAGAGAAAAACTAACCAGATGAGACTTGTGTCTCCTTGCAGACAGGTGAAGGGCCTGTCAGCCATTAGGAGCAGAACAGCAACACCAACTCGAGTGTTTCACAACTACTTAGGATGACTTTAACTGGTTCGGCTTTAGACAGCAGGAGATGTGCAGGGAAAGAGGGAAGGAGAGTCTAGAATTTCTAGTTTCCTTTATTTAACTTAAAGTTACTACAAGGGACTTTTATTTTGTGTTAATTTTAGAGGCCCCTGTGGACTAAAGCGGTAGTATTTTCCCAGAATGAAGACTGCATTTCCCATGAGCACCACCGCCATTTGTCATAAAGATCTTGGCTAGCATGTGCATTTATTTTGGAAGCTACTGAAAGAAAGACATTACTTATTTTTAATACTATTTATCTTTTTTTAAACACAGCTGTTTGCAGGATGCATAGCAATGAGGTAATGTATCTATTTGTGGCTATGTTAGATTAATGATTGTAATATGATGATAGTACTGTTCATACACCTGGGTTACAGGTACGGCTGCATTCAGCACCAAATCTGGCAACTTTCAATGTCCCCTCATCCTCTCAACGTCTTTATACTCCCTCATGCTACAATGCTACATACAATGTAAACAAAGGCTCTTCCGGTCTACTTGCCGTAAATTGTTTCGTCTGATTTTGCAGGTGATCCGACCCGGTGGCAGGCATTTAGAATAGCTATATAGAAATAACCAATCTTCTCAATAATGATCTTGTTTGCTTATGTAGGTCATATAGCGGCATCAGAGGCAACACGAGACTGTTTCATAACCAGTTAAAAGTTCCTTGTAGTAACTTTAAGAACCACTTTAATCCAAAGCCCCCCACAGCACCATATGTGCATGCTCTTTTAACAGCCCTAACGACGCGAAAGTCCCACCACAACAAATTAAGTGCCATGTTCTACCTTTTGAGGCATTGAAAGCAAATATTTTACTTTCTTCGGAGCCTTGTGTTATGTTTTGTTAACAGTATGTAAGCAAGCATCAGCTGAACAAATGTAGACACAGATTTTCTGCCTAAACTTAATCCTACAATCCAGCATCATAATTCTAATGACTATTTATGTATCGCTATTATGTTACTCATAATCACTCACTCTAGTGGCACATTACAATAACCTCAGAATATGTTCAACGCTATCACTGGGGTTAGCGTCACCAATTTCTATATTTGACATGTTGCTTTGCAAACAAACCCAGCGAACAGATCATTGAAAGAAACAGCTCTTAAGTGATGGACACTCAGACGCAAGAGCATGACAGTGGTTCAGCGTCAATAACCACAGACTGTCACTCTAGCAGTCTCACTTTCAGATGTATGCACACATGTGCATGCATACACACAAATACAGTCGCTAGCCTAGACAGATTCAAAACACTGACAAGCACTAGCCACTGAATCAGAATACTAATAGAGACAAAAAAAAAAAAGAGTTAACAGTCACAGCACCAAAGAGCCAGTATTGTCTGTGGGATCCCTCCTAGGCTGACGTACTGTAGGCTACTCTGCCTGTCTGACTGACTGACACCCTCTCTGATTCTCCAGGCAGACAACAAACTGACGTCAATACGGTTTCTCTGTTCTGTCTCATGGTGAGTCTGTCTGCTGTGGACGGGAACAGCAGCGTCTCTCAGCGCTGGCTGGGAATAAGCCTTTATCATCCATCTTCTACTGGTTCCCACTGTCGCTTCAGTGAAGCCTTCCACTATCCTCTGCCTGCAATGTACAAATCTGTGATGCAAAGAGACATGTGTGAACGCACGCAAAAGACACATGAGTACCAGCAAAGGAAATGTACACACACACACACACACACACACATACACCCGCGCCTCCCACATCACACAAAACACCCTGCCATCCCCGCATCATTAAAATCCCATATAAATCCACACACTCCACACACAAATATACAGTGGGGTATGGCTGTTCCTCCGTCTAACAGTGGTGGTCACCAATGTCCCGTTAAAGTGCTTACAGAGTGGTTAGGCCAGCATGTGTTGCTTTCTACGCCTCACTAGGCAGCCAGACTGCACTGATTCAGATCTGGATGCTCCTCGCTGTCCACAAGGCAAACTAACATCCTACTAAACAGCTGTACAAATACAACTGGTTTGTAAGATACATTGACAGAGAAGAAGAGAGGCTAAGAGACACAGCCTGAAAGATGACGATGAAATAATCCAGGTGGAGAAAACAAAGGGGGAAAGGAATGATGGGAAGCAAGATAAAGAAGGGACAGAAATAGACAGAAAGATCAAGGGAAGAAGAGTAGACACCAGGACAAACCAACAAAGGAAACAGGAGAGAAAACAATGAGAGCAAAGAAGAGACTGGGTGAGATATGTGGACACTCGGGTGATGACAGATACTGTTCTCATGTGGGTGTGGATCCTTTTATAGCCCTGCCAACTAAAGCAGACAACGAAGCAAAAATCCAAGGGACAGAGAGGGGTTTATATGGCCCCATCTGTGTGTGTGTGTATGTGTGTGTGCGTGCAGTGGTAGTTTTGTTAGGGGACCATGACAGTCCTGGCAGAGTGCCCACATTGACTGCGATCAATGACAGTGGTGTATCCGTGGATGAACAAGTGACTGAAATGGTTGAATTATTTAAATCACTGATGAGTGATGGAGTAACAGCACATCTGCACAGACTGCAGTTACATGGACATACAGTATATCTGTTAACAGGAAATAATTGCAAGCAAATTCACAAAAAAAATCAGCCCTTATCAAAATGTTTATTTCTCTATATGCAAACTAATTTTTACTCATTGTTTGCTACAAGCTTCAAACAAGCTACCGTAGATCCAAAAGTAGGACAGGTATTGTACGGGATCACTGACTGTTAGTGGTCCCATTATACGACCAAACCCCTACAACAGCGAAAAGGAACACGGCAATTTAAATCTGCACGTTGACATTCCTGTCCAAACAAAAATCTTTGTGAGTGCATACAAACAAAGAAAAGTTTGCATGTCAGTAAAAAGTAGGGTTTTGTTTGTCATGAAAAGTAGCGAGAGGGATCGACAAAAAGAAAGGGTGAAGGAAAAAACAATATCTCAATCAAACAATACTTTTCTCTCTGAAGAGCTGCCAGCCAGGAAAAATGGGGCTCATGCGTCACAGGTTCAATTCCACCTTACAGGTGACAGGCCTGCCTGACGCTATACCCTTGGCTCCCTGCTGCAGACAACAAGAGCTAGTTAAAGTCAAAAACAGAAGAAAAAGGCAGAGGAGGTGAGGAGAATGTGGGACGTTAGCAAAATAAAAGAAACCAGAATTGGGTGAAAGTAAAAAAAGTGTGGTAATGCACATAAGCAATTTGGTAGCGCGAGTGGGGAGCTTAAAGGGGAACATCGACGGGAGAGGCAGTGGGTAAAGACCCAGCGCTGCTCAAAGGCTGCTCCACCCTCGCTCCTCTCCTCTCCTCTCCTCTCCCAAATGTTGACAGTACAAGTGCAAAACAGGCTTTGAAGTATGCTCTGCTGAAGGGGCGCCGTGTACCGTGCTTCGTTTAACGGTGTTACCCACAAAGCATCCCGGAACCTGCCTCTCTCCCTCTCTCACTGTCTCTCATTCTCTCTCTCTCCCTCTCACATTGAACCTTTGACAGTGTTTTGATGATGCCAGTGTGGGCAGACAGACAAGGCGAAACCAGGGTGGGTGACAGTGTGCAAAAAAAAAAAAAAAAGGCAAATACGTGAGTAGATAAATGAAGTCAAGAAAGGCAAGGGAGCAACATTTTAATGATAATATGTTATTCTGTTTGCAGTCCTCTCCAGAGAGCACAAAACTCAAAGTGGGTTTCATCTCATGTGACACCTAACAGAGCATAAGGGTTATTAAATGTTTCCAGGGAAACACTACTGTGTACAGTTCAGACATCTGCAGATTGTAGGATTCAGCACTCACGTCTATTGTTGAGAAAGAAAAGGCATGTCAAGGTGACATAAACCAGCGAGCAAAAAAAAAAAAAAAAAGTAAGGAAAGTTTTGCCTATTAGCTGCAGTGGTACGACATTGAATAGTGACTAATTGGCCGCTCGCAGTAAAATGTTTAAATTTGTCACAAAAGTGGGGGAAGGACAAAGCGAAGGAGAGAGAGACCTCTAGTAGATGTGAGTGATGGCATCTGGCAACGTATCAACCTTTAACTATCCTGCCTTTGACCTCAATATACCCAAAGAGGTCTCATCCCCAACATAAATGTTGTCTAAAAATATTAACCCGACTCCCCACTGTTCATTAGGAGCTAAATTGGAATTCATACTTATTTTTGTACTGGGGGTTTGATCCAGCTCCTTTACACCGATCATAAAGGGCCACTTGGCATGCTAATTGCCTTGGCCCTACTTATGCACTCCCTAGCTCACATGGCTAATGGTGTCGTAAAACATACTAGTGCACTGACACCTCCCAAACGCCAGGTAGGGAATAGTAAGCACTATAAAGGTGCTCAGTTTGGCCTCGTTTAAGAGGACATGAAGGATTTCCTGATAATGACTATAAAGATAGCTTATGCTAGTAAAAGATCCAAACCAAAAACTCTTATCCAGAGAGCAAGAGGGACTCTTGCACGCACGCATGCAACCCTGCACACACAAATACGTAAGCCAGCCTTTAAAACTGCTTCTCACAGAGGGACACGATCATTTAAATAAACTGTTCTCTGCCTGTTGCAGCTTACATTCACTGCTGGGGATTTAGACTATAAAGAGTGTTTGACAGTGCTAGGGCCCAGTGTCAGTGATTTGGAGAGTTTGGTTCACAAGACTGAAGTACCTGGTGAAAAGAGAGTGTTGCTGCTACTGAATGCAAAGTTACATAGAAATGGAAGATAAGAAAACAATGACAAAAGCTGTTCCCCATTTGCTGTAGTGCTCTGCATCTATATATGTTATGATAGACTGCAGTCCAGTGTGGTTGCCCTTTGAAAATAAAGTCATTAGAACCTCATCAGTTCTGGCTGCACTGAAGCACCTCCAAATGATGCGGAACACTAAACTGAAACAACCCCAACCCACCTCACATGCACTACTGCTGGGAGAGCATGTGTATGTGTTAGGTCACATCGGGGCCCTGAAATAGCACTTCATTAGTCATCCAGGGTGTCAGGCACAGTGGGCCCCTGCACCAATGCCAGTGGGTGCCATGGACACGTGCCCGTGAGGGGACGCTCCATTTGGACCCCAGCACCTCTCTGCATCATCTGAGAGCCTCAGGGGCTTAATCCCCACTGACGGCTCTGACCCAGTAAGGTGGGGGCAGGCAATGAGGTGAACCCACCACCGGAGGAAGCAGTGGGACGCACTGCGAAGCAGAACGTTCTAGTCTGTTTTTAGCCAACGACCGCAGAGCAGGATGTCTTCACAGTGGGCTAACCTTTGTATTCAGTGAGAAAGTGATTAGTGCAGGTTTCAGTTCTGACAGAGCAGCAAATCTAAATGTCGATGACCTTATCTTTTTGATGCAAACAAAGTTAAATTGTCCTAAATAATCAAACCAATCATTTCCATCAAACCATCAACTCAACTTTTACCTTCTGTCCTCATTCCTTCTCCCCTATATCCACATCCATTTCCATCTTTCCTCCCCTGAAATCTATTCTTACCCTCTCCCTTGGTCTTTCACCCTCATTACTCAGTCAGCCTCCAAACTGTCAGAGAAACCTGGCAACAATTACCATTCCAACAGCTGCAGCAATAACTGTTACAGTAGCACTTACAGTTTTACTTATACAGTAGGCACAACTCCAGCAGCACGGGCACCAGACCAGGGCAGCATGTCTACCCCCACCTTCCCCAGCCAGCAGGCCCTCATTAGAGGCCTTGTAAAGGCCTCGTACCTGCCGGGCTTGGGCCCCTTCACTTCTCTGCTCCTTCAGGCTCCGGGTGTGTAAGGTGGCTGCACTTCACCAGAGGGGACAGCTTGGGCTCATTTAAGGCAATGGCTACCTGCCTTGTGCCAATCGCCGCAACAGGCCCCAGAAAACTATGAAACTGTAAAACTGCACGGGGGCCGAAAGGGGGAGAACATAGGAGGCTGACAGGGGTGTGTAGGGGAGCAAGGATTATGACCCTGTAAAGATGAAAGAAGTTGCGGGAAACAAGCGATCAAAGAGGAAGTGTGTCAGCGCTTATGTGGCAGGGGATTGGTCATATCAGAGGCCCTAGGTCGTACAGCCTCAGTCTGCACATTTGTGTATCTGTGTGTTCGTGTGTGTGTGTGTTGAACTCAGCACAGCGGGGATTAACGGCCACAGCGGACACCATCGGTGCTGGATAACACAATGACTTTCACAAGCTGCTGCTTAATTGCAGTTTAAACTGCACTTTGTCCTGGGCAGCACAGCACGTTACAGATTTAACATACACACACACACACAAGCACATTTACACACCTATATTTTACCTTAACGAAGCATCTGTAGTCTTCAGCCACAAAGTTAATCTGATCTCACGGTTAATGTAGAAGCAAAACCGCATGGGGCTGGTTAACTGTTGGTTTACACTCTGTTCCAATTACTAGCATAGCTGGGAAACGACAGCTAACTGTAATTGTGTGTGAGTGTATGTGTATGGAGTCAATCAACCTAGTTATATGCTGGGCACTAAACTCACTTAACCTTGTTATCTTATTACACAGCTCCAGCTATGTATGTGGAAATTAAATTAGACTAGGAAGCTACTAATAAGAAAACAAAGAAACGACTTTGAAACAATTAGATTAGATGTCTAAGTGGGTAAAACAATAGCCAGTTCACCCCACAAGTACAAAAGTGCAGAGTATAAACCCAGCAAGCGGCTGAGAAGAGGAAAAAGAAAAAAAAAAAAACAGAGAAAGAGTAAGACATAATAAAAGGAGCCCTAACCCTTGCCCATGTCTGAGACTGACAGAGGTAATGTCAAAAAGATATAAAAGATGAAACAAACATGAAAGTGGAAAGTTCACCCACCACTTGTACATCTGAGGGCACTCTGGACAGAAAGTCTAGCAGCTCATTGTTATCAATGGTGTAAGGGTCTCGCAGCTTCTTTGTGAATTTATTCACCCCTGTAGAGAGAGAGAGAGGTAGGGAAGAGTTGGAAGATATCAGCACATACTATATGAACACGTATTTGTATATACCTATTGAATGTAATTACTTAAACTTACAGTACATGTAAGTAAACATTTCTGACATTAGCTCACCCCAGACTAGCACAATATATCTTAGAGGAATGAAGTAGATGATGATGGTTGCCACTCCAAGAGCCACAATGGCCAGCCAGCTTAAGAAAGGCACAGTCCAGTTAAATGAGCTGTAAAGAGAGGAAAAAGGGGTACTGTAAAAATTAGGAGCAGTAAATCCAAACATGCTGAGAAAGAGTAAAGAGCACAGTCAGAAAGGGCATTTTAATACTTTTCTGCCCAAACAAGCTGATCTAGAAACCCCTGCACTACAAATTCATGCTCACTGGAGCTGAGCAGAAGGAAAGAAGTTTATCCTGTCTTACAGGTCAGTATTGCAGGGTGAAAATGGCCTATGACTCAATGCAATTCATATCATCTGATCAGTAAAACATCCTAAACTTTACAGAAACACGGGCCACAAACATTTCAGCTTCGTTTAAAATTAAAATTTACCTGTAACTGAAGAAAGAACCTGTAGTGCAAGGCCAGTCCAACTTTTAATCTAAAAGAAACTCCCTGCCTTCACTTTGCTTTGTATATGTGTGAGTGAATGTCAGGACCTTTGTGTACATGAAATTAATGGTTTTTGTGTGTGTGCATGTACAGTGATGTTTGTTTAAGGTGTACATGTTTCAGTTAACAGGAAGTCATGGGGGATTAAGTGAGAAATGATGGACAGCCCGTGTGTTTGTCTTTCAGGGTTGGGTGTCACGCTGACAGTGTTTTCTGAGAGCAGCACTGAGTTAGACTCAGGCTGGCAAGAGGAAGCGGGGCAACCTGGCATTGCAGAAAAAAACACTGGGACGTGCGGAGCGGAGCAGAGCGCAGCGGGCTGTGTGCCGAAGAGCGGGCTTACGACTCACTTCTTTATCCTCTCGCCATAGGAGGCCACTTCATCCAGTGCATTCTGCACGCTGATGCACACGTCCTGAATGGCATAAAGCTTGTTCATGAAGCCCTTTCTCTCAGAGTCCTGCGAGAGCACAGATAGAGGGAGAAAGAAAGCAAGGGTGAGACAGGAAGAGATGGAGCGAAACAGAGAGGAGAGGGTGAGAGAGGGGAGGAAAGAGAAAGAAGAGAGAAAAGACAGGGGCTGGGCACAGGCATCTTTGTGAAAACAATACATTTTAAATAGCGTCAAAGATTTGGAGTGGGAAGCCAAATCACCAGATATCCTGCATGAACTGACGGAGTGCTCTCATTCCAGGCAGTAATAGAGATATAAAGTCGGCAGAACAAATCAAAATGTTTTCCTCCTTACAAAAGCTCACACAGGAAAATTTGAATACGTGAATAGAGAGGCAGAATTAAACTGAAAGCCGAATGGATACATCAATCTCTGGGCGCTCTTTCTCCCTCTCTCTGGTGCTGCCAAGACAGCTAGGAAGACCAGGCAGAGCCCTCTTTTGTTCTGCTGGCTGGCACACTGTGATGATGTCACCAGCTGTGACATCATTATCATCCTTATTAAGGCCATCACCCACCATGAAGAGCAAGCTCTTCCTTTTCAACTTTTGATGGTTGAGAACTTCAGAATATTGCGAGGAGCGGGGGGGAGAGACCACAAACTAGGCAGGCAATCTAAAATCTACAATCCCCCCTCTCACTGAAACAAAGTGAAGAATTTAAGAAGTCATGCAACAGTCAACAAGCTGCCTGCTGACTGACTGACAGGCAGGGACAGGATGGATCTGGACAGAATGAGGTGACAGAGAGTGATCGAGAGCCGTTGGGTGAGTGAGGACATCAACATGCAGACTGATTGCGGCTGAATGTGATTGGTGGGCATGCTTGGGAGACAAAAGTGGGGCATAACAAGAAGAACAGGGCTATCTATTACCATCAGAGGAAAGTAACCAGAGTGTCCAGTGCTACAGTGGGTGGTCAGTTTACAATATACTGTAGTAATAGTAGGGGAATTTGAAAAAAGAGCGGAGGACTTTTGTCATGTCATCGCCCAGATCATCTGGTTCCGGTGCATTGGCATGCCAGCTAGCATACACAACTCTATAAACTCTTTTTCTTTCTAATTCAGTGAGAGTGATTACTGTTTTCGAGGGGAGTTTGGTCATTTTGCTTGTATGCTTGCATGAATGAATTGATGTTTTCCACTGTTTCTGAGTATATTTGCTGCTGAGCTGAATGGAAGATACCAGAGACATTCATAGTTCAGATAAGAAAGAATCTGGATTTGATATAGCCAGGAAAAATAAGGACATTACACAGCAACATAAGTGAATTAGTTGCAAAATGAACAAAAAAAAAACTGAAGCTTAAGTAATAAACGTTTGAAAGAAACCAAGAGCTTATGGCAAAACAACCAATAGCCACAAAATATTTCTTTTGTTAGAGAGACAGCATGTACAGCAATGGCTGCTATAGATGAGAATGGATGGACATGGTTAGATTAGAGAGGTAAACCTCTGAGTAATCCTTATCATTATACCCAAAGAGGACAGTGAAGTAGTCAAAGACACTAAAACCCCCAGGACCCCAGAGGCCTTTACCACGTTTCACTCCTTAAGACCAGCCCCCCCACCTCACCACAACCCTCCCAGTGAGACTCAAAACAACCCCCCACTGCCCCCAAAGCCACCCTCTTCTTTCTGCTCTCCGTCCAGGATCAGATAATGTGAAAAATGAACCATGGAACAGTCAGGGAGACCACATGGCCTCCCCAGCAAAACCACACAAGACAAATAGATATAATTAGACAGCGTCCCTGGGTTATTTTTCTTTGCAAATATTTTACAAGACTCCCTTTCTTTCTTCCTCCCTCTCTCCTCCTCTTCTCAGTCCTTTCCTCAGAGTCCATCTGTTTTTCATTGCTCGCTCAAACAAATCTCAGAGTGTGGAGGGCTATTGTGATGGGCTGGGTTAGGCCGAGCCGAGACGGACTGGGCCGGGTCAGGCCATTTTATTTTCTGGCCCGGACTCAGGGGAGAGTGTTTGAGGGCCAGGGGAGTGGTGTGAGAGAGCGGGCGGGGGTGGAGAGGATAAGTCAGAGGTCATCGGAGTATAAACCATTGCCACATGCCCCTCGGACTGCGGTCTGACTCCTATTTCCTGTCTTCAAACACGGCTCGGGGAGGCGGGAGGTAGCAATAACACAGAGGGCCACGGAGAACCTTGTTTTCCCAGCTTCCCCGCACACTGCGCACATATGGAGCCAGGCAACCTGTTCTTATAATGGAACCTAATATGCACACAAACACACACACACACACACACACACACACATACACACACACACCCTACAGCTATTAGATAAGGTTGATCTGCACACCTGGTCTTGCTGTGTGACTCTACAAACGATATACACCGACACAGATTAGACGATGAGGGCCCTTGACTTCTGAAAGCAGTTTCTTTCTTTACTGAGCAAGTTTGTAGATTAAGTTTTTAGACTGCAATGTCACTCACCACTGACAGAAAGGGGATTGATACAGAATAATACAGAGAGAGACAGGGCATCCACACATCACAGTCAACGCTAAGGAAAGCTTTCTAAAATATTGACTTACATATCAAACAAAACTGTGAAATATTTGAATCAGGGAGGTGAGCTTAATTCTCAGTTGTATCATTCTTTCTGTAGTTTAGTGGAGCATGTGTGTGCATGTGTGTGACAACCATTAGCTCACATGTGATAAGCGTTGAGGTTTTCCAGTCCTGACCAGCTCCCAGTCTCACTCAGGAGGAGGAGCAGGGTCTTTACAGGAGACTCAGGGCCTGTATTTCCATCTGTCTCTTCCTGTGTCTGTCAGGGAGACTAAGATGGTTTGTTTGGAGAACTGAAGGCAAGGCTAATAAAATGAAATCTGTGAGGCCTCTCGCTTTGACTTGGCTACAGTTGCAGTCATGTTAATGCTCAAAGTATGCTACAAATCCCAGCACCTCTGACAGCAGTGTTCTGATGGATGGTGCTGCATGGCTTGAATCATTCAGACAGATAGTGTAATAAGCTTGCCTAATGAGTTCAGCATCATGCATTTTAATAGACTGCAACTGTAGGTTCATCTGCAATGTGTTATGCTGACATGTTACAGTAACTGCCAATTCAGTCTGTGTACTACAAATTGTCACTGCAGTCAGATGACAGAGCATTCAATCTAGACAACTTCATCTACTGTAAGAGAAGCCTGGATCTGTGTAGATATTATATGTATTCTTTACTGTCAGGTACACATGCCATGTGTACCAGTACATACAGTACAGTTTATGTACAGTACAATATATAAGCCAATGCATGAAATGTCATTAAATGTTGGTCATAATCTCTGACTCTGAGATAAAAACCACTGTCTTACTTTCTGCCACAACTACATTTGATATAAAACGAATGCTTAATAAAAGGGATATAAAATGATTGCAAACTGGTGCAGCAGCATTAAATGAAAACAAAACATATGCAAGAAGATCAAAACGGCAAGAAAGAATATATAAGAAGAAAGAATATATACTGTGTTAATTAATTTTTGAATACCAATAAGCAACAGTACACTATTAATGCAAAATAGCATTAATTTGTGTCTCTTAAATGCAAACTCCAGTGTCGCTCTGATATAAATAAGAAAGCGTCTCGAGGCCTTTGTACACATCTCACATTATTTTTCATTCTCTGTGTCCTTTTGTGTGTATTGGTCTATCTCTCCCTCTGAATATCATTTGTTTTTTAATCTATAGCAAAAGGTCAGGGCCAATCAGAGTGCAATGTGAGTTAAGGGTGAAGTCAGAGTAACAGCACACTACTGTGTATGAAACGAAATTCTGCACTGAGACAATCTGTTTACGCCGTGAGTGAAATGTTTCTATGTGCAGCAGAAACTCCTTGACATCAATTAACTCTCATCAGGTTTGGTAACAGAAATATTTAGTGAGTCAGTGTCCTTTGTTGGCAGAGTTGCATGTTTTAATTGTGTGTATGTCACTTAAAGGCAATAAATGCATCTTTTATGGTTATGTCCAAAGTTTGCATCATTGTGCGGAGTGTGATATGAAATCTCAGCCAAGCAGCCATCACTTTAGAGCTCAGCCACCCTGTGTACAAGTGTGTGGAGCAGGTTGCACCATGGGACTGCTCCCATCAGGGAAGACAGACTAGGGAAGGCTCGTTAAAGTGATGTGAGCTGTTTGCATGTGTTAAGGAGAAACAACCCTCAGTGACACTAGAGAGAGCCGAGGGACATGCGCTCTCTCACCTACATATACACAGAAACAGCCCAGTCAGGCTATCAACATAGCACTTGCTGGTAAATTGTGGTAAACAAATGTGGTAAACTCCTTGAAACACTTGATTAAATATTTAACAAAGGAAAGATGTGCAATGCCTCTGTGTACTCAAGTGTTCTATTTCTCTTTCAGAGAGATAGCATCATAGCTGAGCACATCTATATGCAAAAGTGCAAAGTGAGCACTTGTAAACTTTGCAAAGACAGTTTGTTCTTCACTGACCCAAGGCCTAGAGCTAAACAAGAGAGAGGTCACTGAGGACTTAGCCTATTACGATGGACTCAAATATCTGTCCTATATCTACTGGGTGGAAATAAAGAGAGCCATTTGAGACTGTTTTAACCTCCGATCACATTGTTCTCCCTGCTGGGTTACGCCATAAAAATGATAAACCTAACAGTTATAATGTAGCAGCATATATCCAATCACACCACAAAATGAGCCTGAACCACAAGTGGCTTCTGCTCAGTGCGGCTGTGCTAAAATTGCACCTGTTTTTCTTTGTTTTTCTTTTTGTCTCTCTCGCTCTGGCAGCACAGTAAAAATTGAAATGTCAAATAAAACGTGACAGGATGCTAATATGTGGCTCCCAGAGGGCATCTGAAAGTGTGCTTGTTGATTTTGTAACTGCAGAGAGAGTCGACATCCCTCCCATTTCCACTCCAGGAAAAAAACAAAAAAAAAACATTGAAAAGTTGAGTCAAGTTGAGGAATGCTTTAGCGGCAACACTGATTCAATTTCCAAAGCCAGTGAAAGAATTAAGGATGACAGAATAATAAATAGCGCATACAATTAGCATCTGCTGTACAGTCTGGTTAACACTTAATGCGTTGCTATCTCTCCTTATGAAATAAAATATGGGTAAAGGAAACTAATTATTCGTTCCCATAAACATTATATTTACCTCTGCCCAGTTTTTAAACATTTCTGTGAATAATTAAATATAGAAATAATTTAGTAATTGATGAAAGTGAAATACTGTTCACTAGTAGGAGGTGAGGCTTGTCCACATCAATGGCTTTTAGTTCAATCTTTTTTTGTTTTTGTTTGTTTGGTTCAGTACATGAGTCACAATTATTAGTCCAATCTGTTAAATGTTTACGTAATTGTTCATAATTTGCATTTCTGTATTTGTATTGCAAAGAAGTTTAATTAGTTTAATGAAAATGTGAATGACTGCTTTTTAAACTAGAAAGATCACACGTTTTTGCCGCTTGTTCATTGGGACGCTTTTTCTGGCATTATAATGAACTAAATAATATTTTACAATGGACATTTTTAGCAGTAAGTACTTTATATCTGTGACACTGACCGTTTAAATAGTTCTTCTTCTACCACAGAGGTAATGTAAGCCAAATACAGGCCTTAATATGAAAATTAATATGTCTGAATAGTGTCTATTCCAAGGAGTCCACTGGGGAGCGAGGAGTCACAGATTTAACCTACTGGGAGTTAAGAGAAAAAAAAAGTTGGGGACCCAGTGGCCTAGAAGAATATCTCCCCTCTGTCAAGAAATGACAACAAGACGAAACAAAGGCCCTGCGACCAGCCTCAGATACCACCATGCAACCTGGCACCTCGCCAGCGCCACATGAAAGAAGCAGATGTTCCTTTTTTTTTCAGGCTGCGGTTTTAATAAATAATTTATCCCATACAAGAACTAATCCATGGGTGAATGTGGGGAATACATCTCTATTTCCCTCCCTCTCTTTTTATCATAAACACATAAATATCTGTTTAACTAGTGTGTTGAGATGCACTGCACGTCCTCCTCCTGGCCCTCATCAGGCAGCTCACACACACAAAGGCCACGTTAAGATGTGATGGGGCGTCCCACTCCCAAAGGCCCAAACGGATGAATGTGAGGAGAGTGTCTGTGTGCACACACAGACTTCTTTGAGAATATCTATGTGCGCTAAGGGTTGCTCCCACAAAGCCAAAGTCAAACTACAGTTAAGACTGTCAGCTGGAGGTGGACCAGGCAGACACAATGCTCTCTAGTACTAATTAGTCTCTTCACCCAGCCTAGTCCCATAGCGAGGATAAATATACACATATGTAAAAGAGAGGGAGAGAGAGGGAATGAGGGAATAAAAGGAAGAGGTGGTGGTGACTTATTTTCAGTTTGACCTCTGCTTCCTATCCTAAAGAGAAAGGTTTCTGGTGTTATGAGAGTGCGTTTGTGTGTGTGCCTCTAATGTGTCTGGGTGGCAGGAGGTTGTTTGCCACTGATCATCTTTACCCATCTCTCCCTGGGGCCTCTCATCACCTCTACCACACCAGCCACTCCATCAGACTCAAGGTCGGGTGCACACACACACACACACACACACACATAAATGACTACCACCCCACAACTTCTGCGCTTGATCACTTCCTCTTCCTCACCTCCTGCCGAATGCCACCCGACCCCCCGCCCACCTGCCTAATTCTCCCCCACCTTGCCTCACCTCTGCTCCCCTGCTCCTGTGCTCTCCTTCCCCTGTCCTTCCCAGAATCCAGCCTGGCAGAGTGTGATGAATGGGACAACATTACTCTTGTCCTCTGTTGGCCTGGTTTAGCTGCTCCAGCCCATCTTCCTCTGTCTGTCAGTCTGTCTGTCTGTCTATCTGTTTGTCTTTTTCACTCTCTCTGTCTGCGTTGGCTTAAAACATATAGCACTATGAAATCTAAATACTGTATTCATTGGTTTTCACCATGCTGCAAGATGAGAGTATAAGGAAACTTTGATAATATGCAAATGTAGATGAGGTACAGCTATTATACATACATATATATATATATATATATGTATATATATGTATGTATATGAAAGATAATCGTTTTAAAGACACATGTAAGCATTTCTGATTCTGTAAGGTGGTGTTTTTATCCACAGGAGTTTCATTTCTCTTCTATAAATTAAGATCCATACCTACACAATATTGTATAATTGTTCATTAATTAAATCATAGTAAATTACATGTGATTCATCACCCAGGTCTATAAAACGTGCGCTATCTCCGGTGTACCTTTAATTACATATTCATGTTCAGAGAGGCACAGGCAAGAAACAGCTTTAACATCCACTGTTTTAAACTTTGTTTTGGTAGGGAAAAAAAAAACACGACAGAGCGAGAGTGCATTGCTATGAAGTGAAGGGATCACGTCTTCAAATAAAATATGCATCCTCTCAGTGCTCATTACAGATTTATGACTCTTGTTAAAAGAAAAGGTGGCGGCTGCCTTCTAACATGTCTGACTTTCAAATTCAGACGACACCGCTGTCAAGTGTTGTGCTCCACATTCTGTCCAATGAGAGACCGGGAGGTATGAGTGTTCCATCTTCAACATCCTATTCGGTGAGTGTCTCGTAGAGAGTTACTTTGGGTGGATGAGAACACACAACTCCTCACCTACAGTGCAACGAGTGCTCGTCGTAAGCCTTTGATGCATAGTTCATCAGTCAAAAAGTTCAGTTGGTTCAGCCGCTCTTGTGTATGTGATTCAGAACAATAACAGTTGGGGGAGTAGACATTGCTGCATTAGGCATAATGAGCATTGGGATTTGCTCCAGCAATATGAAATAGTTTTGCTGTTTCTGTTGCAACTTTTAAGAAAAAGTGCTCACAAGTGTGTTCAAATCACCATACCACCCACAACCGCACACACATGCACACATATACGCTTTCAGGGCTCTGAGAATCCCCATTAGAAAATTAGTTTGGTAGGTGCTTATTATCAGTGACTTATGGGTCATAAAGTGTGAAAACAATCATTATTTTTAAGAGGAATGTAATTAGTGCTATTCAAAAAAAAACAACAATCTAAAAGTGTATTTTTGGCAAAAAAGTACACTAAGCAACTCTGTGGTGGAATTTTATTCCCTTATGGCCCCCATCACTGCACACATTACAAGTTCAAAATCAGCAATCAGCAAAAACTTGAGTCACTCCCAATGTCACCCTTTAGTACCTCAGAGCCTACAGTCCCACTAGCATCACACAGTTAACACGCTGTCGCACCTCAATCTACAGCTGTCACCTTGCAGGGTAATAGGTCTACAGTGCTAGAGGGAAGTCACACAAAAAGACGGGAGCAGCCTTCCATGCTGGAGCCCCATTATCGTCCCCATCACCTTAAAGAGCAGGCAGAGGCGGAGGCCTCCAGGCGGGGTTGGATTGGGGGGCCGAACGTGCAGAGCGTGGGTGTTTGATTGAGACGCGGACAGGGAACAGGTATTGTACACAAACCCTGACAGGACAGCAGACAGAGGCCGCCGGACAGACGATGAGCTAAGTAGGAAACCGGAAGACAGTCACACACACCATTAGAAGTCAGAGCCGCACACATGCCCACTTACCACCATCGCTCGTATCCACTCAAAGTGCCAGGAAGCCAACATATCCTCGAGGATATGGTTTTTATCACGGCTGTCCTCCCAGGGGCCTGGTTTAGGGTCCTTGTGGATAGATTACAGTAAGATTTTGTCTTTACAACCCGGAGAAATTAAGGTGCAAGGGTTAAAGAAAAAAAGAGGATACTTTACAACTGGGGTCTTATAGTTGATGTTTTGGCCAATATAACAGGCTATAGGCAAGAACAACATTGTTTCACCACCTTCTCTGTAGAGCTTGTAAACATAAGCACTGCACTAAAAGCAGCTTTAGCAGTGCAATGCAGAGGAGAGTTGTAATTGATTTTTTTTTAAGTATTCAAACTTTGTTTCATCCTCCAAATAAATGCTTTTGATAGCTGGGTTAAAGCATGACTGTTTTAAAACCATTTTAGGCATATACTGGACTACTGCAAAGCTGTGTCTAGAAGAACACCAATTTCTACAATCTCTACAATGACTGTGGTGAGTATAAAGCTGTACTTATCTATAGGTATACTGGTAAACTGCAAAAAAAAAACCCTCAGAACAAATGTTCATGTCAATAACAAAAGGCCAGAGTTAAAGTAAAAGTGAAAAGGGAATGGAGCAGAGCGAAGGAGAAATGAGAGAAAGCGAAAGACAAAGCAAGAGATATGTATCTTGGGGGAATAGAGATAGTGAGAGATGATCCACCTGATGTATGTGTGTGACAAAGAGGAAAAACAAACAAACAATGCAGTGTATTTTGCATAGAGAGACAATACCCCTCTATGCCTCTTTCACCCTCCTTTTTGTTTTCATTCCTTCCTCTATTAGCCAAACATGATTAAAATGCAGTTCCTACTAGTGTCTCTGCTGAACAACGAAAAAAAGACAGTGAGATGGAAAGAAAAATGAAGCGGAAAAGTCAAAAGCATCTTTTACAGCGTGACGCTTTTCATCCTTCACAGGCAGGGAGAAGAAAAGAACACAGAGATTGAAACTTTTTTTTTCTCTTCCCCTCTCCCTCTCTCTGTCTCTCTCTCCTATTCTCCTCAGCAGCTGAAACCCCCCCGATACCTGAGGACAACCCCACTGCATTACAAGCTCAATAGCCTCCCTAGAACAACATTTCAGTCACACTTTTTTTTTTCCAGAGCATTGATATAATTCCCAATGCTCTCTTTAGTCCAATTACATTATGCCATGTCGCTATCTGAGCGATCGGCGCAGTGCCGTGACTGGGACTGAGAGAGGAGTGCTGGGGCTTGGGAAGGTGCTGCACAGCTCCATGTGCTATCTGGAGATAAGTCAGAAAACTTACACTGTTTTTAACCATATTCACACTGAGACAAAGTGTGCAAACCTTGTTTAACATAACATAGAGCGGAGAACCTAGGCACTAACAGAGGAAACAGGAGCTGAGAGAGAGCTGGGGAGAGAAGAGACAGGTACATACAAAGAGAGAGCAGAGCGGTATTGTATGTAAAAATCAGTAGCCGAAAACAGCTGCAAGGCCTGCAGGGTGAGAACTGGATATGTGTGCTGATACTAGCCATTGGCCAGGAGTTATATACTTGCCAGAGAATTGATAAACACACACACACATGTGCACACACGTGTGCGTGCATGAGTCATGCCTACAGGGAAAGCAGCAGAGGGTGGAAAGGCTGTCTCAGCACTATAGATGAGAAGGATAAAGAGATATTGTGCTTTAGGAAGACAACTGCGTGGCAGGAGAGATGAAGACACAGAGGATCATGTATGCTCAATCTTATATACAATGTACAGTCACCTGCATTACAATTTGTTACAACCTGTTTGGACCACATCAACATTTGGTGTCATGCAATGTGCACATAAATCACAGAAAGCTATCCTAAACTCCTCAAAATTGTATTGTAATTCCATATGGTTTACCTATATTCAGTCGGTGCCCCAATAGGTCAAAAAAGATTTCATCGCTGGTTCATGTGGAATGCCGTACGGAATTGAGTCCATAAATAAGACTAAAAAAAAAGGACTTTTCATTTCAGTATAGTAATTTAGATTTTACGGTTCAATGCGTTGGAGCTAATGAATAATGTCCACTCTATATTTACCATCAACTCTGCACATGAGGGAGGGAAAAGAGAAAATGAGCGAGAAACTGGAGAATGAAAAAAAAAAATTTCAAGGGTGCATGTGGTGTGTCTGTGTGTGTGTGAAAGAGAGATAGATAGATAGACAGAGAGAGAGAGAGAGAGAAAGAGAGAGGGAATGCACTGAGCAGTAAGCCTGTGAGCAGGACATGATTGCAGTGTGTATCTTATCTGTGTCAGGTCCTCCTGAGGCTAGTGGAGCCTAGCTGAGCGGAGCACGAGCGCTTCAGTGACCAGTCAACCGTGTGAGGGTAATCTCCTCACTCTTTCAGACTCTCTCTCTCTCTCTCTCTCTCTCTCTCTCTCTCTCTCTCCCTTTTTCCAGTAAGCCCCCCCTCTGGGAGACAGCTGAGCCACTGCGCACACATAAGCATGACGCTCACACAAAATACACAAACACATTTACGCACACAAACACTCTCACCCATGCTGAGCCTAAAGGTGATAGCTTCGTGCCAGCTTTGGACAGCGAGCCCTCAGGTGAGAAGAAACATCACAGGCTACATTGCACACTGAAGCCCCTGTAGCCAGTAGCCTGTAAATATACTGTGGGAATGAGCTGCATGTTGCTGCTATCTTACACCATCCATGTCCCACAATGTTACTTCGAGGTGTATTGGAAGATACTGAGAAGGCACATACAGACACATGAACTGAGCTGTAAGTAAGATAGAATTAGGGATGGCTGAGATGACAGCAGGTCCAGGACACTTGGGCATACAGGAGTACCTGTCCATGTGATTTTTACACGTTGTTGTGGCAGAGAAACCACAGGTGCGACTAACATTGATAATTGCTGCTTTCCACTTTTAACTGGTTCCAGAGCCCTGGTATTGTGCACGATGTGCTCAGTGTCATGGCTTACTGGGGAACCTACATAGAACGGAGGCATCGTTAATATTATTAATAACACTCGTGCTTCACCTGCTATGATGAGTCAAAATGTTTTCTGTGATAAGTTTTATTACATTCGGCTGGGTGAAAACTCTCTTAGGATTATCTATGAAAAGAGAGTAAATCATTTCAAACCAAAACTACATGTCTGATAGTGTCCCAAGACTAGCATCCCATAAACTAAAATCAGTGAACCTATGAAGGTGATAAATATAAACATGTCAAATTTAAGATCTACTGTTTGGGATGTTGCAACTGATATTAGAGTTCATGATGACAGCCATGTGAATAATACGATGTATTGAGCTACAGTGTATTTTCAGAACATTTAAAAAAAGAAATAAATATGTAAAAGTTAAAAGGTCTATGATTTTAACTTCTAATATTTACTATTATGAAAACCTCTTCTTAGATTAAAGTGTTGAGCTCAATTGCTCTTGATTCAGCCTGTCTGGATAGTTAGATGATGATAATCTGTTGGCAGCACATTTTTTCACCATCATTAAATCACAACCAGATACAATACATGTTACACACTTGAAAAGTGTTCTGTATTATATTATCTGAATCTCTAAAAAAAAACTCTTTACTCTCAAAAAACATTTTTCATTCTGCCATGCTGACATCTTTTCATGCTGGATATGTATCTTATTTGTTATTTCTAAGACTACAATTTCAATATGTGTGCAACTGCTTCTGTACTCTGTTGGTGAAAAAGCTGCATCTGCAACTTGCCACCATGTTTAAGATTTGTTTTATTGAAAGCAGAGGTTCAAAATTTGGGCAGTATACTGCTTGCATATTCTCTGTGTGTGTGTGTGTGTAGGCAATAAGAGTCAAGCAACATTCCAAGCTGAAGATTAACGCACACACACAAACACACTCGCGGAGCAGGAGGACGAGAGTAGAGTAAAAAAAAAAATTAGTTCATGTCTAACATTCTTTCATCCCTCATGTGCCTGCCTGCTTGGCTTTAACAACTGAGCCGTCCCCATCAATTAGTCTAGATGCTGGACTTTCATTGAGATTAAGTGACTAATATCAGTGCTTGCTCACAAGAAAGACACTTTTCACGTCTGCCCAACAATCTGCTAAGTCAAAACACATGTGGTGATCCAAGGCAAAAAGCCTGCAAGGGGTCTTCTATGCAATGAAAAACAGGTGTTCTACTTTTTGGCCATGTAATACCCCATTTAGCCTCTGGAGCAAAGGTTATCCAGCTAATAGCTGCCTTGTGGTGCACTGGGAAGAGCCGTGCACATGGCCGGAGTAAACATCTGGGACGAATTGTACATACTTGCAACATATGCTTCAAGTTCAATTAAAATGAGGCCTTGGCACATTTATTAATCTTTTTTTCCCTTTCGCTCTCATTCTCTCTCTCTTCTTCCCTCTCTCCCCTATAGGCCTGTGCCATAAAAGAGGCCTCCTTTGACCCGTCCTTCATACTTACTCATACAATCTGAAGCTGTACCTCATATCCAATGTAAAAAACCTCATATCCAATGTAAAAGACAAATTTGTTAAGCCTTGAAATTCCATTTGTTCTGCACTTAACCAGGTTGGAGGGAAAGCAAAGGGAAGAGAGAGAGAGAGAGAGTACCGTATGTGTCAGGATGAAAGAGTGAAAAAAGGCAGGGAAGGGGACGATTGAGGAAAGGGTAGAAGGAGAGAGATATAGGCGAAGAAAAAAGAAAAATGCCCCCCTTTCAACTTTCCTACAGCCCAAATGAAATGCTAACAGTTGAGGGGAGCAATAGATCAAAATGTATGAAGCCAGAGTTGGTAAATTGTAGCCTTTGTGGCGGCTGTGCTATCCAGCATCCCAGCCCTGTGTGAGCACAGAGAGCAAGGCCTTCTTATGTGGAATAATCAGTTTGGCACCAAATCTGACGGAGGCTGCACAAGCTGCTGCTGCACCTCATTTCAATATGAAAGTCTAAAATGTATTTCATATAATCTGCAGCTTTTCAAATGCCTGTATTTTTATTTTTTCCCTGAGAGGAGGTAGGAAATGCAGTGATGGAGAACAGACGTAAAGAAGGGGTAAAAAAAGGTTCAAGGTTGCCTGGTGCATATCTTCAGTCAGTGGCCCCCTGTACATTTCAGCCTTGGAACTTCACAGCCATGAAACTTTGCTTCTGCATCACTGTGGGAGAGGATGTAATGCTCACGTATCTTTGTGTGCTCATCGCCCAACTGGCTGCCTGGCTGACTTATTGCCTGACTTACTGGTGGGATGACTATTTGACCATCTGCAACATAAGTGTGCTTTTTTTAACCCTTTTGCTGCAGACTTGAACTTACAACCCTTCGAAAATGGGAGCGGCTGTAAGCGAGGTTGGAATTGTATAAGAAAATTTCACATTCAGAATGTCCTTAGGCAAAATAATTTTGAGATATCAAATTGCCTGGTCAAAGGCCTTTACAATTACCATTGCAAACAGCCAGAGTTTTCCCTCAAAAAGATTACTACACCAGACCATGCAAATTACCACATCTTAGCCTACTAACCTTTATATTGCTGGAGTGTGGCTGCAAGGCATCAAGTAACAGCCAGACTAATTTCAGATTCAAGACTTTTCCGTCAAGGTGCTTTACGGTTTTCACAGTAAAATATTTGGGCTTTACTTAAAAGCTCAAGTTAGAATTTGTAAGAGTTACACTTCCTTGTTTTAAGACCCCTCGAGTCTGATCACACTGTGGTATCAAACTGAAAATTGTCCTCATTTCAAATGTGCGGCACCGAAACCCAGACAACCCTGTAGATGGTTACAGAGTTGCTGAAGCATTTCAATTACCATCCCCAAGTGGAACATTGACAAAGTACTGTATCCTATCCAGTGGCATTTGTTTCAGTAGCTGTTCCTACAGTGTAAACGAGCGGAGGCAGTAAAGCAGCCACCTGTTGTTACCTGATAGTGTCTGGACAAGCCCAGATGCTGTTTTACTGGGACATAAAGGAGCAGTGAATGGACCTAAATAGCTAACTAAGCACTTTATACGGGTGCGTGTTCACAGGAAACAGGGCTGAAGCATGACTGTAATAACGTAAATTCTTCATAGTGTTATACGAAGGGAAAAATAAGGACAGTGTACCAAACTGCAGTCAAAGACCAGGCCAAAGCAAAGCAAGCCAAGAAGAAGAAAGATGAGGAATGTGTTGTGTATATACCTACAGAGAAAACTTTTCAAAAAGGTTAAAAGGTTGTATAATCTTTGTACAAGTGTTTGTGCCTCAGGCAGTGACTGAACAGGGGAGGAGATGGGAGGGGAAGATCGAGTCATTTCATTCGTCTGTTTGTGTTTCCGGTCTATGAGGCAGTGTCAACTCTTCCTGAGGCAGTGTTTGTCTGTGTGTGTGTGTGTGTGTGTGTGTGTGTGTGTGTGTGTGTGTGTGTGTGTGTGTACATTTGTGTATGTGTTTGTGTGTGAGTGCATCCCTGCACACAAGACATAATTACCTTGTCATCTTTGTCAAAATCCTCATCCTCGTCCTCCAGCAGGTCCTCCATTGCTTGCTGACAGATGCAATGAGAAAAAAAAAAACAGAAAGAGAAATAAAAACGTTTATGTAACAGCTATGGTGCAGATAAACATTAGATAACACAGGGTTAACATTGGCAGAACACCCAGAGAGGCATATTAAAGCTGATTGGTTATGGTTATGTCTGGCAAGAGTTTGTTAATGAGTATGGAAAGCATGTAGATAGCACAACTATTGGATTGGTGTGTGCTAATATGTCACAAGCTTCAGAATGGTTTAGAATTACAATTTAATTTTAGAAACATTCTGTTGTTCAAATGCGTTGACACTTCTGGAAATGTAAGCAAATGCTCTGGCTTTGAATTTCAACGGGCTGAGGATTAAAGTCTATTCATCCACTCAAATCGCATTGCACAAAAGCATTCAAATCTTACACCATTCAGCGGGACGAGACAGCAGAACTCTTCTTCTTCTGATTCTTTTTGGTCTCTTCTGACCTCTATGACCTTTGCACCCGTCTCTCACCTCAACCTCCCAATTTCTATACATTCATCAATCTATCATTTCATATCCTCTCACAGAATGGTGCTCCAAGAAAGAAGAAAGAAGGAAGCCTGCAGCGTAGAGAGCAAGTCACAAAGAACAGCAACTATGTGCTTCAGTGGTCCAAAACCGATGAAACTGGAGCTGCTGTAGCTCTGAAGCCCCAAGATACCCCGATACATACTGTACAACACATAGAAGAAATGACAGAGACACACTCCTGTGCACACAGTCAGAGACAGTCAGAGACACAAAGACACATATGAATACATACGACATTCAGTAACAATGTCACATGCAGGTTGTGGCTTCTCCTGTTCACTAATAGAAGAAAGAGACAAAATTATTTTTACATATGCATTAACAGGAAATGAAATGTAGTAAGAAAAATGTCTTAATGGGAAATGCAGTCCTTCACATACAGCTCAGACCTCTATCTGTATGTGAAAAGTAAGCAGAGAAACAAATGTCTTGGCTTATATAAAAGCAGCTTGAGCCACTGTGTTACTATATCTGATTAGTATTTAATGATACACTGCTTCGGTGGCTGTGTGCCTTTGTGATCGTGCGCAAGTTCACATATGATGTCACCAAAGAGAAGACTACAGATCATTGCTGAATCTCTTATCCACCGTCTTCCTGTCAATCACACATCAAAGCAACAAGGTCATATTGTCGCTCCCAATTTACATAAACAAACACCCGTATCGTAAGCCCTACAGCTGTCAACACCCAACCCCCCAAAACCCTAAAAACCTTCACCCAGACTCAACGCCACCACAACCCCCTAACCACGTCCAGAACGCCACAGACTAGTTTGGAGAAATCCAAAAATCATTACTTAACGAGACAATAGCTTTTGTCCTTTTTGTTTTTCATTGGAATAAGGGGAAAAACTATGTGGCGGCTGACATAAGCCTCTTATGTAAATGCAGCTTCTCAACACAAACAAAGAGGAGTTCAGAACAGCAGAGTTGAGAGGGTAGAGTCAATAGTGCGTTGTGCACCAGTGCATGTGCGTGCATGTGTGTGTGTGTGTGTTTGTGTTCTATCAATAGCTCGGAGCGAGTTGGGCAAAGTGTTGTGCATGTGTGCATGGTACTCCCTGTTGAAACAGTCTGACTGTATAGCAACTGGTTATTCCCCAGTTCACTGAGACTCCATCACTGTCTAGAAAAGTAAGCCTGACTGTTCACAGTTCACAATCTCTTTACTGATAGAGAATACATTCACTACTATGCTATACAAACACCAGAGAGAGAATTCTCGCTCTCAGCCGAGGCAAAAGATGTAGACGTGATACTGTAAAACGAAAGCCTTCTGGCATCTCTAAACAAATGAACTATAACTGTTTATAAAGTCATCATGGTTCCTCCCAAATCCTTTCACCCGTGCCAAAATACAAACATAATGGATTCCTCCACACAGAGGCTTTACTAGGGCATGCCTGGCACACGCTCCGAACTTTAAACAAAGGGAATGAGCATGAGCTAGCAGGAGAAGCATGACCTAGAGAGACAGAGAGAATGATAGAGTCGTTTGTCTCCCTCTGCTCTCCGCTCTGCTCTCTCTCCTCTATCGCCTCTGGTTACAGAGAGAAGTCATGTTTCCTGTGATGAGACACAGTGTAAAATTAATAAATAAAAAGACATGGAACATGTCATCTGCCCTGAAGATTGCCACGGCTAAATGCGTGCACTGAAGCTACTGTCTCAGTAAGGGAGGATATAAATTACCTCAGTGCAGCCGATGAATTCCAAACATCTTCCTTTCTCTCCCTCTACCTTTCTCTCTATTTTTCTCATTCGTTTCCTCTTTCTAAGACCTGTTTGGTGTATGATATCATTTGTCTGCTTATCCCCCCATTATCATGTTGTTTGAATTACTATCATTACAGCAAGGCAGCATCAAAGCCTTGCTGTCGACAGGATCGTGTAGAGCTCACATTGCCTGCAGAGCCGCTCCAGTCAATTCAATATCTACTGAGGTGGGGGATTAACATATTCAGACCTATTCAAATAATACAGGGAAGATACAGGCTACTCTTACAGATTACACTGTGCACCATAAATACATACAAAGATGGTGATAATATAAAATACATACAAAGAATATAAGTGAGTACAATGACATTGAGAGTTCAAATGGCTGTGAAAGTATATGAATACATCTGTTTGGCCTTCGTGGCTCCGACCTAAAAAGCTGATTTGCAAGGATTAAATTTCTTTTTTTTTTCTTTGTTTTCTTATATACACTTTTGTCTTTGTTCTAGAGTGGCGACACCTTGTCTGTACACAAATTGAATTTTTTTTTAAAAGAATGACATATCTGTAGCATTGGCACATAACCCAGCACAAGCTCTGCTACATCATTCTGATTTTTCCTCTCTTACTGTACTGCCCAACATTGCAAAATACTGTCTGTGGAAGGAGAGAAATGAACTGGACTAAACAATGAGTTTTGATTGTGTGTGTGTGAATGGCTTAGTCTTTTATCACACTATAATCAAGAACATGCAGCTACTGAACCGGATCATAGAGGTAGTGTAGTATCCTCTTGTTTAGGTGTGTGTAATTCTTCAGTAAATCCTTGCATAACACAACTTTACTCTGTTTGGTGACTGATACTCAACATCTTCATGTTATTTACATTCAGTGTTACGGAGCCAGATCTTTCTCTACCGTTTACTGTTACTCTGTGCCAGTTAAAGTGAACACTGATAGCTAAAAATCTGTCTGGACTGAATTTGAAAAAAGTCTGGCAAAAGCAACGGAAACTAAGGTAGTTGAAAAGTCCAGAGAGTGTTTGGATCTGATACTTTCCTGTTTGAGCGAGCCCCTGCTGCACAGACTGATTGACTGAGAATGTGATGAAAATTTTGTTACAGTGGTAAAAGGGAGCAGCGGAAGACAGTTTTTCAAGAACTGTGTGTCTATCAGCAGTGGGGCTCAGGTAGATATTTCTAATACCCTATTGATCCCCAAGAGGAGAATATTTGTATTCTCCCTTTGCATCCACAGGGAGCTTCTTGCACACATTTAGTGGCACAACAGCACCCCTAGAGTCTTTCTCAAGGACAGAAATTGCCTAATCTTGATTTATGTCCAGTTGTATCCCCCTTACTCCCCTAACTCTTACAAAACTAGCTCTGACTTTGATGTTGGAAGATTAGCAGTATGATTGTACCTTATAGGACTTAGCCCTTACCTATGTGATACAAAGTGAAAATGGCCAAAACAGGTTTGGAATTTAGGTTACAGGCAAGGATAACTACACTGTATGGAAACATACCGGAGAGTTTACAGCTAACCTGGCAAGGGTAGAGGGAAGCTTTTGAACTAAAAACTGTACTCTGAGGGGATTGTTGCTAGTACGTCATTTTCACCCTTCCTGTATAACACCTCTTTACTCACCCCTCTCTTTCCCTGACCAGGCAGAGTTCTCCCACCCTAACCTTCCCAATGACAGCCGCAGGGGGAATTGACGCCAAGGCAGACATCCCAGCGAACATGAAGATATACTTTCTCCTCCTTTTTTCTCCAATTCATCCATCCCTCCCTCTCTCCATCCTCCTGCTGCTCTTCCACTTTGATACGTGAGGGGGTTTTAACCTCTCCAGCTGCTGAGGTTTGGCCGACTGGCTGGCTGGGAGATCTCAAGGCCCTACTTGGTATGCACTATCCATGAGTGCATGTGTATGTGTGTATGTGTGTGCATATTGCCTACACCACAGTTTCTGCAGACTGGGGGAGGACTGTGCGTCTGATAAGGGCTGCTGGCTGAGCTTGGCTGACCCACGCGGGCCCTTCACAAGCTGTCAGAGCCACGGCCCTCAGAGGGGGGCCCTTCCATCTGCACTGCCCCAGCCAGGGCTCACCCAGCAGGGGGCTAGATAGGGGTGAGACCGGGGGGCTACCAGGAGCTGGAGGCTGGGGGTGGGGGTGAGAAGGGCGGCTCCATATTCATGAAAGCAACACAAAATCTGTGATCATTGGAAAAGATGCGTTAGCAATGCTTATTTTACAATTGCCAAACTCAGTGTACATTTCATCATTGCTTATTTGCTGACAAAACAGCAACTATGGTTAGTCAGAGATTCAGCAGCTATTTACAGGAAATCACAATGATCATGCTCCACTATCACTGTTTAGATAGTCGGTAAATCCGGTAAATTCAATAATAAGATGTTTGTCCTTCTCAGACAGATGATACAGTCTTGTCTTATTGTTTTTCATGCTCAAATGTGGAAAAGAGACTTGGTACATACTTGATGTTCAATCTATTGCACACACACTCACATCTGTAGGCTTGAGGCTCAAGGTTTAAACTGAAAAACTTGCAAACAGCTACAGCGGGTGTACTGTATAGACAAAACAACAACAACAAGCACTGAGGCAGACACCCTGAGCTGCTGACGCTGTTAGCAAAGAGCACAGACAGTTACAAAGGTTCAGTGTGATGAAGGGAGTTAGACAAATGGAGGGAAAGGAAGAGAAAGAGAGACAACATGATGAAAAGCAAGGCTGGGAGGATTCTGCAGTGGCATTCCTGATGCTCCCGATGCTCCCGTCCCGCTTCAAACTATGCCCGTCGCCTGTCTTTCTGCCTGCCAGCCTGCCATCCTATCTGCCAGTTTAGCAGAGACAGAGAGGCAGCGAGAGGAGCAGAGATGAGCGCGGTGATGTCGGGGCGGCACGGGGGAAATCAGCGGGGCACAGGCGCTCCCAGTTAAAAGTGACATGACCTTTTGATTTTGTCACCTGTCACCAACTGCCATGTCTGACTCTGCACTGAGGAGTGCCTGCCATCCACCGCTGCTTTCCTCTGCCTCCGTCTCTCTGTCGCTCCGTCTCTCTGAATGCCTCTCTGTCTTTTTCTGTCTCCTGCTCCCACTCCATCTCCTTTCCTCGTCCTCCTTTTCTTTCCCGAGCTGCGGCTTTGTGGGGAAAAAGTGGAGGTGTGTGACTTTCTGGAGGAGTTGAGGTATAATAGGCTGCGTTCCCTTTTTTCCTCGTAGCTTTCTTAATATTTACTCTTTTCTACCTGTGTTGTGCATGGCTCTTAATGAGGGCAGATGTCAAGGCACAGTGTGTTTAGAGATGCAGAATTTTTTTGAGATGCAAAATCTGGGAGAAAATAGAATAGATAAAAATGGCAATGTAGTCTTGTTCTAGAAATAATACAATGTTCAAATAAAAACCAGACATTATTACCGTCTTGGAAATAAACCTGATTGTTTTTACACTAATGAACAATACACTGCTGTCACACTGAGTGCTTCACAGTCGGGAAAGTAAAGATTAAACTTGTACAAGTAGAACTACATGAATTTAAACAAATACAAAATAACACTATTAGAAGAAAACTTTAGTAAATTGTTTTAACTCGGGATGTAGAGTGGGTTGAAAATAGTCAGCTGTATCTCGCCGTCGGAGGCATGTCTGTAAGTGTGAAGTATCTTCAGGCCATTAAGGTCTTCTCTTCTGTAATGGGTTAGTGGATTCAGTGGGTGAATCAATGTAATGGTCTGAAGCATGGGATAAAGAGGATGGTCCTCCAGTGTGACGAGGCCTAATTGCCCGTCATCCTGTGGTAGAAAGAGACATCACCATGTTCTGTATGTGCCCTCTACGACAGCCTGCACTGAAATTAACACCTTCATAACATCTGGTAAGGGCCTTTCTGGGCCAACAGAACGCCAAGGAAGGATTTCTATTGGGATGTGTCCCTGCTCGTTAATCTCAGTGCCCATCATATATACTCATGCAAGCAGGCACACATATGAATACTACACACTGTTCTGAAAAGATACACACATGCATGCACACGCGCCTTGCAGCCTTTTTCTCTTCCAGCCTGTCCTCTGGTTGACCGAGCCCATCCTACTGGCAGCTTTTTTGCAACAGGTGTGGGATGAATCTAAGCCCCAAATGGTTCCAGGTATCAAAACAAGATAGAGACGGAAAAGGAGAGGGCCATGTCATTAAAAAGCTCCACCTCCCAACAACAAGGGACTCCACATAAATGCATTCCTTGATAGTACATGATCAGCTTTCAATGTCAAAGTAAAAGCAGTATCGTACTCTGCATAAAGTCAAAAGCATAAAAAAGGTCCTTCTCTCCTTTTGTTTGTTTGTTTCAGAGAACATGTTTCGGCATGACATGCAGGTCAGCTAACAGTGTTGAGGAGTCAGGGTTCATAGGTCAGAGTGCTACATGATAAGAGAGGAGGTTAGTGACCTTCCTGGTGCATCGCCTCCTTTAATCGCTGTTCTAAGGACGCTCCAACTGCTTAGCAGGTACTGGTCAAGGTTGGGGCGAGGGTAAAGAGTGCTGATCCGAGATCTGTTTGCAAAGCAGCATGTAACCACACAACAGGCAGTGACCCTGAGTGGTGAATTACAGCATGTAGAGAACACTGTGTTTGTTTATCTGCTATAGACAGAGCTATGGACTGTGGTTGCGGTGTAAAACTGGAGAAGGGTCCTCACATTGAACTCATCAGATGAAGCAAGGCCCTTCAGTTCATTAGGAAGTCTGTACTCAAGTGTATACTTTTTTTTTTTTTGTTTTCTCTCTTTCTCCCCCCACACTACCCTGCTCTCTCTCTCTCACTCTTCACAGTGAGTTCAGCAGAGATTCCTTTGGCATTACCCTCACCCCAGACTGTTGGAAAACCACAGCGCTCCGGATGCTGACCCTTGCTCGGCTCAGCACAATGCTTTAATTTGGTGTGTTGTTTAAAGTAATTAGAAAGCCCTTTCCCTTTGTTTTCTTTTCTATTCTTTTCTTTTCTCTGCCAAGTGCGAGAGGGAAACAGTGAGTCGTCCATGACTTCAGCTTGATAAAGAATCGGAAGAGGAATCCAAGGGATCGGGGGAGGAAGCGAAGAACGCAGATATTGTATGCTCGCTTGCTATACCCACTTCCCCCTGCACCACCACAGATTGGGAAACTCTGAAAACAAACAGGGACAGGACTCGGGGGATACATGTGTCTGAAAGTGTGTGTTAGAGTGCGCTGCGTGTGTGTACAGCTTTTGCAAACACAAATACCTAATAATACTACTTGCTTACACTATTGTACGTTACCTTTACTGTACTATATGTATTCAATTTGCATTTATTGCTATTTGTATGTATTTTACATAAGATAGTAACATCACAAATGTAAGAGGCAGAGAGTTGATAATGGAACAGAGAGAAGGGGTTCATCACATTCACCAATCCTGAGGCAGTAAAATTGCAACAACGAGACAAGAGACGCTGTGATTGTCAGAGAATCTTCTTTGTGTCGCCCGTGCTGCGCTGTACTGTTCAGCACAACTGTCACAGCAGCAAGAAAAGGAGCATTAATGGTGCTAATCTTCGACAATTAATCCCACTTTCATCGGATATACTGTTGCAAAGGATATCTGCACGCACTCTTGCATGTGCACACACGTGTATGCATCGATGCACACACATACAGTAGATAGAAATACAACGCAGGTTTTATACACACACACACACACTTTTATCTTCATATACACACACTGTACTTTAGCATACACATGGAATACACACACCTTTTTCTCCGTTTTACACAACTTACACATGCAAAAGCGTGTGTGTGCGTGTTTGCATATGGTGTGGTTCTACACTTTGGTAGAGCCTGAATCATAACCCTGAATAAAAGAGAGCAGACCAAACTACATCAGGCAGAAAAACCACACACATACCACACCTGCACATTTACATACAGTACAGATGCACATATACAGCACTACCATCCCCTTCTCTTCCACTACGCTTTTGCCTCGGACTATCTCACAACCAGCCCGTACCAACTTGTCTTTCAGTCCTCCGCATACCATCCACAATCCAACAACACTTGAACTGCAAGAAGCACCTGTACAATGCTTTTGCTTTAAACCTTGACCATTGTGCTCATGTTGGACAGTGGAAAGTTTAATTGAAAGGAGGTAAGGTATTAAATTTTGTAGCATTGCTCTCATGTTTAAAAACATTCCTGGCCTTGCTGATCTATTCATCCCAAGCAGTCAAGTTAAAGGTATGTTCTCTGAATTCAACCACACACTCTCAAACCACACACTTTAAAGATGATGATATTCAGGCAACCTTCAAAAAATGGCAAAAAAAAGCCTTCAGGTGGACTACAATTGGGAAAAGATTTGAAGAGAGAAAATACTTACAGCACACTGAAAAAGTAAATGCCATTTTTTATAGTTGGTGGAAAACATCTTAAATGGTTCAGCTTTCAAGTGAGTTGAAAATGTGTTGTACAGACTACAAGCCTGAATGTGGTAGTATATGTTTATCCAAACTAAGACAGTATCAGATATTAAAAACAGTAAATCTGAGAGATCCCGTGTCAGTGCAGTAATAGGTGTCCATATCTCCTCTTGTCTCAGAGCACGGGACAACTTTGTAGAACTGAGCAGAACAGTATTGTTGTTCTAAAAGGCACTCACCATACCAGTATCAACAGTATCAACATGTCTTAATGTCCCAACCAATTCCTGAGATACTTGAGACACAATAGTCTCTTTCAAGGAGGAGAGAAAGCAATTCTGCACGAAGTGGAAGTTACATGTTCTTAAACTTATGAAGAAGTGAATGGCACATCCCGAGAATATGTAACCTTTGTTGCCTCATTTTAATTAGGAAGTGCATGGGAGAAGAATATCATTAGGTCTGGATAAATACAAGCAGAAGGTAGAGGTGACAAAAATCATCATGCTGGGTTTTGTCTTAGGGCATGCGTGATTTTTTTTTTGTCAAGCAATGTCGCCATCTACAGGTGAGGGGAAATATCCTCATTGTCATTCACAAATGAAGTGTCTATTTGGTCTACTTGCATTTGCAAACTTTCAAATTTTCACTTAAATGACTGTATTCAGGTTAAACATTCTAAATTATGTACAACAAACTACTATATCACCATATAATTGTCAAGTAACAGGAGGCTTGCATCTGTCTCACAGCGGTTGTGTTGCTGATTGAATTGCTGACTTTTTAAATTAACAAATATGGAAATAGAGAATTATAAATAGAGAAGCTTAGCTCTAAAGACTTACAAAGTTAATTTGTGTTGTATGTTATGTACATTTATCAAATTCCATTCTTATGTGTAATAATACAATGACACACCAATGAGCTCTGGTTCATTATAATGAAAAAATGTAATATCTGTTCCAAATCCAATCCAATCTAACCCAAAGAATCCTTATGAAGAAATAAATACACACATATAGATGGCAAGAGACTGCAAGAAAATCTGAGGTCTGTTAACTGGTTATTTCCAACTCAGTCTCGGAAAAGGCACTTATTAAAATTAATCACTTCATTGTTCACGCTCACTCCATAGTCCAGCTCTCGCTCTCATTTTCACTCTCTACTCTCCAAATGTGCCTGGCCATGATTAAAACATGTCTGTTTTCCATGACATTGCTTTGACATCATTTAATTGGTATAAGAGATAAAAAATAAATGAATTAAATAAATATACTACCAGGTAAGTGGCGTAACGTAGCTCAAGGTGACAGCCTATTATTTCTCCCTTTTCTTTGCCTCAAAGAAGGCAAAGTGAGAAATGTGAGATTGCACTGAGAAAGCAGCTCAAGGGGTAGATGGATTTCTTTTTTTAATTCTAAAAAAAAAAATCAGCTGATTATTGTTTTCTTAAACTCCAATTTTGCTCAAAGTTTACGGCTGCAATTTAATCAAATGGTATATTCCAAATGAGTTTGTATTATATTCATCTTCAGTGTTTCTTCAGAAAAGTATGTATGTATGTTTTTCACTCATCTGTACATCTATGCTGATAATACTCACAAATATGTCTTGTATCAAATCAAGTATCATAGAAATGAAATGTACTTAAATGTATTAACCCCACATTGTGTGCTTGGAAAGACGCATTTACAGTGAAATGAAAGAAAGGCGGAGGGATATCAAGAAGCTATGAGGTCACTCACCACATCTTGCCTTGTATCCTTCCCCGACACAATGAGGATGTAGTTCCAGGCCAACGGCAGCAGCAAAGCCAGGGGAATCATATAGAGTTCAAAGTTCCAAACGACGATGACAAAAAGCTAGAAAGAGAGAAAAGACAAAACTATCAGCGAAAGAAAAGTGAGAACAAAAAAAAGTGAGAACAGTGTGGTCTAGGAATGTATACATTCAGGACCCCATATTGACCCTCATGAGGCAAACGCCTGAGAATGTACGCCGACCATATGTGCGATTGGAAACGAGGCACATTCAAACACATTCATATGCAGAATCATAACCACCATGGAACAAAGCGTAAAAATAAGACTGTGTGTTAACAAAGGTACAGGCCTGGTGTCGCTGAGCCTAGGTTCAACACCCTGACCCTCAAGGCTTTCTAGGGCCTTCAGCTGAGGAGAAGGACGATGAGGAGGATGAGTACGAGCCGTCAGAGTCTCTTTCCTCCATGCCAATCATTTCAGGGGCTGAGGTCATGTACCGTTTCAGCAGCAGCACGTCAAAGCTGACCCTTCCATACTCAGCCCCAAACCCCAGCATCTGACCTCACACACCCCACACCCCAAGTCCCTAACCCTGTCACTCCAAGCCCCAATACCCTCTCTCCTACCCGAAAAGACTCTTATGCCCCATCTCTAACCTCCTCTTCACCCATCTGCCAAAACCATAACCCCTATACCTCCCCTCTCATCACCAAACAAGAAAAGTACCATCTGAAAATTAACCTTTCCTAAAACCTTGTATTCTGGTTTTGGCAGGGCTCTTTAGCCTCTGACAACAGATTATTGCGGTAGATAGGAGACGATATCTGTGGGAAAGTGAAATTGCTAATGATGGAAGCTTGTTATTTTATGGCGGCATTATGTCAATGGTCAAAGAGAATTGTGTCAGTTTTTTCAAAGTTTATCTGGACGAAATGGGATATTTTGTGGAAATAAACTGCTGGAAATCTTATCTTTCATCTCAAATAAATTTATGTTTAAGTATATAGAGATTTTTTGCGATTACTATTACCTCACCAGCAATTATAGTAAATGCTGAAAACTCAAGGCGTGCCTAATATTCCATCTTTTACAAGCAAAACATATATATATAATTCAAGCACAAGAAATCCATTTTTTTCAAACATGAGCAGAAAATATTTGTAATGAATTAGACTCTTTGCTGAAAAAGCATCCCTGTTTCTCAACCAGTTTAATGGGAAACTTTCAAAAGGGGTGAAATTGAAACTATTACTGTATAAAGCAGATTTATTGGTATGTGTACCAGTTATGGTCTGTCCTGTTTGGCTGAAAAGATTAATAATCAACAATCACACTGTTTTAGCTTGTCTGTATGTGTGTGTGTGTGTGTGTGTGTGTGTGTTGTTTGTAAGGGAAAGACAGAGAGAGGGAGAGAGGGGAGAATGAAAATCAAACTCTTCACTGTGTTTACAATCTAAGGTTAATACAAATATGAGGTTCAACAACCCCTCAAGAGTGTGCATGTAGGTCTGCTGTTACCGTAGTGGAGCCAGTCGGACACTAAACTGCACACACACACACACAGACACATTAATACACACTGCCCCGTCCGTATTTAATTTTCTTTGCACCCACCCACACACAAACACATGCGTCCGAGAATCAGCGCAAACAACTCCTCGTGACAAAATTTTTATCCTCAGCTTATCCCTCTCTCACATTGAAAAGTTTGAAAGGCTCGTTTCCAAACTTTTGAATAAAACTATAACTCCATGTAAAATTTACTAACAGACACTGAGTATACAAAGCAAAACAGAAATAAATTAAACATAACAAATGTCCAGTGCATTTGCATACTGCTCACAGCAAAATTTATTTTTCAAATAAACCCGAATGGCCTTGGTGCAACAACCAAATCTCCCAAAAGGATCAAAAGCTTTCTCTGTCTTTCTCAGGCTCAACTTCTCACATGTCTTTCTCTGACACAGCTGTATAAGAGAATTGCAAAGAAACTATTCAATAATTCATATTTGTATACTAATAAGCACACAACCATTTCTTTTCATTCATCATAAAAAAGCTGTTAGTGCCGTGTAAGCTCAACAACAGAAACTCGCATGCAAACATACAGAGCAACACATGTTTACAAACACATTTTCTCTTCGAAATGTAACCACTCTAAAATTATCCATCTTCCTACAAATTATTATAATTCCGAAATCTGTATGATCTGTAACACTGATAAACACTAGATTAAACTCTAACTAAACAATGTGCAATTGAGGAGCAGAATCATGACTTCACTCAAACAAACAAAGGAGCTCACTTGTTTTAAACCTATTCTGGTAGAAGCTATAAATAACAGCAGAATTACAAACATCTTCATGCAGATGCGCACATACTGTTCATTTCAAATACCCTGTTATAAATATACTGTACAGTAGGCATATATTGTACAGTAAATATATTTAGCGTGTGGTTCACTCATGAACACTCGTGGTATCATTATCACACAATGGACAAATTACAGTAATTGCACGTCGCTGTCCAGATATACGTATATATATATATATATATTTATTTATATATATATAAATATATATATATATATATTCTTTTTTTTTTTAAGTCTAGCTTTCTTGTCCATTTGCCTGAGGCTGTTTAACCTGTCGTCCCCCTTCATTCCTCCTCCATTTGGTTATGGTAGCTGAGGGCGAAGTTTTGACTGGCAGCTGGAGGAACCGGACACCCAGGCTCAGCAGTGGGCAGCCCTGCCCCGTCTCCATGCCCCCCGGCTGGGTAATAGGGGCCCTGCAGTGCCTGGACCTTTCCACCAGGACTGGGTGATCACAGCCACCCCCCATTGCTCGCTACACCAGATAGCAGGCTCTTCGCCTGGGGAAGAGGGAGTGGGAAGTAGCCTGCTGTGGATGTCAGTGACCAGAGAAAGGCGGAGGAAAAAAAACAAAAAAAAAAAAAACCCACGATGAAAACATGAAAACTGGATTGAGAGGAAAAAAGACGAGTGAAATACTAAATGAATATCCAGATGTAGTCTATGGGAATAATTTGTAGATGACTCTTTGTGGCCGGAGACACATTATGTAGTGGTCTGTGACGGTTCATTGTGAGCGTGCAAACACGCACATAGAGAGATGCTCACCATGCCTCCTTCCTGCTGTTCTGTTTAATACTGCTGAATTCTTACCTGTTTGGTAATGTGATGTTTATATAAATTCTTTCAGTGTTTTTGTCTCCATGTATATATTTGCCTCTATATCATTCAAATTATACAAACTCTGATTTAGTCTTGAGAGCATTAAACAGCAGAGTAATGATGCAAATAAATGTGTAACATATTTGTGCAAAAACAAAAAGAAGTGATGTGTTCTTTTTCCTCTCATACTACAATTGTATTAAATATTGGCTGTGATTTTCTGAACTACTACTGAACAGCAGTGATCAATATTTATTTTACAGTTAGTCTAGCATTTGTTCCATGGTGGACATTTGATTTTCTCAACAAAACTACTGGATTTGGTGACAAAATAAAAAGAAAGAGAAATTAACAATTTAAGTTTAGACTACTAAATCAATTTTATCCTAAAAAAATATCATAATTTCTTATAAAAATGACATGTGCTTCAGCAAGTCTTTAGTGAAATACAGGACATTTCTAGGAACAAAACTATTCTCTTGTCATAAAACAAAGTAAAATAATAAATTCCACTGTCAAATCTGCTGAACCATTTCAAATATAGTTAAAGGCTGCATTTGAACTGGGCAAGCTTCATCTGAGCACATGCTGAAATTTAAATGAGAATGATAATTAAAATAGACTATCACATACATGAACAAAGCAAAACAATGATGGAATAATTTGTAATATTTTGGCTAAAATACCAATAGACAAAATCAGTAAACTAAATTATTTTGACAAGTCTCTGTAGTTGGATTTCAATGTTATTAAAATCTTTGATGCTTTCTTGAATATTTAGAAATCCCCTGAACAAAAGAAGCTATAATAAAAATGTTAACAAAGAAAGAAAAGTCAAAATGATTTATTCAAACATTCAGTGCACATTGAGAGTTGTATCTTGCATTATTTGTTTCAAAACACAACCTGCGTCCTTACGGCTCTGAGCCGCGGCACTGTGGGAGGGTAATATTCAGTACTTTGGCTTACATTAACCACACACCAGGCTAACTTTCCCCCTGCTCTGTCTCAGTGGAGTGAAACTGAAGTTTGGATTTCAGAGTTCCCCTTTATCTCTCTAACATCAATTTCCATGCTGGCACTAAGTGTTGCCAGATAGCAAGTAGAAGTCCTGTTAAGTTCGAGGGAACTAGAGAGGGAGGGAGACTGTGTCCTGTTTGTGACCGGACTACCTACCCATCATTCAGTGGTGCTAGACTGCCCCCTGCTGTACTCCTGCAAAACATACTGTAGATCAATTGCACAATTAATGCTATTCATCCGATAAAAATCAGCCTGATTCACTAAACTCAATATGTCAATACCAGTCGTTAGAATAAAATAAAATAATAAAATAAAGCATCCACTATTTTATAACTATAATGCTGTAATTGGACACAAGTACCAATGAGAAGTACCTGTAAGGATGCTATCCCCGACTCCTTAAGAAAAGTCCTTTTGCATTTTCTGTTGAGTCTCTATCTCTGGTGATTAAACTCTGACTTGGTATTCTCTGTTAGTCATGCCACTATATTTCAACTATCATTCATTTTGCAAATCATGAGAGCAGTAAAATGTGAAAGTATATCTTTCAAAGCTGTCCCTTGCTGTGGGCAAAGACGAACTCCCGACTTTAAAACTTTTAAAAGTTAGACAGGTTCTTTGAAGAGGAGTCAAAGGAGCAATTTAAAGAGACCTGGAGTGGTGTGTACCACTGACTGCTATGGCATCTTTACACTGTGTGTGTGTGTGTGTGTGTGTGAGAGAGAGAGAGAGAGAGAGAGAGAGTGAGTATGTGTGTGTGTGTGTGTGTGTATCAAACTGCCAGACATGTGCAAACACACACGCAGATACACACACACTCCAATAGTTGCTTCTTTACCTGTCTTTGCTTTTTTTCCCTTTTTTATTTCAGCAGGGTGAATTTTTATCTAAATGCAAAGCAGGTGATAGGTGCTCCAGTTTCCTCTAGAAGTAGCTCCCTTGTCTGGGCTCTCTTCCTGATAAGAGTCCTACTTTGCCTGACATAAAAGAGCCCGGTATCATTTCCCCTGCCTCCCCAACAACCCCCAGCTCGCTGCCCTCGCCCTTCCCCGAGCTTCACAAAGCTGCCTCTATTTGCTCCCAATTCAGGGCCCAATTGCAGATAAAGTTACAGCAAATTTGTTTGGAGGAAGAGCTGCTGAGGCCTGCGGTCCCTCGGGCAATAACAGCCTTGTCTTGCAGGGGCCGTGGGGAGAGCTGGCAGCAGCAGGAGAACAGAACCCAACACCGCTCAGCCCCACAATGGCCTCAGCTCTCCGGGAGGGAAGGCAAAGGGAGGGGAAGGGAGATAAAGAGGAACAGGGATGGATGGACAGATAGAAGGGAAAGACACTCAGCTTGCAGGTGTGGAGAGAGGAAGCAGACGCTTAACCCCGAGACAGGGAGACGGAGACACTAAGACCCACCCATATATATACACACGCATATACGCACACAGACATATACACACACACAGACACCACCCATCATGCAGGACAGGAGGTAACTCCAGTCCCGTCCATTGTGCCAACGCCTCAGGCAAAGCTGCCACGGTGGCTGATTCACTGTCGGGATGGGTGGGTGACAGCAGTGTGGGTGTGGGAGAGAGAGAGAAAGGCTGCATGTGAGACTATGCGATATCTCTCTTTCTCTCACATGCACACAAAACACACACAACATACACACTAATCACAGCTGGCACTAATGGGCGACGTGTACATGTGGCTGGCAATGCAGAATTGGGCAGAAGGAGAGTAAGGGACCATGAAGAAAATTTTGAGCGTTTTTGTGGAGGGAACGTTGTGAAGTGACACAGTATGACAACTGCATTTTGATGCAACGCCATTTACAAAATCCCACAAATATGTGAGTACGCTTATATTCCACCCCCTCGGGCTTACTAAGCAGTTACGAAGTGCACACATTTGTAAGTTTAGAGGTTGAATTGCTCACAACTCCACCTCTGCAGCTAGAACCGTGTTGGAAAGTTAAGTGTAACATCTGTCTAGAAAGACAGCCAGACAGAAACACACATGCACATGTGAAGACACACATGCCCGTAATCACACACAGCCGTACACCTTCATGAACGCACCACCTTGGCCAGATGGCCCCCCATAAAAACCCACTTACAGAGATGAGCGAAGTGATTAAGAGGCCTCTCAAAGTGAGGGAGAAATGAGAGAGGGATGAAGAAATGGAAGGGAAGGGAGGGAGGGTGTACCTGTGTAGAGGAGAGGTCCTAAATACTCTGATGCTTTTAGCTAAGTGCATACTCCTACGATAACAGACTCACAAAAGAGCGAGAGAGGAGGGGTAGGAAAAGCACAATGACACCTAAATTTCAGACTTTCTATAAACTATAAAACGTTATGTCCTTGGCCTAGATACATCCTTTATCGTCATCTGAATACTTTGAATTTAAGTAAGTACAATGAGAATATGAATAGACTGCACTGTAACTCAGAAATGGATGTACAATACGCTGTGTTTTCAAAAAGGGTGAAGAGCTATACAAGGCATACGCATGTGTGTGTTTGTGCTGGCGTGGAGGCTGCACTATCCAAGGTTGCATGCTCCCCTGTCCATTCACCATGTAGATTGGCAATTCTGAAGTGACCTTGTTTTCTGTGAATTCCTTGACTTTTTTTTTGTCTGAAATTTTCATTTATTTCTAAAAGATAAGACACGAGGACTCGCACCCAGTGCAGCCTTACACGAGAGAAGATGCAAACGTTCACGTGCACGCCGGGCTTACACATGGGTCCGCTCGCACACACGCAGAGGGAAAATGTTAACTGATCAATACTATGTCTCTTCTGACCCGTGTCATGTGATGACACTGTGACCTGATGTACAGTCACACACACACACACAAACACACATACCTCTGCAGAGATGAAACTAGTGTCAGACAGCCAAATGCTGCTAGTGTCTAATTTCTGCTGTGGAGATACTTAGTGCCCCCATGGTAAAGGGCTGGGGCGGGGCGGGTCCACCTATCCTGTAGCTACTTAAGTCAGGACACCAAACCAGACAGGATTAAATGCCTGCTCTGTCATCTTTAGGGTAGGAACCTCCATGCAGCCACTCACCGCCCTGCAGGAGGATGTCTTTTACTGATAGCTCTGCTGTCCAATTACACTTCACCTTTTAATACCAGACAGAGATGACAGGTGGAGAGAGAGAGGGTGGAGAGAGATGATGAAGAGGAGGTTGATGGGAGAAGAGAGAAAGAAGCTGCCATTTCCACTGTCTGCAGGAACATCTTGTCACACTCCAATAGACTGCAGCTGCATTTTATAAGTATTTGGATGTATGAGGGCTGTATTTAAAATCGCTTAAGCTACAACACCAACTGCCCATTAATTCCCAGCGTGTGAGGCTCAAAACTGACACTTGCAATATATACAGTATATATACCATGTGCGCTCAAACATTTAATACAAAGCCGGAAAAAGAACTGAATCAAGTGTATCATATCAAGATATTTGAGTGTGTTATAATACTCTGTAGTGGGGTTTCAGTGTGTGGATGTACTTAACTGTGCTTGAGACATCAACAATCTCTTGCGTTAGAGTGTACAATTACCAGTGAAGGATCCATACTTTGTGCGCAGAGATGGTCCTCTTACAACATGTTACTCTCCTACTCTGTGTGTGTGTGTGTGTGTGTGTGTGTGTGTGTGTGTGTGTATGTGTTTGTGTGCAAGTGGTAACTGCCGATCACAGCCAGATAAAAAAAATGTGTAATAGGTAAAATATATGATAATGTCTAAAATGCAAATGCAACCAATTGCAATTAAGCTTATTTCTGTGATTGTCTAGACCATTCTCCTGTGTGAAACATAAAATAAACCAAATTAATCTAATACCAAAAAAGAAGAGACACAGCTCCTGTTTCTGTTCTTTGTGTTAGGTAAATGTATATTTGATACATATGATATGATAAAATGTATATTTCAGTGCAGATCTACATACCACAAATGCACAGATGCTCCTCTGTGGCGAGTCCCATTCGAAGCAGCTGTTGATGTAACAGCCTGTGTTGATCAGGAACATGATGCAGCGCCTAACTCGGTTGAAGTTGCGCAACAGCAGCTGGAACGGAGACGGATAGAAACAGTGAACATTTAAGGTCAGAAAAGTGCTTTAGCAAGGAGAACAGCACGGTGTTGTATACATGATCTATCACTCCATTGTGAAAGCGACATTTACAGTCCATAAACATATGGGCATCCTGTAAAGAAGACATATTAACGTGTTGTATTGTGAATATATGGATAACTGATGAGACTCGGTATGACAAAAACACTCAAACACACTGAGGGCTGGGTGATATGGACAAAATCAAATATCACAATATTTTTGACCAAATACCTTGATATTGATATTGTGACAATCTTGTAGGGATGACACAATATTTACACCATGAGATTTTTGATCAATAATCATCAGTAATATGGATATAATGATTAAATGGGTAAAAGAAAATAACAGAACAGCTAGAACAGTCTGGTAAGTTAAAAAAATTGCATCACTTTAAAAAGACAACACTTACGCCATGTTACGATATCCAAACTCTAAGACGATATCTAGTCTCATATCACAATATCGATATAATAGCAATATATTGCCCAGCCCTAAACACATAAGGGTTTTATGACTTTTCCACATTAGCTGCACATAATATACTTTTAGAAAAGTTAATAAAATATAGTAAGACAGGAGTAAAATGATCTGCCTACAAACATAAGCACAGCTAATATGATACATCTGTGATCTAGAAGTTTGTGATGGTATATTGTTAAAGAGGTCACTTTTCTCCTCTTTTTAATTACTTAAGGTGTGAATTCATTACGTTTTTCATAACATGAACAAATCTGTTTATATCATATAATTTGCACCTTAGTTTAAATGACATATTGTCATATTGTCAGGGTTAAACCCTGTAGTGTCTCATTCTGCTGTCACTTTGTAAGGTTAACTAGAGCATTTAGCTACAACTTGAGATTTGCAGCTTTGACCTCACTTGACAACATTCCAGCATTGAGTGCACCATGAGGACGTTAGCATGTGGATAGCTATATATGGATGCGGATCAGCGTGTAAGACAAACCGCTGCTTAAAGTGTGACAAGCTGACTCACAGTATTTCTTTAAGTCTACTATTCTAGTGATAAAATTAAATACAATAATAACAATTTCCAACACAGTCCCTGGATTCTCCTCCCTGATGGTTCTCCCGGCATTTGGCCAGAGATGAGAGAGAACTGGCTAACTGCTGTCCTCCCCCTGGGTTGCCAACCATTCAGGGAATAGCATAACAGCGGCGCAGAACGCCAACCACCCAATCAGGTCACCACCAGGAGAAAGTGCTCCCAAAGGACAAACTGTCTCTGCAGATCGCTCTTCAAAAAATTCTAGGCCATTATTTTACTCTTTGGAAAATTGTGTGTGTGTTTGAATATACTGTGAATACACAGTACGTGTTTGTAGCACTACAGTAAACTCTATTGTCTGCATGTATGTGTGTTTGCATGTGGTTAGGGGTGTCTTGGGTGCTTTGATGCTAGATGAGAGGAGGATCCCTCCTTCTCTATGTATAATTATGTGGAGCTTTTTGTTGCCAAACTGAGGATGACTGTATGGTGTCCTGCTGGGGACACACAGACCCTAAGGACAGCAAGACTGTAAATCATCCATTTCCACGTTTCTCAGCGCATGCACATGATGTACATGCTGTACTCTTCTTGGCTCATTATTGCCATAACTGCCTTGATAAGAATATTTCATTTTTCATGAATTATTTCAAAGACTGCCTTGAGTTATTCTTTCAAAACACTTATAAAAGTGGTAAAGTCATTTATCAAGTCAAATGTCATAATTACAATTAAATGGTTGTGTTTGGCAGGCAGCTTATGTGTTTTTTTTTCTTTTCTTTTCTTTTCTTTTCTTTTCTTTTCTTTTCTTTTCTTTTCTTTTCTTTTCTTTTCTTTTCTGTGTGTGTGTGTGTGTGTGTGTGTGTGTCTGCACACTAAGCAGCAAGCAACAGCAGGGGAGCTGCTACCACACAAAAGAGCCCTCACGGGGCAATCCCTCCAAACCAGCCAGTGACATCATCATTGCGAGACGCTGACATGGGTCATCTCTATGAGTCAGAGGTGAAATGGCGATTCTACACTTGGGAGAAAAGTGTAGAGTGGGCCAGTGTGACAGAGAGCAACGGAGAAGACAGAAATAGTGAGGAAAGCGGGGAATAGATGGAGGGTCGACAAAAGGGTGGTATGGGAGCTAGTGTGTGTTGTGCTGCGCTGTGCTCGGCTGTGCATGGCGCAGCATTGACTGCTGAGCCCAAACGGTCACTCATATGACATGTCTGATGTGGGCCAGCCCCTACTATTCAGTCCTTTGTGATGCCGCCACACTGAGCGGCGTGACAATGAAGTGCAAAGCAGCAGTGGCAAAAAGGGCCAACTATAAGGATGGCCAATCTACTTATGCACCCCAGAGCTGACAGCTTGACATTTCTATTCACCAGTCAGAGTGGATGCGAGGGGGGTGAGATGAGAGAAGAGAGAGAGAGGAGGGAAGGAAAAAAAAAAAAAACAACCAAAATGCTGTTTTTCCTTCAATCACCCTGTTGTATCTTGCCCACACAGTTGTTGTGCTTTACAAGATGCCACTCTCCAGGCTTGTTGATATTGCTTCAGACAGTTAGTCAGAATAGGGGATACAGTGGTAGACACAGATAAAAATGAGGTGGAGTGGAAGAGAATAAGTGTTGGCCGCTGATGTACCTGTTTGGACACTCTGGGCTCCTCCTCGATATACTTCTGCTCAATGGGAATCAACGTCCTGAGACCAGCCTTCACCTGGAGGACGGAGTGCACACACACAGTGTCAAAAACAGCAAACGGTGAGACTGAAATGACACTCATTCAAAAGGATGCAGATGAATAAAATGATAGAGATGAGGGTATTTAATTAAAGAGAATTATTTAGAAGTTTTTTTTTAAACATATGATGTAGTGATATAACATAGCAGCACATGCGTAGAGTGTGCCCCATGTCAGTAGATAGGGAGAGCTGAAGAGAAAGCTGTAAGATGGCCGCTATAGGACACACACAGCGATAGTGAATGGGCGAACAAAGGATGCTGAGAGGGAGTCTTCGATAATTAAAGCCAAAACGAGGACGAGGGACAAGGGACGAGGAATGAAATGGAAGCGAGGGAGGGGGGGACAAACAGAATAAAGACAACAGCAGCGTAAAGGGGGGAATGCTGGAGAGAACAAGAGAGGATAATGGCGTGTAGGGGACAAAATTAAAAAAAAAAAAAAAAAAAAAAAAAAACAGGGAGGAGAATCAAAAAAGCAAAAGAAAGACTTACAGCATTAAAAATCACGTCTATTTCGAGAAAGATGACCCCTTTTGTTGGCCCTGTCAGCTCCTTGCTTTTCAAGGCGTAGGCTTTGCGTTCTCCATTTTGGATCTGTGGGAGAGGGACATGACAGGCGTCTGTCTGGCAATACCCGGCTGAATCGGCTCCCCAGGCCACCTTTGAACCCCAGCTGCTGGCGCTGACAGGGAACCCAAAACAACTGTGGCAACTCTGACAAGTACCTGTTCATTACCCACTGCAGCTCGGCTCTGTCAAACAGAAATTAACTATCCTGGGGAATCATACTGTACAGCAGAGCATGGATATATTAGACACACAGTTCTTTCTCAGGATATCTATATTTTTTCAAATATAAGAGACACTCTTCTGTCTTTCTTTTGCTCTCCAAATCGCGTCGTTCCGTCTCTTGATCAGTGTCATTTCCAAATCATTTCTCATTCCCTCACTTTCTTTCTTCTCACCTAACAATCTCTTTTTTTTCCCTTAGCCAGTCTTCCATTTTTTTTCTCATCCCTGTCATCTCTTTCTCTTTGTGAAATAATAACAGTCTCATCTGTGGAGTTGCAAAAATAACCTCTGCTTTTTATATCTTCCACTGTGTGTTTTCATTCTTTCCGTTCCTCTATGTTCTCTATATTATCCCCGAGGGAGGGAGAAAAAAAACACACGCAGAGAAATCTGCCTTTGACTCACATTTAGTAAAGGAATAGCCACTTTCCCCAGGAAGTCTGCACTTCTGTCTCGGTCCTCATCGTAAACAGTGACTTCGAGTACTGAGTGGATGTCCTTCACGTTACTGGACCACACACAAAGGCAAAACCACAGAAAACAGTTTCAAATCTGAAATGCCCCAATGAGGCATAACACATGCTTTATATCTTAATACCATCTAATACATTAACATAAATGTTTAAAAATCATAAATGTCATTTGATATTGCACTACATTACTGCACAAACTAAGTAGAACTTGAGTGTGAAGTACAAACGTGTCATCTTTTGAAAACTAGGCTAGCAAGAAGATGGCTGATGTTATGTATAGAAAGGAGGCTATGAGAAAAATGTGCACTCAAAGAATGACTAAATTAACCTGTCCCATCACTGGGAATTCTACTAGTTAGGACTCTGAAATAAAACCATCTCATATATAAGAAATTATGTAGAGTTTGATCTTCATTAAGATTAACTATAGCCATATGTATATTTACAGATTTGAAAAACATGTCTTTATTGAAAAAAAAAATGTAATGAGCCTTCTTTTAATTCAATATCTTGGATTTTTTTGTATTTCTTTGCATACTATACATTTTGAGCACTATAGAATAAGTAGTTGTATTTTCATTGACTTGTAAATCTATTTTTAAGTTCACACAATAAACTGTAATCAATACTCTCTTTTAAAAATAGTTCAGATCAATGCATTTTTAAAAACACACAAAAAAAAACCTATAGAATGCTATGAATCACAAAAAGGCAATTATATTTCTTTTTAATTAGATTGTGGCTCTGACAACATCAGACTTTAATTCAAAGATACATGTCAGTAAAAATTAGATTTTTCTTATATTATTATATTGTATGTGTCTTTACATGCACGGATATATAGGTATTGTAAAAGCCACTCACAAAGTGAAGACCTTGTTCCACTCTGGGTTGAGGTTTTTGTAGACAGTGTGCGTCTGCAGCCGATCGTTACTCAGCTCCACCACACAGAATGGGTCACTCTTACCTACCGAGCAGAAAAAATAAAAAAAATAAATAAATAAATAATACATGAATGACCTTCTTAGTCAAAAGAGAGACATAAATACAATAGATACTAAACTTTTGTTACCTTGAGGTTTCAAGGAAAGCATGAATCTTAAGTAACAGCTTTTGTCTATCTCCAATCCCTCATGTCATTAGGACACATAGTATATAGCATCCCCCTTATATGGTACCACATGACAGCTCCAATATCCTGGACTTATCAGAACTGTAATAACATGATTCTTTCATTTTTAGCCTCAATGCCATATGTATTATACAGCAGTATATCAGTGAAACAGCTGCAAGTTTCTATCCACACCCTGGGAACATGGACAACTAAAAGATAAGCTTCAGGACAACTACGCCCTGGGCAGTCACGGGGGTGGGGGAAGTGGGGGGGTGGACTTTGAGAATGGATGGTGCTGAGAACACAGAGAGCGATGTGGCTCTGAAGGCCAGAGAAGTTCAGAGTAGAAGATAAAGACAGCCGAGCAGAGGTGTGATAAACGTAGCTGCTCCGTGATTAGCGATTCCATGCGCGCTGTGAGATGGATGCAGCGGTGATGTAATGAAAAAAATGAGTGAAAGAAATGCATGCAATGCAGTAATGAAAGAATGACAGAGAAAATGTTTCCTAACCATTGTTTCTGCTTTGTTCTAGTGACAGCAACCTAAATAAGTTAAAACTGTGTTAAATTGAACTCTTTACATTTTTATGGAAATCACTGCTGGAGTTTTATACACTGGCTGCAACACTAGTTTCATCAGTATAACACAAGTACACGTTTTAACAAAACAATATTTATCCAAAGGCAGACTTACCCTGCAGAATAAATCATTTTAAAAGCTCAATAACCACATATGAAATAACTTGAGTGGCCCGTCACTGCCAAAAGATAAAACTTTAATACACTGTGTGAGAACTTTAAAGACCCTTAGATGGTATACACCATAGATGTGATATATGGTTCACTATAAATCACATTCATTAATGCTAATTCATTCCAACAAAACTTTCAATTCAGAATTTACTACGGTTATGTAACTGTAGGAAGAGAGTGAGAGAGAGACGGAGGATAAAAAAAACATTATTACAGAGTTATGTACACCTCCTGAGAATAGCATACTGCACTATAATAATCAAAACCAGTAATGTCCTATATTTTCTATTTGTTTACTAAAGTCTCACATTTAAATTTCTTTGTACACGGAAAGGAGTGAGACTAGCTCCCCACGCCTGCCAGCCCACCTCCTTTCAATTGCCTCAAAATGAACTAAAAACAACAAAACTCTTAATTCAAGCTTTGATCATTATTTTTTATTAGAACTGTTGGGAGCCGTTTGTGCTGTTTGTTTAAGCTTATCACTTGAAAAGGCTGGGTCAGGAAGTTAAAAAAATATATGTCCCACACAAAATTCCCAGGGAAAAAAATTGAGAATATTGAAATATTAGTAAAGCAGCAATGTTGCATAATAAGACTCCATAAAGTTGGGATTCAGTTCAAAGCCCCTCGCCGCACTCGTGTATGTGCTTGTGTGCGTCCGTCTGTGTGTGTGTGTGTGTGTGTGTGTGTGTCATGGAAGGCATGCGTGTGTGAGTGTCATTGATTGGTGTGATTTTCTTCAAATGTTGTGACAAGGGCAGGACATTTAGTGGGTGTGCAAAGTAAATGTCACCGTGATCAATGCTGAGCCGTAGGTGTTGCCTTTCATATCTGTTTGTGGCGTTCTATTGATGTAGAGTGTTTGAAGTGGATATTGACAGCTACGACTCCTACGATAGAAAACAGGATACATTAAAATAGACAGACAATGGACTAAGGAGCCCACTTCTCCATGCATCTCTCTATGGACATATTAACTGCCTGCATTGCTGATAAATTATGTATTGTGTTAAAATGCTAATTATTCATTGGAGCTGTTATCAATCCACAAAAAATACAGATTTTAAAATTGTAAAAAAAAGTAAAACTGATTACATTTTAGCAGCATTTTTCATTCAATATTTTTACAGTAGTGAATATACCAAATCCTCCTTAATCGACCCAGAGCTCCCATAGCATAAACAATTATAATGTTGTCCCCACAAATCAAGTCTGATTAAATTTAAATGCAATCACCCAAATTAAGAGATGGAAATTATTTCTGCAGAACGCCGTCCCTCCCCCATTTTCTGTCTAATATTCTGTTTTTAATGACATGGCAGACTGTGTTGCCGCAGAGAGCCAGTTGTCATTGGTGATGAACTTTCACCTTATTGGCCGCCAGCACCAGAGGCGGCTGTCTTAACCAATTACACGCTCAGGTTTGAGCGCCACTCAGCGATCATCCAGGTAATGTCCGAGCAAAGCTCCTCCCCCCTCTGGGTCCCGTCTCTGTAGCACTTCCAGAGGGTTTGTAGCAAGGAGCGGGCTCAAACTCATTTCTGGGTGCCCTAAGATAAGTGTGGAGGATGAATATGGTACGGAGACGAGGGAGCACGCTGTAATTGCCTCGCAGGAGGCTTAGAGTTAGCGAGGAGTTTGAGGTTGGAGAGGGAATGCACGCTCTCATGTTTCTGTATAATCACAATTAATTATGATTCAGACTTTAAAATGTAAATCAATTGCATTTTTGTTGCTTTTCTTTTTTTTTTATTTCTTCATTGCTTTTAATAGACTGTACAAGATTATCTACAGTATTCCTCCATGTGTCCTCTGATGCACAGTGGAAAATCAACACTTTACTTGTAGGTTTTGTTTTGATATTGACTGAAAAAAGAATGAAGTCTATGCATGCTGCGGTGCTACTGCTGGAAGTGCGTATGTGTGTGTGTGTGTGTCACTATGTTCTAACAGTATAGCATCCACTCAGAGGGACAAGAGCTGGCAGACAAAAGGGATTGTTGGTTTTAGAGACTATTTTCAGTTATCCTACTCGGGCTGGAGAGGAGCTACTCCACAAAAACACTTAAATTAGAGAGAGAGAAATGGCCAGAGAGTGAGAGAAAGATAGAGAGAGAGAGAGAGAGAGAGAGAGACAGGAGAGGAGACAGGCAGTGTGAATGGGAAAGAGATGGTGAACTCTTTCTCTCTTACTGACCTCCTCTCTCTCCCTCCCTCCCTCTCTCTCTCTCTCTCTGTCTGTCTGTTTGTCTGTCCGTCTGTTTCTCTCTCACCTTGCTCCTGACCCTCTCTTGGTCTGAGCTGTTAAAATAGGGTGTTTATGTGGTGAGGGCTCTTATGTGGCTCTTACAGAGCTATTGTTTCTGCCAGTGACACACGCACACAGACACACACACACATAGAGACTCAAAACAAGAATAAGCCATATAGAAAGAGCCCCTTTGCCCGTCTGTTATCTGTATCCGTTTAGCTACTATCTCTGTTGGGTTAGACGGCTGACAGAAAACATTTTATGGGGAATAAAAATAAAATATTTCCTTTGCGTTTGCAAGGACATAAAAATTCAAATGAGATTAAAAATTCGATAGAGAAATCTCTTCAGTTATGACTTCACTTACAAGAATGTTATATGAGAAGGTGAAACCAAAGCGCATGTTTTTTTTTTCCAATTTCACATGTACAGTGTACTGCAATCCAGCATGTGAAATCAAACTTGTCCATTTGGAACACATATGGCAAATGTTTAAATGTATACGTGAAAAAAAAAAACATTTATCCAATGATTTAAATTTTCAAATTTTAAGTAAAAACTGGAGAGTGAAAGCTTATTCGTGTTCTTTGTAAAAAAAATTTGCCAGAAACAAACATGAATGTTCTCATATAAGAACGAACTTATTTTTTAAAAAGCATGTTTGTTGTGAGTTTTCAAATCTGAATTCAACACTTATTTCCAGTTGTTTTGTGCCCGCCTTGTAGTTTGTATGTAAAAATATTAGCCCTGGTTGGCACCACAACACATGCTGCACTTTTACTGTGGAGTGGGCCTGTAGTTATAATTTCAAATCACCACAGGCTGTAAAGACACTGTTCTGAAATCAAACATGTTCCCTATGACTGCGTCAAGCCAGCAGAGACAGAGCGAAAGGCAAACAAACAGCCAATAGACATTATATTTCCACAATTTTACTCTTTTGATTTTTTTTTTTCTTTTAGAAGGAATCCATGATGCTCAGACTGAATGATGAGCTCTACAACGAGGTCACGGAGCAAATTCCTGCTCCGAGTGAAATTCAAAAGCCAGAGAGCCATTAGCCCTGCACTCCGGCTGCTCCGGTCGCTCCACGCAATAACCCAAATCAACCAGCTCCACTCTGTATTGGCTAATGGGACTGTGGCTGCTTCAAATGGAGAAAAACTCTAGACTTTCTTTCTCTCTCTCTCTCTCTCTCTCTCTCTCTCTCTCTATCACACACACACACACACACACACACACACACACACATTTCCTTCTCTGCTAGATAATACAGAGTGAAAAACTAGGCCTGTCCACTGTAGACCTAATTAAAAGTAAGAATTAATGGAGAATGGAGGATTCAGAGAGAGCAAGCAGAGAAAGAGCAGGAGGAGGGAGGAGGAGGGAGAGAGATTTGTTGGTTCAAATGTGTACTTTTTCTCTATTATTCAAATGAGCAGCCTGCATCTTTTCTAAAAATGCAGAGACAAATTTAGCGTCCTGCACAAAGTAGACTTTAACTCTCTCTGAGGATTCTCACAGAGGATCGTCCCTTAAACCAAAATTACACCCTGACTTTATCTTTGGGAAGATTTATGGCAGATTGCTTTTGGAGGAAAATGTGCCACTGAAATTGTTCAATGTCTGGATGCAAAACTCGAGCAAAAGTTATTTAAAGGAAAAAATACTACTGTAATTGATAGTATCAGCTATGAGATGTTTAAGCAGTTTTCACTCTGACAGTAAAGAATCAACAGAAATTGAAGAAAAAAAAACAGCATAATGGAGGCTTATTTGTTATATCATTTCTAAGTGTATGAAAATATGAGCATGCATATGTGAGTGAAAAAATAAGCTTTTGAGAGTGTATACGAGGACTGCAGACGCTACCGTCCTACTGTTTGGACTTAAGCTCAATATCTTACCTGTGACATCCGCTGCCATCAGTCCCTCAGCCCTGATGACTTTCACCTGCACCACACCGACATCTTTCAGGTTGTGCAATGACCTCCACAGGCTCTGAAACATCACAGGAACATGGGGTGAAAGGTCAAAGAGGGTGGCAAATTAGCATTTAAGAGAAAGGCAGGTCAATAGCCTGACATTTCATTAAGAGAGGAAAGGCTAGAATATGTCCTTTAACAGTCCTTATTTGAAAATGTACTGTAGCGTTGGCATTTATAGTCAAGTCTAACAGAGGACAAACGACCGGATTTAATTTCACTGAATAGCTGTGCTCGCTCATTTGAAATGTTTCCTAGCTTTGTACTTTTTAGATAAAAATGGAACTTAACTGATATCGGTAAAGAAGATGAGACATTCAGGAATATATTGTAAAAGGTAAAAGTGAAGAAAAGTAGTGTGTAGATGGAAGTGGAACAAATAGGGATCATTATAGACAATAGGTAAGTTCAACACTACAGTATAACATGGTAAATAGATCATATAAAGTATTAAAACAGAATAGATTTCAGCAGTATACCAGTTCCTAATACACAGTTTGAAGGCCGGCTTGAGGTGAGAATGGACAACATACTGTCTTAATATACAGAACTGTCCAAAACAGTTTGCACATCCTCCTTCCATCCCTAACATGAGCAAAATGCAGTTTTGACCAATAGCTACGACTTTGATGCGTGATTTTGTGTGAATTGTAAGTTCTTTAACCAAAAACCAATTCCCACACAATCAGTCTGGATAATTTAATTGAAGGTGCCGGCCCCTTCCTCATGTGTTGGGCTTCGAAAAAGGTGTGCAAAATAGCAGCATTAGTGTCAGCAGAGGGAGAAAGAAAAAGTTAAAATATATAAAATGTGAAATTAAAGACATCCCAAGAACATATGTGTGCAATATGTAACAAAGGAGGATGAAATGTACAGAAAATTAGAACGATTTACAAAAATGCAATCTAGATATTAATGGTTCTGTAGAGGGCTCACTGTGTACTACCTACACTTGTGTCTGTGTGTTTGTTTACTTTATAGAGAGACAGAGAGAGACCATTAGGCTGATAATATAATAATAGAGATATTGCAGTGAGAAGACACATCCAGTGAAGCGTGAATGGCAATGATATCATAGTTAAGAGGTAAACACACACACACACACATTGACCTCTACACTATCCAGTTCACGCCACATGTAAACAAAAGAGGAAGAAAACACACACTAACAGTAGGTAAACACAACTGTAAAACAGATAATGAAGAAGAAATAATCACACACGCTAAATCACACACCATGAACTTACATTTACATACGCTGTCAAGAGATGAGATTGTCTAAAATGAGAAAGCCAAACACTCTGCTACCATACTTTGTACAAGGTTTTAATAACCATGTACAATGAATTAATAATGACTTTAAAACTAGTTTGTAAATCTGTTGAATAAAGGAAGACCTGTGGAGATCAACAGCTGGGCTATCAGGCACCGACACACACACACACACACAAAGACACACACACACAAACATAAACTCATGCTTTTGTTCACACCCAAATACTCAGGTATAAACACATGCATAGAAAACCTACACTGAGGCCAAATTGAGTAGCATGTCGGCGTGTCTTAAAAGCAGAGTGGAAATGCACTTCACTTCAATTTATTTCTCTCTCTCTCTGGCAATAACCCCTTCCATCCCCACAGGAGTAATTATAATTTAAATTTCAGAGTCAAGGCCAGGCTACAGACTTAATTCATTATTACCAACTCTGTCAGACTCTGCCTGTTTCCAGCGATATCATTGTCCAAAAGCTCTCTAAAGGAGATGAGAGGGGAGAGTGTGTGAAAGAAAGAGAGGGGGAAAAGAGTGTGTGTGAAAGAGAGTAAGAGAGACATACAGAGAGGGAGAGAGAGAGAGAGAGAGAGGGGACAACTCTCAATTTTAAGGCATGATTTCTCTGAAGATAAAGCTGCTTGTTGTGATTATTGGGGGAGCCGCTCAGAGGAGAGACTCAGGGAGAAAAAGAGTCAGAGAGGGGGCACGAGGGAGGCGAAAGACGATGAGACGAGGGCAAACTAAAAGCTGACTAGTTAGCGTGTTGGTGTTCGACAGAAGAGCACAACAGGATAACGATTTCCCGACTGTAAGGCTGGGGATCAAATGTCAATACCGGTACTGACCGAAATGTGTCCATAGAGAATAAAAAATTGTCAAGTTTTGAAAGTTGGCGTTGAATAATTAATTTTGTTGACTATTGTTTAATCAGCTCTTCATTTTCTCTCTCTCTTCACAAGTGTTTTTCTTTTTGTTCCTTGTTTGAGTTTCACTGAATTTAACACTAGACAGCTGTTTTTTTTTTTTACATTCATCTACTGAAGGGGGAAAGTATCTCTGCTCACTTTAAATACCTAGGCACTTAATTTGTGACATCACAGCAAGTTCGGAGCCAATCGTGGTCCGTTATACAACTTACACAAGTGTGATGCGGAAACACGAAGACTCCAGTGCACAAACACTGAGAATGGATTTTACAGTGAACTAAGAGACATCTTCCATCCAGCAGTTCAACTTTTAGAATGAAAAATATTTGCATTTTCTGGATTTTTTTAATTAGAGAGGAAATAGAACTAATTTTAATTAGAATTTTTAACAAGGTAATCGAACTTTTGTGGAAAAACTATGTCAGTGTGTTTTTATATGTTTTATTATGTCTTTGAATAAAAACTTTGCCAATGTTAGACTGTATTTTATTATTATTTTACTATTCTTGTGTTTGGATGCCATTTAAAATGTGAGAAGTTTGGCTTCTTTTGTTAAATGAAAAAGGCTTTTTATAGAGAAACCTGTTTATATTTCTCAAATTAAGGCACTGAAAAAAGGATCTTTTGGTATCATACCAAAACTCAAGTATGATTTTGGCTCTTGTATCAAAAAGGCCCATATTCGATATTCATATGTAAAAACAAAAAATGGCACAGATATCAAAGAATGAGACAAAATGAAATCTTTAATGTACGGATGCAAAGATATTTTTTCACCTTCCAACCCATCCTCCACAATCCATCCCTTCCTCCCACCACACTGACTCCCTGAGGGAACATTTAGGGTTCAGCCTCGATCCACAATTGGTGGTGAAAATAAACCCATCCTCCACAAGAATTTGAATACTCATCAGAAAGATAGCCGGCAATAGATGGACAGACAGACAGGTAGAAAGGAAAAAGAGATGAAGGGAGGCCAAGACCAACCCCCACTCCCTCATTTACCCCTACCCACACACACACATCAGGTCTTAGAGGGTTCAGCAGCACGCAGGTGAGAAAAGAGGATAAGTAGATAAAAGGAGGGAGGAACAGAGGAGCAAAGAGAAAGATGGAAGGACAGCGTTTGCTTTCATAAGACAAACCCTCGCCCTGTCTGTGATTGACAGACACTGTCACTGTGACGTTTTCTTCTTCCCATCTCTGTCACACTACACAGACACACAAACGAATTAGAGCTGGCATAGGCTTATGAATCGCTGTCATCTTTGCATTGTGTCACCTTTCATCAGAGCTGCAAGTAACATTTCACACAGACACACACACACACACACACAGACACACACACACAGACACACAGAACATCTGCCTACCAGCAGCTCAGTTCAGGGGACATTTAATCAAATGACTGAAATGTTCAGATACAAACCAAATGCTAACATCTGATCACAATATAGTTTTTGCAGTTAGTACACAACAAATGAAGCCTTCTTCATGCCTCTTACTAAAAGAAAATGACACAAAACCTTATGTGACGGATGTTATATCATCCGTTGCCACAGTGTATTGCAGGACAATGGTGTCCACCCACAGCACACTCAAAAATCTACTGTTTATAGTATGCATATTGTCTGGTTTGAGTATATTGAATTTGTACATAGTATGGATTTCAGACAGCACTGTTTGTCAAAGTTTTTCTCAAAGTTTACTCTTTTCCTGTCCCACACTTTACTGCAGCCCCTTATCTCACTTCCTGTCCAGGTGATGTCCTTTATCCTCACCTTAGAGCAGTGCACCAGAGAGGGTGGGAGAGGTACTGCATGTGTGTATGTGTGTGTGTGTGTGCAAATACATGGGGGTGGGTGGTGAAGTGCCACCACTTCAGCAGAGGTCACCACGTCCTCCTTCTCTCATCCACCCATCTTGCGGCCACCTCAGGCCCATTAAGAGCCATTAGTGTGTGTGCTCCTTTGCCATCATAATACATAAATCTCTTCCTCTCCTTTTTCCTCTCTCCCTCTGTCCCTCTCTACTTCTGGGAAACAGTAATTAGGGATGAAGGAAAGGTTATAGTGAGCAATAGTACATCTAAGGCAGTTGTCACTAAGTGAGTGTATTGCACCGTGTTGCATATGGCTCTGCCGTCAGCTGCATTCAAAGTAGTTTGCAGTAGAAATTCATGTGTAACCATTCACATGCATACATGCAAGTGTACACAGGCACACATAAACCTGGCATACACACACACACACACACAGTGTGTCACAATGCAGAACAGCTAGAATGAGAGAAACATTAATGAGCTAGGCGCTAGCATCAGAACCCAGCACTCAGGTATCTATTATCTGCTTTCTTCAATGGCCGCAGATTGGGATGAGGAAAAAACACCTGCCAAACGCAGCACAGTGACCTCACTGACACCATATGAGGTATGGTGCGTGTGAGAGAGTGACAACAAGGACAGCTCTGGGATTTAAAATTAGTAATGTCATCACAGAGATGCAGGTTATTAAAGTGAGTCTGCGTGCATGTAGGTGAATGTGTGTGTGTGTTTTTTTTCTTTTTTTTTCTTTTTTTTTACAATATCTAAACTTTGCAATCCACCACTACACACCTCACTAGCTCAAAGTAATCTTATGTATGTGTTTTTATGATGAGCAGGGTGGGCCATGCAGCTGAAAGCTGAGACATGCAAAGGGTTTCAATTGTCTTCTCTTCTTCATCCTATTTGTGAAGATATCTGCTCTTTAAAGCTGTGATGATGACAGCATGGTACTTGTATTGCTCTGCCAACCCCCCTCTTCCTATTAGATAGCTGTCGCAGGTAGGTACTGTTTTTGCATATGTCTATGTGTGTGTGCCTGTGTGTGATTAGCGGTAGTGAATGCTTTGTGCAGGCTTGTGTTGGACAGCTGATTTGTAGCTGATAAAACCAGTCAGTAAAAATGTGCCTGAGCACAATAACATACACCTTCACCGGCACATGCACACACACTGGGCAGATTAGTGAGCTTTGAGCAGCACTGTTATATATTAGTGGTGGTACTTGGTCTTATCAGCGCTCTTTGATAAGGTACATCTTTATTAAATTCTCCAACTGAAAGACGGCCAGTCTGGAGAAAAGGAATATGTTAATAGGTAGAGACCATTCAAGTCTTCAAACCGACCTCACTGTGCCCCTCCATTTGCAACCCCCCACCTTCTTTCACCCTCTATCTCTCCATCCCTTCATCTAACAGGAGGGCCACAGTGGCGACAGACAAAGAACTGATGCTGCCGGGAGAGCGGGACAGAGATGGGGAGTGCAGGAGAGAGAACGAGGCAGGAAAAAGGAGTAGGCGATGGAGGGAAAATGTCTCGCCTTCAGCCGAGCAGAAAAACGGGGTCTGCACGAGTTGTGAGAGAGGTGAAATAGCTTTTTCTTTTCATTTTACACGCCTTCCCTTCCCGGTGCAACCCTCACCCTTTACCTCTCGCCCCCTATTACACACACACACACACACACACACAAACACACACACACACACACATACACTCACGCTCCCTGCCCTCATTTTGTGACTGTGAGAAGAGGCACAGCGTGTGTGTGTCTCGGTCCTAGAGCTCCCCCCTCTGATCTTGGGTGGTTGCTGCAGCGCGGAGGAGAGTGGTCGACCTCCTGTGGCTAGCCAATAAGGCACCGCCACGGTTATTTAGGTCGTGGCACCCGTGTTCGGCCTGTGGAGTCTCGCCGCTGGTGCTTACGCACACATTGGAAGACGCAAACACACACCAGCTGGGACGTACCGTTAACTGAAATTAGAGCACATCCCATAATCACACTGATTCTCACAAACACAAACAGCTACTTATTATAAAGTATGTGAACAGGCACATACAGCATACGCTCACACACAACTACTCTCCTAAAAATGACATGGAATAGGTGCAGTAATGAATGACATGTTGCCCCATTTTTCTCTATTTTTTCTATTAAGTCAAAAATTTTAAATGAAAGCATTAAGTTTTCAATATTTTACATTTTTCTCTTAAAATAAGTCATGACTGCAAGCTAACATGACTGCAGCATTGAGTGATAACACTACAGGACATGAGGTTGATGTGTAGAGAAGTGTTACATGTCAATGAAATCTACTGAAAGCGTGTGCGCGAGCGTGTGTGTGTGAGTGATGTGTGAGTGAGTCTTTGTGGTAAGGAGTAAGGATGACAGGGTGTGAAGGGTTAACTAGGCTAAGACAAAGACATAGGCTGAAACCATTGTGTTGAGTGGAGGGCCTTCGGAGCAGATGGGGCCTCAGGGCTCTCACTTTCTCTCTCACTCTAAAACTAAGCTCAAATCAATGACAACAGCCTAACAAGCCGAGACATTCTACACACAAATAACTGAGCCCACATGCATTAATCATAAATGCACAAATCTCCGTAGGATGCTGATGCAAACAAACCAGCCCGTATCTTCCAAACAGTTATTCCCATCAGCTTGTCTCATTGCTGCCTGTTATAGACTTGTGATCTCCCTTCTCCTTCCCTGACCTCTCAACCCCTCTATTTTCTCTGTGCATCTCATCATTTCCTTCACTCTCGACGTCTCCTAACTTCAAATCTTGCCTGGTGGATTTTCTGTGGAATCTCAGCGCATTTACTTGTGAAAAAAAGATACTCCTTTTGATGAATAAGTGCGATTCTTCAGAATATTTGAATAAACTGTGACTTTATAACAATCAGAAGTCTGATGATGAATGTGTGAGGGAGTTGTCGTTTGACACGTCGGGCTGACTCATGACACAAAAGACACAATAGTTCTCTTTGTCTTTACAACTTGGACATTTCAATGTGCATCACACAGCCATCAATTCAAGCAAGACGCTTCGGTGCCAGGTGGATGGACAGTCAGTAAGGAAGGGGCAACTGCATGACATTCAGCTTACTTGTTTGTAATATTTGCTGTTGATGTGTGTGAACAAATGAAGGCAAGAAAATCAGATAGGCATATGGATTTCGAGTACTCCATGACAGATGAAGGGAACTGCACCATACTGGTCATTGTGTAGTTATATTACGCTTTTTTCTGATTTTATCTTCTATCATTTTATATGGCGTTTTGTCTGGAAGGGTGCAGTCGACAACACAGTATTGCTGGGTAGGTTCGACACCTTTTAAAAGCTACAGCAAGGTCTTTCTAATAGGTCTTTGGGTTGAGCTCTCCACTATTAGTACTTTCTCTCACATATGTTCACTCAATGTAATCTACCTTATCCTAAACTCATTCACACAAAATGAAGCCACTCACAACTTACAATAATACTAACTCACATATCTCTGCATGATCTGGTGTCTCTCATGCGGGTCGTCCAGCATGTTGACTGACAGGTCTGAGATGGAAACGGCGGCGGATGCAGTGAGTGTGACCAGCAGCACCAGCACACCTTCGCATTCCTCCAGCGGCAGGTCCAATTTGTGTGTGTGTTCTTTACTGAGATGCGACAGATCGATTGTACACCTAAAGCACACAAACACACACACGCACACACAGAATTAAAGCAATAGCGTATCGTACATATTCTGTGGGGAAGTTGACTTTGCTGAAACATAGACTGATAAAGGAGGAAGCTGAGCAAAACTACAGAGAAGACAATGAAGAAATGCTCCTCTTGTTGTTTTGAGTATGAAGTTTGCGGGAAAATTGCCTGTAAAGTACTGTCATAATTATCAAATAGTTATCATCTCATCAAAAAAAAATTTATATTGCATGTTGCAATTGAGCATAGCAATAGCAACCCCTTAACAATAGTATACACATAGCAAGAGTCATGTGTGTCGGATATACAGTAAGCAACTGTAGACAACCTGGCCAAAGTTCACACAATTAATACCTTTAAGTAGGCACTTGAGAGCATCTTCTCTTGGCTGGATTGATTTTCTGGCATGCCTTTAACATATCTCCAGCTAATATCAAGGCAGGCCAATAGTAATTATTGGACTTTGGTCAAAGAGTTCAAAGCAAAGGCTTCCTCAAGTGCCTTCATGCTGATGAAAAACTATGAAAAATTCATTTCCACAGGAAATGGCCTAATATCTAGCCAGGGTTTCAATTTTCAAAAGACTGCTATACTTTGCAGTAATCAACTGGATATTGAACAGGAGGTTAAAAAATGAGTAAATCTGGAAAAAATGACACTTTGCCATTTAGGACTAATATTACTGGTAATACTGTCATTATGCAATCCTCTCGCTGAATAGGACCTATATTAAGTCATTCATTTTGGTAAGCTGTTCTACCTAAACAATCTGACAGAAGGCTGAGACATATTTATATACAGGGAGACTGAAAGAGATCTCTGTACCTTCCCATGAAGTCATCCTTCTTGCCAGCATCTTTGTCCCAGACTGTAATATCCACATAGCCTCCGTGCTCCTCATACAGGTGGAAGTCAAACTGCTCTCTCCACTGAGGATTCAGCGTTTTGGGAATTGTCTGAGTGGACGACAGAAGGAAATACATTGTTTGTGTCTGAGTTGTTTATATGACATTGGATCCATACAGTCCATGAACCATCCATGTTATTAGCTAACAAATGTCATATAAACAACTCAGACACAAACAATGTATTTCCTTCTGTAGTCCACTCAGACAATAACATGGATGATTCATGGACTGTATGGATCCAAAGTCATCAGTTGCAGATTTACAAGACAGTGAAAGAGCTAAATTTTGTATATATATATAAAAAAAAAAAAATACACAGAAAGGTGATTTATGACATCTTCCTGCTAAGTAAAGTCCAGAATAAAGAGAAAATGGGAGAAAAGATTTTTGGACTGTTTCTACTGGCAGACAGTGAAGAGACAGAGGTGCCTAAGATGTGCCGAGTGATTAGGAATTTTTATTCATTGTAGGTTTACTGTAGGAGCAAGAATGGTGAGGAAGCAAATACTTTTCTTAATGCAGAAATAGTCCATCTGAAGAAAAATCCTTGTACATGGTTCATAGAAGGTTTTAGCTGTGTTCAAATGTTCAAATAAACATACCATAATTTGTCTTTAATAAGAATTGTATTATTCTACAGGCCTGACTCAATAGTTCCATTATGTACTGAATATGGACAATAATGAAATATTACCGTAAAAACCTTTCCTTTTAACTTTGATTACAGAGCCATTTCTAAAGAAAGCGCCTTATCTGGAATTACACAGTGATGACAGTCAAAAGAAGAAAATACTCTCTAAAACGAGTGCTTTTACCTTGCTCTTATACTTTTGGTGCCCCATCCTGAATTTGACGTAAGGGTCGCTGAGGCCGTTGGCATCCATGGGCTGGAGGCCGCGACCTTCTATCAGACTGATGCTGACTATACCTCGCCACAGCTGGGCTTTTCTATGCACATCTGACAGGCGCATACTCTGATACTGCAGTGAGTAAACACACATTCACAGAAACATTTACACACAGAGACGTGCATACGGACACATGCACACAAACATCCACCCACACACACACACACACACACACAAATACATTAATTAACCACAAGATAGAACTTTTAGGCATATATACACTTTGTAAACCAGAAAATAACCATCAATAACACACCAAAATACATCAAGACAACACAGAAATGAGCAGGCAAAACACAAATGACAACATTGGAACACAAAATGAGATAATTCAACACAATTTACCCCTGAGGTCTGAGCTCACCTGACATGTCAGATCATCACCGAATGACAAGACAGGGTATCCTACTAATTAGTCAACAACTGTTTTGAATCCTGAATGATTTCTAGGGGATGCTGAGAAACTCCACCTCTGTTACATGGTGTTACGTAGTGACATTTTATATGACTATGTTGAAAAATGCAGAACATGTACTGTTCTCTCTGTCTTTTATGAATAACATTTACTTTGAATTCATTGTAGAAGAAACTGCTCAAAGTCTGCACAAGTGTATATACTTAAAAATTGGACAAAATTACGAATATAATAAGTAACTGGGAGGCAAGTGACTTATCCGAAAATGGGCAGACCACTGAGAAGCAGCCCAACTCTGAACATTTCTTATTCCGTCTGGCCATACTGCCAGTTGACAGCACTACAAATTGATTGATGATTTTATTACATATTTAAGTCTATTTTTTCCAACAGTTTTCTCACCACTTACAGGCCTATTTAACCTCTCTTTGAATCATGTCAGTATCCTTCACTAAAACAAAGAGCAGGGTATTTATTTGTCAAACAAATACACCCCTCTCTCACTCCCTCTCTGCCTTTCTCTCTCCTCCTTCCTCGTTAGGGAGAATTTATTAGCATAGCTTTTGTTTTGTGGGTGAATTTCATTAAACTCTGAACAAACCCTGCCTCGCAAGCGCAGGCCTTTGATCTGGAGACGGAGCCTCTTAATTTCCATTCTCCAGACATTAAACAATGCGAATGGCCCCCTGCAATACAGCCAACCTCCCATACAGCAACTCCCACCTCTTTTATTTCTCCTGTTCACTTGCTGCTAACACACTGTATGCTAATGATGAGAGGTCGCCATTATATCCTTCTCGAGCACAATCCTAATTGTTTCCTTGTTTTGTTGCTACATATTTCTCGTTACAGAAAACCATGGGCTATTTGGATTGGAAGTCTATATCCCTCTGCCAGAACACAGCAGGAGAGAGATCATGCACGGAGATGTTCAGAGGCTGAAAGTCTTACAGCACGTTAAATTTAAGAGCTAATACACGGTTCAACTTTTGTCAGCTCTTTGGATGAAGAAAAACGTTTGAAGTGCCAAAACAAGCATTTTGCCTCGTGCTGAAGTTAGAGAGACCTGGATTTAATATGCCTCTGACTCATAATTATTATCTCAAACTACTTCTTGAATAGTTTGTATCATCTACTGTGGGTTCAACACTCATAGATGCTTCATTAAAAAGAAGTGGTTGTGTAAAAATAACTGTGTACTGTAAGCAGTCGAGCATGAAGGCAGGGAGGGACTCAGGAGCAGCGCCTTTTTTGGTTGGGTAGCACACTAGCTAGTTAGTTAGTGTTTGAGCTCATTCCCGAGTCACAGGCGGGGTGGCCCAGTTTGGAGGCTTCAAAGGCTTGATTTGGGGAAGCGCGATACAGCAGGACGTCTGCCCAGCTCCAACCAAGCACACTTCAAATATGTATCTGTGTCTCTTGGTGGTTATCGAACTTTTTACTGTTGGTTAAGGAAAAGTGAGTACCTCTAGGTGCAATTTAGGAGATTGACTGAAAGTAAAACTGAGTTTCCAGACTCAGCCACTGTTTCTTTCTCAATGGCAACTTTTAAACAGCACAGGAAAAGACACCAAATTACTGCAGTAAATGAGAATTATACGCAAACTTATGTGAGAAAATCAATTTATGTGCACTAAATTGTTCCGGATAAAAAAGACAAGATAGGCGCTACATGCATGAGCCAATGAGAAGAAGCAGATCCTCAACCAGCATGCTCTCTGTTCAACCTGACGGCCCACAAGAATAATAAAAAAAAGAAACCAAAAGGTAGCAGTCTCTTATGTATGGCAAGATGGGAACTCAAAAGAATGTGAACTCGAAGGGTTTCCACTTGATGTAAAGGGGTCGAAGAGTCATTCAACATAGTCAACAATCAACAGGCGTTCTTATTGCACAGTTGATTTGCTGTACAGGACTCCTTTAAAACCCCTAAAAGCAAACCAATTGCTCTATTTTCTCACACAGCAGCTGCAATACACTGCGTAGATCAAAGGTGGAAGAAATATGATATTTAAATATAGAATATTTTGTACTTGGGGCCCAAGTTGAGCAGAAGCACTGCACTTTTAAACTGCTGAAAAGGACAAAGCTGGAAATACTAAACATGTTTAAAAACATAATCTAAAATGGATTATGAAATACAACAAAAATTCACTGTAATCTATTACTTCCACCCTTGGTGTCTATTTATATAACTTTTGTCTTGCCTTCACACTTGTAAATATGAACAGGCGTGGTGGCACATACAAAAAGAGTTTACATGACCTCAGGTGATGTAAAAACAGGTGTTTTTGGTGGTATATTGCAGCTTGTGGAAAATAAGCTGGTGACAATGAGAACCAAAGAACTGATAAAGAAAGAAAACTGCTAATACCACTGTGGGAGGAGGAAAAGGAGGGAGGAAAGGAGAGGGCCAGGGAGACTCCATCCATGTACCAGGACACCAGTGAAGAGTGCAGGATAGGTGAGGTGCAGTGCGGTCGATAGTGGGGTTACAGTACAGTTGGAAGTTTGCGGGTGGGGGAGTTACATGCTGTTTTAGTTTACCTTACTAGATCGTTTCCAGTTCCTTCTCAAAAGCATGGTCTGTAAATGAGACAAAGCGGTTACAGAGCACCCCCCAATGTCTCCCACTTAGAGCTGCAGGGTCAGAGGTTAAAGGGCATGGGGTGTATGAAGATCAGATGTTAGCCCTGGCCTGGTGCAAGGGAGGGTTAGATAAGGAGTGGGGCAGTTGTCATTCATGCATGTTAAGTAAGCAGGAAGTGTGTAAGAAGCGCTCTTACTTGTCATATGGTGTTATGAAGTATTTGCATACGCAGACATGCGCACACACGTACAGATAAACATGTATGTATACATTAGATGCAGTTTGTGCCTCTCATACTGTATAACCATCATTTTTATACTTGATACTTTCACAAAGTGCATTTCCATTCCTAGAACCAAAGAAAGACAGCAATTGAAAATGAAACTGCTTACGTGTTCACTTTGCTTGGTTTTTACTTCTTTGTTCAGGTCCAATAATGACAATTTGAGAAACAATTGCTCTTTCAAAGTTTCAAATATAAAAATAATCATTACCCAAGAGGACTATTTACATGTGCATAAATACACTCACATAATGTTCAATTTCCAGTGTCATCCCAACACTCATCAACTTGAAAATAAGCACTGTATAAAGCAGATCATCATGTACAGAAACACTGTTGATGCTGCATTGTGACTACAATGACCACATTATTAGCAGTTTAACCGAACGTTAATTTAAAAGTAGATTAAAGGTTCAGTATTCTTCCCTTACCATGCCAGTAGGTGGCAACAGAGTGTCATTTAGAATGCACTAGTATAACCTTGTACTCATTTTCTTCACAGTTGGAGAAATCCAAAATGATGCTTAACCTAAATAGAGTTTATTTGTTCTGTCAAATGTGGACTCTCTGAACTACAGTACTAAATAAGCAGCAGAATTAAGACATCAGATCAAAAGGAATAAAATATTTCCCCCATGACTCTGCCTTGTTCCGAATCGAGCATGCAGGGGTCCAATTAACCAAACAAATAATTGAACAGAAATAAATGCAACTCTGAAACATCGAGCACGTCCGTAGAGGCACCAGCCAACATAATTAGGAAAGAGAATCCAGTGCTCTTTGAACATGGAACTTTTCCACAGAACATATTAATTACACTTGTGTTTATGCATATGTATTTGCTGAGTTGAAGAGTTTCCAGTAACTGAGGATGAATGAAGCCAGCACATTCCAGTTCAACACAGCCTGCCTGGGTTCCTGATGTACGAGGACAGAGTTCACTTAAGCTAAAATAACACCGTTGCTGAACTTTGATTAAAGATATTATAAAACTTAAATTGATTTGTTTGGTTTTCTTACCAAAAAAACAGCTATGCTAGACTTAATTCATCAGGTTTTCTATATTTAGCTACAGTATATCAGGCATATTATTCCTTATCTTGGTGTAACATGTCAAAGATGATATACAGTGGGGCAAGTTAGAAAGGGAGGTATGATTCCTCTTAATGAGAAGGAAAAGTAGTGTTTGCAGGAAGAGTGACAGAAAAAGAGATGAATGAGTAATCTGACTGAGAGTTTATTCAGTTTTCTTACAGCATCCCTCATGTCTCCCTCCTTCGGTGACAGTGTCACAGCTAGTTCCAGGCTGCCCAGGTCATGTTCAGGGTACTGTGGGTCCTTCAGGTCCAGTGTCACATCCAATGTCCTACAGGGAAGCACAGGTTCACATAAAAAAACATACTATACAAATATTGTACATTCATAGCCATATAGTGTATTGATTCCACGTAAATAAATGCATGCAGATAAGAAAAACCCAATCATCTTAACACAGAGTGAAGACATATATTTAGTCAGTTAAAGTCTGACTCAACGGATGTGGAGTACTGAGATAAGCCGTCCCACTAAGTGATTACTATATTCTGCTACCTTCTTCTCTCCTTTCCAGTCTCCACTGTTGTTTCAGTGAGTAACAACGACAACAATCAGTCAGCCGAGCCAACCATCCTAAATTATGCATAAACCAGGTAATTATTGAGGTAACAGCAAAGCTTGTAATTACTAATAACAAGAGCACACAGTATTTAACAAAAGCGCTGTGAGTTTACGTAAATTCAGGCCTGATCTTGACAATTCTGAATGGTTCAAAGTCACAATCCCTAATTCAAATTGTTTTTTAAAAATGGGCACCTTCCACTAAAACTCAGAACACAACACTGAAACTTGCTATCACTCCATAACTGATTGACAGGGATTAATAGTACACAACAGCAAAAGTTAGAAATGTTTTATGGTGCTGTTCAGTGTTCGGTTACATCGGTAGCGCTAGAAAAAACACCAGATAATTTGGTTCTAATATACTAGAATGGAAAAAGACAGATCTTTGACACTGAAACATCGCTGCCTTGCTGCCTGCTGCTTGTGTGGTTGGTTTGACTTCCTGTCAGTTGGAGACGACATTAGGAAACTGCACACACCAGAGTAAACTCTGAGGTTTCATTTCTAACATCTCCCTCTTCTCTTCCTCCTATCACACATTACACTCATCCACAAACTGCATTCATTATTGATCTAGCTGACTGACATTATTATCTAATTTGAGCTTAAGTTGACAATAAATGTCATTTTAAGAATTTCCATTCATGTGATTCCCTTTTTTGTCACTTACTCTTTGCTAGTTCATGATAACATATATAATGTAATGGAAATGGAAAAATGGAAATGTAGCAAATACGTTTCACACCTTTCTAAGAGAAAAAGTGCATCAAGTGAACACATTGAACAACATTACAGTTTTAACTAGAAAATGCAAGAAATTGCGTATGATTGCTGGAAGCTGAATTGCATTGAAATTCTACCAAGGCTAATGTTGGCTGCAGGTAGCATAAAACCTACAACCTATTGTTTTTAAGAAAGCAATGCGATGCACTGCGCTTACATGTGACACAGCAAACTGTAAGATCAGATTTTCATATTTAGACTTTTAATTGCATAAAAAATAAGGGTTGCAGCCCTTCTTATAATAATTAAAGGGCACTGGGGTCACATTGAATGATGGTACATAGTAAACATATAAAGCATTTTTTTTCATAAGCAAAATGTTATGAGTTCTGTCCTGAGTGAGTATTAAACTCAGAACCCTGTGATTTAACAGGAAAACTGACCATGAACAAGGTTTAACCACTGAGCCAGCACAGATCCCTGAAGCATAAAGCACAAATTCACATTTTGTTAAGGAGAAACTGATTTGTCTGAAACAAAGCTTCTAGCTCAATGACATGACTAGCATGATTAGCAGTAGGACTAGTTGAGCATGAGGATGTATAATATGTGTACACAGTGTGTGATTTTAAGAAACACAAGAGTGAGAAGACATAGCCTTCTGATTGTATTCTAGTCAATGAGTGCGTGATAGCGCTCTCCCTATCAATTAAGGTTTAGATCTCGAAAACTATAACTCCTATGGGTTATATGTTTACATTTTGAGAGAGAGGAGGCTTGTGCCATTATTTTAAGGTGTGTGCTTGGAGAGTTAACACTGTGGAAGTGAGACATGTCTGGAATTTTTTTTCTTGTCTAAAAAAATCTCTGCTCTTCCCTGATCACATGACACTTTGATGAGGTCCGAAAACTACTGCAAAAGCCTCCACTTTGGACTAAAATTACTCCAAAAACTTTCAGCAATCACACAGTTTAATTCCTTCTCATATATTTCTCTGTGCTGTCAGAATCAAACCCTGATATGCTTCATGAGGTTTGAAGTGAGTTTCCAAAGGCTGCCACAAGAGGGAGGCAAATGCAAGAAAAGAGAGGCAGCTGCTTGAACAATCCCTGAAACCTGAACATTTATTGTTTCTTGACACATCACAGGGTTATGCAGCTAGCGACACAAATAAAATCAGCAGAGACAGAGCACATGAGGGTTTAGTAGAAAGGAAGGAGAGAGAAGAGAGGATAAGGGAAGTGTTAATAGAAAAGGAAAAGAGGGAAGAAAAGGGAAATAAGCCAAGGCAACAAGATAAAGAGACCTCTGATGCTCCAGTGACTCCAGGTAGAGGTATGCTGAGCCCATGAAATCATCCTGAAGTCCAAAGTCATAGTCAAAAACCTACAGAGACACAATACAGCCGTAACTGTCAATAGAGGATCCTTACAAACCACACTGCAAATGTCTTCTGTCTCTGACATTATTTGCACATTGACGTGTCATAACTGTCTTAAAAAGGAAGCTTGTAAAACATTATGTGTTCATGTCCAGTGAGACTTAACAATCCCCCAATAAAACATCAATTTGTATTAAAGCAGCATGACACCTGATGCTCAGGATTAATCTGCTGTACCTTGACATACAGCGGGTCCCTCAGTGTCTCCACCAGAAGGCTGACTCTCTCCTCCCACACTGGGTTGAGGTTCTTATGGATGGTCTTACTCCTGAACACCTCCTTCCCTGCAATCTTAAACTTCACATATGGGTCACTGGTCCCTGGGGAGAAAGACATCATACACACAGGATTAAGGTATATACTGCCTATTTAACTATCTATAGAGTAAAGCATTAGGGTCAAATTGAAAGTTTAAGAAGATCAACCCTTCTTCAGCTGGTCTCATTTCTAATTGTAGTATTTATATCTACAATTAGGAATGTGATTCAAATTAGCCTTGCATGCTGATGATTAAAAAAATACAAAAATACTTTCTTTCTCTCAAATCATTTTCACAACCAGAAACACAAAGACAGTGGTGCACGCTGCTTTGAAGGCCTAAAGAGAGTATCAGGTGTATCATGTGACTGATATGATGACAAATTTCACTATTGAAGCTGGGTCCCATACAGTGCCTCTATTTGACCACTAGATGGGACCATTGATTCACATTTGTATTATTCTGCAAAAGTGGCTGGTGATTTTGGTGGAAGCTGACTACTATGAAACTAGTCCTTGAGAACATGAATTAGGCCTGCATGTTTACAAACATTTCACAAATAAAAATAGTGTATGCACAAATTAACACTTGATCTAACATACATAAATGTAGACATAAATATGCACTAAGGCCCACAGTATATAACACACACGCATGCTGTATTTGGTGAGGTACATAAAATGTAAATAGGCTAGAAGGTCTAGAATTATAGTCTCTATGCATTCACTATTCATCATGACACGATATATAATTCTTAATCTACATGTTATTTCCCTGATAAATGGGTATTGATCCTCCTGCCCATTACATTTGTGCCTTATTCTACCCTCCTATTCCCAAAGGTCCATGAACTTCAGAATAAGTCAACTGGTTTGACAGGCAAAGAATGTCAGAGACCAGATAAAAACACACCATAAAGGCAGAGAACACGGTCAACTTAAGGATTATGGAGACCATGAAGTAAAATTAATTTAATTTAAATTAATTTCTTAATGACATTCAGTCCAGTAGACAAGTTCATAAGTTCACTGCATCTGAATAAAAATGACACGCAACAACATAGATTTAGAGAGACTGTGAAGTATTCGTAATGGCAGTGGTTGCATTCAGAGCTGTGTTTGTCTTGGAGATAATCAGGTTTACCGGCTTGGCAGTCTGTTCACGTCCAGATTCAGATAAAAATAAAATGGCCAAAGGGAGCTGGTCCGGACTAATGAAAGGCATTTCACATAAATACATATTTACTTCACATGCACGCATACATGAAGTACATACAAGATACACAGGGGAGCTCATTTCCTTTTATTTATGATTATTTTATATGAGTGCTATGTTTCTCCTTGGACGGTGTAGTGGCCAGAGACCACAATGTTTCGCAGTGAGGGAGTTACAGATACTGCATGTGATATTGGTACAGTAGGTGAGACACTCATTGTAAGCAAGATGAACAGTAATAGAGGGTTGACCAACCATTTTTTACAATTTGCAAATTGTAGCATATATCATTCAAAATACTATTAAACTTATGTAAATATAATAGTCACATGAAGATAATCCTGAGCAAAAAGAGGCACATGAACACAAAGATAATATTATAGATAAAAACACCCTGGTAGGGTGCCCCTATTGACATGTACTTTCACTGTACATGCCTGACTGCTCTAAGGTCATGATATGACTGCAAAAGTAAAATACATCACTTCATACATCATTTTCCTCCCTTTCAAAATTTTAGTCGGTACTACTTTATGCTCTCTCTTTTATCTGTTGTCGTTCCCTCCATCTTTGCCATCCACAGATCCCAGTACCTTTCATCTCATCACCCCTTGCAGTGTTTATACATGTAACTGTAAAGATGATCAGCAGTAACCTCCAGTGAAACAGTACACTGAACTTATCTGTTTGTTTGTCTGTGTCTCAAATCAGTGTCATGTTATCATCCACTGTGACAAAAGTGATTACCAAGCAAATCGCAGGGGAAGGAAGGTAATCCTATTATCAAACAATTCAAAACACTCTGTGCCTGCGGTTTATACTTTCTTCCAGCAACTCTGGGGAAAAAACAAGAATGTAAGTGAATATATAAACTATACCTTATAGTGCAGTATATACCATATGTTGACTGGCTGTGAAGATCACAAGCAACCGTAAACCTGAAGCATATTGTTTACCTGTTATGATAATCTGCCCTGTTTTCTAAGATAGCCATGACGGTGGTTGTGTTGTAGACAAGGCTGACATTGAGGATACTTGTTGATAAAAGACTGAGCTCTCTCAGTGTTTGCAAATGTCAATTCAAGAGGGACTCTTGCTCTATCATCTCAAGGGGAAAAAATGCAAATATATAACTCTCACACAAAGACTTGACTGATGCTCACTAAAGGCAGTGAAGAGTACTAATGGCGAGACTGACATGGGTTATTTTGTAATTACAAGAGATTTGAGCAAAAAGATATGGTTCTGCTGATAAAGAGCAAGTAATTGTCAGGAATATTATATTATTAACTTGTCATTTGGATCCTGTATAAATGTGTCATTGACAATATTAAACACAAAATCTGCTTGGTGTGAGTAAAAACTGCTGACTTGATTCTCAGCTGCCAGCAAGCTTTGATGCCAGAGTGGCAAAATACTGTATGCACTAACATTGGCCTCTGGGAAAAAATGTCCACTTCTTCACATGTAAACAATCTAAAACACTCTAACGCACACCAGAAACATACAGACACACACACACACCCTTTTACACACCGTTGCCTTTGACATATCACTGCAGGACAGCTGCAGCAAGGAGACACAGAAGAAAAAAGGAGCAGAGAAGAAAGGCAGCTAGCAGTGTCTGGGATTGCGTCTGCTGTTTGTAATGTTATAGCATATAGCACAGTAAATAGAAAAGACAATTCAAGCATGAAATACATAAACAGGAAACAATTCCTTGTAAGAGAACTAAAGAAGACTCAAGGACTTAAGAGAAGTGGTCCTTTACTGCATTATGGAGGCATCATTTTTTCTCTCTTTCTATGTCCCACCAGGTCGATATTTCCCAGACACACACCACTGGCTCTGAACCTCTGCATCCCACAGTGCCAGCTTTATAGTGCCATAAACACACACACAGGCTGAAAAGTATGAAATGAAGAAGGCTGGTGCTGTGCAGTAGGTGGGTGTTGGCTGAATATAAGTGAGCGTGGGAATAGCACAGAGGAGTGATGGCAGAGGTGCTTTCTTGGAAATCAACCATCATACCACATTTATAGAATCTTTCCCCATGGTTGGGGAAAGTCCATCAAGAGAGAAAGTGATTGTATGTCCCATATAAGAGCTGGTGGGTGGATAGGTCAATAAGCAATAGGTATTATAAGAGCAATAGACCTGAAGAAGAAGAATTAACAGTGGCTGACAAATGCCTAAAACCAGTTGAGGTTCGAGACAGTAGGTTTGATAGATTTGTGCACCCTGGATGGTTGTCCACCTTACAGGCAGAAGGCTGACAGATGGAAGTGCTGGGTAAGGGAAGAGTGGGAATAAGAAGTCAACGTGTCATACATTGATGAACTGCAAAGTAAGTAAGTGCCATAGGTATGCATGGAAGTGCAGCTGTAGAGAGCAAAAAGCGATTTTCTGTCTTCTACCATTGAGTGCCATTAGTACTGATGCTTATGGGCTAAAGACTCTTTGAAAAAGTTGTAATTATGTTTTAGAAGATTTAACTCTAAAAAGTAAATGATTGCATTGTAATGTCTACAATGTATGTACCATGAGTTTCTAAATACACCCTGCAGGACAACGCTCGATCGACACTTGATATGCAACATTCAGTGATTCAAGTCTGTTTTTTCAGCTTTGCATGTTGGGATTAACACTTTGTTAACAGGAGAATTAACTGAAAACAAAAGCAGGTCAAAACACAGCAATTGTGTGCTCCAATAAAACACAACTTATCAAAAAATAGAATTCAAACTTATCATGTTTTTATTGCTCAGACCTCAAATACAGAAGTTCACTTTGAAGGAATGAGGGTCAGGAAAGAGTTACTGCTGAAACCAGGCTGAAAGAACATTGGTTGTAACTAATAACGTTACTGATGTTTATTTTAACACCAGGTGTAGAGATACATTTAATTTGCCACATATAATACCAGGTTATTTCAGGGCATACATTAACATAGGAACAAATACAGACATAGTAAACCCTGTCTCTGGAACAAGGGCTTTTCTGTAAGCCCTGTTCTTAGAACTGAAAATCCAGGAATTTCCTGAATTTCAACATTTAAGATAGTTAACTCCTTTATCCTCCTTTCTTTAAGAACCTCCTGGGTCCACAGACTGGTGGTGAGCAAGTATGCGAGTGTGTGAGTCATATTATTCATCTTCTATGATGATACTGAAACCAACCACTAAACAGTGTAATAGTAGCTGAGAGCAGAAATAAACGTGTGTGTGAGAGGACCCAGCGGCATACTCAGCAGGTAAATTTGCTTTGGGTGTGGCACACAAGCAGATCTAAAAGCCCCTCATAGACTTATTTTTGAAAGCTGCACTCTGTCTTCCTGACAGGCAGTTGAAAACATAATCCACTACACATTTATCTCGACTGAACACCTAATGGGCAGCGGCCATAAAATACTGCTCACTGCATCTGCCTGCCAGTAAGCCAGCTGCCCTGTCAGACACCTGAGAATGCAGCAAACTGGCAATCTGTGATCCTAAATCCATAAATGAAAGGGTAGCCCCACTACCAATAATCAAAATACATGATTATAACCTCCTATCACCTTTGAATTGGCAGGTCATTTGTAAGCATTTGAGCAAACAAACATTTAGATCGATTTGGATACACAAAATGCTCATTCTCCACCTATTTAGGATTACTCATGATGACTGAGTTAAAATGTTTAAATTTGCTGATGTTACTACAGTGATTGGGTTAATAACAAAGTCACATGAATCAGCATATAAGAGGGAGGTGTCTGATACTGTCAGCTGGTGCAGTGACTGAACTAAAGAAACTGATGACTAAAAAGACAATCATCAAATTTAAGAGAGGGGAGGGTAGGAAACTGCCTCTTAAAAAAATGCCAAGAAACCAGTCAAAAGTGTTTAAATTTATTGACACCATTATTTTTACAAACTTTAAATGGGAAAGCTACATTCACAAAATCTTAAAATTGGCTCATGACAGATTCAATTTTTTACAGAAGCTCAAAAAAATTTCAGTCTCAAGAAAAGCTATGGTCCAGTTTTACACATATGTTGTAGGAAGTGTGCTCAGTTTTTCAATCACAGTTTGGGGTTTGGTAGTCTGAAACAAATGCATTCTTCAATTACACTATGAATAAAGTTAACTCAAGTTTACTATGCCATTGTAGTAATGTTTCTTGTTTTTACCTCAGGCAATGAGGCAATCTTATATTACTGTCCCTCTCCTTTCAGATTCTTGTACATATGTGTAGTTACAGTATGTGTGTGTGAATATGCATGCACATGTAATGTATGAATGTGTGTATGCCTACATACAGTACCAGTCAAAAGTTTGGACACACCTTCCCATTCACTTGAATGAGAAAATGTGTCCAAACCTTTGACTGATACTGTATACATTTGGACTGCTAATTTATTTACATTTGTAATGTGTGTTGAGATAACTTGTGTGACTGTGCACTATTACCTGACTGGAAAAAACTAAAGGTAAAATGTTACAGCAGAATCTACATGTTATGTTCAAGATCTGCATCAGGAAATTAAAAAAAAAAATTAAAGGATAATACCTGTGTAGACCAAGTAAAAAAAAAAAATCACACTTAGAAATGTTGATAGCAAATGTCTTCAATCTGAGAAGAATTTAAACAAAGGGTTAAAACACAAACGGCCTGTGATTCCCACATGGCAAATGTCACATGAATAATAAAACTGATTACCAGCATGGAAGACAATTCTGGATAATGTGTTGTTCCATTAGGAACATACCAGCTGTCAGCAATGGGAGGCAGTGTGTATTTGTGTACAACATAAACTAACACTCGAGGGACATGCATGAGTTCAACCCATCTTTACATAATGAATTATTTCCTAAAAATGTTTGTCTTTGATCTGGAGAAGCTTTTACCTTTATTGATACAATTGTGTATAACTGTGGTATAGGCCTTAGGCATATTTTTGGTTTGATCTTTAAAAACACATTCATTTTCTGTAGTCACTGTACCTCATGAGCTTTATGGCATCTGTGATAACTACTGTACTTCTCTCAGTCCATCTTCTCTTTCATACAACAGCATTCTCTTGGTCCTCCATCTCAACGTTTTCCTTCATTTGCTTTCACTCCCCTCCAGCTCTCTAAATTAAATTACCTTATTAAGCCTCATCACACTTTTGTAACTTTCAGTAGATTTCTTTTTTGCCCTAGGTACTTAGAGAAAGTTATGGCATTGACATATTGTCACCGCATCTTCCAACAGCCTGCTTAATCTTCAGGAGGCAAGATTTGCCTCACTGTATACTGAAAATAAGTTTCAACTTGTTGTTTATGGTATGCAGTGAAAATGTAATCATGAATGTAAGCCGAAGTAAGTAAGAACAGTAAGTAAATCAAAACCTTATACCAACAAAGTCATATGTGTGACCTGGGTGACACGAGTGACCTGACAAAGGAGCCTGACACCCAGCAATCATCACTTACAGAATCTTGTCATGGGTGTGCACTCGTCAGTGTAGGGCACAGAGGGAGGAACCTTGAAAGCAGATGGTTGAGGAGAACATCTGATGAAGGCACTAAAGGGGCAACATAAAAAAGGAGCCATGATATGGCCATTTGAATGGCTATGTTAACTGTAGAATGGCATGCCTGAGCATCTGTCAGGTAACCATGAGAACTTGTCACTGAAAGGAGGGGACACTCCCTCTACCGTTCCTCACTTTGACTGTCAAATAGGTTCCCTGAAGATGCAATAGACCATGGATCCCTATCATGTTGGGTAGCAGTGGAGGGTAGAGTAGCTAACTCATCCACTCCAGGCCTCATCATAGGCATGGAGTGGAGATTGTTAGTAGAGGCATTAGTAGCAGAGGGATAGCTAAAAAACTATAAATTAAAAAACAAGGCCTTAATCTGCACAAACTTGGGCTTGGGAGCCAATGTGTACATATATATATATATATATATATATATATATATATATATATACACATATATAACAGCTTTTGTTTCTCTTTATTTGCAAAAATAAAATGTTATATTATTTGTAAAATAATAGTAGCCAAATATGACCTTTCCAAAAAATATCTGGGGTTTTACTGAGTGATTTTTAGGAGGTTTGTGAATAAATACACAGTCAAGTCAACTAAATGTCCATTTAGGATTTAGAGGATTTGCTCCTGTGGTGTAAAAGTCAAAATACAGAAAAGTTAATCTAAGTCTAATGCTTCCATTTAGACACCAGAGTTGTTCTGGGAGTGAGCAATGGTCCAAGGGCACGCAAGCGTGTCTCCCTACGCTCCAGAGAAACCTCAGAGCAATAACTAAGGATTCATTTATTTCACACATACAAGAAGAACTCATGAAGGGGATGAAGAACTTTGTTCCCGCCTGTGTGTGTGTGCGATTGTGCGTGATGTGTAAGGGATTTATTTTACACACCCAGACACACACAAGTGGTCATTACATTGACAAAAGCACCACCACTCTGCCTCTCTCACTCTTTATTACCAACTCACTATCTTCCTCACACACATAAGCGCGAGTTCAATGAAATAGATGTATTGAGTCATAAGCACTTTCAGCCACAAATAAACACATGCACATGCAAGGCCAAACACCTGCCTTGTTATATTCTTGAGAGGCAGCAGGGCAGTAAAACAGACAGAACTCTTGACAGTAATGTCAGACATGAGGCCCTGACCTTGGATAAAAAAATCTGGCAAAACAAAGGATGACTCCTGTCTGTCTGTGACAGTAGTTCTGGCCTCAGTTCTGGGACATGAATGCTGAGAAGAAGACTTCTCCAGCAGTTAAAATGGCATACTATTTATAACAATCATTCACAAAAAAGACCAAGAGAAAGTTGGAAGTTACTGACCCATCTTGTTTCTTAATGCAGACCAGAAAATCCTAGCTAACATTTTAGCTAATAGAAATGGTAAAGTAATTGATAAACTAATCTATCAAGATCAGACTGGGTTTATTCCTGGAAAGACCTTGTCACAAAACATCAGGAATGTTTTTAATATACTGTACAATTTTAAGTTTGATTGTAAAAACCTTACTATTATTTCACTGGATGCTGAAAAGGCATTTGATCAAGTGGAATGGACTTCTCCAAATACTCAGAAAATTTAATCTTTGAGAAAATTTCATTAGATGGATAAAACTATTATATCAAAAACCTGTAGCAAAGATTATGGCAAATAAAACACTTTCCTCCTGATTCAATCTGGGTCGGGGCACAAGACAAGGATGCCCCTTATCCCCGCTCTTATTTGCTTTGGCCATAGAACGTCTTGCAGAATCAACACATTCTGACACACTTATCCAAGACAGCTAACACATATATTAAAATATCACTATACGCAGATGACATATTGTTAAACATTATAAGAGTGTAACGGTACACAAAATTGACGATTCGGTATGTGCCTCGCTTTTTACGTCATGGTGCAGTACATTATTGGTACAGCAGAGAAAACAAAAGAAAGGCAGAAAATAACAATGGCTCATTGGCCGTAACTATTACTGAAACAGTTAAGTTGTGCTGCAGTGGGAGAGGAAAACAACCTCTCTGTTTCTTGCAAGGAGTCAGGACACCTGGCTGACAGCTGTTGCTTTCTGTGATGCTGAAGCTTAATTCATGGTTGCTCTGAACTGGTTCTTACGGTGTGCTGTCCAACCACATCGGAAATCAAATGTGTTTTTAGTTGTTCCAAACGGTTTCACGCAAAGGCAGAGTGAAAAGCCAACCATTACAGAAAGGGGAGAGGGACAGGGGGAAATGCAAAATTGTTTAAATACAGCGATAATGGTGCATATTCAATTAATAGTGTTGCACTTGGTCAATTTCATGGGAGGATTGTCCAGCTTTGATCTTTTGTTTGTCATTCTGATGGCAGCAACACTACATGAGCATGGGTAACCAGGCTAACTTGACTAAGCCGGCCAACATACATCTATGAACATGCTACAGCTAAGTGGTGGACTGTCAAAACATTCAGGATACATCCTCCAAGCATGCAAAAGTTAGACAGGGAGTTCCACAAGGTTCTGTGCTCGGGCCAAAACTATTGACCTTATATATGCTTCCTTTAGGTAATACTATTCAGAAACACTCTATGTTATGTGTTATGTGGAAGATACCCAGTTGTATTTATCAATGAAGCCAGATGAATCCAATCAGTTAACTAAACTTCAAGCATGCCTTAAGGACATAAAGACCTAGATGACCTGCAATTTTCTGCAACTAAACTCAGACAAAACTGAAGTAATTGTGCTTGGCCCTACACGCCTTAGAAACACATTATCTAATGATATAGCTACTCTGGATGGCATTGCCCTGGCCTCCAGCACCACCATAAGGAATCTGGGATTTATCTTTGATCAGGATATGTCCTTCAACTCCCACATAAAAGAAATTTCAAGGACTGCCTTTTTTCACTTACGTAATATTGCAAAAATCATGGAACATCCTGTCTCAAAAAGATGTAGAAAAACTAGTCCATGCATTTGTTACTTCTAGGCTGGATTATTGCTTATTCCTTATTATCAGACTGCCCTAACAAGTCTCTAAAAACTCCCCAGATGATCCAGAATGCAGCTGCACATACTGACAAAAACTAGAAAAAGAGATCATATTTCTCCCATTTTAGCTTTGCTGCACTGGCTTCCTGTAAAATCCAGAATTGAATTTAAAATCCTTCTCCTCACCTACCAAGCCCTTAATGGTCAGGCACCATCGTATCTTAAAGAGCTCATAGTACCCTATTACCCCACTAGAACACTGCGCTCCCAGAATGCAGATTTACTCATGGTTCCTAGAGTCTCTAAAGGTAGAATAGGAAGCAGAGCCTTCAGCTATCAGGCTCCTCTACTTTTGGAACCATTTTCCAGTTTCAGTCCGGGGGGCAGACACCCTCTCTACGTTTAAGAGTAGGCTTAAAATTTTCCTTTTTGATAAAGTTTACAGTTAGGGCCGGCAAGGCTTGCCTTGGACCAGCCCTTCCTCTGGCAACTCTTAAACTCTCTGCTTTACAAGACATCCCATGTCCCTTTCAACAGCTCGCTTATCTGTCAATTTATGCACCCCAAGAAAACACCTCATGGCTCGATTCTGGATGGCATTACTGTCGGGGCATTACTTTTACCCTACTGTCCGTGACTGTTAATGATTCAATTATGTAAAGGATTTCTTTTTTTTTTACAGGGATTTTCGCTATCTGCTACTCATCATCCCTGATGGATTTCCACACATGAATTGTGCAATTGCAAGAGCCAGATCTCCTCTTTTTGTGTTCTGTTTTGGGAGGGGGACTTGGCGGTGTTTGGGTAATTGCACCATATTGGTGATTTTATGTTGACTGTATACTGTATAAAAATTTTCATAATAAAACATATTTGAAAAAAATGGCACAATATGCAAATAAAGTCATGTTCAAACTTGTTAAAAAACAGTCTACCTCACTTGACACTATCTGTCAAAGGTGCTTGCTACTGACTGCAGGGTGAAAGACGACAACGATACAGGGTTGTGATTAGCCACAGATATCTAAAATAAAAAGCTCTTTTCTGTCATATGGCCTCACACTGATATGCTGAACAATTCATTATTCTGCTCCTTCATTTTCATCATCAATCTGTAGATACTCATTACACATTGATGATCAATAGCTTTCTGTGTCAGTACAGGGCAGAAAAACGGTCCTGAATAATTAACTGATAATATATGAGCAGGTAATTACATTCTCACTGAGGACAGTGTGATATCATCTACTAAAAATAAGTATCATACTCCATGAGAAAAAAGATTAATGTTTTGGATATTAGGTTACTGAAGTAAAACAGACCCTAAGAATTCATGTTTGTACATAATAATTATCTTTTAATAAAGAGTCAAAAATACAAAAATAGAATCCATGTAACAGCCCTGAGCAAAAAGTAGCAGGGGGAGCTCTACACACACTGAATGCAAAATCCAAAATGAATTCAAAAACACAAATATTATTTCTTATTGGTGAAAGTTGAAAAATATTATTTGAACTAAAGTAAAGCCTTTGTACAGTAGATCTGAGATTTACTGATATCATTTTGGGTATAAAAATACAATGAATATGGATGACAACCTGCCTGCTGATAGCATTAGAAAGCCATCAATAATGCATAATGTCAGTATGAAATCAGTGCTGTTTTAGTCCAGCAAACACTTTGTTCACATTTCAAATACAACAAAATTTAGTTTATTCATTTGAGGCAGTTGACTTCAATAGAAAATGACAGATAAGTATATGACAGAAATTCAGTTAATGAACAGTAATGTATGAAGAGACACAAAACAGATCTGATCTGTTTTACAGATGCAGTACCTGAGATCAATAACACACTGTAGTGCAGCTCTGAACCAATGTTTTTGATGTTTCAGGTAGTTAAAAACTGTTTGCAGCAAAAGTATGCTGAAGAAGCAGTGAGATTGTGTTATCAGTTACCAAATATCTACAGGATCTGTGGAAGCTCTACTCAAATGTATTAAAATACTAATTTAACTTTTTTAAAGATAAATGGCTGAACAAACAACATTACACATCCATTTACACTGCACATGGAAATTCTAAAAATAAATTAGATAAGTGCAGTGTGACACAGCGGAGGTGTGTCGCCTTGCCAAAAAAAACGGCCTCCTCTAAAATCAGAATAAATCTTTAAACTTATGAAATATTTCATTAACCTTAAGAGCAGAGCTTAACATTTCTGCTTGTCAGTTAAATCATTTTAAACAAACATCTTATGCACTTACTTTAAATGCAAGCCATGGCGGTAAAAACAGCAATTTGAAATAATAGACCTTTTTCACCGCAGACATTTTGAAATGTGACAGCAAGAAAAGCACAGGTGTAATTAATGATTAATAATTTACATTTGATCTGTACCTGTATCAGATCATAAGCTTTGTGGTACTTTATATATTTCCGTATACTAAGAAAATACATAGGAAACATGTGTAAATCATGTTGTCTGCTTTTGATGAGAACATAAATCTGTTGTCACAATAGAACAGTACTATAAATTTGAATTTCACTTTGTTGGTAAAATGACACATTTGAACCACTCAACGGCTAAAATGAGCACTTCTTTGTTTAGAAACAATATGTAATAATGTCTTTAAAGAAGCTGCCTTTTCACCACTCAGGGGTTTTTGTTTTTGAAAGAAAATTGTTTTATTGGCATATAAAATTGCCCCCCACCCCTCCGATTTCATCAGGTTGGGGACAATGATGTAGTATGATGCGGTTTGTTGTAAGATTCCATGTTGGTTTTCCTCCTGTCCTCCTCAATTTTTTGAGTCACCAGCCGCCACTGGTCTGAAGTATCTGAGAAACTCAGGAGGATTTTCAACAAACACTGCATCCCTGTGTTTTTCAAACTCAGCAACACACTAAGACAGAAACTGGTCCACAGGAAAGGCCGCACACCCAAACACAAGAAAAGAAATCTAGTGTATGCAGTCAAATGCAATGAGGAATGCATAGACCTGTATATCGGAGAAACTAAACAACCATTAAGCAAATGCATGACTCAACACAGGAGGTCAGCAGTTTACCAACACCTGAAAGATAAAGGACACTCTTTCAAGTGAAGGAAGCAATCTGCGTCAAAGTAGAGAGACCATCTCTCATCAAGGGAGGAGGTCCACGACACCACTTATCGCCCACCTACAATGCTGTCCTTTCATACTTTCCTTAACAGCAGTTCAAATTTGGCTTCATGTGACAACTCCAACGACTGTCATTTACACTTGGTCTCAGGTGACTCCAACAACTCTTAATTACTGTTGTTACAACAGCTAGTAGTACTAACAAACCAACTGGTATCAATGACCTTGATAACAACCCCACAGAGGTTAAATACCTGGGACTCCCCACCAGTCAGTTAGAACTGAAGATGCCCCTTGAAGGGAAGCGAAACGTCTTCAATTATCTTCGACAAAGTCTAGTTGCCCTTGATTCAACCCTCCTTAGATAACGATGACCTGGATGACGGAGAATCTTCACAGACGGCTAATCTAACATTTCAGTATAAACCTTTTAAATGGGCACAAAGACATAAAAAAAGATTTTGTCTCACCCTGTGAAGAAGGAATAAAAATAGTCAAAGAAGAGACTAAAATTCACAGTAAGAACATAAAATCCCACCATATAAACCCTAATATTAACCTTAAAATGGCCATACTGAACTTTTACTTCTTCTTGGCACGCACTGCTTCATTAATATACAGTGCAGGAGGTCATATTCAGAGTTGGCCAACCCACTGCCTGTCAAAAAGGCTGTTATTAAGAACCACAGCATGAAGGAAGCTTACTGATGCTTGTCATAAGATGTAAGAACAGGAGAGGAGAAAAATGTGGTAAAGCTGCCCATAAAATAGTCAGTCATGCTCGAGCTGCAAACCTGAAAAGGCTCACACACACACACAGAGATTGTAGGCACTTTGTGTGGCTGCAAGTGTGTGTGTGTGTGTGTGTGTGTGTGTGTGTGTGTGTGTGTGTGTGTGTGTGTCCGTGGCCTATGTGTAGTGTCAGGACTGACGGATGGTTGCAGCACTGGGGTTACCCATTACCCAGAATGCAATCGGCTCTTGAGGATGTATTGAGTAAGGCTGCAGAGACAAGACACTCCATTATGGGATACTGACAGATGGCTTGAGAGTCTACCTCATTACAATCCCACACAATCACACACTTGCAGGCCTCTCCTTTATACTGAGGAGTTTACTTTCCTGTCCTCTGATGACATCTACCCCTAATGACCCTTCACTAATGTGCAACATGGTTTTCCTGCAAAGTATGAGATACCATCACAGTTAGATGGTATCTAACATCATACAGCTGAGCTGAATGAGCAAAAACCGAAATAAAGCAGGCAACTGTACAGCACGTGGGAGGATAATATGAGAGGTGAGAAAGCAATGAAGGGGCCTTGAAATAAAACAAAAGACAATATGCCAACAGTGGTATCAAGCTCTGGCTCTCTCACTGTTTTCACATCTTAAGAGACGGTTGTGCAGCAGATGAGATAATTAGACTCGCTGTAGTTTGAAAACTGACAACTAATCACTGTAAACCTCCACACTAATATTAGCTCTTTAAACATGCACGCACTCCAGTAGACAGGACACACACAGAGCCATATGCAAACAACAGAGACTATAACCATGTAACCAGTCATTGCTCAGTCTCAAGGGGATGAAAATAGTTTCTAGTAGGGACTAGAAATCTAGCTATTGTTACACATAACCAGATATCTGTTGCATTGGTTTATAGCTTTTAGCCAACAATAGACATAAATAAGTCTGCAGAAATATATGATGTGGAGTTTCATTCATATCAGTTGTGGGAATATTTTGTCCAAATATGTCTAAAGAATTTTTCTGACATGGATTATGTAAGCTGATTAAGTGGTTTAAACATTCAGATATAGGTGTCTTTTAATGCTAATGTTCCTTACAACTTGTGTGTGTTACAATTTGCAAACGATGCCCTCAAGTACTGAAAGAACTATGGAAGCTGATGAGGGTGATTTGGAAACAACAGAGTGTTCCTGCTGAGTGGCATAGAGCTGTGGCGATCCTAATAGCAAAGAAATGTGGGAGGAAAGATTTTCTTCTCTGTGATTGCCAAGAGAATGACCAAGTTCCTACAACAAAACAACTATATCGACACAAGCTGCCAGAAAGCTGAAGTCCCTGGTTTCTCAGGTTGTACAAAACATGCAACGCTAATCTGGGATCAGATCAAGTCCACCAAGAGAGACAAGCAGGACCTTCATGTTGTATGGCTGGACTTGGAGAATGTATATGGGTCTATCCCGCATCAGCTGGATATCTTCCATGTGCCGGTGTGTGTCAAGAACATCATTGAGAGCTACTATGCGGATTTGAAGCTTTGTCACTTGCTGCAGGACTATATAACTGACTGGCAGCAACTTGGCAGGGGAAGAGCAACGGGATATTCCATCTCACCTATCCTATTCACAGCTACTTTTGAAGTCAACTTGATTGGCGTGAGAACAACGCCCAGAGGGTTGCGCAACAGTGCAGGCCAATGGTTGCCACCTCTGCATTGCCTCATGGATGATCACAAGCCTACTGCAGACAGCTGCACGCACAGCACAGCTCCTCAAGAGACTTGAAGAATCGCTGTCGTAGGCCAGGGTGAAAATAAAGCCTGCCATGTCTCGCAGCCTCTCAATCCTGAAGGTTAGCCAAGTGGACACAGTCTCTTTTCAAGTGTCAGGAGAAATAATTCCAGTGCTCACAGAACAACCAATCAGAAGTTTGGGCAGAGAATATACAGGTGATATCACAGACAAGCATGTGGCAACTGCAGTCACAGACCAACTGAAAGAGGGACTGAAGAGGACTGACCAGAGCTACCTGCCTGGCAAATATAAAGTCTGGTGCTACCAATTCACGCTATATCAACGTGTGATGTGGCCACTAAGATGTGCACAATAACAGCAACAACAGTCTTAAAACTGGATGGGGAGGTGCAACAAGCAGAAATGCTTTGCAGGTAATAACATCAACTAGTCACCAAGATGAGCACCTGGTGGGTGCATTTGAATAATTATCCTTCATTACTTGCAAACCAAGGGGTGAAGAGCAGCAGGAAAAGGATGTATATCAGCACAAGGCAGGGCAATTCAACCATCAGATTAAAAAGCACATAATGTATTACAAAAATAATAATTTATGGTGACTTTCAAAATCTAGAGAGGTCAAGCAAACATTTTACTGGATAGGCCTTGGAGATAAATTGAACAAACATATTCGGAGATGGTACTATATATTCATGGCATACAAACTAACACAAAACAAACAGTCAAATACAGACACCATTCAGAGGAATTAGTGATGTTTAGTACTGAAAATTGTAGCTTTATAGCTCTCTAGAGTCAAAAATTAATTGTTTATTTTTGCATATCATTATATAGCTTGTTATACATCACTGCATAAAGCACTGTCATAAAACCTTAGCTTTATAATCTGAATCTTGAAAAAGTGCTATGACAGAAGTGGAATACATAAAAACAATATTGGGCTCTACCAGTCAAGCAAAGCCAGAGTGTGCTGGGAAATTTAATCTGAGTTGAGCTATTCCATTCTGGGTAAACACACTGTCTCACTGAAGTGCTGGATAGGCATTTCAAAATGTTATGTAAAGATTTAGCTGAAGCAGGAATATCTCTACATCCTTTGTCTCTCTCTCTTTCTCTCTCTCTCTCTCTCTCTCTCTCTCTCTCACACACACACACACACACACACATACACACACATACACATATACATACACACAAAAACAAAGGTATTGCAAGATGGGAAGAGAGGATGTTGTGTCAGGTCTTGGACTATTAACAAGCTTCACCTTCCTCACCTACAGGGAGCTAGAGATAGAGATGGAGGGAAGTGTGTTTGAATCTGAGGTCATCTACAAAGCTCCAAACTTCCCCATTGGTAGCTCACCATATATGACAACTAAGACAGGGTTAGGGCCTTAGGGCCACAACAATGTCTTTCTCATATAGTATAAGGTGAAATTCAAGGCAAAGTTATTTGACAGTCAGAATTTGCATTGAATGTCTCTCTTGTGGCAGTTTTACAGGTGTATATATATGCATAGAGGCAGGATTAGATGGGAAACCATAACATCAGTGTCGACACTTCCTCTGTATAAGCCATACCTTGTTACAAAAAAGCTGCAAAATACATCTATTTACTTCACATCTGCTTCATTCATCCATATCCAATATGTATATTTTTGTTATCCTGTCATTTTATTAAACCATGGCACAGTGTTGGTGGCTGTCTTTCCTCGTGACAAATTGTGAAGTGGTTTGATTCTGTACAGGCTGAGGAAAGACTGATGACAAAGCCAGCCGGTTATTGTGGTCATTTCAAAAATACTCACAAATGGCTCTTGTCCATTTAACACCAGACAAGTGAGCGGGTGATATCTCCTTATTCCTATCAGGAAGCCTTACACAGTCTTCTAATAGCTAGGTAACAACCAACCTCTGATCACCATATGGAGACAAATGAAGAGTAATCAGGTTTCTATTGTCAGCGACTATCCTAAATACAATTTTACCCATAGATATACTACCTATACATGCATATTAACATACTTTGTATGTAGACAAAGCACTAAAAGTCAAGTCAACAAAGCACTAAAAAACCTTAACAGAAAAATAACAAAAAAGTCAAGTAAGACAAAGAATGAGGTTCATGTATTAGCAGTGATGCAAAACCGTCATCAGTAAAGGCTGATGGGTGAATAAAGTACAACACCATGATAGGGTGACACATAGGTATGATATATTACCCTTCCAGTATCTCATGTCAATACCTGCTCTGACCCAAATTCAGTGTCCTTGCTCTGCCGTAAGCACTGAACCCTCACAGACTTTAATTGACAGCACCTGCGTGCTAAGCATAAATGCCTGAGTGCATGAGAGTAAGAGGGCAAGAGCTGAAAATGCTTTACAAGGAACGTGACTGCACTCAGCAACTGGAGCAGAGGCTTTCCTACAGCCAGCAAAGAGAGGCTTGTATTTCATATGTCGTTTAATTAATTAGAGTGCTTGGATCGGAGTGTTCACTCCCATTTATAAATAAAATATGTGATGAAGTTTGATCAAATCAGATGAAATCATATTTAGAAGTTGTTACTATATCAGGTCATCATAGGAAGTATATATAGTGCTTGTACTGCAGGTGAGATATGAACATGTAATCTTGTTCCCGTCAGTGCTTTAAGATGATAGAAAGTGACCATAAAGGGCTAAAGCACTGTTGAGGGAAAATAACTAAGGTTTCATAGACTGTTTGCAAACAGGTGCCATGTCTGAAAAAGTACAGATTGGGGGTGCCTTTGGTCCAGCATTATGTTCGCTTTCTGTTCTAATTTTTCTGTTCTAAAAGTTCAGTAATATCCTCCTTTTAAGCAACGGTGTGAAATGCTTGCTTCCAGTGTGATGTGAATCCCATAACGTAACATGACGTTCTCTGTTCATTTAAAATACTGCATTATGGGAAGGTTGTAGTCAAAAAATAGAAAGGTTATTTTATCAGTTTAATTAGAAATGGACATAATAATAAAGAAGCATCTATCCTATTTAATTATAATAAAGAAAGTGAGGAGTTGTTAAAAATTAAACAGCTCAAAGAACAATTGGACAGAATTTTATTTCTTATTTCTAATGTTTGACTGTCTTTACTGCTGCCTTCACCTGCTCTAGCTGAGGGGATTTTGTTGTGGAAACGCATCCTTTAATTGTCTGTGAGGACTTTTCCATTTCAGCCTCAGTTCATCCCTTGCCTTTGTTCCCTTGCTCAGGCACAAAAAGGCTCCCATCATTTAGAACTTGACTGAAGGGACATCGAGAGAAGACAACGTGCTAATGTGAAACCGGATGCCCCTTGTCACTGAGCCCCTCTCCCCCTCCTCTTTTGAGTCTGACTAGTCACCCTAGTCGTTGGGTGCATACATCACTTTGATGCATGCATCAGTGCTGCCATGTAAGACGAATTTGTTTGCTACCGGTGTGCTTTGGTTAGCTTCTTGTAAAACTCCATTTAAGTCTCTCTTAAATGTATTGTATGTAAATGTATTTCAGACTGATTTATTTCATTTAACTGAAAATACAATTAATATATAGACCTTTTTAAACCATTCTACATGTTGGTCAGAGAAATAATTCCAGTGTTTTATGGTGAATGTTTTAGTGGTTTTTAAATCTGTATTGATACTCAAATTTCAAGGTACTGAAAAAGCAGTGTTTTGGGTATCTTGGTATGATAGTTTGGGAAATAATGAAGTGATTAGTATCCAGCAAACTACTTCTACAACTACAATCCCATGTCAGTCTTCTTCATCCCTCGCCTGCTGTAAAGCTGCAGCAGCATGTAAATGACCTGACAGTACTGTATCTACAGTACATTTTAAAGTTTAGCATCAAGTTGTATTGTATTCATATTCAGAATAACTCCTGACTGTGTGACAAAACAATTTTTGCAGTTTGTGTTACAACACTGACTGTTATTATTGCTCACATTGAATTCAGTCCACCATATTATTTATGTGTCTCTGTCTCTCCTTCTCTCTAATGAGCTGTCTTGATGGGCTCAGGACAGGACAGGTGAGCTCTGCAACTCACAGTTCATTATCCAGAGGGACAGGTAGTCCCATGTTGTAGCAAAATGTACAGGAAAGAAGAGTGCAGCTTATTCATATCTGTCATCATGATGACTGCTATAACCGCTAATGAGACCTATGCATCAGTCATGATCCAAACTGTCATCTCAGAAAGTTTATAAAAATGTCCCTGCCCTTCCGTGTTTTTGCTGGCTGGTCCTTCAGCTATGCCAGACATAATCACCTGCTTAAGTACAGTATAAGAGCTGCGTTCAGAGAGCTTCCACTATCTTGCACTTGTGGTGTAATCACTATTATACAACAACTCTGGAGAAGCAGCGAATCCTATTAAGAAGAGTGGCTTAATATGAGATAATATATTTCATACTGGTACATAGAGATAGATAGATAAACTTCCCACAATGGAATTTGTTTCGACTTTATTGTGTATTGCCTTTATTGTCATCTATCATGCTGTTTACTTACGGGGAATACAATATGATTTTGTCAAAGTATAGTATGCAGGAGGATCATACCACATCAACAGCTTTGGCTCAAAATGTGACAATGTTCTAGCTTAAACCAAAGCTGGATTCTTTTCATGCTTAGATGCACAGGAAATGTGCCACATTATTCCCAGTAATTCCATCTCACTTCACACATACAAAATGGAGAGAGCTGCACAAATGAAAAGTGTGATTTAATAAAATCCTACATGAGGAGACAGATCAGAGAGAGAAGAAAAGAAGCGAAATATGAAAAAAAAAATGAAGAGGTGAAAGAATATAAAAATAGTAGTGCCCAGAGAAATATTACATTGACAAAAAGAGACATATATAAAATTGGGGAGAGACTCCTAAAGCAGTAGAGACAGCAGATGAACAGAAGATACAATAACAATGAAACAAAGACATAGATATTTCAGTTCTCTGAGGATGGTAAGATGTATCTGTGTGTAGCGTTCCCTGTGAAAGTGACCAAATAAATGAAGGAGGTGGACAGAGGACAGAATAGGGAAGCTTTTGGTGGGCTTTATAAGGGCAACATAAAGCTGTAAAACCTGTCTCTCTATATAAACCTTGATGGTGTTCTAGTAACAGGATGATTAAACAGAACCCCTACCTGTGCGATCTCGGATGGCTAGGTTGTTCCCTTTCTTTAGGACGATATCCAGCTGGTACATGGCTGGGCTAGGAGGTCGAGGGGGGGGGTTCTGCATTACTGGGCCCCACTATGTTGATGCCCTGTAGAGAGAAGAAGTAACATAAGTGTTCCAGGTAAACCAGTACAGTCCAAAATGAACACAGTTCAGTAGTTTGTATAAGGGCAAAGAGAAGGACAGGAGAAGAACAAAATAATAAGAAAATGAGGCATTCAGTGTCAGTCAGACCCATCTGTATACTTTAAAAACTTTGGTCATCAAAGAGTTAAAAAAAAGGGGGAAAAAGAGAAAGAAATGGATGCAAACTAAACTATTGAAAAGGCTTAGCAGTGGTGGACCCAACAATATCACTGAATCTTTAACTTCAGGTTGTTTTTTTGTTCTTTACTAATAAGTTTTTTTTCTGCAGCATCATTAAGCTCTGAATAAATCACATTACATAGAGAGAAAAAAACCCTGAGGAATAGACCGAAAAGGTAAACAGAGAGAGCAAATGAATATTTGCACATTACATAGTAGATGTTGCTTGAGTAGTATGTTTATTAATCATAGCAAGCATGAAATCTCCTCTGGAAGCTTCTGAGCATCAGGCTCTTGGAAGGTCATCTCTGTGGATCTGCATGTCACGCTGCAGCCCTGAGGTCAGTGCTGTTCTCTGGGAACCCCCGACGGCTCTCATCGTGGCTCCCATTGGAGCTAGAGGCACATTAGCAAGCCGCATGATAAGCCAAGCCATTCTCTGAGATCCACTACATCTTACTTGCTTTCTCTATCTCTTGCTCCTTATTCTCCCGCCCTCATTTCTCTCCTGCCCATTAGACAACCCGTGCGTGGGCACTCTTGTCAAGTGTGCCCAGCTATCGTACTCTGAGATGAGGCTAAGAATAACTATAAAAGAGCAGAAAAATGCTAGTGGGCCACTGGGAGGCTACTAACGGACTACCAATGCTAGCATAAGAGCAACTCCCTCTTGAGAGACGCACAAGAGCAGAGAGATCTCAGAACAGCTAAAAACAAGATAAGGATGAAAATGGAAAGAAAGAGAAGGAAGATCCCCAAGGAGACTCTCTATTAACACTGTCATCATAACATTATTTTCCTCCAGCATAATGCCTGGCTGTCCTTAAACACAATGACTGCATAGAGCAATTGTATCCTATTTATCGGTTTTAACAAAAAGCAGGAACAGTGAGGGTTGGAAAACACAACCCAAAACAGAAGAGTCCCCAGTATTTCTGTGTATGATGGTGCTATCAATAGTAGAATATAGTAGAATATGATGGTGCAGAAACGTTCTTCCATTATTTTGGGACAACCCTGCACTGTGGCTACAGGTTAATAATGGTGATTTTAATTACTACACTTTGGTTGATGTAGTCCCATTGCAATGTAGCAATTAGCCTGTGCTGCCTTAAAAAAAAACAAGTAATATAATTATCTGTAATGAATATCATGATTAATTATCATTTCCTGTAGATGAGAAAATGGAATTTGCTAAATAAACAAACTACAATAAGTGAGCAAATCTAATTTTTGTACAAGAGGCTGTTGGAGACATTTGTATTATATTAAACATTTAACTGAAATAAAGTCCATCCAAAATAGTGCAGACAAAGCTGACTATTAAACTACACTTTGAGGAGTATCAATATACAAAATGTTCTTAAAATAAAATAATAATAATTTCAGCACTGGCAGCCTACTGGCACCTGTTTAAAAGAGTGTCATTACGCTGTCATTATGCTGTCATTACAATAAGAGCAGTAATTAATTACTTATGTGCAGAGCATAGTGCATACTTTACACAGCGAAATCAAAAACCAAAGCAGCTGGGCAAGAAATGTGGTGGCATTTAAAGCTTGGAACTCACAAATCTCCACGGAAAAGACGATCCAAAACAATTTCAGCTTGACAGCACCTGCTGTCAAACAGGGAAAACAGAGTTGATCTTTTGGGAAAAATGAAAAACTATAATAAATCTCAAAAACAACATCTAATCTGCTCGGTAACAGGTGCACCAGCTCAGAAAATATCTGGAGAAATATAATGTGAACATCCAGGGACAGACAGAGAGTTAAAGCTATTTGATTGGATAGGATAAACCTGGGGTCAGCAGTGCATTTCATTTACTGTAACTGAACTGTTTGTGTGTGGATTGTGTGGGGGTCTGACCCTGTAACATTAAGCCCTTTTGGCTTTAAATGTGACCATCAAACAGCGACACAGAGACACACAGTCTGCAGCACGATGTCAAGTCGAGTCACATCGTAACACACAGCAACAGGCACAGATATGTTGGGGGGGGCAGGTGCTCGAGCAAAAAAAAAAGGGCACTGATAACTGAATACATGAATTCACATTACACGTCTGTTGGGTCGTCTCACTGATCAGCAGGCAGCGCAGCGACAATGCTGCTGCAGTATGAACACACACACACATGCACGCACACACAGACACACACAGTGAGCAGAGGAACCAACCGGAGCAACTTTGATCACTTTTACAAACCATAGGGAATCAATCAAACTGTCAAAATGCGTCTCATCAGAACAAATCCTGCAGTTTTTGCTAGAACTTGATCTAAATCTACACTTTTACACTCAGAAGTAAAAATTCATCAGGTTGACCTTTAAGTCCTGTTCACCAATAAATACAGACTCTTTCTCAGAGTGGAAACCCTTCAGGAAATAAAAATTAACTCTATCAGTCTCGTTGTCCTGAACCAGACAGGAAACTGCAGGCAAGAGACAGGATGGAAAGCTGAGGAAGAGGAGGAGGGAGTCATACCGCCTTAAAAACGGCTGGTAGAGTGTGATTTAAGTGCAGGCCGTGAAGGGGGAGGGGTGGAGGTGTGTGAGTGAGGTTGGGGGGGCTTTACTAGAGCCTGCGGCTAATTGCTCCGGTGGCATCTTAAAGCCCTTCTCCCCCAAAAGCCCTTGGAGCCTGAATACTGCTGCTAACAGAAGAGCTGCTGACACAGGAGGAGAGGAGAGGAGAGGAGAGGAGAGGAGAGGAGAGGAGAGGAGAGGAGAGGAGAGGAGAGGAAGACAGGAGGAGAGAGGAGGAGAAGGAAACAAGAGATAAGGAGTAAGGAGGAGAGGAGCGATATCCAAATATGATTGTGTAGACAATTAACCACACATATTTATTTCATTTCACACCTGTGACAAACAATGCCAGGGCTTAGGGTTAACACTATTGTTATTGGGATGGGCAGGGGCTCATGCAGTCTCACAGAATTAGAACTCACATGCAGTTGTCGGGCATTACATAATAATTTTAAATGAGAATTGATGCCATGGGCCAAATTTAAAAACTAAAATATGAATTTAGAAAAAGAAATGGAAAAGAAATGTCTCACAAAAAGGGCACTTATCTAGTCAGAAGCCAAGAGGGAAGGTGCCTGAGCACCACCTGGGGTTTATTTGTGCACGTGCCTGCACAGAGATTAAGAAAAAATGGAAATCCCTTAACTCACTGTGCCCACAGAAAATGTCAGTGTTACCTTTCTTTGAGGTACATGTATGCAATGTTCACTATTGGCTATTTTTCTTTTCTTTTTCTTTGTGTGTATATGCTGTACAATACTACTAACAGACACACAAGTTAAAACTCAGGTCGAGCACAGACACACAGACGGACACATATATAAGGAGGGAGCACAGGATTTGAAGTGAATTTGTAGATAGCACAAGTTCTTTGAGTGAGCGATGGTACATCTGATAGGATCAATGTAATCTTTGCTAAAACAAGCAACTAGAGAAAACAGGCCACCAAGTTAAAACTGTTATATATAAAGGAAAGACAGAACAAGCAATTGAAGGCTTGCAAGTGTTGCGTGTCCAAAGTCCAAACCAAAGGAAGTGACCTTTGCTCCCCATTGGGTGAGGAGGGTTGATCTGGTGCCAGGAGCAGAATAAGCATCTTATGTCATAAAATCCCACAAGAAAAATGTCCATTTTACCCTCTCACGATTTGCCATTTAAAATCTCAGCATGTTTTTGCCAAAGATAGGAGCAGTTTCTAAAAATGTCTTACATGTGAAATTGCCTCTGAGTTCCATTGAAACAGAGCAAACAAACATCATGAGAAACTGCAAAGAAAGCGGATGTATTATTTTCTCCTTTCTTTCATGTGTTAAACAGTCAATTTCTGATGAAATCTGAAATACAAAATGTTTACACAGTATTGTGTATATATGTTTAATGTATAAGATGTAAAAAAAAAAAAAAAAAAAAAAAGGAAAATAGTGAAAAACACCCCCAATCACAATTTCAAGGTTAGGTTTTCATATTGGTTGTTTTGACCAACTGACCAACTCCAATCCAAACATATTAAGTTTATAATTATGTAAAATAGAGAAAATCATATGCTTTACACACGTATTCACAACAAAAAGCATATTTTTATGTGAAAATGTTGGTGACTTACACTATGATACTGGTGCACCAATTCAAAATACAACAGCAGACAAATAGGAGTGTCTTGTTATATTTTATGGGTTTTGAAGGAAAAACTATGTAAAAATGTGAAACATTAAGTAAATATTGTCCACAATTCATATCTAAGGATTCCATCCAATGAGAAAGTAAACAAAAAGTTAAGTACAAGTAAAGTAAAAATAAGTCTTGTGACAAAGTGACAAAGATACGCAGACGCTTTCTTTCTCCTACACTTACACACACAGACACATACAGACTCTGGGTCTTGAACCAGTCGTTTTGTTTATCCATCCTTTTGGGACAGACTCACAAGAGAGGATTCACCTCCATCCTGTCCCCTGAGTCCAGGAGACCTGAGACTTACCCTCTGCACACTGAGGCCTCAGTGACGAGAAACGCACTAAAAAGACACACTACACAAATTCACATTGACAGTTACGGAGAAGAGAGAAAGGAAAGGCAGCCAAGACTCTTCCCACTCCACCTGCTCTGTGTTTCATGATTCTTTGAAGCTGACAGAGAACTAAACAATAGTCACCACAACCTAGTTTTCAGTCTCTCTCCTGTTCCAGAAAGCAATAAACCCTCTGGCAGCAGGAGACTGTACAGATCAACACACAGTGTGTATGAGTGTGCTTATTCGGCCTACACTTCATCGCAATTTATTTGTAATGCAAGTATTTCGGTGTTACACATGGTGCACCCAGAAATATACAACTTATGTCTAGTAAAAATGAGCACAAATAGGATCTTTTAGATTTAGCTATTGTACTACTCACAATCATTCACCATTCAAAACTGAGAAAAATAAGCAATGTTCCAGAAATCTTTGCCTATTCGGAGCCAGAAGTGTGTGTGTCTGTGTGTATGTGTGTTTGTGTGAGTGTGCATCTTGCCCAACACAGCACGATGTAAATACAGGATTAGGAAAGAGTTCCATTACAGCTGCATGTGGCACCGCTCCATTGAGATTCAACTATCAGAGCACTTTACATTTACATTAAATAATCCCTGGAGAACTACACTGTGAAGTGTATTTGGATACAAGCCTTCAGCATTTCCCTTCAAACCCCTTTGACTAAATCCCAGCTGAATCCATTCAAATATCAATCAATACCAATTTCCTTTTCCATTAACTAAATACTACTTTGATGGGATGAAAGGGGTTCAACATTGTATTGCAAATATTGATGGCAACTTTGCATCCTACCATCATCTCCTGGGGGCTGTTTGCATGTGATTACATGCACAGAGCGTGTATGTGTGTGTGTGTGTGTGTGTGTGTGTGTGTGTGTGTGTGTGTGTGTGTGTATGTGTGTGTGCTGCCTGCTTCTTCATTTTTGCGTGCATGTGTGAATGTTATCAACAGTCAATCATAGAAAGGAGAGCTGGTCCTTCAGCAATAAGTAAGAAAGATGATATTTCAAGCTTCTTTGAAAGGATGAGGGAAAAATATTCAACAGGATTATTTAACACCAACAGATTTCCAGCCAGACACAATAAATGTTATCTGCTTACAGTCTAAGAGGGAGGGCACAAGAGTGTCAGGAGTAGATTATCTGGATATACTGCTTCAGATCAATTATGAAGCCATAAAAAATCACTTAGTCAAACTGCCTCACTTCTGTTGACTCCCATACACCTTAATTAAAGCTACACTGTGCAGCACGAACCCGCAAAGACCCACAAACACTTTTCACTTTTCTGTTATACAATATATAACAGAAACCAGCAGCAGGTTCAGTTCAGTTTAGTATATTTGACTTTTCAGTGACACATTTGTACAGCAAACTGAAATTCAATCAACATCTTCCTCCTGAGCATCCAGTTTTAGCAGCAGTCTCAAACTCATAAAAAGGAAAAAAAAAATGTAGTGAGCTCAGAAGACCAGGTTACTCATCTGGCAGCTCATGATGTTGTATTTCTTTTCAGTGTCCCCGCATGACCCACAGTAACTTTCCCCTCCTTGCCAAAGAAGCTGCTCAGGCTCTGAGAGATAATGACAAGTTGTGAAAGGTTCAGTTTAACTCTACAGTGGTTGCTCAGGTACATGATAAAAGGTTATAATGTTGTAAAATGAGAAGCGTCTGAGTATTATCTGAGTATGCATCCCATATTTGAGTTTCTGGTGATGGTGGCTGATGGTGACATCATTTTGAAGTTGTGCTACATGATCGTGCTGTGCCATAGTTAAAGTCTAGGTTAGGTTAACCTTGACTGCTGCTGAAGTTTTATGCAAGTTCACATTTCACATTTAAAAGGCTTAGAAAAGGCTTAGAAAACGTCCCCTTTGGGATATCAACCAGAGTCATATATTTCTTTTCCTAGATTATATGTCATGACAGTGGTGTCTTCATGGAGGAGGAAGCCTGTATTTAGCCCAGAGCTAAATCACTCAATGCGGTGGCAGGTCATTTCCAGGCTCTGCACCTCTGTTCCTGCATTACAATAACCTCTACCTGCTTTGCTCATTAACAAGAACATTATGAGAGTCCTCCTTCTTTTAGTCGAGATGCCAATTCCTTCTACTTATCATAAAACTAATTAATTAATTAAGTAATTAAACACAGAAAAAAGTGTAAACAGCCTGGAAAGTATTCACAAATTCAAAATACTGTATTATTTTGTTGTTTTAATCTGATAGTCTTACTCAAAGATAGATGCACTTAAAATGTCTTTGATCACACTGCTATGCCACATTGACTGGACTATGCAGTTTTATCTCTCGGGGGCATGTGTTTAAAAGTAAAATCTGTGTATTTCAATGACTCTGGCACCGAACTTAGAATATAATGTCTTGTTTAACGTGTTGACAAAATGATGAATGAAAACATACTTCCTTAATAAACGCAAGTGAACCTGCAAACAGGAAGACCCACATGTAGGAAATGATTATTAATAATTAAGAACACTGAAAATGTACCTCACCTTGCAGATGTCTGTAAGAGGAGGTTAAAAAAACTGGCACATACTACGACTGAAGTCTGTTATCTCTTCTCTAGTCTTTTTGAACTTGTTTCCTTGAGGGTATGCATCTAGGTTTTGTGCTGGCAAAAACATAACATACTAGCTGAGTGTTGCTTCGCTACTCCAGAAAAATGAAAAACCTTTCTGTAATATTTGAGGTGTAACATATCCCCATGTTTTCCACGATGAACACAATATAGCGTATATAGTGAATCTGTTCAATAAAAGTAGGCTGAAACTTGTCCAGCTCCCAGTCAGAGTTGCAGTATTTCACAGGCTAATACAGTGATCTCATTATTTTTCTTTATGGGTTCATTTTCAGCCACAGAGCCTCTTAACAAGCTTTGCCTGCACAGTCATCCATCAAACAGATATTTCAGTGCTTCCAAGATGGAAACATGGAAGCACAGCACCATATGCATGTAAAACACCTACACACATTTCTGCATGTATACATAGAAATACTAGTAGGGCTGGGTGATATGGACATAATCAAATATCACAATATTTTTGACCAAATACAACGATATCGATATTGACTATTGGTGCTTTCACAAAAATATTTACACAATGAGATTTTTGATTTATAATCATCAGTAAAGTGGATATAATGACAAAGTAAGTAAAGGCAAATAATAGAACAGCTAGAACAGTCTGGTAAGTTCAGAAAATTATATCACCTTTAAAATCAGGAAAACCAGGAAAAGACAACACTTATTCCATATCATGATATTACTACATCCAAAATCTAAGACGATATCTAGTCTCATATCATGATATCAATATAATATCAATATATTGGCCAGCCCTACACACTAGCAAAAAAACAACAACCAAAAAAACAGAGCACAGCTTTGGCTACATGACCACAGAGTATTAATGTAACAGTTTACATTTTGCAATAACACCAACTCCCTCAGATATGATACTTTGCAATTAGAGCTTAAATGATTCATCAATTAGTTGAAGAACAGAAAATTAATTTACAATTGGTTTGATAATCGGTTAATTGTTTCAGTCATTTATGATTCATTTATGCCAAATATTCCCTTGTTTAAGTTTCTCAAATGTAAGGATTTGCTGCTTTTCTCTGTTTTATATCATTGTAAATTGAATGGGTTTAGGACTGTTGGTAAGACAAAACAACAAATTTAAAGGCAGCTGGTTGGGTTCTGGAAAATTGTGACTGACTTTTTGCACATTTTCTGACATGTGATAGACATGTGATAGACTAAGAAATTGAATATATAATCGTTAATTTCAACCCTGTTTGCAATTATTACCCATAGCCTTTGAAATACCCACAAATTACAACATTCGCATCAATCTCTGAACACACTCACATGCACATACACTTGTAATCATGAACACATATGGAAGGTTAGGCTCTTGAGGTCTGCCTGTGAGGCCTGTTGAATTTCTAGAAATGCATCTTTCATGTACTCAATCTAATTATAGCACATATGGGGGTGGCAAATACTGGAAAGGAAGAGATTCAGGCTGAGGTTGTTTCCAGCTATTTCTTACAGTACATTACAGTACATTTCTACAAAATCTGCCCATGCTATAGCTTGTGTGCTTGACCTGCCTGAAACGTCTTTAATAACAGTTGCCACACAGCCACCTCTAGTTATTTAGCCTCTTTTAGGCCCTATTTACACCTGGTATTAACATGTTACCTGTATCTAAGTAAAAACGCACGTTAATGCAAGGTGTAAATGTGCATGGAAATGCAATCACAGCGTGACTGTATTCATAAGGAAAAAAATGGCCCAGTAAGTTGAAGGGTAACCTAGGTCTGCCTCTTCCTGCCAGCTAAAGCAAGTCCTGCAAAAACTATAGTAGCAGCAGTAGCAGTCTTCTCAAAAAGTGATTGAGAAATGAATGACGTCGGTTGGTGGCAGCAGTTTCATTGACCTGGGATGCGCCATGTTTGTTGAGAAGATGGCCAGCTCCTCCTAGCTAATTTCCATATTGTGCACAACATGGGCACAATTGAAAAAACAAGAATGCATTGTAATAGGTGTAAATGCAAAAACCTACGGATTTGATGTCATTATCCAGACAATGTATCCCGATACAGATTACATGTTAATACCAGGTGTAAATGGGGCCTGAAAAAATCTGTGGCTAAAATGACCTTGTAGAAGTTGGAAATATTTGCATAAAACTTTTTTAAAAAGTTAAAGGATTGCTTGAGAATGTGAGCGTCATATTTTAAAAACTACTTGTGATTCACCTCCAGACATCCATTAGACTGAATTCTTTTAAGTCCTATTAGTCGTCTATCACGTAAAGAGGAATGACCTCAATAACCGAATTAAATACAGTAAACAAACAAACAAATTTTGCACTTGAAAACCCACACATTGCTTGATGATTGACTCATTTTTTCATTCAACCAGCATTAGTCACAGATGGCAAAGGCATTTATCAGCAACTCAATAAAGTCATCGCTTCATCAATGACAAGTGAATCACCACCATTCACCACTGCCTCTTCCAATCACAGTCATCTCTTTTACTCCACTTTCTTCCTCCTCTCACTTAGCCTGCATGATAGTATCACAAACACAAAACCACGTCTCCTCTGCCATGTTTCAGACTCTTCTCAATATCATATTCATTTTCATATTGGCACTATACTGTGTTTTTTGTGCAAACTGGTGATGGCACAGATAAATGTGCACATATTTCTCGCTCTCATCACACGGTGCCAGTCACAGAATCTTGACAAATGTTCTCCATTAAACTTTCCCAACGAAATAAGCTGCTCCATTAAATACCAGTATCTCAGGGCCATTATTGAGTCTGCCCTCTATTGAGTATGTGTAGCCGGGTAATGTATAATGTGACAGAACGCAGAGCCAGAGCAGGGCTCAGACAGGTAGACAGCCCACACCCACTCAGCTAGATAATGAGGTCTCTTTGGTGTGTTCTTTTCTTAATAACAGTCTAGGAGTGCACTGTACAAAGACCGAGCTTCTTCACTCTCTTATAGCATCATAGATAAAGCAGGTCTCAGACTGGGGTAATGAGTCTCTTGATGCAGCAGGTATAATGTCCTGCTGATAACAGCTGAAACACTTACTGATGTGTTTGAATAAGTGACTGTAAAACTCCTAATCAGTAGATGAGTCAACAGTGACAAAATATGGTAAATAACTGAATTGAATCTGTCACATTATATTGTCATCTGCATGCACCACAGACGTTAAATTTATAGGCTTACAGTTACACTCACATTTATCACTGAATGTCACTGCTTTCCCTGAGACAGAAGCTAATGTCAAATATATTCTTCCTCTCCTGTCCCATATCCTGATGCTAAAATATGATTTAACACGCCAGATGGTTATATTTCACAGTCTATCAATTGTTCATGATCACAAAAGAGAAACCCAGTGAGGGAGAGTCATGGAGATAGAAAGCAGTGACGTGATTAAAAAGTAGAGTTACTGTGAATAGGAAGGAAAGAAGGAGAGTTCACTTATTACGTGTCAGTTGAGAAATGAGTCATTCCAACTTCCTGCTTACTTTTTTAATGTTGAAATACCTTCAATTCTGCATATAGTTGATGAGAAGTTCTTGAAATGATGTTTTAACTAAAACTGATATTGTGTGACAGCTCTGGTAAGACAAGACTTCATTGGTACAGTAATGTAAACTAGACAGATGAGCTGCTATTTATTGGAATGAGATTAAATGTCAGCACAACCACCATCACCACACCACAAATGCGTCAGTCTTAACGTCTAACAACACTCCCCACTGCAAGTGACAAAAAGTATGGTACTTTAAAAAAAAAAAGAGAGAGAGAGAGAGCATCATTGCACAGCTCCATCATCAGTCTCGCAGTCTGTCTAATTATAGTGTGTCTGTGATGTCTAATGTTTAAAAAAAAGTATGCGTTTGGCATCTACACTGAAACTCAGCTACTGTATCAGCATTATACCCAACATAGTTATAAAGTATAAGTTATACACTGAATAAATAGCTGCAATATTTCTCATTGAGTTGTTTGTGTGGGGATACACAGCTTTAGTTATGGGTTTTAATAATTCATTGGCTAGTGTATCGTCTTGCTACATTGTCTTTAAAAACACAATATAGTTGCAGTTACAGCTGTCAGCGATACATTTATTTTGGTAAAAGCAGGTAGAATTCCGGTCAGTGACACATTTCACACGATGCTCTTAAAATAATTTAAGTGTCAACATGGTCAGGTGCTAGTAAATGTAGCATAAACACCAAGCATCTATCTTTAAATTGTGTGTTCATTAAAAACCCTGACTTGGTCAAAACATACTAACCCCCCCTTGATCTGCAGTTCAATAGTCATCAGATGATTGACTTCCAGAGGGTTTTTTTTTTTTTTGCATCCATCCATTACAACAATCAATAACTCTTTATATCGGTGATATAAAAGAACTACTTTGGAGGAGATGAATGAACAGCCAAATAATAGCTCTTAAGGAACTGTCATTAAACTACAAAACATTAATCTTTTATAATCCTGCAGATATCATTACAAGAAGGAGCAGTGGGCATTAATCAGGTAGACGTGAGCTCCATTGTGTAGAGCACGATGAATGATGAGAAAAGAAGAATAATTACTGTAAATGATATTGGGTGACTAAACAGTAAGCACAAAGAGAAACTGCTCCTAAACAAAGATGGAGAGAGATGGGGCCTAAATCAACACATTTTCAATGGCAATCACAATCACCAAGGACAAGACTTCTTCCTCTGTCTGTTCTTGTTCAAGGTATCCTGCAGTGACAGTCTCTCTTCAGTCTGTGGTCAGTAGCAGTGGTGGTCTTTAACCCATTCATGAGCTGAGTGTGTAGGGGAAGCCTGTCTTGCTATTTGGGGACAAAGGCAGGAGAACAGCGAATCAACTGAGGAGTAGAAGTGTTTGAGCTGACTTGTTTTCTCTATCTGTCTCCTTTGACATCCTGTACAGACTGGAAGGAGTGCTGCATACATTCCTGTCAAGTCAGGTTAGAATATCCTCAGAGTTTAACAAGCCCCGAGGAGACATTGAGCTTACTGCTGGTGGAGAAAAACAAGTAGCTTTGTATTGCCTTAAGACACAATGCTGGAACTCCAATTATTTATGTTTGCAGATATAACTAAACACCGAATTAGCCGTAATTATAAACTCAGAAAGCTGTAGGATTGGATCGTATACAAATAAAGTCCTCGCCGTAACAGTGATAATAATAATCTGTTGCATCTGCAGTAATTTCATGCAAGTAAGAGCTTACACAAGGAAAGAAAAGAAAAAAACCAAGAGATAAAGTCACAATTGACACAAACTGCATGCGTCATGCAACTTGTCTGAATTCATTAAAATGATGCACCCAGTGAACCTAAGGCTTGAGTGTACAGACAGTAAATGCAGTGGTGTGTGTATATATGATTATGTAATGTTTTCTCTTTAGATTGCAGCAATGCTATGAGGAATTGGTTATTATAAGAGCAAAGTGGACATAGTAGAAAACCTTGTTCATGCCCCATGTGAGGTCTTACATCAAAGAAGCCAAGACAGAGCAGAGAGAATGAGAAAGACAGTAGAAGATGGCCCAAATAAACATAAACAGAGTGAGAATGATAGATAAAACAATATAAAGACGGAAACATCATCATCTCTTTCATACTGTCCCTTTCTCTGGACCACAACAAAGTACCAGACTCATCACAAAGAAGCAGCGTGCCTTAAATGATTATGTGCTCTGCTCCTTCTAACAGCCCGGACATCATCATTACCCTTCTAAAACTGGAGTTTTGTTTATCCAAAGATAAGCATTAATGTCATAAAAGCTATGCAGAGAAGGGTGTTATGGGTAACACTTAGTCACAGAGCATTGCAGAGGAGTCAATGCACACACCCTCCAAATCTCAACAACGCCTCTTGCAGACCTGCATGTCAAGTAAATTGATCGGTTCCCAGAAGGAAACCAAAAAAAAAAAAGTAAACGTACTATACACAAGTACAAAAGAAACACCCACACAAACATCTCCAAGCGACCTTTTCGCCTATGTGCAGCCCAGAGAAGCATAATTCCAGCATTAATGTCACCACAGCTGCCCTCTGTGTGCCTCTAATCTACAGCTCTGACCTCCATACCTAGTGGCATAACCCAGTTTCCATCCTTCCAGCCAGCTGTGTCAAGACCCTCCCTCCCAGTCACACCAGATGTTAGAGTTCAGCCTGCATGGCTTGGCCCACTTTGGTATGTGTTTAAATGGGTGGTCGGCTGATAAACACTGAGTTGTACATGAGAGCAGAAGAGGGGAGCCTTTTTCATGGTAAATCCGGTGATGAGCAAGATTAAGTTGTGGTCTGAGTGTGTGTGTGTGTACATTCATAGCATGTCTTACACAAACCACAATAAACTCTTTGTTTTCTTCTTGTCGACCACATTACATTTATGTTCAGAGGATGTTTCATTGTTATCATGAAGTCTGCTTATCTTTTGCTGTGATAGAATTTAATTCATTCTTTCACATCTGCCCTGTGATTTGTGAATCATCGGTCCACTCTGTGTTAAAGGAAAAATTCATTGATGTGAATATGATGATTTCTTTAAACTAGGTCACCTATGTAGTAGAAACGTGTTTTGAAATGTGTGCCCTATTACTATAGAAAACTAAGGAAAAGTTTTTGGATACTGCTCTTAAGGGGTCCAACGGTGTGTTCACATCCAGCAGAGTACCAAAGACAAAGTTAGCAGAGACAAAGTTAGTGAGCAACAGCATTATATCTCTTAAAGGGGCTTATTTTCATTTATAAAACGTTTTCCCTCACAAACCAGTGAGCTGGAGTCATTCATGTGGATCAACCTACTGAGAGCTGAACAGGTACCGCTGGATGTAGCCACAAGTACAGGTAACACAATCGCTGTTCACTGTTGCTCTGTATTCAGAGTTGGCCGATATAATATTTTGTCAGAAAACAAAGTCAGGTTCATTAAAGCACTGCAAAGTTTGTTGCAGCACAGTTTTCTGTCTCTCTCCCAATTGCGATCCCATGCATCCTGGCGGTCATGATGAAGGCGCTTCCCTGACTGCAGGCACATCTCTTGGCTGATGCTGTTTCAGCGGTTGCCCTCTCCGCCACATTCTGTTTTGTCTGATTACACAGCACTATATTCAACCTCATTAGTTGCAATAGTGGCATCACATCTCTGCTCTAGCATTATATATATATGTTTTCTGTGTTAGATTCAGCTCTTCTGGATGAATCACAGATAAACTTAGCAGTTCAGCTTAGCTTAGCTTAGCTTAGCTCTGGTCTGGTGTTCACTTTCTCTTCCAGACTCTTTCAAGGAACTAGTTGTCTTCCAAAAATACTGATAGTTTGAAGTATTTAATGGTATGATATTTTGTGTCTGCTTTTCCCTATCAATAGCATAGCATGGGATGGGCTTTGGGAGACCAACATTTTACCGTCCTTGAAGGTACCAATACAGAAAATGTGGAAACGTAATTTGTGGTTTAAGGCAGATCTCCATTGACTGATGGATGACACGTTTTGGGACACGTGGCGCACATTTGCCAGCAAATGAGCAGGGAGCTCTGGAGGGAAGTTAAACATTGTTCATTTGCATATACTACCCACATTGTAGTGATACAATGCTTGTTGAAAATCGGCAAAGTTTCCCTTTAAGCACTGTTAATTTAGTTATTCAAGTGTTCAAGGAGTATTTAAATGTACTGTGATAGGATGCAAGTAAAAATTTCGAGGTTTAATTACTGTCCACATTTTAATTGGATTATACTGACATACTGAAAATATGCCGAAAGACCAATGAAGCACAGCTTCAAAAGATTTAAAAGATTAAATGTGGCCTAATTGAAAGCTTTTTTTACAAGAGGTTTTACAAGAGTTGGTTTTTTGGATTTTACAAGAAGTAACATCAATTTTATTGTCCTCAAGGGGAAATTCTTGCGATGGACTTTAAGTAATATTTTTATTTGAGTCGATGATGACAATGCTTTAACCCATAAGTGCAACAAAATCGACCAGTAAGGGAGACAGTAAAAGCAATTTATCAAACACGAGCTGAACAAGCAGAACACAAACGTGCAGAAATGCAGCTCTGCATGCAGTCAACTCCTGAGCCCCTCTCATCCACAGCCAGTATGTTTTACACAGTCATACAGAGCATGTTAGGTTAATATCACATTGTTACTGTTAGTAGCAAACATTAATTGTAAAGCTTGAGCCTAAATAGCCACAAATCTTAAAATCTGTTGAATTCCTGCACTCACCGTGTTAATGTAGAACTGTATGTCAGTGCCCCTCATGGAAAATTCAAATGTTACCCCTTCGAACATATTTACCATAAATTGTTTCAGCTTTGAACCACACGTGCTAAACGTGTTAATACCACTTCCTGATGCAACTCTACTAAAAGCCCCTTTGTGACACATTCTGCTGAGAGGTAACACATGATGACTGGTGTGACAAATTTCTTTCACAGGGACTCTGTGGAGGACATGTTTGTTTTCAGAAAATATGAGACATGAATGTGCCTGGAATCCAGTGCAGGTTAATGCTAGAGAAACTGCATTCTTGGCTGCTGCATCTGACAGCTACATAACACAGCCACTCTCCATAAATAATAAAAAGGAAAGATCTTCCACAGAAACCCAGAGGCTGAGGAGGTGGGAGGAGGTGAAAGAGCAGGGGTAGAACAGAGTGAGTGTTCAAGGGAGGAAGAAGAAGATGAACAGAAAACAGCAAACTAGACAGAGAGGTTATGACAGCACAAAAGATGGAACCCAAAACGAGATGTGGGTGAGGGAAATTGGAGACAGGTAGATGGAGACACAGACAGTAAAATAGATAGATAAGCTATTTGGGTAAGTAAACACAGAATGACTCAATGAGATCGAGAAACAGGAAACATCTTTCACACAACAAACATGCTGGCAGCCTGCAGAGCATTAGCAGGTTATTCCCATGTGTTTGTCACAACTGAATTTCGTGCGGCGACAAACCAAGCCGGAAGCGTCAAGTGTTGCTGACATCGCAGACAGACAAGCTGGTCGCCCTGCTGCCAACCCAACCTGTCAACCAACCAGAAGCGAGTCAAATGCCAGTCTGAGATCACGCTGACACGCCTCACAAACAGGAGCACAGTGCAGCTCTGAAGAGAGCAGAGCGCATCCGTCAGGAACATGTTGATCCACGCTTCCAATTGCTGGCTCAGCAACTGCAACAGCAGAACAGAACCACACCAAAAACACTGCTGATGCGCTTTTTTGATGGATTGCAGGCTCACATCCACCACAGCACTGTACATATATATTTGGGCTTTCAGGCACCAAAAAGATAGAATCATCACTTTTTTTTTTTTTGGGATTCCTTTTAAAATGATGTACTGCTGTGATTAATATCACCGCTGATGTAAGAGTAATTACAGTCATGAAATGTTGAGTGTTATCTCTCATTAACTGCTTACTGTATCTCTCATTAATATCTCTCATTAGTGATGCATTAAAGAGTCACAAATCAGTGTCATAAATGAAACCACACAAGCACAGCACTGCAATCATGGTATTTGCATTCTCTATCAATAGCTATAGAGATAGAATCAAGTTGGTAATGTGAGTAAAGTATTCTTACTTTACTTACGTACTTTCTAAATACTGCTGACATGTAAACATAATTGTTAGAGTAGGTGTCCAGTCTCATTATAACTGCCACAGTCATGTTTTTGTGTGTCTGTAAAGAAACATTAGCCACTTATATGACCAAATTAAAAAATCTACTAAAGACCAATCAGCTGTGTGACCACTGAGTCTAAACTCCATCTGTGGTCTTCTCATTAGCGCAGGTAGTCTTGCTTTTAATTTGACAAGTTTACATTATTCATTTCTAATTGACATTGCGGGTGTATGTGATTGCTGTTGTGTGTAGCTTTGTATTTTGTATAATGTGTTCTGCTTTGTACTGAGTGTTGTTGTGCTGTTGTATGTTTTGATTGTGGGGGACTGCGGATGCAAATGGGCTCTGAGCTAACGCTGGTGCAGTGCATCTTTAATTTGTAAAAACTGCACACTGCCCCAATCAATAAATCAAATCAAATCAAATCAGATACTCTGGTATTTTTGATGATGACAGTGACCCATCCACCTAGCTATTATAAATGCCAAACTGAGCATGCAACAGGGAGACATTAACCACAGAATGACAATCACTTTATTGCAGCTTTGGTTTATGAAAATGAACCCCTGCTTATAAGCCAAATAGGCATATTGCTTCGTGATGTATTGTATATGTATTTAAATGAATGAGGTGAATATCAAAGAATCATTTGAGTTAGGTAAATTTATACTAACAGGTTTTCATTTCTTTAGTTTAGATGAAAAAACAACTTTTTTCATCTTGCCAGAATCTTCTTGTTTTGTTTATGTGGATGCCCCTGTGATTCAACCTGTTGGGTCCTGGTTTGCTGTTTATGACTCATAACACCTGTTTATGTGCCACTTGAAATATTCACAGAAAATTAACAGTTTTAATGGGAGTGCTGTCATGGACTGTACATACTGTACATACATACTGTATTCTTTATGATGTGTAAAGAAAAGAGGCATTCTTTTTAAATTGTTACACTCTCCACTTCTACTGTTTGGCATTATTAACAACCCTCTATGACTTCATATTCCTGTAAGATAGTTTTCTCCAAATCGGAACTCCAAGTGTGGAAATAAACAGGCTGTTACTGTCTCATTTTGAATGCACCCCTGTTTGTTGCTGTTCCCCTGTGAACCACTGACAATCTTACTACACTGAACAAAAGCTCACAGAGCCAGTGGTGGTATTAGCATTTTTTTTCTCTTGTTGTATGCTGCACCTTCTCTCGTACATACTAATGAGACAGGAGGGAAATTCTGTCCATCATTTTTCTAATTTCTTACTTTTTTTTTTGCAATATTTTCCTCTCAATGTGGATTTCCCCTGCTAGACTGGGGAGGGTGTAGGCTCCTGTGTGTTATTAGATGCCCCCTTTTTAATGAGGTTCACAGCAATATATTGACTATGTGTGACAAGGCATGGCCTCCCATCAGCATTGCCTCCCCCCACAGCACCACCTCCCCTCGGTGTCTGAGTCGTGATGCCGAGTATAGATCTGGTCTGAACAGCATCTTCTCAGATACTCTGCACATTGCTTAAATACTGTACAGCATTTACTCAGATTGTTAGATTTTTTTTTGTTCTTTTTCTTGTTGTTTTTTTGTTGTTGTTGTTGTGTAAGCTGTACAAGTTATGGAAGAGCACTTATTTAGGAAATAATAGCAAGCTTAAGTGTTTAAAGCTACACCTCTTGTATGTGTTCCAGCACCACCTGCTCCATATGAGGTTAGGAACACTGACCAGATGGGCTTGCATCACTGCAGTCATAATCTACCAAAGATCTTTATAAAATATCTCCTTCTTAAGCATGGCACTGAATCCATTTATTTATGTCAAAGAATTATGCAATACATTTCTACAATATGTCTCAAATTAAATATCCAATGAATCTCAATTTTCACTACATAGAGAGGCTTGTCTCTGTGCCAGCTAGTGCCACCCCTTCACAAACACGAGGATGATGCAGATCAAAGGCTCTGGTACCACCTCCACACTACCAAAGAAACCAACTGGCAGCATGACAGGAGTGTGTACCCTTTACACTGTTACCTTTGCTAAAATATGCAAAGACTGAGAGGTGAGGGGAATTGTAACTGTGATAGATGAGAAGCGATGTGCTTCGTGATGGACAGACGACGAAGAAAAACACAGAGATTGTGAGAGGGAGAGTATGAGAGGGTGAGATGGAGAAACAGAATGACTCAGATTCATACATTTATACAAGCCTAGCAGGTATCATTAATTAGACTCTGTGCTTTTTTTTTTTACTGAGAAAGCTTCTTCTGAGAAATGCAGTACCTTGAGAAGCTTTTTGCAGATATATGAAATGCAGTGTAATGTATGAACACTTAGGTGTCAGAAAACACCTGAGCAATATCCACCTGATTAAGTATCCCCCATATACTGTGGCTCTATTTGCATACTGAAGAAGGTAGATACAGCTATTCTTTAACCCGCAGATAATACCGATCGTGACATTTCATTCCACACTCAGAAATTAGCACGTCCACGAACAGATCGACTGCTATGAAATTCAATTCACTAGCAATCTGCTATATTAAATGCGTTTAGTTTTAATGGTATAAGAACCAATGAAGCATTTTAACTACTTTCACGCTGAGCCTCTCTAAAATCAGCAACCAAGCAACCATGTGTGAAACTGTGGTTTAAATCGATCACATCTTCAAAGATCAAGAACCTCCTTCTCTCCCCAGCTGGGACATTTATACCAGCCAAATGCTGCAAATGTTGGCTGTTGCTGAACTACGCTGGGCATATTGACAGGTAATCAGTCATAGTTTTAGAAGTTCTATTAAAAATCTAAAACTCAATTTGGGAGCCAAAATAGCCTAAGTAGCTGATGAATGTTGTCATTCAGCAGCTTTAAATGGTCGCTTATGAACAGTTTCCGAGGCCGAGTTTTTCTTTATTCTTACATGGATGACAGACTCCAATAAATCCTACACACGATGGAGATGGCACAAAACTTATATCTAGATGATACCATCCCAAACATGTATGTATTTAAACCATTTACACAACCATTTGCATAACATTTAATTTAATTAAGGCACATTCCTTATAGAGTTTCAGCTCCTGTAGCCTAATCTCAATCTTTCTCTAAACTGAAAAAAATCTACTCGTTTATTTACTGACATCTAATCCTCTGTTACTGGCTTTTATGTGGACTCAGTTCATGAGTGTATAGAAGAGGTTTACACTATTTTGTAATGCCGAACATATGATTCTATACGACAAAATGAATGATTCAGTCACATTTGAGAAATACAACATGTAAAACCCTGCTATGGATGCTGCACTTTGTTTTAAAAACACATTACTCTCTCCCAGGAGAACTTCATAGTGTGCATTATGCATGTACTGTACCGGCTATGCAAGCAGGAACAAGAAATACTATTCAGGAATTCAGACACAAGTTGCTGCTTTTCGTGCAGTCCCTTCTAGGAAGAGAATGAAAATGTTTTAAAGATGACTGTCATTGGGTGAAAATGACAATTTACAGCTTTTTTCATTACCTTTTTTTTTGCTATGAAATGATATAGAAAATTGAGAAAAATGGTATTTAAACAATCTAAGAACGCCTGAGGAAACCCTGCAATATCCCGCTTTTTGAGATTGTCACCAGGGAGAGACTCATTCAGGTCTTCTCATCAGACCATTTCTCTTCACCCTCCTCAGGCTATCCCCTCTATTTTTACCTGCTGTACTTTTTTTTTTCTCCCCCATCTCCCCAACCTTCTCTTTTCCATCTTGTCTATGTTACCTTGCCTCAATCTTACTTTCCTCCTCCATCAATTCTCAACTCTCCCCCAGTCCTGGCTTTTTAGCTCTCATTCTAAGCACGTTCAGCACCGAGCCCTTGAAACAGGAATTAAGGGAAGAAGACTGCGGCTGGAAAGCCAGGCAGAGGGGTGTGGACCAGGGACATGAGGGGTGGGAGACATATAAGCCTTATCTCCCCACCCAGGGGAATGGTCTCCTACACATGTATCCATCCTTCCCTTTTTTTTTACCCATTACAGTATCTGGTCATGACGGTTGTACAAACTGGAAGATTCCTCTTTTATCCATCTGCATCAATCCGTCTCTTCTTTTCAAATCCTAAGTCTTTCCTACCCTTTTCCCCTCTCCCTCACACTTATGTATATACCCCTGTTTTTCCTTCTGTCCATATCCTCCCCTCTCTCCTGTTTTCATCCTCTTCATTCCTCTTCTCCTGGAGTAACAGTCTCATGTCATGTCATACTAGCAGCCAGCTCAGGTTCCACACTATTGGAAACTGGACACGACACACCCACTGCACCTCCACTCCACACACACACACGCACACACACGCACACACACGCACACACACGCACACACACACACACACACACACACACACACACACACACACACACACACACACACACACACACACACACACACACACACACACACAACAAACACCCACACATAGTGTAAAGATGGCCAGTGTTTTCTATTGTCGACACGGAGTGCAAATCACCACATAAACAAAGCAGGTTGATGGAAATGCTGTATGAAAATCTGCTCTGCATGCAAATCTGTGAACACGCTAAAGTGATGGAAACATTTCACTGATAAACGGCACATTTGAATCCATTCATCATCTCCCTCAGCTGTCTCCAACCCTGTGGACTGAAATACTCTTGGAAGAAAAGAATGCTCCTAAACAACCACTCTTTGCCATCAACACACAAAAGAATAAAAAAAAAAAATATCAGTACACAGAAAGGAGTAGACAACATAGAAAAACAGAAATCAGCATTGTGTGTACGCTTGTGTATGTGTGTGGCTGTGTGTGAGTGTATACCTACAGTAAGGCTTCGTCCCGCAGCTGAGAGAGGCAACGCTAACATCCAGACACAGATCACGCTCCACTGTACTACTGCTGCTGCCGCTGCTGCTGGCTTACTCTCCTATATGAGCCACACACACACACACACACACACACACACACACACACACCAGCTCGCTCCGTACCTTGCTTACACACACACACATACACACACATAGCAAAGGGCAACCAGCTGTGAGGTTCCTGCATAGCCCACAGCCAGTCACTCAGCATCACATCTCTCTCTCTCTCTCTCTTTCTCTCTCTCTCTTTTTGTCACTCACAACTGTGCAGAGATGCTCACTGTAGACTGACTAATCCGCTGGGATGGAACAATGTCAAAAAAAAGTTGACAGAGGCAAAACCGGGATCCCGCCACCAGCTGCTGTCTCAGAGGTCTGCAGATGTTTAGTCAGTGAGAGAGCTCATTTTATCTTTGCCAATCCTCTCAGCTGGACATTTGATAATGATTACATACCCGTGTTATTTAACAATATCACAAAGAGTCACTGACAGAAAATACTAACAGAGAGAGGCAGCCAGGAGAGAAAAAAGGAAAAATATGGATAATTGGTAACAGTAATAAGGGGGACCATGTAGTGTACAAAAAGTAAATGAACTGCATTTGTGTAGCGCTTTTACACGTACACATACACCCCGATGGCTGCAGAGCTGCAATGCAAGGCACTGGCCCGGCCATTAGGGGTAGTTGGGGGTTCAGTGTCTTGCTCCAGTACACTTCTACATATGATGAGGGGTCTGGGATTAAACCACCAAACCCTGTCATACACAGTCGCCCAGATACTGCACTGCATTTACAGATTTTCATCCTCCAGCTCCTTTTTCATCTTCCCTCTGATTCATAACTCATTTTACAGTATTTGAATGTTGCAACGTCTCTAAAGCCCCCACACAATCATAGCCCACCCACACAGGTGTTTTCACTTTCACTGTTGCCTGATAAGACTTCTTCTCAGTTATGTGAAGACAAGAGCAAACTGGGCTTGACTGACATCTCCTTCGTTCTCCTGTCTTATCTTTGTTGCAGCTATAGAGCAGGATACTAATGCGTTCACATGATAATGGCAGAATGGGAGAAACAGGAGAAATCTAGTTATTCCAAGACAGTTGCCCCCGCTGTTACCCTCGTAATGACTGCATCTAATGACTCCATTTAAATTGCATAAATTTGCTACTTTTGCTTTGTTGCCTATTTGGAGAGGTTTGTTAACATGACACTAGATACAAAAAATCAAAGTCTTTTTAAATTAGATGGATGATTATATTAGTGTTAATATTAGATTTTATTAGGTGTAACCGCTGTGATTCTTTTCAGCGAATGGGAATCCATTATAGCTATCATAATACGCCGGGCAGGATTAATCATAAAACTTGGTGCAATAAATACTGTTGATATTGCACAAATATCTGTCATTACCAAATGGAAACTTTCCTCTTTTTTACCCTCTGCAGTATATACTTCTGCTACCTTTATCCTTCTTGTTATTCATTAGAAAGTCAATTTGCTCTCCTTTCCTGCAGCCGTCTATTAAAAGTGAGGTAAAATGGTGAAAAAGCAAACTATCTATGGTTCTGGTGGTGGTGTGCAACCTCTTTTAACACCATGGGAGGCACATGACTGAATGCCAAGTCAAACTTGTGGCAAACTAGACCAAACAATTGTTTACTGTTGAACAATAGAAGAGCTAAAACCTGCCCTGAAACCAAATACCACCAACGCAGGACATCAGGACATCATGTCGAGGTAGTTCAGGTTTTTTCACTTAGGCGGCCAATCAGTGTTTAAGAAACAATGAATTGTACAGAGTGTGTGGAAAAAAACAAAATTAACTGAGGTAAATTTGGGGTACTTATTTTTGCAATGGTCAGAAATAATGTAAATAGTCAACGAACAACAAGATACATACATAAATTATAACATACAAGATAGATGTGCACAATTTGCATGTGCCTACATTATGTTGTACATACATACAGTATGTCCCAGCATGCTTTGCTGATAAAACTATCATGTCATCTCCTCTCGAGTACATGTGTATGCTGTAAATAATGTAAAGGCCAGTCCCTCCAACTCCTCTCCTTCTCTCTCTCTCCCTGTCAGTCCCATCCACCATGCTTTTCTACCTGCTCGTTATTCATATCACACACGTGGTGGGTACTCCTCACTAGGAGCTATCAATCCAGCGGATAAAAGATAGTCTGGCTGTGGGAGAAACTGAGGAAAGGTGCACCTCACAAGTCAGAAAAAGAGATGTGTTCTGGAAAGGTGAAGCATTAACGAGCGAGAGAAACAGAGGAGTGCAGCGGTGTAAATGGCTGAAAGATGAACCGGTAGGAGAAAGAAAGAGAGCGAAGGAGGGAGATTGGATGGTAGATTTAGAGAATGTCAGACAGGAAAAACAGTTTGACAGCAGCATAGGGAGTCTCAATAGAGAAGAAAGGGGCTGATATGAAAAAAGCAGCAGGAGAGATACGATACACTATATATGCTACAGGAAAAGAAAGATGGAAATATAAATAAATAACACATGATAGCACATAGATAGGTAAGGAAATGCTGCAAGGCTCAAACAACAGGGAGCATAAACATTTCTCACTCTTTTTTCTAAAACAATTTCTGATCCCTTTGCGTTTAGGAAGCGAAACAGGGTGCGTGTTAGGCCAGACAGGGGGTGCCACTCTGCTTCCTGGCACCGACAGCTCTGCAGAGTCACGACAAAACTCTGTCGAGGCACAGTGAGGAGATGGGGCAGTATGTGTGTGTGTGTATATGTGTGTGGGGGGGGGGGTGTGTGCGTGTTCTTATATTACAATAAAGTCAGACCCCAGGACACGACAGCTGTCCCTTTTATGCGTGCTGTTGAATGAGGCTTGTTTGGCGTCTTATCTGTTAGCAGGTCTGATGACTTCAGTTGCTGAGTTCAGTCCAACGCTACACCCCTCATCCTCACAGCCCAGAGCGCCACAGAGAAACTGATGAAACTAAAATATGCCCGACAAAAACACAATAGGTTTTGATGCCTCAGTGCTCTTAGTAATAAAGCATGTTTTCCTTAAGCCAAAGCAATTCTGACAGGTTTAAAACTTACATAACCAAGACCTGTAGGGCTCAGAGGAAAATAACAGTATGTACAGTATGTGTGCGTGTGTATATGCACTTGTAGTCGGGCACATTAATGTATATTTAGAGAACATGTGGCGATTGAGGCAATAGTTTCATGCTTGTGTAAACGCAAAAAACGCCCCAGCACTGCTCTTGAGGTAACAAAAACGCAGACAAACGTACAGTCACCTTCTAAAATGTGTCAGGTTGTTTCTTTTCTACACATACTCATGCACACAGTACACACACACGCACATACATGTGATAAACAAACACACCCATGCGATGCCTCCATCCTTGCCTGAATCTCCTGCGTTGGCATGTCTGCGCCAACGAACCCTAGAGTGTGCACCATCTGTCTACTCATTACTCACCACACATCACGGAGCATACACATACTGTGTACACACACAAACATGCACAGCAGAACATCAGTTAAACACATATACATGCACACGTAACATTTCAGCTATAACCGGTGCGTAACATGACTGGCAGTGGAGCTGACACAAGCTCTTCTACTCCTGTAGTGTTACCGCCGGAAGAAATGGGGTAGAGTCTCGTATCAGTGCTGGAAAAAAAAGCAGGGTGGCCTTGGCAAGCGGGCAGACAGATGGACAGGGATAGAAGTGGCAGAGGTAGAGAGACAGGCGGGCAGACAAGCACACAGACACAAAGGCTGATTTATTTATTTTCATACCTCATTGTGAGCCTTTGATATTTACTCTAGAATTCAAATCGATAATCACTTAAACAAATGTAAAAGCAGCCGCCGCGAGTACGCTGCGCATACAATCACAGGGATCAACCAATCTCTGTCCCAGCAGGAAATAGAGGAGCACACAACGAGCAGCTTGCCACAGGTGGCACACACATGATGCTTTTCACAACTTCTGCCCTTTTGTCTGATTGTTGTTCCTCCCCTTGCTCTCAGTCCTCATCCATTTTCCTTTCTCTACTCTTGCTTTCTGTCTTTTCACCTCTTCTTTGTTTTAACCTGAAAGCATCATACTCCATCCTCCCCTTCCTCTCGTCTTTGTTTTTTTATCCAATTGAGGTCTCTGTTTACTGACTCGCAGAACCACAAGAGCATCAAAAACTTGGCTTCATATTTTTTTGGCGCTGTGTGTGTGCCTGATACTGCCTGGAGCACTCTGCATGCTCACCTACACAATCATTGTCTTTCTCTTAGGTCTGTTTACAGTTGAGATATTACATGACTGTAAAGACACTGGCAAAGACTGATACCTGTGTTTGTTTCATGATGATATGATTGCCAGCAGGGTAGGGTTTAAACTGTAAGATGATTGGGGATGGGGATTCCAAATCCAGCTTTTCTCTACTGATAACGATTTTGATACGTCAACTCAGGGTACCTGCCAAAACCGAGTACCAATCCAATAGCTGTTCTCTCTATTTCCCAAATTTAAAATCTGAACGCAGCTGCTAGTGGAAACACTGAATTTTATCATAAAATTGACACATTTTGTGGATCAATATCCATTTAAAGGAATACTTTGACATTTTTGGAAAAATACTCATTTGCTTTCCTGTCGAGATTTAGATGAGAAGATTGATACCACTCTCCCATCTGTGTACTAAATATAAAGCTACTGCTAGCAGCGGGTTAGCTTAGCTTAGCTTAAAAGACTGGAAACAGAGGAACACAGCTAGCCTTGCTACCAACCAGCACCTTTAAAACTCGCTAATCAACACGAACAAGACGGTGCATTGTTACAGGAGCTTGTAACTTCCATGAAGTCTTGTCGTCACAGAGAGGTTGCCAAATGACCAGATGAAACTCCAGAAAGTTACCACACCTAATATTCATTATAATTAGCTTGTGCCAAAAACTAGCTTAGCAAACAGGCCTTGGAAGTGATGTAAAAAAAATGCCAATGGCATTAATTAGAGACAAGAACCATCAGTACCAATACAGAGCAAGATGAAAAAAAAATCACAGTAAATAATTAACAGGGCTAATTAAAGTCAGAACTCAACAAATATGCAAATGAAGCTAGTAGAACAAGGCCAAAGTGCAAACATAACAGAAAAAAAAAAATCCCAAGGAGAAACAGGACAAATCAAAAGAACCTCAGCAGAGGGATTTACAGAGAGAGAGATGAGAGCTTTAAGTCAGGGTAAAGAAAGGATAAAGGGATGCAGTGATGTACAAAGGGCAAAGTCTGGTTAAAAGCTGAGTAGCCCCGGTGGCTGCCAACAGCAGAGGTTAACATACACTGGGAGCCAGGCCAGACACAGCATACCCCCTTCTGGGAGACTCGCTGCTTCCCCCGGATCTATAGATGGATTTATCTCACGGCTGTTTACTTTTGTCTCTGTCGCTGTCTTTCTCTCTCTGTGTGACTTTCTCTCTCTCCAATTCTTGACTATGCTCGCTCTATCACTTGCTACTTGTACTACCGCCACCCTCCTGCCTGTGTCGATCACATATCCAACCCTACCTCACTCCTCCTTTGAGCTTTCAGTATTCCTTGGACAGCTTGTGTTTCAGCCAGATTGCCAATTTGCCCATCTCAAATTGAGCATCACAAAGACAAGCGTGAAGACAAACTAAAAGTAATCAGTCACTTGAATTAGAGGACATTTGAAGAAGAAAACCCTGATTGATAGAATTAAACTTGTATTCCTTGCTCTGAATTCCCTCAAGTAATTTAGTTCTGAAAATACATTTAAAAAATAAGGATGTCCTGTTGATAAAATTGCAGCCCTTGTTGTAAATTACACATCTCAATTCTCTAACACATTTCATGACCAGTCGTTTTAATGAAAAAACAAATGGATAAAGATTTTTTTCTTACCTGGGTTTACCTGAACATTTTTACCTAATCTGTGCATTTTTTAATGAAAATAGCTCCTAGCAAAAATGTTTAATATATTCAGTGTAATTCTGCATTATAAACTTACAGAAATATGACAAGATTTCAACACTATAATCAGCTTACAGATATTGAAACAAAGTGACCAATTGCAACCTCATAATAACGTCCTGTGGTGGTGTAATTTAGTCTTTAACTTCTCATCTCTCTTTTTCTTTCTTTTAACATCTGTTTGTATCACTGTTATCAAGTCTTTCCAGTCTCTCAAGATTTACATATACTGTACATAAACACGTCTATGTGTTCCTTGTGTCTGTGTATGTTGTATTTTATGGATGCAATCTTTGCATTTCCAGATCTTACAATTACACTGTATGTCTTTTCTCTCTGTATGTATTGCAGGTGACTATAACTCAAGCACAGGCAACAGGCAACAGAGTTCATGACCTCCCGACCATTAAGTCACATAAGCAGCTGTCTCATGGTTGTGAACGAGGCTATGGCTGGAACGTAACATTGCTCAGTTCCCAATATAATCTAGCACGATGCTGGTTCACATTTTACACGAATTCTTTGTGCTGCTGGAATCTGAATTACACTCCGTTCCCTTTAGATAATTTGTATCTAATAGCTGCAGATCAATAATGACCGAGCTCGGTACATGAACTCAGCCCGTCCATAAGCTAAGATTGTACACTCCATCATTTTATAATACATCTAATGGTGCAATATTCAGCAAGGGCAGAAACGCATGTGTGGGTCAAATACATATCTCTTGTCTTTACTGTATGATGTCTTTTATCCAGGACAGACACATGACTGACCAGGTCTATTTGGCCATCCACTAGACAAAAGGGCTACTGATCAACTATTACTGACTCACGACCCCTCTACTGTTTCTTTAATCTGAACATTTTCTTGTTTCTTACTCCTCTATGACTTTGGATTGTGGACAAAACAAGACATTTGAGGACGTCATCTTGGTGTTTTTGGAAACAGCTCTGAGCTGTAGTAACAGCTGCGATCTTTAATCACAGTCTAGTACGTATAGAGCAGTGAAGTTATTACTTGTGGCCAGGGTTTCAAAGTGCAATCCTTTTTCTGGACAGACAATATTAGATGTCTGGCAGTTGGATAGACATAAAACTGCCCCAGTTGACTCATCAGTATAAAAAATGAGACATTGAGCAGAGGGTTCATTGATTGAGGCAAGATTAAGAACATGTACCTCAAAAATGTTAAAATATGCCAACTACGAGTCCCAAGGAGATCTGTGATTATCCGATACAGCAAGCTTAAAATTCAGTAGCCAATGTAGCACTTATGGCTGGGGTTGAGGTTAGAGGTTGACCTCTGCAGAACTCATCAATACATTTAGCATTTTGACTATTCCACTTTGCTGTGTGGGTGCAGGTATTATTACTGTTCACTGGGAATCACTCATTGGAAAAAGCAGTACATTTGACTCCTCTTTGATGATTTCTTCCTGCATGACTGTTGAACAATGGTGTAAAATTGTCGAGACCCTCACTTTTTGATTGAGTACTACCTTTTTTTTTCTGCTATGAAGTTCCATATAGCTGGTCACGAAAAAGCTTGACATGACTTCACATAATCTATATTTGCAAAGGAAATCAAAATATCTATATTTGTGTACTTGTCCATGAGAGCAGAAATAAACACTGTCGAACAAATATAGAGCCAGAAACGCAGGATACATCACAAAAGCTACTTTCAAAGTTTTAAGATAGGAAAGGCTTTTCCTTGAACAACCCGGGATTCTTCCCCCACACGGTGTGTCATCATAGCAGCCTACACTCCAGACCTGGAAAGAAGCCCACACTCCAGACCTGAGCGTTTGTAGTAGCAAACCTTACAAGTTTCACCCTGTGATTCATCCTCTTTCATTAGAACTACACCCACATGCACGCTCATACAGCCACAGGCTTTTATTATAACCACTGATAGCACATTGGTCCCTTAGAACTCATTCTGGTGAATTTTTTGATAAGTAAAAAGTTCAGCAAGAGCATTTACTATGAAGACTGTCCCTGACCCCAGTTCCTGAGATTTGGACACACACACAGTATCTCTGCAGTGATATTACAAGGCTTGACTGCCTCTCTTAACTAATTAGTCAGTAGAGTCTTGGTCAATTAATCTATGAAATCCCTGAGTATTAAACAAATAAAAACTTGTTAAGGTGATGAGTAAGTACAGTTGTCTTCTTAAGAAGGCAGGAGACATTTAAGGCAGCCATTACTATAAAACCAGACGGTCATTCAATTCAACCCAGAGTACAGTATGTCTTCCATGACCTCCCATGTAACCTTGCATTATTTTCTCTCTCTCTCTCTCTCTCGCTCTCTCTCTCTCTATATATATATATAGATAATATGGGAAGAAAAGTATTTCTCCTCATGGGAAAACTGAATTGTGCTAATATTGTTGGATGGTTAGGTTCGGCCCCATTGCCCACTCAGCCTTTACAGACATAGTGTCAGGTGATATAAATTGTTTTGCCATTGATGTGGACTGCTACAGATGTATTATGGAAGAACAAAGTACTATTTGTGGGCCAACTCTAGAGATGGCAATATCTACCCTCATATAAAAACAAATCACTTTCATATATATAGAAAGTCACTAGCAGGCACACACTGGCCACAGTGCGTACATGTAGGTGTATACACACTCAATGTAAGATGCTTTATTAAATAGTCACACATTTCAATTCAATATTGAGACAATAAATAAGATAGATAAGAGATAAGATGTTCCCCTGCTTTGTTAAGCATTTAAGCATGCTATCATTTGTTAATTAACACTAAATTAAAAGTACAGCTGATATCAGTCAGGACCAAAGTGGTGGCCAGACTGACCATTAACATTGCCATAATTGTAAGAGTGCCTAAAAATCCTGTAAGAATTCCTATTTGAATGAATACAATAGAAAATACAGTAGTAATCCTCCCTGTAATGCATTTGTGTGCAAAAAGAACAAATGAGTAGGAGCGACAGGAGAGACTTTATGATTAAATCTCAGAGCAGATGAAGAGACAGACAGAAAGAGATAACAGATGGCTGCTGGAAAGAAACATTCCCACCTTCAAGATGATGACTGACACTTCAGTGCCACTGCTAAACAATAATAATAAAGCTCTCTCTCTCTCTCTGTCTGTCTCTCTCTCTCTAACAGAGAGAATAGCAAATGATCACAGATTTCACTGGCAGAAATGTCTCATGGGTATAACTGTCTCTGCACCGTTTGCTATAAATAATTTATTGACATTAAGTGTGTTTCCATCCATTTCCTGTTTGTATGTGCATTTTCAATTTACACATAAACCTGAGTGGAAATGCCAAATGCCAAAACAGTTAAAATATCGCAGAGAGTTTTTAAGCTTGGCTGGGGGTGGAACATTTGATATATCAATAAAAAGAAAATGAAGTGCATGGAAATAGACTTGGAGAATAATCCGTGACGTGTATGAAACAATCCCCTCCACTTAAGAGATGAAAAATGGCAGCAGACGAAAACATCAGATCTTTGTGGACTGATGAGGAGGCTGTAATGTTCTTAAATTAATTAATTAAATGAATACAAATGCCATATTCCACTATGTTTTGGTTTTCCATTGTTTGAGGTTTGACTGGCACTATGTTTTTGGAAATTCAGTTAAAAACTGTGCTACATTTGGATGAAAACGTGACTAGTATTTTGATTAGTATACTTGGTTGCATCGTCATTTGTTAATGAGTATTTCTGATCATTTTCAGCATTGTTATGAAAAAATACCGTCTTTTCTTATTGCAGTGAGTTTACGATAAGGCAGGACACAGTATCCTGTAGCATCAACGACATAAACAGTGCCATCTGTTACATAAACGCATAAACAAATGGCTGCATTTGTGCTGCATGACCTCTTATAAGATGACACATCCATATTGATGTGGTGGGTGTGTGACTTCACACGCAAGGACATAAAAAGATAACTGAGCTGGGTTTGGATTTGCCTGCATTGTGTCTGTGATGAGTGACTATTGTCCTGTCACTGAGGTAAAGCAGTGTAGTAAACATATCACATCAACAAAGCAAGACAGAAATCTCTATTCATTTCAACATCTGTTCTGACTGCTATGTTTAAGAAATAGGTCATAAAAACTGACTTTCCTTTCATACAGGATCAGAGTTCTCAGCTCGGTAATAATATACAGTAGTTATAGTAGCACAATAGTTAAAATCAGAGTAAGTGGCCTTAAAATAAATGACAGTCACACCATCAAGACATGAAAACTCACCGCTGATTCTGTGGAGCTCATGGAGTCCCGTTTCTTTCACAGCAACAGATAGAGGATGAACAGGGACAATTGATGTGTTTCTGTATTAACGTGCATGAAAGAGTAATTGTGTCCATGTGTGTCTCACTGTTACCAGTACGTCAGCTGGTGTGTCAACAGCAGATGCGCACACCAATGGGAACAAGAATACTCGCTGAGGCTCACAGCTTCAGAGGTCACCATAGAGGGAGCAAAGTGCTAATGTCAATTAACACATTTATCGGTGAACCTGCCTCGCCCTGACAGCCGGCCAGGATGAATAGGAATACGACCCTCCTCACACTTCTTAGTATAGAGTTTCACAAGGCAGCAGTAATCCCCAGTATCTCTGCTATTAGTCCTTGAGATGGTAAATGAATAGAAAGAGATGGAGACAAAACAGAAAGACAGAGTGACAAATGAGACAAACGTACAAACAGAGATAGAATGAAAGCGACAGGCGGTGAAAAATTAAATGAAATGAAGTGAAATGAAAAGCAATGTCCTGACTTGGCACGCCTTTTTATAGAGACTATGGCCTGTGGTCATAATCATGACTTGGAAATAGCAGCCACCTGTTAGAGGTGGAAACTCCAGCACGACACAGACTGGCTGGCAGGCCTCTGATGGGAATTGGAAACAATTTACACCCTATGTCACTATTTGTCATATAGAGACAGAAGGCCAATCATTACAGATGTCTGTCATTATATTAAGATTAGAAATAGCTACTTATATTACATATATGTATAATTCTTTATTAGAGACGTCCTGAGACGGTCCTAAGGATCAGGGTCAATCCAGGCATATTTTAATGAACCAGATCAAATGTCAGACCTACTTTACTGTACTGTACTGTACTGTACCCCTCTGGGTTTGTCTACATTAGCCTGCTGTTGCAAAGCGGCTCTCCTTTGTGACAGTGTGATCATTTTACTCATGAAAATGTTATGAGTGTTTCCTGTTCCAGTGTGAGAGACTAAACTCAAAGGCTAACAAATCTGTTTTTGATCTTTATAGAATAGAGTCAGCAAAGAGCAGTGTACAAAACATTCAGGTAGCAGCTTCTCATTTTTTTGCCGGTGACAGACATTGTTGCTGGCAGGTCATATCAGCTGGCGCTAATTGATGTTGATTTCAGGGGTAACTTGATGACAGGCAGAAATCTAACTTGGCTGGTTTCAGCTTTGTGAGACTTGTGGAGAAAGTAATGTGATAAAAACTAAATCAGTCAGTTTACAGTGTTAGAAATAATGATTATAATGAGCATAAATTGCACATTTGCACATCAAAGAGGGTTATCTGCCCAAAATATCAAAATTTTGAAAAAAGGACTAGATGTGTACGGTAACGACTTAAATCCTTTGAAAAAATATGAAACAGCACAAACAAGACAATACTGCCCTATACAACCTCATGTACAGTAGCATCATATAACATAACACTACATTAAACAAGAAAGAATAGGAAAAAATAATATTATAATAAAATATCAACTGAATACTCTAAATATATTATTAAATAAATATCTATTATTTCTAACATATGTTTGTTTGTCTGGAATTAATCATAATGGAATTAATGATACTTTGAATGCATTAGGCAGTTACACGGCAACGCAGTTCAAATGTACACAGACAATCACCAGTGTGTTAGATGTCACTCCATGAAGAAAAAATTTCAGTTCCTTATTGACTAAGGTAGGTCAATTTATAGAAAAATCTTTCAGTAATTACATTCAGTAATGTGTGAGCATTGCTAGGCAATATCTAAACAGGAAGCAATCAGCTAATTGTAAAACCCTCATTAAGGTTGTGTTAATTCTTTCTTAACTTCTTAGTGACTACTAGCTAGTATCAAACTAGTGATTTACTAAATCACTCAAGTGTTATGTAGTAAACACTTAATTAAGTCTAAATTTGTTGCTAAGAAACATCTATAGCACTGTCCAATAAGAAGCAACCTACAGTACGTAAACAGGAAGTCACCACAGCATCACAAGTGTGTTTTAGAAGTATTCATACAGTTTACAGTGAGAGGGAGATATTTAATTATGTTAACCCAACCTACGTTATTTGAACATTTAGTTATTTGTAATTTTGGGTATACTGTGTTTTTTCTGTGAAATGTAATATAAAGTCATATATGATCAAGCTAGCATTAGTTTTGTCAGTTGGTTCATTCAGCTAGCTTACACAACAGTTACACCAGACAGTTAGAGGGTGTAATTATCTAGTAACAACTAATCTCTACATAAGATCTAGTTTGTGTGGTGCAAATGATTTTAATTTAGTGATGCATAAATCCCCACTTAGTAAACACACTGGTGCCAGTCAGGGCATATTTTAATGGATAGGATAAAATAAACATTTACATTATAACTAGCCTTGTTATGTTTGAACTTATGAGCAGCTGGTGCAGTTGGCTCCAGGAGAGAAAGAGACACAGACGTATGCAAATATCAAAGACATTTGAAATTCAATTTGCGTGGTTCTCACTGAGAAATTATTCATCTTTTTTTTTTTATTTTTGGTATAAAAGGTAAAAGAATACCTGACAACTAAATCATCCAGCTTTTGTTTTTCCACACAGAACATGGGGTATGGAGATATGCTGATGGCAAAATCTGTTAGAAAGACACGTTTCAGTTTCTCTCCCTTCAGGTAGGATTTTTAATTTAATTTTGTTGTCTCTTATCTACCTTTTAATTAATCTTCTTTGAATATAAATGCAATACAAGGGATTGCTTCTGGAACACACAGTGTATGAATAATGCAAGAATGTGATGTAGTATTACTGAGAGTTTAATCAATTCAGTGTTTTTCTGTTTAATGACTCTTGTCTTAATGACTGGTCAGATGGAGACATCAGGCAGCAAAGGAGAGGAGGTTCTGTATCTTATGGATCAACAGAATGGTGAATAAACAAGTGGAGAAGCGAATCGCAGAGCTGCGGTCGGAATTCCTTCTCATGAAACGAGACTTGAGAGATGAGTGGTTGGCTGAACTCCTTGAGTTGATAATAGAAATGAATAAGGACTATACGGATAACACCAAAGAGGATAAAGAAGATGAAGAAAGTTCAAGTAATATGTTAGATGCCTCCGGTGATGCTGATACCAGTGATATCGCCGGTGACGAGAGCTCACAACCGGCTAAATGTGAGCAAAAGGAACCCCTGTTGATTTCATCAAATGTCGCTGAAACCAGCCAGTTGATGAAAGAATCAGCGGAGGAGGAAAGCTCAAAGTCACACCCAAAACTCTCCTTTGTTATGGGAGATATAAGATGTTTGGAAGAGGGCAGCGTCACGGCGGACAGAACAAAAGAGGAGGAGGCTTTGCTGATCGAGAAACAATGGAAGGAATGGATGGACAGACAGGAAATGAAAGTAAACCCAAAGCAAGTGGAGCCAAGTGACCAGCAGAGTTCTGAAAAACAAGGGGAGGCGGCACTTCCTGTATCAGAGAAACAGATGAGCCAAAACGAGAAAACGAGAAAGGAGTGGAAAATTAAGACATATCTCAATGACCTTTTTAGTACTCGTACATCTTATAAATGGGAGAGATTTGAAGATGAGGACTGATTGAATCAACCTTTTGCCATGCTTTACAAAACACCAACGATTTCATGACATTTCAGTGTTGTGTTATATTCAGTGAATAAAACATTGTGCATAAATACTACTATCTCCAGCTTTAATAGATAAATAATGCCATCTCTTCCTCTCTGCAGTGTGTTGGTGCTGCAGTGTGCATCAGTGTGATTTATGAGTTGGTTAGTGGTGGAAAATGATAATGAAATGTCTTGGTAGACGTCTATGCACCATATAAATGTGCCTGTACCCAAATTACCTCCTCTCTTCATCGTACTCCCACCTCATAACACTTGGAACATTAAGGTCTTATGTGCCACAAAAAGAAATCTGAAGTTGTGAGATACAGTCAATAGTTCACCAGGGAGAACAGTTCTGATGCCAAAAATGTATGGCAGAGATACGGACTGAATGTTTCCAGACGCCTACATAAACTTTCATCTATCAGGGAATAAATATCTCAACACACATACATTTGAAACCATCCCAACTTCATTAAAACTTCAGAAAATGTCAGTTTTAAGTCACCGATTCATCTATTCACTGTTCAAAAACAAGTGAAGAGTCCTGAAGGTTCCAGACTTTCAGAATTAGTCAGTCAAACAGACACAGATGTATAATGCAGATCTCTCCGACAAAGAAAAACTTTTAATCAGTTGATAAAAAAGCATTGCCAATTTAAATGACTTCTTAAAATTTTCTAGTGGGTACACTGAGGCCAAAGAGAGACAGCTATTGGCAAGCTAATTACACAAGCTCTTTACAGTGGAGAGGAAACGCTGCTAGCACTCAGGAAACAGTCCAAGATGTGAGATTAGGCTGAGCACCGCATTGAGACTGGACGCTGGTGTGAATGAGAACACTCACTTATTTCAGCACAAATCCAACAATATCACCAGCAATTGTACTCATAAATGCAAGCACACCTACTTGTATGCACAGCACACACTTGCATGCATTGAACATTTTTAAATCAAAATAAACCTGCAAAAGTCTCTTCTAATTGTGCATCTGTTTCTCACCACATCCCTCTCTACAATTCACAAGTCATAAAAAGCAGCCAATACTCATTTTTTTGTTTTTAATATTAAAAAAATCTGATAATATATTGGCCAATTGTAAAAATTACATCAACAACAATTTTGATACGGAACCCTTAAGATTTAAGAATTATGAGCGAGGTACATACTTAGCGACGTGTTACAGTTGAAAAATCAAATTGTCATTGTTCTCTGCTGGACAAACTATGTAATGGTGACACTCTCTCTAAATTACCTTAAACTTAGTTTGGCATTTCTGTACGCACACGATATCCGCAATAGGTAACAAATCATAATATTTGAATGTAATGTTTTTTTCCTGCCGGTCTATAAATGTATCTCACTGACGAAGAAAGGATGAACTACCAAAAGGAAGAGAAGATAATAAGTACCTTGTCTAAATTAAGGGTCTAATAGGACCTAATGACACTAAGCAATAAATGGCTAAAAGTTGTACACACATCACTACAGAGAATGTGACTTTTGTAACTCAAATATGTGCTTCTGACCTAACAGTCTGTTTGGCTACAAACTGGTTTGCGAAACAAGATAACAAGATAAGGTTACAACCGCATTTCATTAAAACACAACAGCAATACTTTTATATTCATTAGAATTACTTGACCTCATCTATGTAGAGTAAATATGATTTATGCATGAATGATGTCCAATAACAAAAACCTTTTTAAGCTATTGTACAAGTGCCTTTTAATCTCAGAGAGAGATTGCAGAGTGTGCAGACAGCAGTGCAGAGTGTGCAGAAAGTGGCCTTGGTTTGATATTAATGGAAGGCTAAGCATACCTAAGCCAAAAGCCTCACTAATCATATCCTGCCAGTTTCCTCACTTTCCAGAGAGCCACATCAGCTTTCTACCAGCAGGTGGCACTAAGTCCCTTCCATGCTGGAGCCAAATTCAGCAGCTCTATCAGCAAGGCCTGTACAGACAGTTCATGTTGATACAAACCATCATGTCATGATTTATGTCTGAAAAGTGACAGACATTGATTTCATGCTGTCATGATGCTAATTTCTCTACTAACAGATTGAGCTGACCATCGGCATCCTGCAGCAGCCTACGGCATCCCAGAATGAAAGCACAGCAATACTGAAGTGATGTTGCTCTTTTCGTCTCTAATAATGCTGGTTAACACAGCACAACACTGATGATCATGTGCCAAAATGATGTTGCTCTCACACAGTCAGATCTCTGAATAAAAGTATACCCAAGAGAAGAAGACTTCACAGAGACACCCGAAGAAACAACATTTATGAGCCGATGAATTTGAGCTTTTGGAGATTAAATGACAGTTCTGATTGCAAAAACATGAATTAAGTGTGTAAATTGTCACTTATCTAAAGCAGTGAATTTAGAGGACCTATAAAGTATGTTTAACTGACATGAAATGCACAAAATGAACATTAGCTGCCGTATGCACAGCTGTGCCATTGTCTCTAAATAGATTTTCCAAATTTATCCATGCAGGAGCACCTGCATTTAAAAACAGAAAGCAGCATATCAGATTATTCACAATTTTATCTCATTGTCAACTCTAAAGAGATATCTGTGGGTTAAGAGACCGATTTTGGTTGGAGCACCACTTAAAAGCTTCATGATGTACCACATGATGTACCACAGTGACGCTGACCAGCCACAAAAAACACTACTCCTGTCCTGATTCACTGATGCACCACTTTAGATGTGATGAAGGTCTGGATTTTAGATTAATGACAGACTTTGCCTGGCTACATGTCTGCCATCTGACCAGCTGCTCCTAAATTATTTCCTGCAGTCATCACACCCTTTTGATTTCTTTGACAACACACCTCAGAGAGAAAAAAAACTTATCTTTCAGAGGGCCAAGTCAATTTCAAGTAACACTGGCTGGCTATAAACATCATTGGGCACTGAGCCAAAAGTGACACCTTCAAGCACCAAGATACACACACACATACACACTTCCTTAACAGGTTTTGTGATGAGCAACTGACAAGAGAAAGCAAGGTAAGAAATGTCTGATATCGCACTGATCTCTCACTCTAAGTCATAAGTTATGAAGCAGTTATTGTGGCATTGTATGCTTCATAAAAAGGACACATCCGCAGGCATCTAATGTGCACAATGATTTAAATAAACAAAACAGGCCTTCATGTGAAAAATTCTCTATATCTAGCTCTACTCAGCCATGATGGGGTGCATCCTTCCACACCGATGTTTCAGAACAGCAGCAGTCATGTCTGCAGACTGTCAGTTAGCTTCATGTAAGGATAGCAAGCCAACGGGCAAAGAATCCAAAAGCTGCTTAAATTGAGTTAGTCTGAATCTCTTTTGTCACCTTTGTAAGAAAATTCAATTTGCCACATTGGCTGATGTGCTGTGTTTGACCTGCGTGTTTCATGTCAATAACAAAAAAAAAGGGATGGGCTTGGTCTAGTAAAAGAAAGAAATAAAGTCCACCAACTGTTAAAGCAAAATGAAAACTGGTCATGTTGATTAACAAATAAAGGTCTCATCCTTTAGATTCTTCGGTAAGCAATCTTTCAGTAAGACCGATTACAGAAAACTCATGATTAAAGAAGGACAAATAATGTACCAGCTGATCATAATTTTTAGGGAAACTGCAGATATTTAAGTGCAAAACTGAAAATAGTTTACATTCAACTAGGAAGGAATCCATGAAGCAGTTGAATTCATTGTAGAGTAGGAAATGTTTGTAGCTGAAACGAAGTTAATATCAGGGTCAAAATCTGTATCATGACAAACATTTTCATCTCTGTTCAGTTCAAATGGATTAAATAACATCCTGTCATGGATTGTAAACCTATGTTTAGTGATAAGACTGTCAGACAAGAATGCAAGAACGTGCATAGAAAGGAAACAATGAGGCACAAATATCTCAGATCCATGATTACAGTAATTACAAGATGTCATTTTAGGAACAGGTGTACATTTTAAGTGAAACCCATTTTTACGAAGAGAACAGTGAATACCTGAACCAATGGACTTTTTGGCATTTCTTTTTCTGACTCATGTAATATTCATAGGTAACTTTTTAAACAAAAAGCATATAAAATAGTTTCATAGTTGCACTCAATCTAATCTGAAGGGGAATCACTTCCCTGTTCCTTACAGTGAGTAATCAGCTTATCATATCTGAGATAAGCAATGTCTCCTGTTTGTCTGGCCTCTTTGGTTGCTGGGATCAATTCCTTGCATTTCTGTCTGACAGATTCTGAGTAGTCTTCATTAACAAAGATGTCTGGCCTATCCTTATATCCGAGAAACTTAAACCACTATTGTCCTCCTTGGCCAGGTGGTTTCCCAGAATGGTGTACATACTCTCGCTCTATATGCTTGTGGTCAAGTTTCAGATTTTCTGCAATGATTTTTCTGATCTTTTCCTCAGAGTGACTTCTCATGGTCAGTCTCCAGAATCCCTTCAAAGATCAAATTGTTACGCAACAATGATTTTCCAAGTAATCAAGTAATATTTTGATCTTTTTTATTTTACTACTCCGCACATCTTAACCAGTCATTCAAGGGTCACTTAAATATGTTGTAAGATTAATAATCAGTGTATTTGTTTGACTTTGACTTTGTTTGCGCTCCACACTACTGGCTGTAGGTACTGTTGATGATTTAGGAATTGCTCATTTTAAGTTGCTCTGGGCATTAGTTAAGTGCTTACATTTAATTTAAATGTTGAGAATCATTACAAAGTAAAGCCCCTAAATGTAGAATTAGAAAGACATTTAGGTTTGCCTTGAGCAAAATAAACCCCACTGTGGAATCATACGGACTTCAACATACAACAGTTAATCAATCCAGTAGACGGTTAATGGATATTTCATAATCTAATGAGAATGCTATCCAAAACACCCAGGCACTCTCTCTCTCTTTCTCTTTCTCTGTCTCACTCGCTCTCTCTCTCTCTCTCTCTCACACACACACACACACACATCAATGAATGATAGGGTGAAGCTATTCAGTAGCTAGATGAGTGGACACACAAACCTAATCTCAAACACTCAGCCATTACCACTATGCATATTCTGAGAAAAAAAAAAAAAATGAAACAGAAAAATTGTTTGACTTTGTTCATTAAACACAAAGACACTAAGAGCAAATTATTAATATAATGATGTCATCGAGTTTAGTACTCTTAGGAGTAAAGATCCAGGAGTAAACACATGTTGAAAGAAATACCAGCCAGATCTTTAGATGCTCACTTGTCTTGGAACATTTTGTGTCGCCAGTTTGTCACAGCAAATTGAGCTGCAGTGAAAATTGGCAGTAAGCTATAACTCTAAATCGGTCCTTTACTGTAGCTGCTCAGGTCCACCTTCTTCTGTAACCACCAATTCACTGAGTGCTTTCCAGACATTACTAAAAAACAGTCAAATGAAAAACTTATGTGTGGTGGGTTTAAATAAATGGCACCTCCTGAATTCCCCACACTCACAATTTTCTCCCTCTCTCTCTCTGTCTGGATCAATACGGTGGCTTTTCAAATGATTACAATGACTTCCCAGGAAACCACATAGACACATAAAAATGTTCCCTTGAGTTCAAATGGCTGCTAACCAGGAACAGAGTAATTTGGTGTTCTGAAATAATAAAGCATAAAACACTCCACTGTCCTGGGTCTATATGTTGTAGGAGGACAACCGCTTGTTCTTTAATTCTGTTATCTAATCTTTGATTCTTATGGAAAATAAGAGACAGACTCCCTGGATTCCTAAGTTTGTAAGAACAGACCCTCGGCCTGCAGAACTGACCTTTGTAACCCTCCAAGTGGTTCGATCAGTGATGCTCAACAGACTCAGAAAGACCTCCTTGAAACCATTTCGATAAGTTGAATTACGACACGAACTAAAAGCATGAAATGACCCTAAAAGCCACTTGGACCAGAGGAAAACAACTCCCACCTTATAGATGGAAGACAGGCTCTTATCACCAAGGCCATAAACTAATCCACATTCCTGAGGACTTCGTGAAGCCCCATGTAAATGAAATGTCTAATCATCATGTACCTTATATCGTGTTAATTGTCATGTAAATACAAGAAGAATGGTATAACAGAGGTGTATGACTATCTACTAAAGAGATATAAGACTTAGATTGTATTATCCTTTTATACTAACAGGTAACAATACTGCTCCTCTATTGACAAGAGTTAAATTCCCTTATGTGAAGAGTTAATGAATGTTTAATAGCCATGTATTTGTATTTTAAGTGTTTAATTTGTGATCTATTAACCTCATAGACAATCATATTTTAGTAGTTAAATTAGACAAGTAGTTTGGTTGAAAGAATGAAGTTTCTAAAATAATAGGAATGTAAAGATAATATTTGAAGGATTTGAGTTTAAAGTTTCTTTTATTGTTAAACAATAGTCGCGTTGAATGCTTTTATATTATGAAGTAAGTTATGTCAACTTATATTTAAATATGTTTCTGAATGTAATCTAATCACATAAGTGTTGCCTAACTTTATTTCCTTTCACTATAGTATTAAACTTTATTTCAGTAAATGGTTTAAGTTGTGTAAACAGTTCGAGAAAGTTGAACTGATGAAGGTTGTATGCTTAGACATCGTGAAGTGTTAATATGAAGGTTAATGTTTGTTATTAGAAGAACTGACTTATCATGAATCATGTAAATTGCTGAACTGTTTTTGAATGGTTTTACAAATATGATACAATCTGACGGGACCGTTATTAATCAGAAATGCTTGCTCATTAATGCTTGGACACTATGAAAAGAATGTGTTTACAGCTTTAATGTGAAATAATAGGCAACAGTGACTTGAAGTGTGAGTTTTTGCATGTAAAAACTCAGAATTAGATTTCACCAAATTCCTTTACATCAGGAGGTGCAGGCTGCAAACCACCAGCCACACCTACAGCCCCTTAAACAAAGAAATTGAATATTCATCAATAATTCGGCGTGAAATCCTTTAGAACACCTCTAAACTCCTCCCGTTTTATTCTAACTTATAAAAACAGCCTCAAAGGAAACTCTTAAGACGTCTCTTTTATTTGTTTTTCACCAAAATATATCCGTATTTAACCTTTTATTGCAACAAGTTAATTTGTTTTGTTTTATTAATAACATCAAGTCTCGTATTTCCACGTACAGTAATTTAATTTGAAGTAAACACGTACAGTATTTTATTTTGAAGTAGACGCCGCTGAGGACTTGAGCGTAGTCAGACCAAACTTTATCCGACACTCAACTTAAGTTACTACAAGCCAACCAAAAACCTGAATCTACAACTTAAACCCTTGAAGAGGAAGAAGAAGAAGAAGAAAAGAAGAACGCTTGAAACTGATCTCTGAGAGCAAGACTGCAACCCAGAAGTGAAGCCGGCCTAAAGACTCTGCCAGAGCAGCCTGAAACGGCTCGATTCTTTACCGGCATTGAACGCCTCTGCATCCACTGAGATGCGCCACATCCCACAGCTGATCCGGGCTCTTCCACTGCAACACCGCTGGTGATGCTGCGTCAAACAACGCTGGACCTGCCAAGATGACGCCTCTACCACAACAAGACACCTCAACAGTAAGGCATAACATGGCTTTGTGATAAAAAATTAAAGAATTTATTTAGAGAAGTTGAATTAGCTTTTTCCTTAGCATTTCCCGGTACGACACGTTAAGCCTCGAGTCACTCTTGCTGAATCATTTCCTTTATTATTATTTTTTTTTTTTATCATTCTTAGGCCTTATTTATTTGTTTATTTACATTAATTTCTTTTATTATTTTCTGTATATTATCTGTATATATTATATTATCTATGCTTTATCATGTATCCTCAAGACGTTTAGCTATTAATAAATGTCTTCATTTATCCTAAAAGTGTTTGCTTGTTTCTTCGAGCTGCAGTAAACAGAGGTCACAGTTTGGGACAAGAATTTACGATTATGAGACTGATTCATTGATTTAACTGAACAAGGGTTAGTGCTCCCTCCTGGCACTAACAATCCCTAACCAAAAGGAGGTGGTGCCCTAATGACGAGGTCATTCATTAATTAAGTATTAATACTCCTACAATGTTTACAACTTCAGTAAGTGACAGTACGCAACTGTTACATCAATTTACCATTTTGCCATAAATCTATGTCAATAAATTAATTGAACAGCTTTGGGATAAAAGAAAAACATAATAGCCGTTCTGACAAAGTGAATCTATGTAGAAAATATATGTGACATAAAGCATCATGCCCCATTTTATCTTCCACCTGATGTCATCATTCAGCCAAAGACAGGAATGCCTTATTGCTAGAAACAGTACAGAACTGTCAGAATATTTTGAATTTGGCATCTAAATACACTAATGTGAAACTCAAATGTGGTATCAGGGTGACAATAAATAAATCAGCTCATTTAAAAGTCTTGAATAGGGATGAGAGGCACACATGTCCTCTCGATACGCAGAACATCCAACATACAGCAGAGCTCCTATATTGATCTTAATGGGCTACAGGAACACTTATGACTCAGTTGGGATAGCTTCATCTATGTAGCAGGGAGGCTCATTTGCAAATATTCAATATGCACTCACCACTGAGGAAGTGGGGTCTACATTGAGTTGCAAATGATCTATGTTTGATTAGCATAGGGAGTAGGAAAAACATCCCACAGCCTTTGGTCATCATGTGTTGTTTTGACCACAGAGGACGGCCACAACCCACCTGTGCCATATTATTGTTGCCTGTCTGCCTGGGTTTGTCCTCGCTTTCATCTCGTGTAACCAACCCACTTTTAAAAGCTGTCATATAACTCAGCTGCTGGGTTGTTAAATTTCAAGAGCGATGAGGTTGTAGGTCACAGAAAAATATAATAAGTAGCGGACACAAAGGCTCAGTTTGGGGCTCTTTAACAAGAACATTACACTGTCACTCAACGTGGCCTTTCTCTCAAATGACACAAACACTTACCTGTTTCCTGATATCCAACAAATATCACATAGCAGGCTATTGTTGGACGTCATCTGTAATTTAACCAGCCTTCCTACTCATACGCACACATCATATTCCTACGCTGAGCCACTGCTTTGTTCTGACTCGATCTAGTGATGATTAATCTATGTGGGAGGGCAGCATTAAGAGTTAGAAAGCTAATTCCCAAGCTCCATCTATTGATTTAAAGGCTGGCTGACCCATCTCTACCAGCTCTCTCATTACTCTGACTGACAATCATGTCTGCCACCACTTCTAGCCTTTGTAAATAGGCAGTATTTACCAGTAGCATGCTTGATCATTGCATATTACTGTAATAAGAGAGAGGAGGAGGAGGGAGTTTGTTGTGAGAGTGATACCAGAGCAGTCTCTTTTTCTGTGTGTGTGTGTGTGTGTGTGTGTAATGCTGCCATTCAGGATGGCGCGTTGGCACTCCTGAGTCATTGAGCAATCTACATTGTCACCTTGCTTAACCTTGTTTACAATAACACCCAGGCGCTCAGACTAGTGAATGTATGTCTGTGCGTGCATGTGTATACCTTAGCTGCATATGCTCAAGGGGAAAATTCAGTATTTTTCAAACTGGACCCTATTTTCTCATCATTTTGTGTCTAAGTTACTAATGGGAACAACAATTTTTTAAAATTGGCCCAATACTGAGTGAGAGCGCTGCAGCCGGCAGCCGAAATGGGCTGCAATGTAATCCTTTGGGGCAACAGCGCCCCGTCAATGTACGCCCACTAAAAATGTGTTCTTGCCACTGACAGGCTCCAGGTTGTTATTATTAAGTGTCATACAACATCATGGAAAGGATCCCTACAGAGAAATTAAATGTTTTTCTTTACATTTCTCGTGATCCGGTTTGTTTGTTGTTGTGTCTCTCCAAGTTTCACTTAAGGAGAAGAGAAATCTTGTGAGAGTTGAGTTGTTATTTGCAAATCTTTAAGATAACACAAAGCCTCCTCCTCCCAGCACTCCTCTGAATATTTAGCTGATTTCAACAACTCAACTCTCGTGAGATTTCAGAACGAGACTTCTCCTTGAGCGAGACTTGGTGAAACACAACAACAAGCGGACCAGATCATGCAAAAGGTAAAGAAAAATGTTGTTTTTTCTCTGTATGTTGTAATGTTGTCAGACACTTATAATAATAATCTGAGCCTATTACATTGCAGCCCATTCTACGGCTGCCAGCTCACTCAATACTGGACCAATTTCAAAAATTGTTTGTTCTTGTCCATTAGTCCTTTAGACACAAAAAGATGGGATAGGGTCCATGTTGAAAAATACCAAAGTTTTCCTTAAACAGAGTGTGTGTGTGTGTGTGAGAGAGAGACTATGTAATGGGGCTGGCTGAGACTGGTGAGAACAGTGCTGGAGGGTAACACAATGTCACAGTGCAGAGATCCCATCTTGCAGTACACAGACTGTTCTTCTGACAGGCCTAGATACATTTTGGATTTGTCCTCAGAAAGCTCTTGTAAAAAGAGTGTTGTTATCAGAGAGACTAATACTGGGATCAGAGGAGAGATAGATAGATTAGATAGATAGAGATAGACTAGGGACACAGAGCAGGTAAGGTTATCCCTAAAGGACATACTGAGGGCTGATGAGAGGAGGAAGAGGAGACTCATTGAGGGCAAGGACTTGCAAAAACACACAGTTTGTGACCTTGCTGAAGGAACACTTCAGACAACGTACTGCATGATTGACAGGAAGAGATGATCTGAACCAAAATAAAGTAATAAAAAAGTTGCTTTTGATGATGTAAAAGTTAATCTGGCTGTTGAATTTAACACTGAAAGGCTTAAATGATGAAAATTAATTAACGGTGTTTTTTAAAAGTGTGTCTATTACAGCCTCTATACAGTGAGGTAATTTTAAGCTAAATGTCTTAGGGCTTTTTTAACTTTTGTTTTTAAATTTTGATTGTTTTTTGTAAACATTAGTTACAGTCATAGTTGAATTTGATAGCTTTCTCAATATAATAAGCATGCTCTACACAAGTGTTCAGTGTAGATAAGATAATTATTTCCCACAAACATCCAGAGGTGACTAAGACAGTAGCACACCAGCTTCCAAAATGAAATCCTCCTAAAGCTTTTGAAGTGGCCAGTTTTTTTTGTTTTTTTTTTACTGTCTGTTTCTTCTTTTTGCCACTTTCAACCACTTTCAACTCTTGCAGTCAACATACACAATCAGTTGTCTATACAACAGTGATTAATATCCATCAATCTATTTATTGCATAACAGTTCCAAGAATAAAACAAAGCTTTGAGGCAGATCATTTGAATCAGGAATTACTCAAGTTCAAGTAATTTAACTAAATGATAAAAACATCTTTAAAAGGACAATATGGAAACAACCTGACAGGACACTATATCCACAGGCACAAGTAAAAGACTCACAACTGACAAATAAAGACTATGTTATTTAAGTGTTTCCAATATCACTTCCAATATCATTCAGTCACAGTGAGCTGCTGACTGTTTATTGCCTCAGAAAACCTTATATAAAGATTATTCCAGTGAGTTCAACACAGTGAGGTATACAGATTTTAAATTTGGGGGAAAACGGAGCTTGTTTCAGATCAGTATCAGATACTCTGAGTTCAGGTATCAGAATCTGTATAAAGGGAGAAAAAGTTGGATTGGTATGCAGGTCACTATTTCATTGCACAGCTAACAGGTAGATACTACATTTATAAATATGGGCACTTCAGGCTTTCGATGCACGTCTTTAGATGCTTACAGCTCTTATGAAGAAGGCGAAGCAAAAGAATTGGCCCTCAGTTTCAACACTGCAAACAACTGAGCCACCATGCTGCCTCATTCAAATAAAATTAAATCTACATTTGCTTCTGATAATTTGCACTTGTCTACAGGTAGAACCACTCCTCTATCACATGTACTTCACAGATTTCCATGGCAGAAAAAAAGGCACACTCATATGTGTGGGAAGCAGAAATCTGGCACTAAAAGACACTTAATCACAAAGTGAGAGCTAAAATCCATCAGCATCTCCAAATGGTGTCAGTCATACTTCACATCTCCAATGTGTTTTTTTCCAAGTTCCCGTTGCCCAGACAGCTAAGAGGTCAGCATCAATCATGTGCTTGTCAGTGTCTGTTACAACCGTTGGTCCCCCCGGCTGTAATGAATCCTAATTTAAGCTGCCATCAAGACACTTCCAGAACAAGGCCAAGGGCTGTTTTTCAAGTGGCCGTGATGCGGCTCGAACAACACAAATCAGATATTGGCAACAAAAAAAAAGACACTTTTTCCTGCAGCATTTATAACACTCATTGCATTCATTGCACTCATTCATCTCAGTCATTGCCATATCAAAGTGGACAGTGTCTAAAGTTATCTGATATGCAACATGTATGGAGATCTATTAAGCTACTGTATATTTCATGGGTCAGATCAATTCATTAAAAGTAAAGTGTTTGATCAATTGTTCCACTTCTCTTGTCCTAACTTTTCCATTTGAGAATTTTGAATTTAAATGAGGCTTTAGAGATATAACACAAATTCTGAGATTCACAGATTCTGCAATTACAAATTATTTACCGGTATTTATTCTAATCAGTGAAGCACTAACTAAAAGCCTTCAGTTAGTGATTTACAGGGATGAAGCTCTTGTCCTGCCCATGTTCATCCAAAGACATGTGTATTCTCTCCAGGCACTACCATACACTTTATCCATGAAACAGTTACGTGAATGGGAATACCCACCATGCATCTTTTACATCTGATATATTTAGCATTAGATTGTGGGTGTATAGTCTCTGTGACACAAAAACCTACTTCCCTGGTTCATAAGTGTTGAATATTTTAAAGTACTCCATATGAGCTGCGCTGAGCATAAGGGAGGATGAAAGAAGGAGGGGGGGAGGTCTGAATAAGTACTGCAAGCAGAGAACTGAATCTCAGAGTAAAAGCACAAAACAGAGATTGACATTTTTTCTAAAAAAGTGTCACCTGTTTTGTTTGTCTTTCATCTAAATAGGTATAAGTTACATGCTGTATACTAAAACCAGTGGAGGAAGAAGTATTCAGATCCTTCATTTAAGTGAAAGTAATACTACACTATGAAAATACTCAATTACAAGAACTACATCGAAAATATCATGTAAGTAAAAGTAAGGTATTATTAACTAAAAGTACTCACAATGCAGAAAACTGGCCCCTATGAGTGTTGCACTATTATGTTTTACATTATTGGCCATTGATTACTGTGTAAGTAGCATTTTATTGTAGTTGATCAAGGTGGAGTTAATCTTAACTATTAAGCATAATGTTCAGTTTAACCTAACAATGCATCATATTATATGAGATCATCGCATGTTTTGTTTGTAAAATATTAATCTGGAAAGTAACTACAGTAGTAACTTTATCTGTGAAACAAATGTAGTGAGATATAAGAGCTCTACAATATGTCCTTCTGATTAGTGGTGGAGTATAAAGTATATGAAGTATAAAGTAGCATGAAATGGAAATACTCCAGTGGAGTACAAGTACTCCAAATTTCTACTTGAGTCAATGTACTTGGTTATATCCCATCACTGACTAAACAAGCTACACAAATGTGAACACATATACTGTATTTCAGGGAAAAGCACAACAACCACTGATACAAAGCCATTGTTTGGTTCATATCTGTGGTCAAGCATGGAGACAAAGTATGATACAGTGAAATTGACTGGAACTGAGAAGAAAACTGGACCGAGTTATCAGCTTGATCCCACTTATGTCCATTTAAGAAGCCTATTGGTGTGGATGCAGCCCTGCCAGTCTTAATACAGCCACAATTCAACACCATGGACAGCGACACTTCCAGTGATGAAACATGAGAAAGCAGGCAGCTTGACATCAGAGGGGTGTATAAATCACTGCACTGCACAACAGAAGTACATGCTACTCGTAAAAATAATGTCAAAGCTTTAACTACTCACCAATAAATAAAGTCAGTGTCACGCTAGCTAACCAGACCTTCCGTGTGTGAAGAAACATGGGCTGTCGAAGTTTGGTGAAAATGTCCAAAGAGTTAGGTTTTCCTACTGGTGGTGTTTTTTCTCATATTAAGTACAACTGTTTTTTTTCTATGATCTAGTTACTTGTCACAACAATGATGGAGTGGACAAAAACTACTGTGCAATCTGACTTTCACCTCCATTTACATGTCACCATATTGTTGTTTTCATTGATTGTTTCTCAAATTTGGCTTTGATGCATTTCAATGCGATTTCATTTTCATGTATTTATTTATTTATTTATAACTTCTTTCAAAGATATTTGAGGGGGAGGGTGGTGATGATTTTATGTCTGTCTACCATTATAACTTAAGCTAGTAAGATGTAGACTGGTAAATTTAAATCAATTTACTATCAGTACACAGCTAGTACATTGACTGATTCAGAGTGAAACTGGGGATGACCGGCTTGATTGCTTTACAGGCTGAAAAAGTAACATGTTTTGTTTATGAGGCCAAACTCATTTCAGTTGCAATAGCCTGTAGTCATATACAAGGGATTTAAGTTGTCTCTCCACTCTGCTAACACAAGGCTCTACATAGGTAAACATATGTATTAACTCACTGGCATTTAGGACCTGCAATTACAATTGCCTTTTTGTTGCGATCTGGTCAGGGTAGGCTACAGAGAAAACAAAGCTGTCTCCAATCAATACTATTTTAAAGTAATGTCATACAGGACACAAGGCTTCAAGAAAAGGTCAGTCGGGTAATGATAGAAGGAAAACTCTGCTGAAGACTGAGAGCCAGCCACAGGGCAGCTGCATGGAGGGAATAGAATCAAGAGAGTTTAGCTCAATGAATATGAAATATCCATTTACCAAAGGTATAGGGGTGACTTGGGTAATAATGCCCCACTTTACTTCAATAGAAAGATGAATGTATGAGAAACTTTATTGAAAACTATGTAAAACCAAAAGAAAACTAATTAGAATATGAAATGGAGGAAGAGACCAAAAGAGGAAAATCAAAAAAACAGATTCAAAAATAGATCCCAGGATATAATGTGTGCTTTGTTTTTTGCTTTGTAATGTAAGCATGTTGTTCAGACCACTGAACCAAACATGATTATGAAACATAGGTTACCTATGGCATTTTTTTTTTAGATACAACAAAACTCATGCCATTTTAATGAAGTACACATATAAAATACATCCAGGTAAGGCCATTATCCCTTCTTCATCTTACATGTCACAGCTACATCTGATGTGCACAAAAAGAAACTGGTTATTTTTAAAGGATTATTGGGCTTTGAGACAAGTGAAATGTCCAGTGTGCAAAAGGGACTGCAACTTGATATCAGGAAGATGTTGCATGTTTTTAATATAGCATTCACCCACATACACAGATACACATAAACATATTCAAATCCACCTGCCCTGCACTGCAAGCAGCTGAAGTAAAATGTGTTTATTCTTTCCTCCAACAAGTCGATAATGAAATGACTCCCAGAACTTGGCAGTAATCTCCTCCATCATTCACTTTCCAAATCTTTATTCTTATTTAATTTATGAGATTTTGGCTTGGAGCTCTATGCTCTCATTTTGGTAATGAGCAGTGATATACACTCACCTAATGCTGGATTGGTGGATGACTGGTGAGAATATTTTATTGTGGTAGGAAAGTGTTTAGGCAGCACATACTGTAAATGCATTGTCAACATGCACATGCCCAGATACAGTATGCATATACGAGTATGCAAGCACAAAAATGCACATTCACCGATGTGCCACTGGCTGTGTGTTGTGATTTTGAGAATTTCACTGACTTCCTTCCCACATATTTGATCTCCACCCCCTCATCTCATCTCTCTTCACCTCATCTGTTATCATCTTAATTTTCTTATCTCAATTCACATCATCTCTCATCATTCTTATCTCATCTGACCTCACCTCTTTAGCACCTTTATTTCTTCTCACAGCTCATCACCTAATCTCCTATTTCCCATTTTATTCCTCTAAATTTATTACATAATCCAGAAAGATCCTACTGATCTGTGATTGTACTTGCACACAATCAAGCTAACACAAATAAATCTCTTATCACGTTCCTACAGCCTGAGAGGATGAAGCTTTGTTATTGTAAATTAGTGGTTACCACTGCTCTCTTCTTTCTAGGCATGTGGTAAATCCAACAAATGAGCAACAGAAGCTTAAATAAACATGGCAACCGCAGAAAGTATTTAACGGCTGACACTGAATACTAAAAGTTTATTTGGCAGAGTGAGATATCCGTGTATTGTGTAAATGAACTGGTAAAGTGCTGTGATAAAGCTGCAAGATCAATTTCGATGAAGTCACTAATTCTTGCCTTCTTTTACCTCTTCAGTTGATTGCAGTGCACTTCTCCTAGAGATCTAATGGATAAGAGATCTTTGGCAACAACTCCACTTGGGAGAAATGTACTTGTATGCTAAATCACTTTTAGACAGCGGTCTGGATGATGCTCAGAGCAGTTCTGGACTACTTAAAGAGTATTGAGATAAAAAGCTTTACAATAATTGCTGCCACTGAAAAAGAACCCATTAGGCATTCACAGATACATATCTTCAATATTATTTAATAATTGACAGTACTATGAAATATCAGGAGAGTCTGTCTGAAATGGCAAAACCCACTCTGAGATTGGTGGATGGGATCATAACCAGGGGACCAATTCTGGATCCAGACATGATAATGAGCTGAAAGCATTACTCATCAGACAGCTTTTCCCATTGAATTGAACCAGGACTTTCTCCAGACCAATGGAGGTACAAGTCATTACCTAGCCTACTGTTTATAGCTTTTACTGGGGCATACTGACTCAGCACATTAGGTGGTGTGGGAATACAGATGCCATCAATCTCCAACACTGCTGGTGGCGTTCTTGTTATCCTGTTGCCAACTAGCTACTTATCATGAAAAGGAAGGACATGATGGACCCTTGAGCGTATGTATGCCTGTTGCAGCTTCTGTCCACAGGCAAGGGCACTGTGACAGATGGACTAGTGACGCTAGGGGACAATCCCTTTACTAGAGGAAAAGGGATGTGAGGAGGCAAACGGAGGCTGTTAATGACATCAGAGCATGTAGTCTGTATTAAAATCCCAGATAGGATATATGGCATGGTGTGATGGTAATATGATGGAATGATATCAAACCAAGCAGCTTGTGATGTAAGTTTGTCGCTGGTGATGATCACATAAGCATGCACTGACACTGGTTGTAGTAATCTGGCCCATACAGCATGCAAGAGACAGGACAGAGTAAAGAACGCCACGCATTGACAGATCAATGAGTGCATCACATGATATGAGCACGTTGCAGCAGCAGCAGCATGAAACTTGTCTCTTTTATTCAATTTCCAGGGCAATGTAGCCCAGCCATCCTTATGGATCATTGCAATAGCTTTGCTTGGTTTTAACAGATAATCTATCTGAGTGTTTTACCACATGTGTCTTTACTCACAGAATCACTTGCGTTTTTACGCAGCTGCTCCTCCTCTCCCACCACCGCGGCCGGGTCCACCACCAGTTTCTCGAAGCACGCTGAGCCGAGAGAGGAGCTCTTCTGCTGGTACATGATCAGCTGGGAGACGGGGAGTTTGGGGCTTCCGTGCGCCGTCAGCTCGGGCTTGCTCCCCGTAGCCCCATAAGCTGCGCCAAGGGTCTGCCCGTCGCTGCTGGTGCTGGGGACCGAGTCGCCTCCAAGTGACTTGTCTCCATCGAAAGGCGCCGGCGGAGAGCAGCACAGATTCGGCTGAGACGACGAAAACACCCGGTCCAGCTGTTTCTTTTTCCTCTTAAACATCCATAACCCCGATTCCTTTTTGCTGCCCTCCGCGCCACCGGCACCACGACGCTCCGATCCTAGTTTCGGACTGAGCCATGGCTTGGTTTTCTCCTGGAAATTCTTCCACATTCTCCGCTGGTAGGACAGAGACTCTTGCCCTTTAGCGGCGCCTTCATCCTTAGGTGATTTTTGCTCCATGGTGCCTGTGCAGCAGCCAGCCAGCCTGAGCACACTCTGTATAGTGAAAGGATGTCACAGTTGGGCTGCTGCGGCTCGGGAGCACTTCCACTGATGATCAGTTTAGAGCGCCAAGAATGAGACGCACAGTGTGATGATGAAGTCTCTCCCAACGAACCTTGTAGAAGGTTGCCTATACAGGCAGCACTATAAATTTGATGTCACACACTGTGCTGCACGCTTGTTAAACGGCAAGTAAGCTCACTCTATTGGAAAAACCAATGGTTAAGTTGGAGCACGGTGTTGACTTCAGCTGTTCCCTTAAAATGTTTGCTAGATGGTTGCTGTACGTCTTTGCGTCCCTGCTCTGTCCACTGTGCTTAACCAGGGTTTGGTCAAACTTCCCCATATGTTCAAATGAAGGACGAATGGAGCACCGCGCGCCTCCCTCTGGCCAACCATGTCATTTGAATGGATAATCTGCATGCTGGTGATTGCATAATGCAACCCCACAATGCCTCGTGGAGATGTTTATAATATAGTTGTGGATCCTCTGTCACCCTCCTTATGAATTTATCCCTTTACATTTTGATATGTGTGCGTGGTGAACTACATCCTCCAGATTCACTCCTCTAAAGCAGTGACCTTGATCAGTGTAAAGCTGAGTCAATCTTAAAACCTTAAGAGTTTTTTTTTTTTAACCATATTTGGATGGTTTATTCCTGTCAAATAGGTCCAGCTTCAGTGAATGTTATCACCCACATGCAGCAGTGTGCAGGCAGCGCTGAGCAGCTTTTTCTCTTTTTGGATGCTGCTGCGATTCGGATAACAACTCATTACGTCTTCCCCTCTGGCCCTTGCTTCAGTGCTGGCCTGTTCCGTCCCCCTGGTTAACACTGTACCCATGTTCATATAAACAAACACACAGAGACAGTTATTAAAACAGTGAATACCTCTCTCCATATTACTCTTGGTCACACACATGCGCACGCACACACACACACACATGGAAGAGGTCACAGTCTGACCTCTGCAGACAGGGTCGGTGAAATTTCCCTTTGAGCAGGTAAAATACAAAGAAGGGTTGTTATAACTTTATTAAATTCATATGACTACACAGAGGAACTGGGAATCTATGGTGTCTTTGTAGGCCTTGTGTTCTGCCTGCATGGGTATTTATTCATGTGAGACACTGATCTGACCTGGCATCACTTGTAGAAGTGATGCTGAAGGTGTGAGTGGCCCTGTGATAAAGCCTTCTGTTGGGGACTCTTAGCCTTGACCTCTAATAATGAGAAAATGATAATCAGCCTTTAGTGGCATGATGATCTACAGCAACATTGACTTACAGTGCTGTAAATAGAAGAGGGCATCATATAACATCTGTAATATTTTTTTGTTGACATAAAGACAAAGCTATGAGTAATCTATATCTATCTATATTAAAAGCTGATGAGTAGCCAATGAGGAGCCTGAATATTGTTGTAGCTTGGGATCATTTGATCTCATCCATCCAACAAAATAAATCACTTAAATTACAACTGAGGGCACTGGCAGCAACACAGTGAACTGCCCTGAACCCATTTTTCAGTTAAGTAGATGGAAAGTTGAGCATGCGAGCCAAACAATCCCTCTCAGCTGCCACTGGCTTTTCTATTGGGCTAGCATAGATAACTGATGAGTCGGCACTGCGCAGACGTTTCCTATTAAAGATCCTGCGCCTGGTGATAATCCACAGCGTGTGTGGTTGAGAACACAGACACCTGCAATTAGATACATAGAAATTCAATAATGTGTTTTTTTTCCCCACTGCAACTGCACATAATTCAATGTGACTACTTGAACAACTTGACTCACACTGCATGATAATGTAGGTTGGGCCTTGGTTAAATGAAATGAGATAAGGCCATTTTCACTCTGGGCTATAATACATTCAGTCAGAGGAAACCTGACTATTAAATGAATAGCCACAGTACCACACAATAAAGAATATTTTTATGTTATATTATGTGCAATGGAATAGCAGAGGGATAGGATACAAGCTGATTCATTTAATGATTTGGCCAATATTCCCTTACTTTCCTTGCCCAGTTCAAGTCATCACATATTCTGTTTTCTAGCTTCAGCCTCCTTAAGCCACATAAATCAAACCTGCCTGATGCAACCACAGTTCTTCTTCTTAATACTGGCCAAGGAACAGGTAAGAAATTAAAACAGCTTTAGAATATTTTTTGAAATACCACAGATAAACGTTTTTTTTTAACTCTTGCTATTCAAAATGTTTCTGTAAATCTCACTAAGAATTGTTATCAAATGCTGATAGTGTGTATTAGTAATCTGTACAGTAATTTGCCACATTCATTTATATGCTAATATTTTCTGACAAGAGAATAGACTAATCAGATGGTCACCAACATTTCTGGAAATTCAAGCAAAACTGATGTTCATACTCCCATGTTGGCAGATATTCTGCTGAGTGAAGCTGCTTCGCTACAAATACAATACATCATTCTCACATTACTGTGTTGACAAATACAAACTGGCAGACAGGCACACCCCACTCAAATAGACCGCAGTTATCAAGTGACAACGCACAACACATGGTCGGATGAAGAAAAGCACAGATCTGAGTATTCTGAAATTTAAAAAAAGATATTACTTAATATATTGTTAATAAAAAGGGAACGTATTATATGTAATATATACTGTTACGCCTATAGAGGACTATAAGATGTTGGTTTTATTGATTTTAACAATAAGAATGTAACAGACCAGTAAGGCACACTGAAACACACTGAGAAACTACTTAATGTCTCAGCAATGTATATATGTTTTTCTTTTTAGACAAGCAGCATGTCAGATCAGTCAAAGTTACAGGCCTACCAGTATCACAGCAAGTAACTTCATTCAGACTAACTGTATTTTTTTTTTTTTTTTTTTATTATCCATCAAAAATTACCTTCATATTTTTCACCTTCCTTAGCTCCTGTGGCTCACTAATTCAATTCTAAAATCAGTCTGTGAAGAGAGATAAGTTCTATTTCCCCCTGCTGATGGGATGGAAATAAGGTTGGGAACCACCAGCGGCCTTTCTTACACGCCTGTGAATCACACTGATCAAATTAATCCTTAATCCACAATAGCATCAGGCAGGGTGACACATCACGCAGAGAGAAGTCAATGAGAGATCTGGTTTGAGGATGACCTGCGGGGACGAAAACCAACGCACATCATCTCATTCTGTCTTCATTATTCTTGTGGGCAGATGACTGCTTCATTGAATTATGGATTCTTTCTCTCTCGATATATTCCTCCTCTAGTGCTAGGGAAAAAAATGTTCATGACTTCACACATGTATGATTTGCAAAATGAAATCAATAATGAGCTTGTAAAACTCCAGACTTGTTTTTCTGTTTCTGTTTGTTTCACGATTAAGGCCTGATGATCTTCGAGGGTCGTCTCAGTAATCAGGAGAAGACGCTGGCTGTGCTGCTGGAGCAGGCCTTCAGGATCAAAGAGGAGGTGGCAGCTGGCCAGCGGTCCGCCCAGGGCTCCGTCCAAGCTGAGGTCCTTTCCCGTAGGCTGCTGGAGAACCACATACTCACTATCACACGTATTGTTAAACAGCTCAGTGTGGATATACAGGTGCACGAGGTGCTAGAAGGTGGACGTTAGTGGATAAGGTGTTGTCTTTTGCAAAATGACTCAACTGATGTACTGAAGTCATGCATCTTTGCAGCATCTGTGCTTGTTTTGTAGCGAATATCTAAAATCTCTCATTATGTAGATAAAATAATTGTTCATCAGTGTGGATTCTGTTTGTCTACTGTGTGGTCTTCTTTTCCTTCCAAGTCTTTTATCTGCTTTCTTCTCCTCATCTCTTTTGATGTGCTGCACACCAGACACACACTCATGCTGACAAACTCACGGCTAATTTGATTATGCCTGATAGTATGGTCCTGAGCAAAGCCCCACTCCTTCTTATCATCAGCTTTAAGTCATTTTGATTGTATAAGCAGAAACACTAATGATGTTCACAGTAGGTTGTTAAATAAACATCACCACGCTATGCGAGTGCTTCTGAAAAATGTCAGTCAGAAATTACCCGAAAAGCATGGACCAAGAGTGCTTGGAGTTGACTGAGCAGAACATCAAGTCACACTTTGATAATATGCCTTGCAGAAACAGAGCACACAAACGAAATACACAGCTTCATTAGTGCATACCAAACGGGCCATTAACATGATTAGAGGTTGTCATTATCTGAAATATTACATGAATCCCTAAGATCAAATTAATTCTGCACACGAAGAAGTAATAAGCTGAGCCATGAAGTGAATAAATGCTAAATTAGATGAAAGCGACATCGCACGGTTACTATTGCTTCTCATGATAAGGCAAAAGGCACATCTCTTTGATGTTGGGTTATCAGAGACACGTTGCGAACATGTGACTGGGCCTATCCTATACAGTGGTTATTCATGTAAACATAGCGTAAACAGGCATGATGACATTTCTGGCAATTTGGAATTTCTTCCTCAGCAAAGGACATCAAGTAGTTCACCCACAATAGTTGTTGTGACATCGTTACAGCAGCCTGATCACTCATCAACGCTGCTGTCCTTGTTCTGAGCAGACACTGGAGACACAGATCGCCCAGTGTCACCTCTGGTACTACACTGGTTGTTCAAAGCCTCGACCAGAAGAATATGGCTGGCATCAGAGACCTAAGAGGAAAAGTAGCCAGGTGTGCATACCGGGTTTGTTGCTCGCAGACGGCAAACACTGAGGAACAAACTACAAAGTGTGTGAAAAATAGAACAATGTAATGAATCCCAGTTGCTAGAAGATTAAAACTTTCCTCTAAAGCTTTTTTTTTGGAGGAATGCTACAATTATTTAGACCAAGGTCTGATGCACAAGTGATCTTGTTTATCTCCTTCTTCTCTAATGAAGTGAAATTGTATTGCCTGTATTCTGTCTGGCAGCTCTTCACAGTCTTGCAACTTCCAATCTGCTGTGGCACACACACACACACACACACACACACACACACACACACACACACACACACACACACACACACACACACACACACACACACACACACATTAATCATTTTGTTCCTACTAGAGTGAAGTTTCTTGGTTTGAACACGCTCTAGATGCTGATTAGCACTTGCTCATTATTTTGTCCCTGTGCAGATCGTGCTTATTAGACTGGATAGCTGAAGAGATGATGTTATCTCAGCACTCTGCTTAACAGGACTTGCTTTGGGATTGGCGTTTTTGTGGCATAGCTACAAAAATGTTATTATTTGAATGGAAAATTTGAGCATCCCAGGCAATCATTAGATAATATAAGATCAAAGACATAGTGTAATGTTCTTAATATGTTGTTTCACAAAAGGCTTGCTTCCTCCACAGTGTTTAGCAGGCCAGTGGTGAGGAGGGAGATTGCCTATTACTCAACAAACAGCTGATTTATGGTCCAATATGGCCTGTAGAAAAGCCTCTCATACTCTAGTCTAATGACCTCTGCTCTTGGTCATAAATAATCAAGCAAGCATAGCGTAGGTGGTTTTTGATACACCGTTTTGTTCAGTGGAGCTCTTTATGATATGAAGAGATGTAGTGGTCTGCTGGGAAATAACCCAAACCTCACACTTGTCATCTAAATAATTAGCTGCAAGATTTTATTATTGAGCTTTCATTGTATTTTATCACAAATATTTTATTGACATATGCATGCACTAAACCTGATAGAGAGAGGCAGCAAGAAACTTTGCATGCATAGTGATTGAATCTTAAATTAAGCATAGAAAGGAAGAGAGCTAAACTGCCATGCTGATAATCAGCATAGTTCATGCATTTCATATAAACTTAACAGATAATATGTCAGAAGCAAGAGGTTGCACATGAGAAGCTGCAAAGTATTTTTCCACAATCTGCTTTGTGTTCTGATTGTGTTTGGTGATAAATCTATCAAAATAATTTGCTTATGTGATTGGCTGTCATGTTTTGCCTGTGTTTTCATCAGTAGATATAAACATGTAACCACTAGAACATGCAAATTTGTTTGTTCAGCATTCAAAAGGACAAATTCTCACTGCTTAGGATTCAGCACAGCCTTTCAGCCTCCCTGAGCTCACCTTTGACAGTATTTATAACATCACCCGTCTCCTGTTATCTGTCTACCTGCGTGGCTAACATCTAAACTATGCATGCCTCAGTATAGATCCTCCTCCCCTGTTTTCTCTCGCCTTTTGCTCATCTTCATGTCTATTTTAATTTTTTTTTTAAATTTTAACATTCATGTTGATATTCTCAAAGAAGGCAGTGCTGAAGAACTTCTGTACATCCTGGACAACTTTGGACTTTCTCAGCATGTAACAAACTCAACACATAACAAGGGACATATTCTGGATCTAGTTATTTCTGAGGGTCTACACATTTCTGAGGTTGTGGTGACCGATGTTGCCCTAATCAGAAAACACTACATCTCTACATTATTCACCCGGGTTTTTGCACTGACACCAGCTCTGCCCTCAGTTCCTGCCAATGATCTTGTGGACAGATTTAGCGCTAAAGTTATGAATGTATAGATATTGTTGCCTCCATGAAGATCAAAGTTGTCTCTGGTAAGTAAAAAAGCACCATGGAGGAATACAACACTGGTAAAAGCTTAAAAAAAGAGAGTATAGACAGGCAGAATGTAGGTGGTAAAAAAACAAACTCCAGATTCATTACAACATCTATAAAGAGAGACTTTGCATCTATAACTTGGAACTAAAAAGGGCAAGGCAGTCCTTTTTCTCCAAGATTATTAATAGAAATAACGATAGCCTAATGCATGCACCTTATTTACTGTCATTGACAAACTGACAAATCCCTCAGCATCAGTCCCTCCTGAACTGCTATCCACCAAGTCATGCAATGACTTTGCATCTTTTTTTTGTTTTTTTAATAGATAAGATTCTGAGGATAAGACAAACAGTCTGTAACTCCATCTCGGGCAAAAGGCTATGTTGCCTGTGCCTCAGTATAAAACCACTGTAGTTAATTTGGCACATTTTCACCCTAACACAAATTGTCCAACACCTTAGACCGACTACCTGCTGCCTTTTACACTCTGCCTACAAGTCAGTCAGTCAATTACAAATAGTCAGGCCTTTTCCAAGAGCCCTGAAGACTGCAGTTATTTAACCACTTTAAAAAAAAGTCTAATCTGGATGCCTCATTAATAAATAACTACAGACCCATATCAAATCTACCTTTTTTTTTTAGGAAAGATCACTGAGAACAGGGGTGGACTTTACCATTAGGCAAGATAGGCAACTGCCTGGGGCTCCCAACAGCTATAAATTTCTTATGATAGTTAGATATAAAACATACAAAATGGTGTTACTATTCTAACTCATTGCACCCCTAAATTACGTACAAAAGGGCCTCAAAACACAAATCATTGCCAATGTGCTCACAACTTGACTCACATGTTGATAGGGATGCAGAAACTGCTCCAGGTAATGTGAAATCCAACACAACATCAAATAGTGGAACAGAGTTGTCACAGAGCACATTTCACAAATAAAAAAACTAAGAGGAAAAGTAAAACAATCATTGTAAAAACTATTGCTTCCCCTGAAACAACTAGCAGGAGCACTTGTTAGTGCCCCCCCCCCCCCCCCCAAACCCTCATGAAAACAGACAAAGACAATGATGATAAAATAAGAAAAAACTGCATTCAATGAAGAGAGAACTAGTAGCCTATGAGAAAGGAGAACTGCTTTCAGGTCAGAGGGAGAGAGGAACACAATGTGCAGCAACATGCTGCTGTCAGTGATGATAGAAGTGTTCAGAAGTCACAATACTGCAATATAGAAATACTCCATTACAAGTCAAAGTCCTGTATTTAAAGTTATACTTGTGTTATATAAAGTTTTACTATATACATGTAACTTGTGTTATTATTACAGACCTATTGTCTTATAAGAAACATTTGAATGTTAATTTTAATATAATTTTAATTTATGTAGCTGCTGTTGGGTAGTTTAATCTACAATGATGCATCATATTTTATCACTTCATATATTTTGTATCAAAAATCTTAATCTGTAAACGTAGTGGAGGTATTTTGTGGTATTTTAATGTCTTTTTTGCTTTTAACATAATTTAAATGCAATGTTAATGTCTTATTTTCAATGTATTGTAATGTAGTTCAATGAATTGCTTTGTGTCTGAATGGTACCATTTGAGTAAAATTGCCTTGCCTTGATTTCACATCTTTCCTTAACTCCATGCCATCCAACAGTTCTGATTCAGTGATTCAGTGGTCTCTCACCATCCCTCCCTGCTTCCCCTCCTATAATCTCAGGTGTGATGCCAGCATTTCCAAGCTGAGCGCTGATGTGAGCTTTTGGGAGCAGCAGGTGATTAAACTGCAGCTGGAGGTGACAGAGCTCCGGTCGGCTGTGGATGTACGGTTCCAATAGCTCAAAGTGAAGGTGAGAGACCATGTATCAGTGCTGACAAGGTATTTGGCAGTAGAGATGTAAGACAGTGGTTTAAGTCCTTACCATGAACTGCTTTGTACATGGTATGGACTTTGCCAGATGCAGTAAATCGATCTTCTACATACTTGGACATATGAAAAGTTCATCTATGGTTTACAATAGGTAGATACAGCAGGTGAGTGTAGAATTACTACTGATGAGTTGTGTTGTGATCATAGACGGCTGACTAATGGAGCAAGTGGAGCAAACGCATCCCTATTATTCAAATAGGAGGAGCAAAGTCATGGTTTTGCTACCTCACCTTTTGTGTTTTTCAAAATAAACTTATCATCATTCAGTCAGGTGATTATATTTAAACAGCCTGTATCAAATGATCATTTTCAGCAACTGACAAAAACAAGTAATTAAAAAAATCTGACGTTTTCTCTTTGAGTTGGTTCAGTACAACCCGTTGTGAGAGACAGACAGACAGACAGAAAGAGCGGAGCTTTTCTTCACAGCGCCAAAGTGTTAAAATCAACAAACAGTCAAATATTCAGCGGTGGAAAGTAACTTGTTTAGACTTCTGCAAAATACTTTGTTTTAGTTTCAGTTTTAGTCTGACTTTGATGCAAAAAAGTAAATCAGTCCTTTACATACTTGGACATATGTTCATCTATGGTTTACAATAGGTAGATATAGCAGTTTCAGTTTTAGTCTGACTTTTGATGGAATTATTTTTAAATATGATGAGGCATCATTACGTGTCCTGATCTCTCATCCGGCTGCTCTGCGCTGTGCTTTCATTATTATGACTATTCTCTCATTTTCTCATACAAGTTCACTCTACAGGGCAGTAAGATCTAGTCTTCAACTGAAATGGCCCTTTTAAGTCTTGAGGAGCAAATTTCACCATCTGAGCTGTGCATTAAAACAGTCCTTGATTTGAGATAATGTAGGTTAAAATAATCTGCTTTTGAAGTTATGATTATTCATTCCTGTGTAACATTACAACTACATCAGCTAGTGATGCTAGTGATGTACACAACTACCCCAGATCCCCCCAACAATTATGTATCTTTCCAAGTTTGCTCCCCCATTTTAATACATAACCAGGCACCTATGGTTGTGATCATTATAATGTGGACAATATATAATGTACATCACCCGTCAACGGATGGGATGAGTTGAATTTGTTACGTCTTTGATAGAATACCAAATTCTTCTTCATTGTGACATTCAATAAGGAATAGGAATAAGGAATAAGGAATTCAAATAAGGAATAATACTGTCTTTTGTGACTATATCAGGTATAAAAGGAGGATTACGCTCATGTAAATGCTGCTTGCATGTACAAAGAAGTAATCTGACAATATGCATGGGGGGTGTATTTGGTTGTTTATCCAAGAGTAGACGGCTGGCTATCAGGTGATTTGGAGCTTACAGCTGCTGAGTGAGACTAGTCTTATCAAGTAAGACTCCACAATCACCACAATCACAGACTCTGAAAGAAGGAAATGAAGGAAGGAGGAAGAGGGAAGTTAATTAGCATAAGGTTGTAAAGGTCTCTCCTTTCATTGCCCCTCGTGTGTCCATTTTTTTTGTTTAGCATATTTTCATTATTTATCAATATTTGAAAAAAAATACTAAAACCCTGGATTAGAACACATATGTCTGACATTATAATGCTCTCCATCACTTTACTAAATCTAAAGCTGACTATTCAGTACATGCATACACACACATACACATGCACTGGTTCAGCCTGCACTCAGTTCTGTTGGTGGTGCAGAGTGGTAAATCAGTGTGATGGAAGCACATTGGAGCAGTGGTCAAGCATGTACCATAAAGATAATTGAAAAAGCAGAGAAAGTGGGTCAATGCTGTTAGTCTCGGTCTTCCTGACTGACCACAGGAGCAGTGTGAGGCTCAACCAGCTATACTCAGCAGAAAACGCAAAGGGTAAAGGTCAGATTGTGGAGCCTGCACCACAAAACACTCCCATCGTCACTTTACAGCATTTGTTTGTGTGTTTTCCTGTTTCCAGTTTTATCGTGACCTGAGCAGACCAGAGGTCTCACTGACAGAGCATTCCCAGGGCCAAAGGAGCTCCGTGTCTGATCTGCATAGACAAGTTCACCTCCTAGAAGCAAGGTGAGGCCATTAATTAAAGCAAGCATACACCTAGCTGACCTAGATTTCATGTCAAATTACTGAGGCATGTATACACCTCAGTCTGATTCTCCTGTGAATTTCTTCTTCCTTCTCTTTTCATGGAGTGGCTTTAGTGTAGAGGTGTTGTCGTACACTATACAGCAACATGAGTAAGCAGGTAATATTTAGCAGGTTTATTGTTTTTTACCCTGTTAGCATCCTGACATTTGCTAATTAGCACTTAACACAAAGTCAATCTGAGGCTGATAGGAATGGGTGTAGTTCTGCAGGTATCGGATGTCTTTACAATATTTGTTTAGTAATCCCTCCAGCAGGTTTTGAAATATTTCCTTCTGGACCAAAGTGGTGAACCAACAGGCTGAAATTGCCATCAGAGAGCTACGCTGTTTGCCTGGCTAACAAAGTTTTGAAGACAGCAAAAATGTGTTAATGTAGGTCATATAAGGGGTATCATGTGGGCTGGGCACCTCTTGCTGTATGACACTTGAAATAAAAATATTCATTTGTTCATTCATACAACTGGTACTGCAGGTAACAAAACTTTTATGACTTAAGTGCTCTGAACAACACGTCTTATTCTGTGATGCTAATATCTCATTCATACTGCACTGTCTTATGTCTTAGGGGGGAAAGTGGGTTACTGTTAACCATGCAAATGCCATAATCAAAATTTTTTAGTTTTTTAGTTTAGTTTATTTGCACACATAAATAAAAAAAAGACATCAAAAATTAAAAAAAATATTTTAGCTTTATATCAATATTTACATTATTATAGTTTTTCACAATAATCGGCCTAATAATTATGTTTTCTCCATATTTGATTTTTTTGAAAATTGTTCTGTATACAGTGTGCTGCTTGTGACTGGTACGTATGGCCATAGTCATACCTTTTTCATTCTGTCCACATTCATATACTAATGAAAAACTATGAGTTACTAATTTCCATTTCAAATAATATCCCAAATAAGCCCCAGCTCTCTCCACAGCTATACCAAGCTGTGCTTTCAAGAGACATGGCTATCATCACATTGGTGCCAGAGGCACAGAAAAGCTGTTGATAAATGAGTTGATTTATCAATGCAGCTGATAAATAACGTCTATTAGCATCAATATGCAAAAGGAACTGCATAGATTTGCCACTGGGGAGACAGAGAAGTAAATGATGAATATGTTCTATTTAGTATTGTTGTCGAACTGTAATGGAAAACAAGTCACTGATAATGTTAGAATAAAATGAACAGTAGATAAAAATAGATGAAAGAATTGACGAAAAGCAACACTCTTCCCTCCACCTGTCCAGGTTTGACCATTGCTATATTTATCTTGAAATAGGTTTATTTCAAGTTTATTTACTCTCTCAACATCATGTGTGGTCAAGTCATTTTGAAGCAGACGCAGCTGATTTCAGAGGGCCCTACATTAACAGCTGGAACCCAGTAGATACACAGTCCTGTTGTCTAGTGTATGTCTGGCCTACCAACTGTCAACATTAACCAGATTAGGCAGCCAGCGTGATGTAATAAATGAGGTGGTTCTGTAGCAGCAGATCTGTGGAGTTAGCCTACATTAATTTGAAGCAGGAATCTGTTTTGTTGTGCAGACACACACACACACACCTGGCATTTGTCTCATTGGTCATTCAATTTAAAGTGTTCAGGAAGAAGGAATTAGGACAAAGAAGATCAACTGAATATGTATTATATATATAACAGAAAAATACACCCCAGAGAGAATTCCCAATGAGACACTGTGCATTGTGTCCTGCAGTGTCCCACACTATTTCATTCAGCGAGTCTAATGTTGCAGCATCTATCTGAGATGTTTTAACATCAGTTAACCCAAAAGGTCCTGTGAGCAATGTGAACTACATATAGTTATATTAATATCAACTTCTTCCAATATTGCAGGAAGAGGGAAATTTGTTCTACTCTCCTAAAAACAATGTTCAGAGCAATACAAAGGTCATAAGATGAACAACATGCCTGCACTAGTTAATGCAGCATCACTCCACCACATTTTCTTTCTCATTTTAAAAATCTAAATAATACTGACCAAATGTAACTGTATTATTAGACTCAGTCAAATATAGTGCTTGGAACAATCTGCAAATGTGAAATGCTGTGCTTGTGTACACTTACGTTTGCAGGTGTGCATGTATTTAACTGTGCATTCAGCTATTTGGTTGTGTGAGTGTGCATGTGACTGTGAGAGTATGTGCCTCCATGCACATATAGTAGCAGCACCCAACAACAGTGTTCTGCCTGCTGAGGTTGACATCAAGTCAAACTATAAAAAGCAGTGCAATTGCTGAGAAGGTCTCACCTCTAATTACCAAAGAAACACTGACTAAACATTTTGAAGCAGCTTCAAGGAGCAGAACAAAAGCATTTTGCTTTTAATATAATTTAACTATATTATAGTGACGTCCATCATTCATTTATGATTGACATTCAGTGTTCACACCAGTCATTCTACTTAGTGCAAATTGTTAACTAGACAAGGTGGTGCCAATAAATTATTGGTTGTGGAAACTGACAAACTCTTCATCAGATGCCAAGCACCTGGTAGTGCCAAGTATGAGTTGTATATAACAGGCCCAGCAAGCATGCCAGCTCAGTCCTCACATTGCCAGTCTATGTGCACCCCAAATATACTTGTCTACTGTACTTCAATTAAAGCTTTTACCAATGACTGAAACCCGCAACTTCATAGTTTTAATCTGTTACTGCATTATCAAAATATCCCAGTTTGGTGGCTAACCTAATCTTGAAACCATATTTTCTATTCCTGATGTTTTTGCAGGATATCAAGTGACCTAAAGGAAGCCAAGAAGCAAACAGACACACTGAAGAGGTGGACAGAACAACAGCTCCACAGCTCTGTCCAGACACACGCACAGAGCAATTGCAATTTATTTTTCCATGGACCTTTTTTCACAAATATCTGAAAGCTTTAAGACAGTTTTTGCCTGATGAACAGCACCCTCTTCCTATTTTGTGCCATTAATAAAGAGTAAAATAAAGTATAGAAGCTGCCAGTCTTCTCAGTGGTATTTATACCTTATGTTACTTGTCAGATACAATAATATCTCAAAGATAATGTCATTTTAAACTTGTAAAGCTCAAATGTTATAAAGAGCATATTATAATCAATTAAAAAGAATGTTTAGGACTATTCACACACACTAAGTAAAAAGTGTTTGGCAGCACTGTATGTTTATATGTTGTGTGTTCAGTTAGAGGCAGAGTCTAGATTGGCTGACCGACTGTGTGGTCTGGAGGCCCGTGTGGAGCCGTTTGAGACCCAGCGGGATCAAGCAAACCACCGTCAGGCAGATCAGCTGAAACGCTCTGAAACCAAACTCGGTAAAAGAATGTCCTCAATGGAGAACAGCCTTCATCAGGAGCTGCAGCTGCTCAAACAGGAATACCACAAAGGTGGGTGACAACTGTTAGTAACTTCCTGTCATCAGTGAGTAAACATACACATACATACATGTAGTTTACAATATACGTCAAGGAAAAAAAATGCAAAGACACCTCACGAAAGAGAGAGAAGCAGAGAGACAGGAACAGAGAGAGAGTTATGTAAATAACTAGTCACAAATTGAAGTGAGCTGACTACTTGACTAATAAGCTCCATTTCTTTTGCCTGAAAATGAGATGCTTAATATTCCAGTTAACGACAAGGACATCTTAAATTAAGCATAAGAAGAGAGGTATCTTCGTCCAGAGGTACCAGCATCACAAAGCTAATCTTAAATACAAATGTATGTGAGCTACAGCTGCTTCATGTAGTTACATCAAATCTAATAAGTCATAAGACAAGCCATGGAAATACACAGCCAGTCAGCGCAGCAGCTTAGCTCTGCATCAAACTGCTGTTGACATCCATCCCCATCTCATTGCTGTACCAAGTGGAAGCACATTTCCCAGGAGAACTGGCACTAGATCTCAAGCCTTCCCCACTTTATGTCAATCCCTTCTCAGTCTCCAGCTCGTATTAAAGTGTAGACAAATAGAAAATAGACAAAGTAAATAAGAGCAGTGACAAATCACCGCTCAACCACAGATCTCCATCCATCACTCTATTTTAAGTATAGGATGAATAGGTTGAAGGAGGTGGTATGAGAGGGGGAGAAAAGCAATGCATAATTGATGCTGGTCGTAAATATTCGGAGCAAGACAGGCAAGGAGTCAGAAAGAGAAGAAGAATGAGATTTAATATTCCATCATTGAACGATATAGTTTATCACCTCCACCTCACGGTTCACAGTCACCGAATATTACATCCTAAAGTTATGTGATATTGAAAAAATATTTCCATTTTAGGCAGTATGTTCTGAACTACCCAATGAAGTCATGATAAGTGACGATTAGGACCACAGCCAATTTTATCCAGAGATTAAAAACTGAGATTATATGAGCTTGTTAAAAAGGTTGGTTAAGAGGGTTCCTCATAAAATTAACCTACAGATTAATAACGCCACTTTTGCAACTGTTACTACAACACCAAATGACACAGGGTTAGAGCCAACAAGATAAACTAGCACAAAGCCAACGTTGTTATGGTTATCAGCACTGTGCAAGCAGGCCACAAGCCAATCTTAGTACCATGTTAAGACATCAATCACCAGCAGCACTCACATACAGTACCAGTCAAAAGTTTGGACACACTTTCTCTTTCACTTGAATGAGAAAGTGTGTCCAAACTGTTGACTGGCACTGTATGTAACCTAGACAGCCATCTATGTTAACATTAACACATTAGTCCTGGCCAGCCTTGTTAAGTGAATATCACAAATTACCTCAGCTGCTGTCAGTTATCTAAAGCATATGCACTTAGAGTCTATGAGACTGACCTATTTTCATGAATTTTGTCCACGCTGGCCTCCTTTTCCATCTCTACCAGCAGTATTACCAAGCTTGAGCTGAGAAAAAAAATTATCTCAAGTTGTTGGGCCAGAGCTACGTTAGGTTAGCTAGGTTTCAGTGCTTTTTACTACAGTATTAGATGCATTACACTCTCTGCACCTCCAGTAAAATCTAGATAACTCATACAGACAATAATGTCTGATGATCCTTTGTACACCCTGCCTCTCTTTTGGACAGGTTTCCTGTCTGTGCATGACGTCATTGAGTCCCTGAGGCAGATAGGTAACATAAAATCCTGCCTTGACAAGGAGAAGCTGCAGAAGGATATCAGGCACATCTGCAGCAAGGTGGCTGAGCTTAATGACTTGTGACATTATCAGCCGAAGAGGAGCTCTTTTTTACTGTCACACCTATCCTAAAGCAATGGCTCAAAGGCATGTCTGTAGGTGACAGTGTGGTGTTTCCTAACCGGCTCTATTCCCAGCGTCCATAAGCCCACAGCTGTTTAACCTATACATATTTCAAGTTTAATAACTTGCTGAAATTCAGAGAAATTATCAAGTAATATGGAGTAGAATGCTTTTTTGGTGAAATGTTAGGCAACACAATTTGTACAACTGTAATGCTGTGTACATAAATTCTGTGTGCTGACTAATGAAACTGAGTTTTGACATGTGATTACAGACATTAAATCATTTATAATTGCCAGTGTCAATGACAGGTTAATTTTGTGCACTTGTTTAAAATACGGACAGGACCAGTTTTGGTGTTTAAATGGAAATATTTTTCAGACATGACATAGGGATACATGTGTGTTCACGGGGTATTTGTCCATTATATAACCGCTATAACAGCGTCAAATCGTCAGTACTGTTTCAAACATGTTGACTATTACTGTGCACAAGGATATGTCCTGAAATCATATTGTGAGGACAAAGGTAAATCAAAGTTTGTGATATGAATGTGTTAAATGATCCTGCCAGCACGGGGCGCTATAAGTCAGAATTGAGTTTGTTTGAGTTGTCAATACTTTGAGTCCTATGAATGACTCATGTGCTCTGAATACGCTGCTGGAGGCGAAAAGGAAACCACCCTGCCGAAACCCGGGATCGAACCAGGGACCTTTAGATCTTCAGTCTAACGCTCTCCCAACTGAGCTATTTCGGCTTGAATAAATACGAACAGCAAGGGTCACAAACATACGACTAGACTGGAATAGTCGCAGCTTACATGTAATGTAGATTTGTATCTTATGTTTAATCAACTAACGTTACCGTGGCGAGGAGTAAAGTGGAAGATTTTAAGTACGTCTTTTGAGATGTTTATGCTGACTCCAACATACATGTTACCATAGACTGTGTGCCTTACCCATGGACTGTATAAAAAAAAAAAAAAAAAAAAAAAAAAAAAAATGGATGTAGTCACAGTTTTGAAGCCTCGAGTTTAGCTATTTGACCATCGCCATCTTGGATTTCACTGTCGCCATGTTTGTTCTATGGAGCCAGAAGCAAAGAACTTACATTGATACTACTTTGCCAGAAGTGGACGTGGACCATGGATGTATAATGAGATTTTAAAGTTATAATACATCCATGACGTGAACATATTTGGACGAGAGGGTGGAGCTGACCATAGCGCTAGCTTGGTTAGCACGGTGCCTTTACAGTCCATGGATAACAGTGATAATGCTAATGCTAATTTCCGCTAGCGAAAAACAGGCCTAAAACCATAAAAACAAAATGTACTCACCAGAAACACTGAACATCCGACTCGAGGGTATTTTATCACCAACAAACGCTGAACAAGACTTCTTGAGGCGACCAAAATGTTACAATTAACTTTAATGAAAGGAAAACACACTGTGAATCTGGGGCCATGGTCACGTCCATCAGTGGTTACGTTACTTAACCAACGTTGTCGCCGTGGTAGCTACTTGTCAATTACAACGTAGCCACGCCCTGACGCATACGCTGCTTTATCATCTATTTTACTCTAAACGGGGCCATAATTTACAAAACGAACATCATGATGCATTGAAGAAGACTTGATACTATCGATTGTGACCATAAACCCATTAGAAAGGTGTTTGCTGAGGTAATAAATTAAGGGAGAAGTGGGGTCATTTTCTCAAATACTTCCATACAATCGGACTTCTTTTTGCAGCCAGTGGAGTCGCCCCCTGCTGGCCATTAGAAAGAATGCAGGTGTAATGCACTTTCGCATTGGCTGCACTTTTCAGATCGAGAGCCACCCGCTCTGTTTTACAATAACCACAACTAAACCCTAAGCCCAGCCGAGGATGTGGCGTTACGAGAAACCAATTCATCATAGTAAATATGATCAGAAAAGGTCCCATGGCCCGTACGGGGATCGAACCCGCGACCTTGGCGTTATTAGCACCACGCTCTAACCAACTGAGCTAACCGGCCATATTTATTAGAATTCGTGACGTAATCAAAACTCTTAAAGCAACGTACTGAATAGAAAGTGAAACTTTCTCAGAGCTGACAGAGAGAAGTCTTCACCTGACGGTAAGGTTTGTCCCTGAATATTAAACCTTAAACAGCACTAGAGTTGTAAGATTTACAGAAAAAGTTAACAAAAGAACAAACAGGAAGTAATAAAATAATATGATACTGCATTAGATTATGTTAGAAGTTATGAAGAAGGTCGTTTTACTCGCCTCATCAGACTGACACAGCATATAGCCTTCCTTTGTTCTAGTTTAGAAAGTTGGATTTCTTTTCTTGACTTATAGCCTACAGACTTATATATGTTGTCAGTTAGGACAGTGATTGTCAAACTGAGGGACATAAGGGGTGGAATGTGTATTGAGACAGCAAAACATAGACGGACATCTGACAAGGAAGCAAACAGATGATCCATCAAACACAAGACATATAAACACACATATAAATAGGATTTTCAGAGTGAAATAAAAAAGAAGATAAAATTAAGTAAAACAGATTAAACAAGGGAATGAAAATTACAATGCAGTGCAAAATATGAATGAATAGTACAACATTTAATTTAATGGAAAGTAGTGGCAACACACCCTGGAAAACTGGTAGTTTGAGTAAACTTTTAACACACCTTTTCATTTGCACAACATCACTTAATGTGTGGTTCATCCTGGCACTTTTGTTACTAGTTTCTCTAGTCAGGGAGCGGAGGATTAAAACTAATCTGTAAATTCTAAACTCTGCAAGTCTCACCCTGATTGCTCTTAAATCTGTTACATGATTCCAAATTTCTGTATTCATTTTCACAGAGCTGCTGGTCTTTGCGGAGCTTCATCATCTTTTATCAGTCACATCTCTAAAGCAGAATGTCTATACAGTTCTCTGGCTGGGAGGTGGTCGACGATGGTGCTTCTTTTCCTGGTGTGGAGCTGGCGGCGTCACAGAAACCACAAAACCGGGGTGTCTACACTATGTACCATGGGACCAGTGTTGCCAGTGCACGGCTCATCATCGCCAATGGTTTTAAACAGTCATCAGGTGGCATGCTGGGAAAGGGTGTGTATGTCAGTCGCGATAAGAAAAAGGCGGCACATTATCCATTAAGAAGTAGCCTTTCAGACCGTATGGTCTTTGAGGTACGAGTGCGTGTTGGTCGCGTTAAGCGTATCGACAAGGACAACCATCCTATGCAACTCAATTGGCATGCAAATGGTTACGACACTGCCTGGGTGCCCCCCAATATTGGCCTAAGAGCTGTGCCCAGCGGCCTAGAAGAGGATTGTGTGTTTGACCCTAAAAGAGTGAAAGTCGTGGGCATTGCAAAGGCACCAAACCCCACCATCCTGGCAGAGCTTAAACAACTCATTGCAAAAAGATCCAAAGAATCCGGGAGAGGAGGCAGTGATGCTGCGGATGTGTGTTCACTGTGTAAAAGAAAGACCCAGCAGGGTTCCACACACATCAAGCAACAGTGCTGGAAGTGTGGGCAAAACATCTGCATCCTCATGTCCAAGCATTTCTGTCCAGACAAACCCTGACAGGGGGTGAGAGAAGAAGATGAAAAACAACAGAGGTGTTCAATATGGTCTTTGTATGAGCTGAATGCTGAGTGAGGGGGAAACTAAACCTGAAATCAATCAGACTTTGTAAACAGGACTCATAATCTTTCTTTTCCTTCCCTAAAGTGATAAGTGTAATAGGAACAACATGTTAAAATAGTTCCTGCTGAACATGTTATCTGTTATTTTCTGTGATGTAAAATTTGAAACATGATGTGATAATATTCTCACAATTTTGAACTGCTGAACATGTTTTTGGGATCTCTATTGGTGAAATCTGTTAATGCATTGGTGTTGATGGAACTGACAGTTTGATGTTTACTTTTTATTTCTGTTGGACCATAGTTTTATATTCTCTTATCAGCATACATTATCATTATGTGCAATCAAGATGGAGTGTGTTAAACACAATGAATTCACTCCAGGTTGACTGTGGTTATCTGTTATTTTCTGTGATGTAAAATTTGAAACGTGATGTGATAATGTTCTGACAATTTTGATTTACTGTAATGAAGGAAGAATTTAAATTTATTGAACACTAAATCATGTGACATGTCTAAAGCCAATAAACATCATTATTATGATATCAGACCCATAATGTCCAGTTTGATATGATTCCATATTTAGTGATGAAGCTCATTCAGTGGTGGTTTCAGTCTGTGAGTAAACTCACAGCTTCATGATTTCATACTGATGCAGTTACACATTTCAGTTGATAAAACAGTAATTTTGCAGGTTACAAAAGCACCTGAAAAAAGGGTTTGTCTACCATCAAAATTGTAGTGAAAACTAAACAGCAGGTACAGACATATTTTGAGAACTAAAGTGTGGTTAGTTTCAGTTTCCTATTCCTGCACTACCAGGGGACACACCTGCTGGTTGCAGTCTTAAATCGAAATGGAGATGTGAGGAACGGTTGTATTATCAAATAATCTTTTTTAGGCCAAAAATAGACAGTTTTCCCCAAGTTGATGTTTGATTTCTAAAAGTGTATCAATAGGAGTAACAAAATATAACAGCCTTGTTATCTGAGACCCCTACTGCAGACATCATAAAGCAGGAAAAAGGATTCAGCTCGCTGCTGCACACTCTAAGCAAAATCACATTCATGCGTATAGAGGCAAATAAGGTTTTTCACTTGGCCTTGTACACCACATCATAACCTAATTATCTCCTTCCTCTGCCTTTATGCATGGTGCACAGTAATCCTCTGCTGAAATACTACCTGGCCTCAAGTTTGCTGTGTGGTAACATGATAAAATACAAACTAATTTAGGAATATGTCTTCTGAAATAATTCAAGGCTTAATGCTAGATTTTTACACAGGGTCCCTCCTCAAGACAGGGTTTCAGGCTGGTAATTCAGCAACCCACACTTGGGCCTGACCAGCTGGTAATCCAGCCTTCTTCTAATGTAATGTAATGTAATGTTTTATTAGCAAACTGTTGTTGACAGCGTCTGAGACATAAGGCGGTGTCAATGTCAGTGATCAACAAGAAAAGATTTCATGGCCCGTACGGGGATCGAACCCGCGACCTTGGCGTTATTAGCACCACGCTCTAACCAACTGAGCTAACCGGCCTTATTTATTTTGACGACGTGACGTAATCAAAACTTGAAAGTGAAACTTTCTGAGCGCTGACAGAGAGAAGTCTTCACCTGACGGCAAGGTTTGTCCCTGAATATTAAACCTTAAACAGCACTAGAGTTGTAAGATTTACAGAAAAAGTTAACAAAAGAACAAACAGGAAGTAATAAAATAATATGATACTGCATTAGATTATGTTAGAAGTTATGAAGAAGGTCGTTTTACTCGCCTCATCAGACTGACACAGCATATAGCCTTCCTTTGTTCTAGTTTAGAAAGTTGGATTTGATTCATGATAGGATCTTTTCTTGACTTATAGCCTACAGACTTATATATGTTGTCAGTTAGGACAGTTATTGTCAAACTGAGGGACATAAGGGGGGGAATGTGTATTGAGACAGCAAAACATGGACGGACATCTGACAAGGAAGCAAACAGATGATCCATCAAACATAAGACACATATAAACACACATATAAATAGGATTTTCAGAGTAAAATAAAAAAGAAAATAAAATTGAATCGAACAGATTAAACAGAAGAATGAAAATTACAATGCAGTGCAAAATATGAATGAATAGTACAACATTTAATTTAATGGAAAGTAGTGGCAAGACACTCTGGAAAACTGGTAGTTTGAGTAAACTTTTAACACACCTTTTCATTTGCACAACATCACCTAATGTGTAGTTCATCCTGGCACTTTTGTTACTAGTTTCTCTAGTCAGGGAGCGGAGGATTAAAACTAATCTGTAATTTCTAAACTCTGCAAGTCTCACCCTGATTGCTCTTAAATCTGTTACATGATTCTAAATTTCTGTATTCATTTTCACAGAGCTGCTGGTCTTTGCGGAGCTTCATCATCTTTTATCAGTCACATCTCTAAAGCAGAATGTCTATACAGTTCTCTGGCTGGGAGGTGGTCGACGATGGTGCTTCTTTTCCTGGTGTGGAGCTGGTGGGGTCACAGAAACCACAAAACCGGGGTGTCTACACTATGTACCATGGGACCAGTGTTGCCAGTGCACGGCTCATCATCGCCAATGGTTTTAATCCATCATCAGGTGGCACGCTGGGAAGGGGCGTGTATGTCAGTCGTGATAAGAGAAAGGCAGAAAATTATCCATTAAGATGTCTACCTGCAGACCGTATGGTCTTTGAGGTACGAGTGCGTGTTGGTCGCGTTAAGCGTATCGACAAGGACAACTATCATATGCAACTCACCTGGCATGCAAATGGTTATGACACTGCCTGGTTGCCCCCCAATATTGGCCTAGAGGAGGATTGTGTGTTTGACCCTAACAGTGAAAGTCGTGGGCATTGCAAAGGCACCAAACCCCACCATCCTGGCAGAGCTTAAACAACTCATTGCAAAAAGATCCAAAGCATCCGGGAGAGGAGGCAGTGATGCTGCAAATGTGTGTTCACTGTGTAAAAGAAAGACCCAGCAGGGTTCCACACACATCAAGCAACAGTGCTGGAAGTGTGGGCAAAACATCTGCATCCTCATGTCCAAGCATTTCTGTCCAGACAAACCCTGATAGGGGGTGAGAGAAGAAGATGAAAAACAACAGAGGTGTTCAATATGGTCTTTGTATGAGCTGAATGCTGAGTGAGGGGGAAACTAAACCTGAAATCAATCAGACTTTGTAAACAGGACTCATAATCTTTCTTTTCCTTCCCTAAAGTGATAAGTGTAATAGGAACAACATGTTAAAATAGTTCCTGCTGAACATGTTATCTGTTATTTTCTGCGATGTAAAATTTGAAACATGATGTGATAATATTCTCACAATTTTGAACTGCTGAACATGTTTTTGGGATCTCTATTGGTGAAATCTGTTAATGCATTGGTGTTGATGGAACTGACAGTTTGATGTTTACTTTTTATTTCTGTTGGACCATAGTTTTATATTCTCTTATCAGCATACATTATCATTATGTGCAATCAAGATGGAGTGTGTTAAACACAATGAATTCACTCCAGGTTGACTGTGGTTATCTGTTATTTTCTGTGATGTAAAATTTGAAACGTGATCTGATAATATTCTCACAATTTTGATTTACTGTAATGAAGGAAGAATTTAAATTTATTGAACACTAAATCATGTGACATGTCTAAAGCCAATAAACATCATTATTATGATATCAGACCCATAATGTCCAGTTTGATATGATTCCATATTTAGTGATGAAGCTCATTCAGTGGTGGTTTCAGTCTGAGTAAACTCACAGCTTCATGATTTCATACTGATGCAGTTACACATTTCAGTTGATGAAACACTAATTTTGCAGGTTACAAAAGCACCTGAAAAAAGGTTTGTCTACCATCAAAATTGTAGTGAAAACTAAACAGCAGGTGCAGACATATTTTGAGAACTAAAGTGTGGTTAGTTTCAATTTCCTATTCCTGCACTACCAGGGGACACACCTGCTGGTTGCAGTCTTAAATCAAAATAGAGATGTGAGGAACGGATGGATTATCAAATAATCTTTTTTAGGCCAAAAATAGACAGTTTCCCCAAGTTGATGTTTGATTTCTAAAAGTGTATCAATAGGAGTAAGAAAATATAACAGCCTTGTTATCTGAGACCTCTACTGCATACATCATAAAGCAGGAAAAAGGATTCAGCTTGCTGCTGCATACGCTAAGCAAAATCACATTCATGCGTATAAAGGCAAATAAGGTTTTTCACTTGGCCTTGCACACCACATCATAACCTAATTATCTCCTTCCTCTGCCTTTATGCATGGTGCACAGTATTCCTCTGCTGAAATACTACCTGGCCTCAAGTTTGCTGTGTGGTAACATGATAAAATAAAAACTAATTTAGGAATATGTCTTCTGAAATAATTCAAGGCTTAATGCTAGATTTTTACACAGGGTCCCTCCTCAAGACAGGGTTCCAGGCTGGTAATTAAGCAACCCACACTTGGGGCTGACCAGCTGGTAATCCAGCCTTCTTCTAATGTAATGTAATGTAATTTTTTATTAGCAAACAGTTGTTGACAGCGTCTGAGACATAAGGCGGTGTCTGACAGTGATCAACAGGAAAAGGTTTCATGGCCCGTACGGGGATCGAACCCGCGACCTTGGCGTTATTAGCACCACGCTCTAACCAACTGAGCTAACCGGCCATATTTATTAGAATTCGTGACGTAATCAAAACTCTTAAAGCAACGTACTGAATAGAAAGTGAAACTTTCTGAGAGCTGACAGAGAGAAGTCTTCACCTGACGGTAAGGTTTGTCCCTGAATATTAAACCTTAAACAGCACTAGAGTTGTAAGATTTACAGAAAAAGTTAACAAAAGAACAAACAGGAAGTAATAAAATAATATGATACTGCATTAGATTATGTTAGAAGTTATGAAGAAGGTCGTTTTACTCGCCTCATCAGACTGACACAGCATATAGCCTTCCTTTGTTCTAGTTTAGAAAGTTGGATTTCTTTTCTTGACTTATAGGCTACAGACTTATATATGTTGTCAGTTAGGACAGTGATTGTCAAACTGAGGGACATAAGGGGGGGAATGTGTATTGAGACAGCAAAACATAGACGGACATCTGACAAGGAAGCAAACAGATGATCCATCAAACATAAGACTCATATAAACACACATATAAATAGGATTTTCAGAGTGAAATAAAAAAGAAGTTAAAATTAAGTAAAACAGATTAAACACGAGAATGAAAATTACAGTGCAGTGCAAAATATGAATGAATAGTACAACATTTAATTTAATGGAAAGTAGTGGCAAGACACTCTGGAAAACTGGTAGTTTGAGTAAACTTTTAACACACATTTTCATTCACACAACATCACTTAATGTGTGGTTCATCCTGGCACTTTTGTTACTAGTTTCTCTAGTCAGGGAGCGGAGGATTAAAACTAATCTGTAATTTCTAAACTCTGCAAGTCTCACCCTGATTGCTCTTAAATCTGTTACATGATTCTAAATTTCTGTATTCATTTTCACAGAGCTGCTGGTCTTTGCGGAGCTTCATCATCTTTTATCAGTCACATCTCTAAAGCAGAATGTCAATACAGTTCTCTGGCTGGGAGGTGGTCGACGATGGTGCTTCTTTTCCTGGTGTGGAGCTGGTGGGGTCACAGAAACCACAAAACCGGGGTGTCTACACTATGTACCATGGGACCAGTGTTGCCAGTGCACGGCTCATCATCGCCAATGGTTTTAAGCAATCATCAGGTGGCATGCTGGGAAGGGGCGTGTATGTCAGTCGCGATAAGAAAAAGGCGGCACATTATCCATTAGGAAGTAGCCTTTCAGACCGTATGGTCTTTGAGGTACGAGTGCGCGTTGGCCGCGTTAAGCGGATCGACAAGGACAACCATCCCATGCAACTCACCTGGCATGCAGAGCGTTACGACACTGCCTGGGTGCCCCCCAATATTGGCCTAAGAGCTGTGCCCAGCGGCCTAGAGGAGGATTGTGTGTTTGACCCTAAAAGAGTGAAAGTCGTGGGCATTGCAAAGGCACCAAACCCCACCATCCTGGCAGAGCTTAAACAACTCATTGCAAAAAGATCCAAAGCATCCGGGAGAGGAGGCAGTGATGCTGCGGATGTGTGTTCACTGTGTAAAAGAAAGACCCAGCAGGGTTCCACACACATCAAGCAACAGTGCTGGAAGTGTGGGCAAAACATCTGCATCCTCATGTCCAAGCATTTCTGTCCAGACAAACCCTGACAGGGGGTGAGAAAAGAAGATGAAAAACAACAGAGGTGTTCAATATGGTCTTTGTATGAGCTGAATGCTGAGTGAGGGGGAAACTAAACCTGAAATCAATCAGACTTTGTAAACAGGACTCATAATCTTTCTTTTCCTTCCCTAAAGTGATAAGTGTAATAGGAACAACATGTTAAAATAGTTCCTGCTGAACATGTTATCTGTTATTTTCTGTGATGTAAAATTTGAAACATGATGTGATAATATTCTCACAATTTTGTGAAATTTATTGAACACTAAATTTATTGAACACTAAATCATGTAACATGTCCAAAGCCAATAAACATCATTATTATGATATCAGACCCATAATGTCCAGTTTTATATGATTCCATATTTAGTGATGAAGCTCATTCAGTGATGGTTTCAGTCTGTGGGTAAACTCACAGCTTCATGATTTCATACTGATGCAGTTACACATTTCAGTTGATGAAACACCAATTTTGCAGGTTACAAAAGCACCTGAAAAAAAGGGTTTGTCTACCATCAAAATTGTAGTGAAAACTAAACAGCAGGTACAGACATATTTTGAGAACTAAAGTGTGGTTAGTTTCAGTTTCCTATTCCTGCACTACCAGGGGACACACCTGCTGGTTGCAGTCTTAAATCGAAATGGAGATATGAGGAACGGTTGTATTATCAAATAATCTTTTTTAGGCCAAAAATAGACAGTTTCCTCCAAGTTGATGTTTGATTTCTAAAGCCGGATCAGTAGGAGTAAGAAAATATAACAGCCTTGTTATCTGAGACCCCTACTGCATACATCATAAAGCAGGAAAAAGGATTCAGCTCGCTGCTGCATACGCTAAGCAAAATCACATTAATGCGTATAGAGGCTAATTAACCACTTCCTCTGCCTTTGTGCATGGTGTACAGTATTCCTCTACTGAAATACTACCTGGCCCCAAGTTTGCTCTGTGGTAATATGATATACAATGGTATACAAACTAATTTAGGAATATGTCTTCTGCAATAATTCAAGGCTTAAGGCTGGATTTTGACACAAGGTCCCTCCTCAAAACAGGGCTTCAAGATTAGGTAATACAGCAGCCCACATTTGGGCCTGACCAGCTGGTAATCCAGCCTTCTTCTAATATAATATGACGGATTGTTAGCTAACTGTTTTTGACATTGTCTGGGAAATAAGGCAGTGTAAATGAAAGAGGATGACAAAGAAAAAAGATCTGATGGCCCGTACGGGGATCGAACCCGCGACCTTGGCGTTATTAGCACCACGCTCTAACCAACTGAGCTAACCGGCCCTGTTGTTCCACGCAATTATTATCCATATATATAAATGTACATATGTCCTCATAGGTCTTCCTGCATATTGTCATTTTGAGGTTGAAGTCGAAATCGAATCTTGTTAAAATCCACTGAACAGAAAGTGAAACTCATTGAGGTGAACGACTCCTCACTGACGGTAAGGTTCGTTAATTTTCTAACGTTAAACCAGAATATAAAGCTCGTTAGCTACGTTAATAGATAAGGTGTAACGACTCATGAATAGTTAAAAGGCTTTAGTTATGAGAGTTGAAGTCCGTCGTCTACTCACCTCTTTGACAAAATATGAAGCAACAACAACCCGAGCTGTGTGCTAACTAACGTTAGCTAAACGTTTCCTGCAAATAAAACTTATTTCACTTTGATGATTGTTTGTCTTGTGATATTAGCGAATAGCTGCTGAGCCTTGATATTTATTTAACCTAAAGGGTTGAGTAGTACGAACTAAATTAAATGTAATAAATATGGTTATTATCAGAGTCAGTTACACCAATTCTCTGAGACGTCGAGATTTTGGGACCCAATGAAAAATTTCAGTTTTCACAGCTACTGTCAAACCGTATTAAATACATCTAAGTTTGAAGTTGTTCTTTTTTTGTTATACTTCTTTCACCTCTGCTTAGTTGAACCAAAGCTTGATGGAAAACAAATAGTTGGCAGTAAGTTGGATAATGGGCATTTAAAAGGTCTTTGACTTGATTGTAGAAAACATTCTGTGGTAATGATAATTTTAAACATGTTTTTTTTTTTTTTTACCAGCAAACTTACTAAATAATATTAATCATTCATATATTTAAAGGCTGCTCCTTTAACTTCCTTGCCAGCACTGTTTATTACCTTCAGAGAACAAAGTTCTATTTCTTTCTTCCTAACTACAAATAAATTCAATCATCATTTCATTTAATCTTAACCTTATCTCTGTTTCCCTTCTTATATTGTAGCCTGCACAAGTTGGGTCATAACAATGTTGAAGTAGGCAAAATTTAACCAGATGATAAAATTTTAAAAAGACAGAATTCAGTCATAGTCTTCATTTTTCCACCGGTAACAATATTTTCTCATGTTTACTCAGTCACTTTGAATAGTTAGCTGTTTCCAACTCTCATTCGTGGATTTTCCATCATACAGGCCTAGTAATAATGGTAGTAGGTATCTGATATGATGCTCATTTTGGTTTGAGACATTGGAGTGGCTGTAATATTCATGTGCAGATTATATGGTAAATAAAGTCAAAACCCTTCCTTCCTTCTCCAATTTTCACATTATTTAAGCAATGTGTAGCCCTCAAATACAAGAAAAAAAACACATAGAAACAGTCTCTTTTAAAGAGAAGATTTAAAAAAAAAAAAAAAAATTGATGGGGAAAAATATGGGCTCAGCCCCTGATGGTTAACTGTCCAGCCAACGCCCCTGACGACACTAAGGGATCAACATGACATTACAGGCCAAAGGGATGACCAGATATTATAAAAAGCAGTTAGTGGCTGCTGTCACTCCTATCAAAATGTGTGACCTTATTTGTATAATTGGCGTTTTTTGTTTTTTTTTCTTTACAGCTGTCTAAATTTGTAATCCTTTATCTAAATATCTTGGTAACATAGTATCAAAGTATAGCATGTAATAACAGTGTTTACAATGGCAATATAGCTGAATTTCCTGACTGGAAAACAGAATCTGATTGGTCACAGAATTTGATGCAACACAATCTTATGTGACACCATGTCAGCTGAAGGATTAAAGCTACATCCAATTAAACACAAATACTGCTCACAAAAACCTGTTATAACATGACGCCATTTTTGTATCCATTTCTCACAGAGCTGCTGGTCTTCGCTGGGCTTGAACAACATCCTTCATTAAACCAGGATGTCAGTGCAGTTCTTTGGCTGGGACGTGACCTACGATGATGACTCTCCTCATGTAGAGTTGAGGGCCTCTCAGGAGCCCAAAGACCGGGGTGTCTACACTATGTACCATGGCACCAGCATAGCCAACGCACGGCTCATCATTGCCAATGGCTTTCAGCAGTCATCAGGTGGCATGCTGGGAAAGGGCGTGTATGTCAGTCGCGATAAGAAAAAGGCAGAACGTTATCCTTTAAAGAATAGCGTTTCAGACCGTGTGGCCCTTGAGCTGCGTGTGCGTGTTGGCCGTGTCAAGCGTATTGACACGGACAACCATCCTATGCAATACACCTGGAGCACGCAGGGCTATGACACCGCTTGGGTTCCCCCCAATTGTGGCATGAAAGCTGTGCCCAGCGGGCTACAGGAGGATTGTGTGTTTGACCCTAACAGAGTGAAGGTCGTAGGGATTGCAAAGGCACCAGACAGCGTACTGAAAGAGCTTCAACAGCTTGTAGCTAATAGTCTCAAAAATCCCACTGGAGGAGATGGGGGAGCAGCATCGCATCATGGCGGAGCTGTGGATGTGTGCTCACTGTGCAACAGAAAGACCCAGCAGGGTTCTCCACACATCAAGCAATCGTGCTGGGGCTGTGGGCAAAACATCTGCACTCTCATGACCAAGCATGTCTGTCCAGTTAGCTTCTGAGATGGGGTAAGGACTTTGAAAAAAATGGGAGTTTTTATGCACAGATGGAACCAGGATCCATGTGGACGAGGGAAAAAAACTCAGGGTGAAATCAATCTTTGGAAAAGGGACTCAGTTTCAATCTTTGGTGCAACATGTGACATATTACTGCTGAACATGCCTTAAGTATCTGTGTTGTTTGTATGAATTGAAGTACTGTAGATACGGCATTTACGTTTCTGCTGTATTAGCTTTATATTCTCTGATCAGTATGTTATTAGGATTATGTGCAATCAAGATGAGACAATCTTTATGTATTGAGCAAAATGACTTTATTCCAGCCTGAATTATTTTATACGATTTACATTTTGAAATATTACACTCATGATTGTGATTTACTGAATTGATTAGATTTCCTTACAGCTGAATCATTTAATGCCAAAGAATCATGTAAAGCCAATAAAGTTCATATATATTATATAATAATGTCCAGTTTGCTATGATTCCATATTAATGAAGAGATGAAGCTAAATTAGAGGTGGGTTGAGCTGCTGGATACACCCATAGCTACATGATTTTAGAAAGATTTCATTTTAGACTTGCAACATTCAGGATGAAGAGACAAGCAGTGAATTAAACTCCAGCAATCTTTGATCTCCACGCTTTTTGGCATGCTCCAAAAGGACCTGCAAAACAGAGGAGAGAATAAATGTATGTTCAAGTTTCGATCAAATTAAACAAACAGTACAGAAATAACAACTTAAGAGTGACTAGTTGCAATTTCTGTATTCATGTGCTTCAAGTCATGGTTGGAAACAGTGTAGGTACAGTATGAGACAGCTGTGTGCTCACATTTATCAGCTCGTCATCATTTTTGGCGTGCAGGTGTCTGAGAAGGTACCAGCTGGCCACCTGCACCACAGTCACTGGGAAGTCTCGAGAGGGGACATATACCACCTTCTCCAACAATCGCCTGGTGTCCCTGCAGAGGACATGCACAGAAATGGGAAAAAGGTATAAAATGAGACCTGTTTTTTGATAATAAAAAACATTGTCTACATTTATGAGTAGAAACTGTATGAGATGAGAGGACATGATCAAGTGACAAGTCATGTTTATTCCTTTTTGTGCTGCCTGTGTTGATGTCAATGACAGCTATACTTATTTGCTCTTGAAAATGTACAGAATTCGAAGGCTGCAGATCTGGTTTGTTGTTTAGATGAAGTTAGCTGTGCATGAATGTGCCATGTGGGATTGTATAGTACACTTGTTGGTCTGGGTTGAAACCCTTTCTGTAACTATTCTTTCTGTTTTCCTATATATAAAGAAAACCGTGTCTAACATGACATGGCCTCTTGATACTGCAATTATGCTTGGCGCAGGGGACTTCCCGCAGCATCTCTCAAGGAATTTAGCCAGTTCATGATTGGCATATTTGTTCTCATCAGCTCTCAAGTGAATGCTGCACTCTAATTAAGCCTCCTGGCAGGCCTGTTAGGTAGTGACAGAAGGCTATTATGTCAGGACAAGGAAACTTTGCTTTGTAAATTGCTCAGTAGTTCCAAAAGTACGAACATCTTGAAAAGACAGATGGATGCATAAATCTGAAGTTACAAGAACCTCGTGATTTATTTGATCATATTAGATGCTTAACTGCACGTAGCCAATGGGATAAAATCATTTTCATATTTATGCAAAGCAACACGCACACCTGCAGCAGTGGAAACAGAGTACAGTGAGAAGCACCTACCTCGCGGTCATCTTGACAACATACTGGAGCAGTGCCTGGAAGAGGAGGGCCATGGGGGATGAGCCCAGCTTCAAGACCTCTGTAGTGGCTTCTAGTACTAGGTCCTTCCAGTCATTTCCTGGGACACCCGCCTGACAGGTCAGAAGCACACTGGGTTAAGGATAAAACTAGCTGGGAGAACCTTACACCAAACATTTATTCATCTCCTAAACTTGCAATGACAAAGAGATGGTGCAGGTATTTAAAAAAAAACATCTACTTTCATGTTTTGACAGTACATTGCAGTTTTCTAAAAAGGTAAATAAACACCTGACTAGTCTGTGCTAACTGTTTAACTGATTACAGTGAGAGCAGTAGCTCCAAACCAGGTGTGTTACTATTGGATTTTCTGTTCTTTGAGCAGTGGAACTAAAGCACATCTGCTTGAATCAGCTGAATTACAAAAGCAGTTTCTTGTCTTGTTTGTATTTCCACTTGGCCTTGACTGCTGATCCTACAATTCTCAGCGAGAAGCGATAGTCACCCATCTCTCATCTCTTCTACCGTGTTTCTGTGAAGGTGATGTAGAGAGAGGCTGCCTTAGGCTGCTATGCAGTTTGAAATCATCACATTGCTGTAGTGAGTGTGTGTCTCTACTAATATGTAAATGTACCCCGCGTGTTCCTATAGAGAGCCTGTCATCAGTTTAGACAGCTAATAATCATCATTACTTGTAGGACAAAAGAAAAGCTGCGTTCTCAGCCTTACACAGTGCTAATTTTAATCTCTATCCAGCAATAACATTACATTTGTAATGTCTAAAATATGCATATTTGTGGCCACAGTATTGTAGCATAAAGATCTGTGATCATTGTGCTGTAAATGCTGTACTAAATTAACCTAATCATGAATATTTTGGGTGTGGATGCATGTTACATCCTATATAAAAACTCACCATACAGGGTCCTAGGGCTAGTAGAGCTAGTCGAAGCAGGCTCGCTACTTGGCTGCTGTGCAGGCCAAGCTGTGAGGCAATTTGCAGACTCCGTCTATAAGCCATGACCGCCTGAACAAGCAGGCCCTGGCTACGATACACATCTGCCAGCCACTGAGAGAAGGAGAGTAAGAGAGCAATAGGACAAGCAAGGATGAGAGAATTACAGGGGGATGGGAGGGAGAGGAAATAAGAGAAGTGAAACAAGACGAGCATAGAGGAGATTGTTAAAGCCAATGTGAGATAAGGAAAGGTTAGGAGATGTGAAGAATACAAGAACACATTAAATCATTCATGAGCTTTGATCTGATAATCACTGGAAAATAATCCACGGCCTATATATTAAATTGAAGCAAATATAAAGCTATTGGTACAAAAATACAAGACTGAATATATAATACAATGACTTCTCAATACAATATTCTTATAATAACAAAAACAAACCCAAATTTCGACTTTATTTTTGGCAGCAACAAAAAATTCTAAATTTTGTCCATTATATAAGGACCTATAAAGATGGAATGGATAATGATTTTCTGTCATTACATGAAATTGTTGACTGTATGATAATTCAGGAATAATGTAATCTGTGTTGATACAGAACTGACTATGACATTGTGATATTAATACACGTTTCTATCTCCACAATTAATATTGTAACATTTGTTGCCATTAACCAAGTTAAGCTACAGTCTGCCAAAATGTTCAAGGCTTAAAAGAGATAACATGGCTTCTCTGCTGCTTCACCCCTGCTGCTTGCAGCTATCTGATGTTAAGTGCAGTTATCGGAGGTCTCAAGCAGGGCACAGAAATGCTCTTCATTACGTTAATGTCTCAGTGGAAGGAAGAAGACGTGTCTGTTTGTGGTTAGGAAAAGAAAACCACTTTATCTATACAACATGATCTCAGCATTTAAATGAGTGATCACTCAAGAACGAGACCATCAAGATCTAAGATTAACTTTACTGTCATCCAGAATATACACAGGACAACTGCACAGCAGAACAAAATTAAGTTGCATCCGGCTCACGAATATAATAAAAAATGCTAAAAACTAATAGTAAAAAATAATAAGTTAATTATAATATACATTCATTATAATATATTACAATATTTTCAAGCCCCACAATGTAGCAGAGTTTGTTTTTGTTGGTTGTTTTTGCTACATATTTACATTTAAAATTTTGAACCATTAAACAACTGGAGCTTGAAATTAAAGCGCTACTGTCCAGTATTTCTTATGATGGAGTATCCACTTACATGCCATGCCCCAAGGTTGGTGGGGTTCATCATCACAGTGTTGCTGAGCTGCTCCAGCACAGAGTCTGGAAGGACAGTACCACCATCATTTGCCACAAGCAGGCGCTGACACTGCACTTGTCTCAGCAACAGCATCACTGCTGGGTGCTCTGGAGAAACATTCAGCACCTGGGGCAAAGCAGGCAGACCATAAGAAACACAACGTTGAAAGGGAGGGATGACTTATATTCTTTCACTTTATTACTTAGTATAGATTATTCTGCATCATTCATGTTAATATCTCTCTAGAATAAGTCATTCCTCCAATAAAGTACATGAAGTGTGTGTGTGATCATATCCCACCTGTGAGCAAAGAGCTTCTGCCTGCTCTAACTGTCCCCCAAACATGAGACCAGCCACTGCCTGTTGTAGTACCCAGCCCTCCAGAGACTGGGCTAGAGGGCGCTCTATCTCCTCCACAGTACGTACTGGGATACAGAGGCATGTCAGTTGTATACTCAAACACAAAATAGTGAACCTAGTAAAAACCACCACAGAACCAAGTGCACACACACCTTTCTCAGAAACAACTGACATTAGGGTTTGTTCCAGTCCTTGTCTGCAAGGAGCAGAGCCAGAGAGATAACAGGAAGTGTTTTCTGTGTGACAGGCAGCCATTAATCCTGCCCATGTTGCTGGATCATCTGAAAGTAAAGGAGAGGTGAGACTCAGACCAGACCGACTAGCTTTATGCTCATCTGACAAAGCTGTAAAAATTCATTTTACTGTATTTATGAGGGACACCGTTATCTGGAAGAAAGGTTCTCACAGAGGAATCCCATAAACATTATTTTACTTCACACTATTTCACCTAAATTAGATAATTACATAAGTGAAATTGCCCAATCCTGTCTGCAGTCTTCAAGATTGCATTGTAAAAAATAAGTTTGTATGTGAGGTAGTTCAGTGTGTTTGTGTATATCTACCAGGACAGAGCAGCACAGCTCTCTGCATAGTCTTAAGTGCATTCCTGTGCTTGTCTTCTCCAGAGTGCCTCCCACTAGCCAGCTGGTTCACTCCACTGTACAACAACGCCCTCTGCAGGCACACAAGTCAGATCAGCTCAGTTTATTTTACAAACACTAAGAATTGTAATGACTTTTTTAGCTGTTGACATTTAATTATTAATAATAACAACAGATGACACACTAAGCCATTTCAACATATTGTAAATATACAGCCACTATTTTACCTTTCCTTGGGTCATACTGGAGAGACAGGCAACATGGCCAGCCATCGCTCCACCCTGAAATAAACAGCAGACAAAACCATGAGCACTTCCACTGGAACTGTCCAGCAGCACTACAGCACGACTAGGTGAGGTTGTTCAGTTAAATGTGTGTGTCAGTATAATACATTTTCTGGGGTGTGTGTGCATATATATATATATATACAGACTAACATTTGCCTTCCTGGGGTAGTACTGAGGTACCACTCTGGACAGCAGAGCCCACAAAGATGAGTTACCCGGATTGCTGTAAATAAGACATCCAGCATTTATTAGACCAATGTGTGAACAAAACAGCATAAAGTGTAACCTTGCAGATACTTGTGTGGTTATTTGTCAGCTGTCATTAGATTTTCATTGAATACTGCAGATCAATAATGTTCCCTGCCAAACCACAGACTTTGTTTTTAAAATTGATCACAAGACAATGTATGCATAGAAAATAAATTATTTTGTGTCAGTTAAGTACTGATTTTGACAGCTTACCTGTGTACCGCTCTGGAAGCCTCTCTTTGCACCGCACTGTAGTTGCCCTGCAGGGCCAGTAAGGTGCAGGTGAGTAGACATCGCTGCTCTATAACACTGCCAGAGGCTGAGCCTTGCTTTAGCAGCTCAGTCAGGGCAGCAGTGGCTAGCGTAGTATCACTGTGGACCAATCCAAGGGCACATAAACACAGCAGAGACTCCGAGATTGGCTCCTTTAACATTGAGCTGTGGCGACAGAAGGCAAACAGACAAATACATTTAGCTGTCAAGCAAGAACAATAGAAGCATCATCACCACATTATCATTATGCTGTAATGATTTTGGGAAGCTCCAACTTCTAAGACATGACATTTTGGTGTCAAACAGCATAAGCGACCTCAATCTTTTTGATGCAATAATAAACTACCATTGGTTTAAGGAAGTCTTTCTCTTTTTCTAATTGCTTGTCTTGCAGGTTTGATATTCTGGCATGACTGCTTGTGAACAAAATTTCACAATTTTCAAAACAGTCCCTAACTGCAACAATAACAACTTTAACAAATAAATGAAATAATTAAATAAATGTGGTTTATCTATCTCTAGTAAGCGTCAGGTCTTTGCAAGTTGAGACAGGACTGGTCAGGAAAAGACACTAATCGGTCTTTACTTGATTTCTAAGTTCAATCTAAAATCGTACAACATGCTTTGAACACAGGTTAGCGTTAATGTAAAGTATATGTAATTTTTTGTCATGGGCATTAGAACTCACCACTTAAACAGCAGAGTCTTGGCTGAGTCTAGGTTACCCTGCCTGTGCTGGAGCAAGGCCAGAGCTGTTAAGATATAAGCCTTCTCCTTTTCACTGGCAGCCACAGCCAGGGCACGCTCGTAGGCTAAAGGACACATACAAAACAGTTTATTCGCAGCCACTCGGGCATGTGCATGCATATACTATCTCTGATTTGAGTGTGGCTCTGCTCACCATTGATGCTCTCTGGGATGAGTCCTGCCCTGCAGTAAGCCAGAGCCAGCCCAGCCAGATCACTGAGCTCCTGCAGCGGTGTGGAATTATAAACTTGCACCGCTTCCTCCCACTGGCAAGAGGTGCTGTGAGGAATATAACATGACATACAACAGAAGGAAGTCTGACATTTGGGGGTTTTGAGGCATGCTAATTATGTGTTCATTACTGGAATGTGTTCATTACTGGAATAATCTGTTCATTACTGGATTAATCAGTATCGGTGGATTTCTTAGTTTTGCCAAAACTGTTTAAGGAAAATGATAATGAGACAGCTGTTTGTTACCACAAAGCACGGCCATAGCTGCCAAGAGCAAAAGCCAGTTCTTCTGTGGAGGACATCGACTGAAGCAATACAACAGCTCTGAGGAAAAAAGAGTTCAGATTAAATACATACAAGGCTGAATAGTAAACAAACATTAGGTAACTTATTGGGTTTCTTATAGATGAAACAGCAGTACATCTTTCATGTATTTTTAGTAAAATGCCTCTTTCTGTGAGTCTACAGAGTCAATGAGTATAATTCAGACACCTTTGGTAAGCCTGTAAGGCCTGTCTCTTCAGCTGCAGATGCTCATTCAGGTAACCCAGCATAATGAAGGCATCCGGATCAGACTGGATCCTCTCTGAGAAAGATGCAAAAAAAAAAAAAAAAAAACTACATGTCACACAAGATCTGTCCCTAACACATGATCCAAATACCATCAAGGATGTGTGGACTGCTATGCATGTACATAAACATACGCATAGATTCTGTACCTGTGTACTTGCTGAGTGCCACCTGAGCAGCAGAGATGGCATTCATCTGGACTATGTTGTAGCGGTACAGTTCAGAGTCTCTGTTGCTCTTATCCAGCAGGGTGGAACACACCCAGTAGGCATAACCTTTCACTCCCTCCATCTGCCAGGGGGAGGTGAGTGATAGAGAGATGTAGATGAAGAGGGAGAGAAAGGCAAAGAATGAGTCTGACAAGGCAGGGGAAAAAAGCCATTTTTTTCATAGAGGTATCATGTCTAATTCCTTACTAGTAGTAGCAAAAGGCTTAGAACTGAAAATTCAACAGAGTAAGAAAGGTGATGCAGAGATTAAACTGTAATTAGCCGGCTAATGAGTGGGTATTACAAAGGAAAGTGCATTTGGGAGGTCACGCACATGTGTGTTGAGTTCAGTGGTGTGCCTGAAAAGATCCATGGTGTCATAGCTTCCCACTCTCTCTGCTATCAGCGCCTGGTGAGAAGACAAAGATATAAAACCATTACTTAGACAGACAAAGATGAAGAGGTCTAACAAACCTTGTGCTCTATAATTATATACATACTAATCAACTGTAATAAATCAAATTCTGGCCTAGAACGTAGTATTTCTTAACTTTAAATCCTTGTATTACCAGATCTCTCTCAAATTCCTTACCATAGTGGAACACTTGTATTGTGCCAAGTCAATCAAACTATCTTGGTTATCTTACCAAATTATTTTCCTTGTTGGTCAGATTTGAACATAAGTTGTGTCATATGTATATGCATATATGGGACAAAAATGTGTTTGTTATAAAGACGCCTTAACCCCTGAACACTGAATTATTGCAGTGTCCATTACCTTGACAATATGGCATCAAAGTGACCTTATAACATTGTTTTATGATGTCTTTGTTAAATAAAGTTCTGTGAAAGGTGGGTTGAGTACCTGTCCGATCCAGCAGTTGACATACAGCGGTTCCAAGGACTGGGCAATCTTAAAGGCCTCATGTGCAAGCTAAGAAAATAAAACCAGACTTTAACAAAGAAAGTATCCGCCAACTATGATAGAAACAAGAATAATATATATAAAAACTGATCACACACACCTCTATATTGTCCTTCTTCAAATACAGGGTACCAAGGTTGGTCCAGGCAACAACATTCTATAATGAAATATGAAAAAGTCTATAAAAACATCAGCATATTTTCTGGGAACCCCATTCATCACCTGAAAAAATGTGCAGTACATACACTTGGTTCAACTTGTATGGACTTGATGAAGCAATGTTGAGCCAGGGCAAAGTTTTTAAGACCTGATGTGACAGAAAGAAAATGACAAGACAAAATGGCATTAATTCCTCTGACACTGACACAAAATACTTAACTACAATTATTAACAGTGATAACTTGATAAAGAAGATGTCAGTTAAATGAATGTTAACTATATCTCCAACCAATCTGACAAAAAAGTCACATCTGCGTACATAATTAGGATATGCATTTTCTGTCTGTCTAATAAATGAATGTGTATTTCACCAAGAGTAATAACTTGAGTATTTCTTGCAGCAAGATGAAAGTAATTTATGGTTGAGAGGCCATCATTCTCATTGAGCAGTATGATGCGTATTGCAGCACTCTGACTAGTGAGCTATTGCTACAATGGATGGCCCTTTTCAATCTAACTGAAGATATAAAAAAGAGGGAATGTAAAATAACTGAAATCTTCTTTAAGCTGATAAAATATTACAACTTTCTATTAATTGCTGACTTTATTTATTCATATCATTACAGTGGGCTGGCATAAGAAATGTGAGTAAAATACAGTTCAAGCTTTTGCTCTAAAAATATATGTGGAACATTTTCATTTCACAATAATATGCTTAAATATACACAGAATAAATTAATTCAGTTAGACAACAATCATGTGGGTTTTATTTTTACCAATTACATATTGGTGGGAGATGTGCAATCTGTCCACCAGGTGGGGTAATCCCCCATTATTTACTGTTTAAAAGCGAGGTAGCATACCTTTGCTCATGGAAATGACTCCCAGGGAATTCCAGTAGGTATGATTCCCACTGTCCATCATGATTGCCTTTTTCAAACACTGAAAAGCGGAGAAAAATCTCTTAAAAGAACACTTCTGGGAACAAACCATGCCAAAGCTGTTGTTGTGCAGGATTCTGTGAGTTACCTGCTGGGCTTTCTCTAGGAGCAGAGATGGGGAGTTCTGATCTCCCTCTGTAGGGCAGAATAGGCTAGCCTGGTGGTAATAGTTGAGTCCAAGGTCATACCAAAGACTGGGGACCTCAGGCATTAGCTTCAAAGCACGAGCGTAGCACCTGTAGACAAAAACATGCACTTAATGTTCAGTATTTGGATTATAATGAAAGACAGTAAAGGCAGGCTTTGCACCCAAGAGCAACAATCAGACAATTATGCCAATTCAACCATTTAGTGTAAACTTCTTAACAGCAGTGTCAAGTCAAAAAATGTTCTCTCACCGATGTTAAAGATTGAGGATTTAACCGAGTAGCGATATATATATAGACAGCTCTGAAAATATCCATGCCTGTTTGTGCTCATACCTCTCACCAACTTTGAGTGTCTGGGTCTGATTCAGCATGTTGTTCTGGGTGTGGGGGTCTATACCAGCCAGTGGGGCTGGCACTTGAACCTGGACTCTGTTTGGAGACACTGTGCTGACTGCAGTGCAGGCATCTCCCAGCAGCTTCCACAAACAGGAGAGGTCCGGACGCAGCTCTACAGCTCTGAAGAGCACAGAAATATGAAAAGATAGGTGGATGAAATGGGAGAAACCATCTATCTGATTGTGTAGTTTAATAAATTCAAACAAAGCATTAATATTTCCACATTTGCATGTTAAACAAACTTCTACTCATTACTTGAAGAGGTTCTGTATGGCTTGCTGAATGAGGTCAATGGCTCCCCCATCTCTGCAGTCCTCCATTAAACTTTTTGCCAGAGAGAGCTGGCACTCCCCAAGACCTGAACAGATCATACAAATTTAATTGAATGTCGAGGTTCAGAGAAAAGACAGATACACAGTAAAAGGTATAACATTATACCACGTGACAAGCAAGCGTCAGATGTAATGACACAAACACGTACCTTTAAGAGCAGGAACATAGTCCTGCTGTGCTGTGATCTGCAAGTACTCTGCAACCGCCTCTTTGAACTTGCCCAGGGTCTGTTTGATTGCAGCAGCCTGATAGACACTATAGATGGAGGAGGGCTGAAGCTGATGGGCCTTACCAAAGGCCTTCAGAGCTGCTGTGAAACTCCGGCGGTTTAGGTAGGCCTCACCTAAACACTCCCAACACACCCAGTCCTCAGGGTCTGCTCTCAGGGCTGCCTGCAGACTATCAATATAAAATACATGATCAGAAATGCTTATATAAGTAAAAGACCTATGATGATGTTAAAAATGACAAAGACTAAGGTAATACATTTTACTGTCTCAGATTTGAAAATCTTACTCAGCGATAGCCTGTTGATGCTGCCCAACCTTCAGGTAGTAAAGCCCTCGTCTCATCCAGGCCCATTTAGCAGAGCCGGGAGTGGCCTTCTCTATCACAGACTGAAGTATTGCTAAGGCAGTGTCCTGTAGCATTTAGAGGAGAAGAAGAGGAGGATAAAAAGAGAGGACAAGGAGGGGAAGAGCATGGGAAGGTTACAGACAAAAGAGAGACATCTGTAAGAAAACACTTTACCATAAAGTGTCAACATCACACTTGACAGCTATGTACATTATGGCTTTTTTTTGCCACTGAACCTACTTACCATATCGTCATGAGCCATGCTGAGATCCACTGAGGCAGCTCCAGACTCAGCATCATCATTGTCCAAGTCGAAGGCTTTCTTATAACAGCCTCGTGCCCGGCCATGGTCATTTCCCACCTCCCGATAATAATGTCCAAGGTAGCGGAATACACAACCAAGGTGTGGGTCTAACTTTGCAGCCTGAAATGGACAAATGAAGCTTTGACCCTAAGATGCCTTTTAACATTACACTTGACAACTGGCGATAAGTTACATACTGTGACATTCTGAAAGTTAAGTCCTTCAACACTTATCTGTCATAGAGCAGACCATCAATATTTCGGAGAATAAATGAGTTTTTATAATGGATATATAGTGTTGTGAAACACAGTTTACCTTCCTTATCTAATGAAAAAAATAAAATCAATATATTTGTGCTAACCTTGAGCAAGTGTGTATGGGCTTTGCCACGGTCTTTACGAGTTTCTTCTCCCATGTCCCAGTAGAGTCGTCCCAGCAAGAAATAATACTCTCCACAGTCTGAACTTTGGCCTGCTGCCTTTAGGAAACTAGACCACAAAAGAGCAAGAAGGAAAAGTTCAATGTAGAACCCAAACCGTGGACTGTTTTACCTAGATTTAATGTGGATGGATGGAAAAAAAAACATGCAAAAAGAGACACACAGTTTGTTACCTCTGTTCTGCCTGCTGCTGCTGGCCTTCAGCTAAGTGTGTCAGTCCTCTCAGGGCCAACCCCTGGGCCAGGTTTGGATTAGAGGCCAACAGCTCTGATGACACCTATGGAAGATGTAGTAGTTTCGTTTGCACCAATCTATCTTTGATCTAATACAAGACAGATATTCATCTCACCCTGGAATCATATCAGACGTCGCATATGTTCTTAATTATTTATTTGCTACAATACTGTTTCTTATGGTATCATATCATAAATGTGACATTTTTACAGACTTTCACAGAATTCAATAGGTGAAAAGCACGTTACCTTAAGTGCTTGATCGACCTGTCCTTTGTTAAGGTATGCACGTCCTTTAAGGGCAACTAGGACTGGGTCTTTGTCAGCATTGGGGATCTATAAAAAAAAAACAAAAAAAACCAAACAAAGATAGACATGACATTTCCTTTGACATTCTGTAGCACTACAAATGTATGTCCATCATTACAACTACATCTCCATACTAAAGAATTAGAAAAAAAAAAACAAATCACTTTCAACTGCTGAATTTCGCAGAACATTTAAATATAAAGTACATACAACATGCTGGATAAACAGATAAAAGTATCAGTAAATGTGTCTGTTTGGATCTGTGAGCAGACATATCACTGATTACCTGTGTAAATGTCTCCAAAGCCTGATCTGCAGCCTTCTCCCCTCCACTCCTGACTAAAGCCTCTAGCCTCAGCTTTAGCATTCTGACCCTCAGCTCCGTGTCTCCAGACACACACGCTGTCAAACCTAATCGAACACAAGCAGACACACACTGAAGTTCAGTATCTGCTTCAGGGAAAAAAAACCCAGCTGCCCTTTAAAGATGGTGGTTAACATCATTGTTTCAATCACAAATCCCTTTGTTGTTTTTTTAATGAATTCTTGATGTAGTGTGATTTGTCATATTCTTTGGATTAGCTGATTCTGGATCAGTAATTAAAATGCTGGTGTGAGATCATCTGGATGACTACAGTGATATACAGAAGACAAAAAAAATACCTTGGGAGCATGATATAGCACTGTCTGAGTATCTGTGCAGTTTGAACTGAGCCTGAGCCAAGTTGTACCATCCTGTACTGGAGCTCATTTTCTTCAACCCTAATAGATTAAAAAAGACAGATCAACAGCTGTTAGTATAAATCCCAACTTCCAAACCATATTACAGTGATTGTCATGAATTGTATGCCTCAGTATAAAGTCTTATGGCACCTTTTACACTAAGAGCAGAATGCATTAATTGTTCATGTGCAAACTAACCTTGTGCAAGGTCCTTAATTGCATCTTTATATCTGCCCTCTTGGAGTGCTTTGGTGCCCAGACCCAAGTGACCTAACCCACTGTTAGGGGCCAGGTCAAGGAGCCGGGAAAAACAGCTGACTGTGTCCTCATTCTGGAGACCTTCAAATGAAAACATAGCATGTACTAAGATTGCATCTGCCATTTTCTGACACACATTCTGCAAAGGCAAAATATTTCCCTCAATGTCTGAGAGTGGCACTTCATAAAAACTGTAAATCAATATCTGTGTACTTAAATTGTAAACTTAATGAGCAAGACAACTCAACTCTTACCTGTTTTGAGGTAGTGAGAACAAAGGATTTCCAGAGGATAACTTTGGTTGGGGTAGAGGGACAGCATGGACTCACATGCCTCTTTCATTTTTGCTTCTTCGTGTGGAAGCTACAACAAAAGCAGAATCATAATAATCAGTCTATTTAGGGGAAAAAAAACGCCTATTTTTAATACTGTATGAGCATTGTATCTACGGTGAGAGGGGATACAAACATCAGAGAAGATGAACTTACTTTAGAAAGACATTTGACATAGTCAGCTGAGGCCTTCCTGTGTTCTTCTCCTGGTACAGGATCCATGAGAACCATGGCCTTCTCAAATGCTGTGATTAACTGATAAACAGAAATACAAAAAGAGACCAACAGTCAGGCAGCATAAAGAAAGACTATTATTACATTCTTCAGTCATGTGGGAAAAACTGAATTTTATGACCACCACAATGTAAGGCAAACCTACTGTAGGCTTTTTGAGCTAGGAGATTATTAGTGATGGACTCTTAGGTTTCACAGAGTGTCTAAGCATGAAAGGAAACCCTGTATATTACTCAGTACACATAGATACTGGGTGAAGACTTACATGGTTTTGAGTTTCATTGTCTTGCTCCTCCTCATTAAGGCAGTCTGACAGGAGATGGGTCATCTGTTGCCATAGCTGCAATAACTCTTTCTTGTCCACAGCCTCTTCCTCCTTCAGTTGAATGAGCTGCTGCCAAACTTGCGCCAACTAGGTGCACATATACAAATGCTTTAAAATGTGTGAAAAAAGTACACTGAACTCATGCACTTTTACACATGTTAAAAATGACATACCTTTGAATACTCTTTGTCAGACTGGTAGATTTCTGACAGCTTTTTGATCACCTCATAACATTTGTTTTTATCAGAGCTGTGAATGGAGAATATAATGAGAATCAATAACATCACAAAACTAGCCAAAACTACAACAGTTCGTTAAAAATGGTAGGGGGTGGGCAAAAGCAAATACTACAAAAATCATCATAACTTAATTTTAAGAGACATGTTCTAAGGAAGTCTCTCTGTATCTTACCTTGCATACAGCTCAACAAG